>NW_028318099.1:4942500-5645000 GCF_062004578.1 Staurois parvus | reverse complement strand
ACCAGGATTCCCTTGATAAGGGCAAAGTCACTATTATATCTACTTGTTAATGCTGTTTGTACTCGATAGGGACCTGGCTTTAAAGGATAAGTTCACCTTTTTTAACATGTTAAATGTTACACCCATATTCAGGGTGTAACATGTTACAATTGTACCGGCCCCTCGAACCCCACCCCACCCTGATCCCCCCATTATGACAGTTAGCAGGGGATCTTCTCCCCCCACTAGCTGTCACAATTTTAAAAAACATGGTTCTTTTTGTGGTTCCTTTTGCAGCTGTCGGCTTGTAGTCCTCAATGAACTACCATGGCGCTGTTGTAATGCTTTCCAGGCTCCTAAATCAAAACATAGTAAATTATTATTATTTATTATTTTTAGTTAAAAGGTGAACTTATCCTTTAAGCTTGACCTCGCACCCGAAACCCCCCCCCCGCCCCCAAAGCACCTTGACCCCATATTGATGGCCGGTGGTTGTGGGGGGGTCTGTGGGCAGGGGGCTTATCGTAATTTGGAAACCCTCTTTAACAAGGGGGCCCCCAGATCCCGCCCCCCCCGTATGTGAAAAAGTGTGCTGAGCTGGCTCCTGGCTGTCTAACAGCTGCACCTTGATGACTGTTCTTAAATACTGTCATGACTTCACAAGTGGGTGGGGTTCACCCTGCCCCCTTGTGATGTCATCCTGTGCTGTGATTGGCCAAAGCATTGCACCTGACCTATGGTCAGGTGCATTGCTTTGACCAATCACAATGCTCTGTGAGGGTGCAGTGCATTGTGGAGCACAGTGGGCGAATGGCCTGCTGAACTCCCATACCGTTCATGTGTTCGGCAAACACACAAATGGTCTATTTTCGAGTCGAACTTAGGTTCGATTTGGACATAGAGCCCAACACTACTTTGAAGTGGTTTGCATACTAAAATAATTGCATTCCCATTTTCTGTGTACTGTGGGAGACCAGATATAGTGAATGCAGGGTCCTGGGTTTAGTAGCACTTTAAACCTGCCAAAAGAAATTCAACGTTCCCAACATGACGACTCCGAGCTGTCATTGGCAATATAAGCAAAGGGGCAAGGATAGTGGTGACATCACTGCTCAAATATGGCTATGACAATATTTGGTCAATATCATTCCGCGCAATGTGAGTGAAATGGCCAGTTGATGTCAGTGGTTGGTAAGGATGAGGCGGGTGCAAGCACCTACTGCTTCCTTAGCAACCATTGACAGCAGGAAGCTGCCATGTTTGTTCATGGCAAACACTCCACTCTTCCCTGATATGTATCAACTAAAATATAAAACTTTGGATTTAATTTTGGATTGAGCTCCTCCTAAAGTGTAAAGTGGTAACAAACCCTTGCAGAAGCTAACTGAGGTGACTAGCCTCAGGTGATACATGGCAATGAAGCAAATTCTCCCACATGAGCTGTACCTGTTTATCTGCTGTGCTTCCTCCTCCAGAGCCTTTCACAGTGCACAAATAATTTTTCAGCTTCTATGAGTAGGCAGGGGGCAGAGAGCTGAGTGTAATCTGACCCCCCTCTACTGAGGCTGTCAATCACCTTCTGTGTGCTGGGGGCAGTAGGCCTCCAGCAATATTCTCTCTGCAATCCCTCACAGTGCTGGGTAGCAATAAAAGCTCTAATTGTGTTTGGACTCTCCTATAGGAATGAATTGGGCCATGACTTGCATTAAAATGACACTAAAATGACAACCCAACTGGATGTTTTGTGGACAAGAGGCTGTGTGCTGCTCTCGCCATGACCACACAGTGAATGTCGTTGGACTGGGGATGAAGATACGGTTGTGTTCAAAAATAATAGCAGTGTGTTGAAAAAAAGTGAATTAAGCTCAAAATCCTTCTAATAGCTTTTATTTCCATACACACAAATGCATTGGGAACACTACACATTCTATTCCAAATCAAAACATGAAGAAAAATATATCAAATTTGTGTTGTTCCTCTAAAAAAATTGAAGAAAAGTGAATATTAGACTGTTTGTATTCTTCTTTACAAACTCAAACATTCACTATATAAACTGAAAAATGTTTGAAGATTTTGCTTTCCTTTGAATCACTTAATGAATATTTAGTTGTATAAGCCCTGTTTCTGAGAACTGCTGTACATCTGTGTTGCATGGAGTCAACCAACTTCTGGCACCTGTGATCAGGTATTCCAGCCCAGGATGATTGGACTACATTCCACAGTTCTTCTCTATTTCTTGGTTTTGCCTCAGAAACTGCATTTTTGATGTCACCCCACAAGTTTTCTATTGGATTAAGATCCGGGGATTGGGCTGGCCACTCCATATCGTCAATCTTGTTGGTCTGGAACCAAGATGTTGCACGTTTACTGGTGTGTTTGGGGTCGTTGTCTTGTCTTGTTGGAACACCCATTTCAAGGGCATTTCCTCTTCAGCATAAGGCAGCATGACCTCTTCAAGTATTCTGATGTATTCAAACTGATCCATGATCCCTGATATGCGATAAATAGGCCCAACTGCGTAGTATGAGAAACATCCCCATATCATGATGCTTGCGCAACCATGCTTCACTGTCTTCACAGTGTACTGTGGCTTGAATTCAGTGTTTGGGGGTCGTCTGACAAACTGTCTCCGGCCACTAGACCCAAAAAGAACAATCTTACTTTCATCAGTCCACAAAATGTTGCACCATTTCTCTTTAGGCCAGTCAATGTGCTCTTTGGCAATTTGTAACCTCTTCAGCACGTCTTTTTTTCAACAGTGGGACTTTGCGGGGGCTTCTTGCAGATAGCTTGGCTTCACATAGGCGTCTTCTAATTGTAACAGTCCTCACAGGGAACGTCACACCTTCTTTGATCTTCCTGGAGCTGATTGTTGGCTGAGTCCTTGCCATTTTGGCTATTCTTCTATCCATTCGAATGGTAGTTTTTCGCTTTCTTCCACATCTTTCAGGTTTTGGTTGCCATTTTAAAGCATTTGCAATCATTTTAGCTGAGAAGCCTATCATTTTCTGCACTTCTTTATATGTTTTCCCCTCTCCAATCAACTTTTTAATCAAGGTACGCTGTTCTTCTGAACAATGTCTGGAACGACCCATTTTCCTCAGAATTTCAGAGAGAAATGCACTGTAACCAGCATGTACAACATTTGCTGCCTTCCTTCCTTAAAAAGGGCAATAATTGCCACCTGTTTTTTAAAGAATGAATGCCCTCACTAATAGAACTCCACACTGCTATTATTTTGAACATGCCCCTTTCAATTAGTGATTCAATTACACAGAATCAGCAGCATGCATGCCATGACTGTTGGGTCTGTTGGATTTCTATTACTCTACTACACCTGCTAGTAAATTATTTGCCATGTAGAAATATAATTTCTACCAAAAACAGTGATTGATCCGGTTAGTGATGTCTGACTGCTATTATTTTGAACACAATTGTATGTTTCCTGCTGGGCTGCCCTCATGGGAGGGAAAAGAGAAAAGTAATTAAAGAGCAACTGTACCAAAAGTACAGTTGTCTTTTAAATTTTGATCATTCCTACAACATCATGCTGAGAGACCTGTGCTTGGGAAAATTCTTTACTATCACTGCACACCTCCTAGTGAGTCACTAGCCAAAAACAAGCCTAAAACAAGTGAAGTCAGAACTTCTCATCTGCATTCTTGTTCTAGGTCAGTGACTCAGAAAGTAATGAAGCCATTGGACTAACCTCATGTAAGTAACTTTATAAAGTGTAGAGGGAGTGCTATGCAACAATTCTTCAAAAGGTATGCAGTTTGCATCCCATGATTAGGGCAGGTGTCAACGCACTAAACTATAATTATATATATATATATATATATATATATATATATAAAAACACAGAAGAGGTGAATAAAGACACTGCTAAAAGCCTATCTCTATAAAAAAAACTAATAGCTTTTTCATTACAAAATTGGGAAATATATTAAAATTCACATCCACACCCAGCTCATAAATAAAAACTGACAATATTATCATTAAACCTTCCACTGCTACCTCACTTCCACATACCTAAGCATTCAATACGCACAATACCAAAAAAATAAATATTGACATAATCCTAAACAACAAGAAAGTGTTGTATTGGAAAAAGCCCAAATTGGGGACAAGTATCATAAAATAGGTGAGACTCTAGTCGCAGTTCTAGGAAAAGGTAGGAGGTATGCTATACATTTGGATCATCCTTGTACATGGAATTTTTACATTATTTAGCAGCTGCTAACTATATTATATATTAAAGACTACGGTATACATGAACTGACCTGGGCAGTACTGCAAAATAGCAAATAAAATAAAAGATGTATATCCTCGCTGACTATTAATGCAGAGCAGTTGGCACAAATGGGTAGTATAAAGAACTAATGATAACTGTGAAAAAAATGTGAAGTGCAGCACTAAACAATTAAAAAAATATTTTTAACATAATTGATAGTATACAGCGTAAAAAATAAATGTCCATGTAAATAAACAATATAAACCAAACTGAAAAAATTATTGAAAGTGTTTAAATTAATGTCCATCCACTACCACATAGAAGTGCTCTTGCTTGTAGAAAAAAGTGCTCTTGCTTGTAGAAAAAACAATTCCACTTTAAATATGCTGTCACCGTCTCCCAGTGGATTTCAAACTCACCAAAACTGTTGGCTGCCACTACAACAGCATAAACGCCCATATAATCAAGCAGGAACCCATGTGTCTTGATATGAAAATCGGCGAATGAGTGTCATTCTGTCTACCCGGGCTCAGCTGTCTGATGGCACTCTGCTACTCTTTGCACTGGCTCATTACCACTTGCAGCTGCTACAGCTTCTGGATCCCGCACAATGCCAGCACAGTGTTCACATCAGAACTTCCCCCATGTGGAAGGTGCTGATGTGAACACTGTGCTGGCGGTGTGCAGTATCCAGAAGTTGTAGCAGCTGTGAGTGGTGGTGAGCCAGTGCAAAGAGCAGCAGAATGCAATCAGAGAGCTGAGCCCGGGCAGACAGAATTACATTCATTCACCAATTTTTATATCAAGATCAGTGGTGTATTTAGGTTTTGTGCTGCCCTAGGCAAGACCAGAATTGTGCCCCCCCCCCCCCTATGAGAGAGCTAGAGAGTTCAATGAGTGTGTGTATATATGATGCTTGCGCTCTCTCTTCCCTCTCTCTCCCCCCCCTCTCTTCCCTTCTCTCTCTCCCTCTCTCCTCTCTCTTTTCCCTCTCTCCTCTCTCTTTTCCCTCTCTCTTCCCTCTTTCTCTCCCCTCTCCCCCTCTCTCTCTTCCCACCTCTCTCTCCCCCCTCTCTCTCCCCCCTCTCTCTCCCCCCTCTCTCTCTCCCCCCTCTCTCTCTTCCCCCCCCTCTCTTCCCCTCTCTATCCCCCCCCATTCTCTCTCTCTTCCCTCTCTTCTCTCTGTCTCTTCCCTCTCTCCTCGCTCTCTCTCTCTCTCTTCCCTATTCTCTCTCTCTCTCTCCCCCCCCTCTCTCCCCTCTCTTCTCTCTCTCTCTCTCTCTCTCTTCCCTCTCTCTTCTCTCTCTCTCTCCCCTCTCCTCTTTTTTTCTCTCTCTTTCCTCTCTCTCTTCCCCCTCTGACTATGTCCCTATTACTTCAATTAGGCTTGATATACACGCAACAAAACTGGCTATGCTAGGGTCCAGTGCATATTTGAAGAAAAGATTAAAGGATAAGTTCACCTTTGGGGACATGGTACATGGTCCACCCGTTTTTAGAGTGGAACATGCAACATGCTTCCAATGCTGCAGCCACTTCCTTCCCCCCCAACCCCCCCCCCCCCCATCCTGACAGAAGTAGAGGGAGAAGGTCCCTGTACTAGCTGTCACTTTTTAAAAACAGTGTGCACGTGCGGGGCTATGCCCACATGGCTTGTCCTTCATTCACACTGTTCTGTGAATGAATTAACTACAAGTCCCATCATGTTTAGTGGCTGTCAACTTATAGATCTCAATGAACTAAACTAAATCTTCCTGTCAGTATATTTGCTTGCCTGTACATCCCATAAAGGCAAGCAGATATACTGACAGGTCTGCAGGAGACCTGCATGGCACCAGCGATCTGCTGATTGCTGGGGCACTGCTTTACAAGCTCCTGCAACCAAAAATAATAATTTTTTTACCTAAAAAATGTGCATTTATTATTTTTGGTCAAAAGGTGAACTTATCCTTTAATGTGAAAAGGACACTCTGGCTGGATATAATATATGCCAGTCGCTGTAAACTATGCACCTTTTTTAGAAATCACAACTGCTAGTGGTCATCAATGTACACTGAGTGCACAATTATTAGGCAAGTGAGTATTTTGACCAAATCATCATTTTTATGCATATTGGATTGCAAGAGAAGTGTTGAAAAAAAAAGATGCAAAATAACTGCCAAATATTTGAGAAAAACCAAATGTGAAGTTACCCAGACCCATTATCCTCCAGTGCTGTCATATTGTAGAACTGCAACCTACCTGGAGTGCCCAGAAGTACAAGGTGTTCAGTGCTCAGAGACATGGCCAAGGTAAGGGAGGCTGAAACCCAACCACCACTGAACAAGACACATAAGTTGAAACATCAAGACTGGGCCAAGATTTTTAAAAGGTTTTATGCACTGATGAAATGAGAGTGACTCTTAACGAGCGACATGGATGGGCCCAGTAATGGGCACAGAGCTCCACTTCGACTCAGATGCCAGCAAGGTGGAGGTGGGGTACTGGTATGGACTGGTATTATCAAAAGATTAGCTAGTTGGACTTTTTCAGCTTGAAGATGGACTCAAACTCAACTCCCAAAGCAACTGCCAGTTTTAGGAGGACACTTTTTCTTCAAGCAGTGATACAGGAAAAAGTCTGCATCTTTCAAGAAGACCATGATATTTATGAAGGACAATGCTCCAGCGCATATATCGAAGAGTACTGCATAGCTAGCCAGTAAAGGACTTAAAGATGAAAGAATAATGACATGGCTCCCTTCCTCATCTGACCTAAGCCCTATTGAGAACTTGTGGGCCCTTCTTAAGTGTGATATTTACGGTGAAGGATAACAGTACACCTCTCTGAACAGTGTCCGGGAGGTTGTGGTTGCACAAAAACGATCGTAAATAGATCAAGAAACTGACAGACTACACAAATAGAAGGCTTATGACTGTTATTGAAAAGAAGGGTGGCTTTATTGGTCACTGATTTTTTTGAAATTTTTTTTTATATGTCAGAAATGTTTATTTTTAAATTTTGAGTTGTTTGTTTATTATTCTCACTTTAACAGATGAAAATAAACAAGTGATATGGGAACACTTTCATTTAGTTGCATAATAATTCTGCACACTAATAGTTGCCCAATAATTGTGCACACACAGATATTCTCCTAAGAAAACCAAAGCCTCACTTTTACTTTCTTAAATATTCAGGATTGAGGTTATTAACATTTTGGATTGACCTAGACTAGAGCACTGTGGTTGTTCAAAAATGAAATGAATCCTCAAAAATACAACTTGCTTAATAATTGTGCACACAGTGTATGTATGTGTGAACCATCACCTTGTAAAATAACCCAATTAGTTTAAAATAGAAATGAAAGGAAAACATTTGTGTATACTTATAAAAAAAATTCTAAAAACTTTTTTTTTTCATCAACACCAGGAATTTCACACAAAGGAAGCAATACAAAGAGAACAGGATATTTTTTCATACAAGTACATGGTACAACAGGAACATATCAGGAATATGAAATGTTGGGTTTAGATATTCTTTAAATAATTTTATGCAATTTGCCCACAATTTGAGCTTTTGCCAATATCTAGTATTGCTTATTTTTTTTTTTTAGAATAAAAGCTTGTCAGCACTCAGTGTATGCATAGTTACATAGGTTGAAACCCCCCACAAAACACATCTAGCTTAACCAATAGAGAAAAATAAATAAATAGAAAACTTCCATATACACACTCGAATGCCCACAGTTGATCCGAGAAAGGCAACCCCCCACCCCTACATGACACATTATCCTATTTGCTCTAGCGTGGAAAAATTCCTTCCTGATCCCTGAAGTGGCAATCACATATTCCCAGGATCAGCAGTCTCTGCTGTTAATAACTATAAGTAAATAATGGCAATATTTATTACTTTTTGGTATTGTGTGTATTCCACTTGGCTTGATTAGGTACACGAAGGCAGTTAGTGGCGGTAGGGTTTAATGACATTGTAATTTTATTATTATGGGATGTGTGTGTGTGAGTTATATTCAGAATTTTGTAATACAATAAAGCTAATAGTTTTCTATGGAGATTTGGTATTAGTGGTGTCTTTATTCATCTCTTTTGTTGTATATAATATTGTAGTAGAAGCATTTGTATTCCTCTTTGCACTGGTTTTCAGTGCTGACTTACAGTTCTGCATTAGCTGTTGGAATGAAAGTGTTAGAGAATGAGTGATCACATTAAAAGCTCTGGTGCTAGTTAGGCAGATATTTTGTCTCACAAATTTTTAACAGAATTTACACGTGTGAGCAGTCACAGTGGAACATCCCTACTGGCATAATTGTAGCCTCAGAGAATGAAAATCTGAGGGGTTGCTTTCCTGAAGACAAATAGACTGTGTACTTTGCAAGTACAGTTCCATTATTTTTTCCCTAGAGCTTAATGAATGCAGTGAAGCTTCACTTTGTAAAGAATACCCAACCAGGTTCAAGGAAAATAAAAAAACCCCAGCATTTTTGTTTGCACATGATTGGATGATGGAAATCAGCAGAACTTCCCCACATTTACTAAAGTCTGGGAAAAATGATTGCCACTGCACTTGCAAAATGCATAGTCTGTTTATCTTTAATTAACCCTTGGGACTCTTGTAAAGAAAGCATTCTGAGATGTCCTTACTTTAACTAATTGTCAACTGCGCTATAGCTGAATGACGGCTACAATGTGGTTGTTCAGTTCTGGTAGGGTGTCATATGATGTCCTCCCAGAACGCGCCCCTCCGCCTTCCCCCAGCAGCGTGCACCCGGCTATCTCCGTGATCACTGTGTCCTACGGACACAGCTGATCACGTGATGTGGTAAAAGGTCAATCACAGCTGCCTTTTACCACGTTATCAGCTGTGTCCAATGACACAGCAGATCACCAGATAAATACAGTTGCTGGTTATGGGCTGCATTTTCCTCACACTGTCGCAGTGTGAGGAAAATACTACCGATAACCGGCAATTGTCAGAGAACAGATCGGTACTAATGATCAGTCCCTCCCAGCAGTGCCACCCATCTGTGCCCAGCAGTACTACCCACCAATGCCCAGCAGTGCCCCCATCAGTGCTGCCCAGCAGTGCTGCCCATCAGTGCCGCCCATCAGTGCTGCCCATCAGTGCCCATCATTTCTGCATATCCGTGCCAGCTCATCAGTGCAGCCTATCACTGCAGCCTATCAGTGCCACCTCATCAGTGCAGCCTCATCAATGCACATCAATGAACGAGAAATATTACCTGTTTGCAAAATGTTATAATAGAAGCAAAGAAAAATATTTTTTTTTCCCAGATTTTGTGCTTTTTTTGTTTATAGCGCAAAAAATAAAACACCTAGTGGCAATTAAATACCACCAAAAGAACGCTCTATTTGTGAGAAAAAATTATAAAAATTTCATATGGATACAATGTTGCATGACCGTGCAATTGTCACTCAAAGTGCGACAGTGCTGAAAGCTGAAAATTGGCCTGGGCACGAAGGGGGTAAAAGTGCCCTGTAGGCAAGTGGTTAAGGTGACATTTGTTTACTATAAGGGTAATACATTTCACATCATTTCTATCAGCCATAATACTATCACATTAAAAATGCCATGCAGTAAAGTTCAGATACTTGTTTTCAATATGGCAAACTCAGGGATTTTTTTCTCAGAGAATAGATGCAGGAACTCCCCATCTTTTGAGTCACCCTTTGTCTCCGCCTTCTACCCACCTCCAAGCACCGTCCCTTGGTTCCACCTCCCAGTAACTCCCCCCCACCTTTTAGAAAATACAGAACCAAGTATTTTGTGGTGCTAAGTAATCTGTATGTAATGTGTTAATGATAACAAGAAAAGCAGTAAAATACAGTAGGTCCCCTGCAACCAGCAACAATTGATTCCCCACACAATAGACCCCCCAGCAACAATGGACCCCCCCCCACACAGCAAATTATCACCCCAATAAGTTAGCCCCCCAGCAGCAACAACAGATCTTCCAACAGCCAGCATCAATAGGCCCTCCAGCAGTCAGTAACAATAGACTCCTCCCTCAAGAAGAGATCCCTCTCTGCAAGAACTGACCTCCCAGCAACATAAGACCCCTCCCCCCGGCAAAAATAGACCCCTAAGCAAAAATAGATGCTCATCAGTGATAATCGATCCCTCAGCAGCCAGCAATAATAGACCCTCCAGCACACCCCAGCATCCCTTGTCTTTACATACATTCAGTGCTGGAGGTGCCGGAACTGCTTTCCCCCACGTTCCCACTGAAAAAAAGCCCTGGCCAAATTCATGGGGAAAAATGTGCACTGAAATCTCTGTGCCAAAGTCAAATAATCCAGTGGGTAGTGTTTGGTGACTATAATCGATAAACAAATATCCCTTAATTATTGTGCGGTGTTGTGTAATCATTTTCCTACGGAAGAATACTGATGTTTACCGTGGTATTTAAGTTTCAGCACTTATAAGCTTAGTAGCTTATATACTAAAAAGCTCTTTCTTCTAACAGTTGATAGTTGTCCTTACTAAGGTTGCTTTTTTACATAGCCATTCCGAACACACAGCTCACCATGAGTCAGGTTATGATTCCGCCTCTATGCCATATTAGTGGATGACTGTTGGCAGATCACTTCTCCAATGGTTGTTTGTAAAAGAATTAAAAGTCAAAAGCAAATGCTCCAAAGCATATGATATATAGGTACGTTCAGAACTTTGGACAACCCTAGTCAGTTGATATATCTGCAATTGAATTTAATTAACATTTAAATACAGAATTTAGTAGTTAAAAAAAAACTAAAAAACATTGTTTGAGCAAAGGTTTGGCCCCCTGCCAGTTATGTGCAAATACACTTTTTGTCAGAAGTCACAGGCTTCAGGTCCATTCTTTTTATTTTTCCTTCAGGGATCTTCTGCACTTTCTTACAGAATGCTTCTAGTTGGGAAAAATTATTTGGTTGTCTTGCACACTTTGCTGGATATTTTTAGCCCCAGATTTTAAATATTGCTGGAGTATTTTTACTTTAAATGTCATTTTAAAGCCATAATTTTAGTTATTTGAAGTTGTTCATTAATGATTTGAGATCTAATTTCTAAACTGAATGTGAGCTTCCAGGACATAGCTGCTATAGGCTGCCCCAAAACCTGAACGCATTACAGTTACATGGCAATGCTTGTAGGCAAGGTGTTTATTCATTCTTCAGACCCCTCTTCTTTTGGTGTTTGGTTTTAGTTGTTAAGACTTAAGATGGCAGTCATAAGTCCAGGCATGAAAATTTTCCAGTCATTCAATTGGCCAGGTATGCCTAAATATTTGTGTGTGGGGGGTGTTATTGGACATCCTTCTTGTTGGCTTATTTCACATTTAAATAAAAGCAATCAGCAAGGAAATCCAAGCCAGCCCATCATTTTTTCCCTAAAAAGTGCTTGGCTTGGGGATTTTTGGAAAGGTCCATACAGACATACAACCTTAACCCAATTCGGGCAAAGAAGGTAGAAGCAGCCTGGGAGCTTGCACTTTTAAAAATAGAATATTGGTATCTCAGTTCTGACTTCACAGGTTCATTTTATTCAAATTGGTGTTTATTTAAGAGGCAAAGGGTAAATACAAATACAAGTCAGGTCATTTGACGTGTATATGTACAAAACCATTGACTAGACAAATAGACAAAGAAAGTTGACAAAACCTTTAGCAAAATTGGAATAGAAGCATAGCAGGTTGTCAACATCATGGAAACAAAACACTATTATGTACCATCATGCTTTATGCCTCTATAGGTTTTATATTGAAAAGCAGAGTAGGAAAACAAAAAGGAAAGAAGAAGAGAGAGAGAGGAAAAAATGTGTGTGTGTGTGTGGGGGGGGGGGGTATAAGGGGTAGGAAGGTTGAGTCACAAGGGAGAGAAGGAAAGGCTAGCTAGGAGAATGTAGGACAGGGAAGGCTATTTGGCTAACACAAATTGCTGTTCTATTTACAGGTACATTTTAGCCCAATTGAACGTTTTTTTTTAATCTGTGCTATATCAGTGCATCACAACAAAAGGTGTAAAGTCTTACTGTGTGTTTTCTGTAAAAAACAGGTACTGCCTGAATAGAAAAACTACCTACACACCTAGAGCAGTCCAAAATGTCCCTGTCAAGTTAGAATTGTGAGCAGAGAACATGAGCTTTGCAATTTGATGATCAATAGGTCTGACTCAGCATGGAATGTGTCAGACCTATGCAGGGATACCACTGTTTCCACACAGAGAGCAAGATTCATTCTCTGCAGCATGCTGGCATGGGACAAACATTTCAACTCTGTTACTGCCATCCCCAAAAAATTGTTAGAAACAAATAAATTAAGGCTTTGCAAACTTTTTGTTTATTGCACCTGGAATGTATTTAGCTGTTTTAAACTGAAAGTATTATTGGACTTTAAAGCCTAAGTCCAGGTGAATATAAAATAATAAAAACAACAAACAAAAATTCCCAGCTCACTTACCAGCAAGAGTGCAACAAACCAAATTACCTTGTCTAACAGTTCCCATTAAAACAAGGGGATTAGTTTGCACACATTTGCAAATATATGCGTAAGCTGCAGAGGCCGCTTCACAGCACCCCAGTATTATCTGCAGTCCTAGCTGTATAAATTTTGAGAGTCTCCAAAGTTGGAGCACATATATATAATAATGGATAGACTGGGCATACCTGCCCTCTATTTGGTTCAGCAGGGACTAGTTGGATTTCAATCCATGTGTGGCCACTGTGGTTGAACAGAAGTTGATCTACCAATCAACTTCAGTTCACCCGCCCTGTTAGTATATTCTCATTCCATCAGCATCGGAGGCAATTGACTGGTGCACTGATCTGTGTATTCTGTCTCCCCACTGTTAGAAAAAAATAAAATGACACAGCGGGTAGGATTCCCCCGTACACATCAAATGTATGGATAAAGGAATCATTCAGTTTGTTCATTCAACCCTCTGATTGAACAAAAAAAATTGACCCATGTATGACCAGCCTAAGAGGGTAATTTCCCTTACTTTGCAGACATTTTCTCTTTTGCTATCAATACACAGCCAGATTTCCAGATTTAAAGTGGAGTTCCAGTCAGTTTTGTGTTTATTAAAAGTCAGCAGCTACAAAAACTGTAGCTGCTGTCTTTTAATAAACACACACTCACCTCTCCCAGGGTCCAGCAATGTGCTCACCCGCACTCTCCCTTCTCTGCCTCTTCTCTCCTCAGCGCTGCCATCACAACTGTGGGCACCAGGCTGTGACAGCTTGCAGCTTCACAGCCGGGGGCCCACTTTGCATTCTGATTGGTCAGGCAGTCTTCTGGGACCTGTGAAAGTTCCCAGGAGACTGCAGGAGGAAAGAGGGGGCCGAACTTCCGGCTCACTTCACCGCGGCGAACTAAGGCGGAAGTGGGAGCAGGTACCTCTCAAAACCAGGCACCTGCTCCCCCCAAAAGGTGCCAAATATGGCAGTGGAGGGGTGAGGAGGCAAACAAGCGGAGCTTCCACTTTTGAGTGGAACTCCACTTTAAAGAGGGTGGATGGAGGGAATTTCACTGGTGGCTTTTGTATTCATGTAGCCACAGCACCTGTGGTAACAGTGACTACATCTGATAGAATGCAGGCATTGTTCACACAATTACATTTATCACCCAGGTCAGTGGATTTGCAAATCAACTTTTGCCGACAGGGCCATCCATGGCTCAGAGTTCAGCAGGAACCAGACAAAATTTGATCCATCCATGGTACAGGTGTCAAACTGGTGGCCCTCCAGCTGTTGTCAAACTACAAGTCCCATGAGGCATTGCAAGATTGACAGTTACAAACATGACTCAGAAAGGTACAGGCATGATGGGACTTGTAGTTTCGCAACAACTGGAGGTCCCCCAGTTTGACACCCCTGATCTATGGGCAGTTTTACTTCCTGTTGCATCATCAAGTGACAGGGTTTTAATCCTTCCCTACTTTATCCAATACTAAAAAATGTCTTGCATATGCACGTCCTTTATGCGTCTGTTTAATTTCAAAGGGATAAAGGTATACTAAATTCTCTCCCTACATATGTGTAAGTATGACAGTGGTCTTTATCACTCTGAATACAAAAGTTAAACATCCAGTGCTTGTGCACAGTTCAGTGTTTTAGTGATCTTGGCAATGTTGCAATCATTATAACTGCACGTAAGTTATCTCTACACTGATATGTTATAACATGTCTTTTAACTTTTCCCTAAATTTCCTGAGAATGTGACAGACTATTGCTGAATTCCCTGAACTGGTTCCAGCATGAGATCTGTACTTTGTGTGACCGCTTGTCAGATCCTGATCCGAACGGTTCTGTGTGCTTGAAATGATGACTTTGTTAGCCAGCCTTGTGATTATTACTGGCACTGAACTGTGCAGGGAAATTCTAATAAATGTTCTAATTGGCATTCAGGAAGAATGGCATTAGAAAGCCAGGAGGACAGACACATATTAATTATCCTTTCCGAACTGTGTGACAAGTAGCTCTCCAAGGGCAACTTATTTATAGAAGGTGTTAAGTAATAACTGCTTTCTGTGACATCCAGCTGAGCTGCTATAAAATAATGTATTGTGGGTCACAAATATTCGGATGTGTGTGATAAATAACACCGTGCCATAACTATTCTCTCAGTGAGGTTATTTTAATCATCTAGGATTTTGTTGTGCTGGAAATATATTTGGTGTGAGTAGTAGAAGTCTAGGGCGATTAGTGTTTATTCTGTTCCTAATGGGGTGGAGCCGGATACCTATTTTATATCGTATATAAGATTATAATTGTGTTTTGTATAATGGTGAACCCAGACTCTTGTACACACATAAAGCAAGCCACAAAATCTGATCATGTAAAATGAAGATTTGGGTTTTCTCCCGTCTAATCACTTGTACTTTGCTCTGATGGACTGTACATTCTGTACCTGCATTTACGGTCAATGCAAAAGAAATATATAGACATATGGTAAAGTGCAATTCTGTGCAATTCTGCTTCTAAAAACTGGAGGGGTTTCTACAGAGGTGCATCAAAATGCCACGCAAAGAGTGTAATAGAGGCATGGCAGCGTCATAGTGTCATGTGACCATATATGGGGGTTTTATGTATTAATATATGTAAGCTATTGGCTTCTCCTGATGTCCACTATACAATACTCTGGTCCTTCTTATATCCAGTATACACTGTGCAGTCTTTCTGATGTCCATTACATAATGCAAAGATCCTTCTTATATCAAACATACAGTATAATATGTGTGCCTCCCCATATTATTATTATTATACAGAATTTATATAGTTCCGACAGTTTGCTCAGCGCTTTACATTATGGTGGGAGACTCTAGGAGGGAGGGGATAGTGGTACAAGAGGTAATAACTGTGCGGGATGGAGTGGTTGGAAGAGTAGAGGATTCCAGTGTTAGCTGAGAGCGGGGTAGGCTTCCCTGAAGAGATAGGTTTTCAGAGTGCGCAAGGTTTTCAAGTGAGCAGAGTAGGCAATAGTCTGATGGATTGGGGTAGGGAGTTCCAGAGGATGGGAGAAGTCCTGGAGACGAGCATGGGAGGAGGAGACAAGGGAGCTAGAGAGTAGGAGGTCTTGTGAGGAGCGGAGAGTACGGTTTGGGTGATATTTGGAGACAAGATCGGTGATGTAGTTTGGGGCAGTGTTATGAATATGTCCACAGTACAATATACAGGCTTTTATAGGTATCTAATAATACCATGTGCAGGCCTCTCTTTATGTTCATTTTACAATACCCAGGTCCTTCTAATGTCCAGTATATAATGTGCAGGCATCTCCTGATGCCCACTATACAATATCCAAGCCCTCTCTATATCTTGCATACAATGTGCAGGCATCTCCTGATGTCCTCTATACAATACCCACATCCTTCCTATATTTAGTATGCAATGTCCCGCCATCTTCTGATCTCCATTATACAATATCCAGGTCCTTTTTTATATCTGGAATAGAATATGCAGGCCTCCCTTGATGTGCTCTGCACAATACTCCAAGTCCTTCTTATATCTGTTATACAACGTGCAGGTCTTTCCTGATGTCCACTGTACAACATTCAGATCCTTCTTATATCCATTATACAATGTACAGGCCTCTCCTGATGTCTACTATACAATACCCAAATCCTTCTAATATTTAGTATACAATATGCAGGTCTCTCTTAATGCCTACTGTACAATATCTGAATCCTTCCCCTATCTAGTATACAATGTGCAGGCATCTCCTGATGTCCATTAGAAAAAAAAACCTCACATCCATCTAATATTTAGTATATGATGTGCAGGTCTCTCTTGACTCCCACTATGCAATATTCAAGTCGTTCCTCTATCCAGTGCACATTCTTCACATGTTTAGTATAAAATCTACAGCCATTTTCTGGTGTCCATTATACAATATCCAGGTCCTTCCTATATCCAGTGTAGAATGGGCAGGCCTCCCCTGTTGTGCTCTACATAAAACCCCAGGTCCTTCTTATGTCTGGTACACAAAATGCAGGCCTGTCTTGATGTCCAGTATACAATGCACAGGTCCTGCTTATATCAATTATTCAATGTGCAGTCCTCTTCTGATGTCCAGTATACAATATCCAGGTCCTTCTTATATCCATAATTCAATGTGCAGGCCTCTCCTGATGTCCTCTCTACAATATTGGGTCCTTCTTATATCCAGTATACAATATACAGGCCTCTCCTGATGTCCTGGATACAATGCATAGGTCCTTCTTTTATTTAGAATAAAGGATACAAATTCCTCTGCTGATGTTCATTTTACAATACACAGTTCATTCTTTTATCAGTTGTACAATGTGCAGGTCAATCCTGATGTTTGTGTAATAAAGCATTATCATTACCAGGTTTGTAAAACTCTTGCCGGGGTGGCTGCTGGGAGCTTACAGTGCCTTGAAAAAGTATTTACTACCAAAAACATAAATTTTGTTTTATTGGAATTTTATGTAATAGACTGACAGTGGCACATCATTTTCAAGTGGAGAGAAAATAATAAATGGCTTTCAAAATTGTTTACTAAGAAATATCTGAAAAGTGTGGCGTGCATTTGTATTCAGCCCCCTTTACTCTGATACCCCTAACTAAAATCTAGTGGAACCAATTGCCTTCAGAAATCACCTAATTATTAACCTGTGTGTAATTTAATCTCAGTATAAATACAGCTGTTCTGTGAAGTCCCCAAAGGTTTGTTAAAGAACAATAGTGAACAAACAGCATCATGAATGCCAATGAACACACCAAATAGGTCAAGGATAATGTTGTGGAGAAGTTTAAATCAGGGTTAGTTTATAAAAAAATATCCCAAACTTTGAACATCTCACGGAGCACTGTTCAATCCATCATGTGAAAATGGAAATAGTATAGCATAACTGCAAAACTACCAGGGACAGGGAAGCTGGTCAGAGTTGATGGGAAGATGGATGGAGCTAAATACAGGGCAATCTTAGAAGAAAACCTGTTAGAGTCTGCAAAAGATTTGAGACTGGGATGGAGGTTCACCTTCCAGCAGGACAACAACCCTAAACATACAGCCAGAGCTACGATGGAATGGTTTAGATCAAAGCATATTCATGTCTTAGAATGGCCCAGTCAAAGTCCAGACCTAAATTCAATTGAGAATCTGTGGTAAGACCTGAAAATTGCTGTTCACAGACGCTCTCCATCCAATCTGACAGAGCTTGAGCTATTTTGCAAAAAAGAATGGGCAAAAATTTAGCTCTCTAGATGTGAAAGCTGGTAGAGACATCCCCAATAAAGACTTGCAGCTGTAATTGCAGCAAAAGATGGTTCTACAAAGTATGGACTGGGGGGGGCCTGAATACAAATGCACTCCACGCTTTTCAGATATTTATTTGTAGAAAAGTTTTAAAACCATTTATCATTTTCCTTCCACTTCACAATTATGTGCCACTGTGTGTTGGTCTATCACATAAAATCCCAATAAAATACATTTATGTTTTTGGTTGTAACATGACAAAATGTGCAAAATTGCAAGGGGTATGAATACTTTTTCAAGGCACTGTAGTTTTAGTTGCTGTAGGCAGGATTCCCAGGACTACATCTCCCAGTAGCCTTATGTACAGTTGGTGAGCAGATTCTTGGTAGTCAAGGCAGCAGCATTTTCTTGCTAGCAAATAAATCAATGTATGCATGGAAAGAGGGGAATAGAGGGGTGAGGTATAGGGGGAGTTCTGCAGTCCAGCAGACAGGGCTGTCAATACTGGTCAGGATTCCAGTGCAGCAGAGGCATTGTGTTGTCAGTCCTACTGTGGCCAGGGCTTTCTCTGCATCACAGCTGCACGTATGCAAAGGGGCAGGGATATTTCTAACTTTTTAAGTCAATGATGTCCATGAGCATCCTTGCCCTTTGGTGTATGTGCAGCTGCAGGGTGGGGACTGTTTTGACATATAGTTGTGGGGCAGGGAATGCCCTTGTCGCAGTTGCTCTAGCTGCTCATGACATCATTATCTAATATGGCCATTGATCGGGCAATTGTAGGCAGGAGTGACAGCTGCCTTCCAGGTTCAATTTGAACCCAAGTTTAGACAAAACTCACTGCAGATGTACAGCTATGGGGCTCAAGGCATTGCTATTTTTTTAGGAATAATTCCCAACTAAAGACATATTTTTCAATGTACTGTGTCAATACAATTAAGTTTTCTAGACATTTCCTATAACATAGCAGCAAATCTGTGCTTTTGAGCTCAGGTCCAGTTTAACCCCTAGACGCCGAGCGCACGCAAATATGCGGCCTTTCTGCGTCTGGGACTTGATGCCAAGCAGCCACATATTTGCGTACCATTTGAAAATACATATGTGCTGAGAGCGTGCGCTGTGTGCACTCCCAGCACATATGTCCGTGACTCACGGAAAGGTCCCGAACTCCCCTTGCGATCGGGACCTTTTCCGATCATGTGACCGCCATGACAGTGAATCATGGTGGTCACATGACCTTAAAACCCCGCACTGCCTCCCGGATTCTGAAACTCTTAAAGGGCCAGAGGCGCCGGCACAAAGGGGTTAAGAAGTTTCAGATGGTGGCCTACATAGTTTTCTTAGAGCAAGCTTTCTTTAATACGTATCTGAATTCAAAAACAGAAATGTAATATATTGCAGCTTACCAGTTCTCATACACGTTTTCCATATTGCAGCTTTCTTTCCTTTCTCACTTGCTGCTTCTGCCAGTAAAACACTTCCTGCCCTAAGGTGACAATGCTTACTCACCTTGGAATATCAAGACACCAGTATTTGTAGTATGTAAAACTCTGAAGCTTTGACTGAGAAACAATTTAATAATGCTAGTGAAAGTAGTCTGCCAATTGATAGGAAGTGTTACTCAGATTTGTAATTGCTAAGTAATCACATTGCAGTCTGGTCTTTCAGGTAGAGTGGGATTAGGTAAAACCTGTCCTATAATTTGTTACTCACTTCACTCTCCTTTTATGATTTATGCTCAGCTATACCTTACCACACTTGATGAAGAAACTGGAGACAGGTATTACTGAACAAAAGACTTGATTACAAAGTACACAGGACCTGGGAGTGTATGCATGGAAGCTTGTTTGCAGAACTCTTCCAGAAATCGTTATATCCAGCTTTTAGAACAGCATATAATCCCATCCAGACAACGTCTTTTCAGGAAAGGCCTTGCATATTTCAGCAGGACAATGTTGAACCACGTACTGCATCTATGACAAGCATGCATCATAGTAAAAGAGTCTGGGTGCTTAACTGGCCTGCTTGCAGTCCAGACCGTTCACCAATTAAAATATTTGGCATATCTTGAAATTAAAAATATGTCAGAGAAGACCCGGGGCTGCTGAGCAGTTAAAACAAAAGAAAAGAGCGTAACCTATAAATAATCAGAAAGTGGGATAGAATGAAATGGAGCCCAATTGGGTCATAAAAGTGAGGAATTAGGCAATGTTCTGTCAAACAGTCAATGACAGATGTACAGCCGGCAAAACAAATGGAGTCCTATTCACTTATGGCAGCCTTTCAGTGAATTGAAGCTTTGGTCCAGAGGGATCTATGTAAGAGAAGAGAAGGGCACCTCTGAGTGTAAACTGTAAAACTTGATTTATTGCACATAAAGACAGCAAATTACAGGAGGATAGGTAAAAAAAGGCACTTCAATGTCCATCAATGGGAATCCACCATGGTTTGCAGTTCTAGCTGATGATCTGTCATCTGTTAGTGTCAGGCGGCTGGCAAGATGGAGGAGGTCTAGCACGGAGGCTTGGAACGCACCGTGGAGTGCAGTGTGTACGCGATGACATCACCAGGCGACACATTTCCTGAGCATGCGCTGTGAGATGGCAGTCCTAGCGCGCTCCTTTGTCAAGCTGATGGAATTGGGTGGGTTATGTCTTTCTGCCTGCAATTCCAGGAAAATGTGTCTGTTGAGCAGTTAGAATCCTATATCAGGCAAGAATGAGACAACATTCATATCCCAAAAATTTCAGCAACTGGTCTCCTCAGTTCCCAGAGTGTTGTTAAAAGAAGAGGGGATGCTATATCATAGTAAACCACAGGCCCTGTTCCAACTTTTTTGAGATGTGTTGCTGCAATCAATTTCAAAATGACCTTATTTTTTTCTTAAAATGGTACATTTTCTCAGTTTAAACATTTAATATGTTTTCAATTGTGAATAAAATTTGGGTTTATGAGATTTGCAAACTCATTGCATTCTGTTATGTAGATCTTACACAGCGTCCCAACTTTTTTGTAATTGGGGTTGTATTCTTAATGTAGACATTGGGAGTCTTAGACAGGAATCTCCAAACTTTCTAAACAAAGGGGCAGTTTACCGTCCTTCAGAGTTTAGGGGGGCCAGACTGTGTCCATTGAGAGTAGAAAAGGTCCCCACGTCTGTGGGAGAAAACAGTCGCCGATGTCAGTGGGAGGAATTGTGCCCCATCATTGGTGTCATTGGGCTCCATTGTTGGTGTCATCAGGAAGAATTGTGCCCCTTCATTGGTGTCAGCGGGGAAACTTATGCCCCATTGTTGGTATCAGTGGATGAAATAGTGCCCTAAGGGCTGGTTAAAAGCAAGCAAAGGGCCACAGTTTGGAGACCACTGGTCTAATAGACCCCAATGTTTCCCTTACCCTCAAAAGCATGTTACCAACCTGCCTACTCTGTGAAAGTGATCAGCGGCTATACAGCCAGCTGGATCACATTTAATTTACAGCTGGAAGCCAGCTAAAAAAAAACATACAAGCTCAGCTTGTGCTTAACCCTTTAGGCCCCATTCCCACTAAATGGCACCCCAAACACAGTGCTATTTGTTTTTTTCACATCATGCGGCAAAGCATACATGTAAACTCGTGCCTGGTTCAGCTTCTTTGCTGCAACAAACTCACATAGGGCAGCCCAATCAAGTGCATAGGCTCTTAGTTGCTTCCTTTTGGGCTATTACAGATACAGTTTAAATCTTGTTTTGTTTTATATATACACTATATTGCCAAACGTTTTAGAACACCCCTCCAAATCATTGGGTTCAGGTGTTCCAATCACCTCCATGGCCACAGGTGTATAAAATCAAGCACCTAGACATGCAGACTGCTTCTGCATTCATTTGTGAAAGAATGGGGTGCTCTCAGGAGCTCAGTGAATTCAAGCATTGTTTCCGCCTGTGCAATAAGTCCATCCGTGAAATTTCCTTGCTACTAAATATTCTACGGTCAGCTGTTAGTGGTATTATAACAAAGTGGAAGCAACTGAGAACAACAGCAACTCAGCCATGAAGTGGTAGGCCATGTAAAATGACAGAGTAGGTTCAGCGCATGGTGAAGAGCACAGTACGCAGAAGTTGCCAACTGTCTGCAGAGTCAGTAGCTAGAGATCTCCAAACTTCATGTGTCCTTCAGATTAGTGCAATAACAGTGCATAGAGAGCTTCATGGAATGGGTTTCCATGGCTGAGCAGCTGAATCCAAGCCTTACATCACCAAGTGCAATGCAAAGCATCAGATGCAGTGGTGTAAGGCACGCCGCCACTGGAGTCTAGAGCAGTGGAGACGTGTTCTCTGGAGTGACAAACCACGCTTCTCTGTCTGGCAATCCAATGGACGTGTCAGGAGAACGGTACTTGTCTGATTGCATTGTGCCAAGTGTAAAGTTTGGTGGTGGGGGGATTATGGTGTGGGCTTGTTTTTCAAGGGTTGGGTTTGGCCCCTTAGTTCCAGTGAAGGAGCCTTAAGGCGTCAGCATACCAAGACATTTTAGACTATTTCATGCTCCCAACTTTGTGGGAACAGTTTGGGGATGGCCCCTTCCTGTCCCAACATGACTGCGCACCAGTGCACAAAGCAGGGTCCAAAAAGACATGGATGAGCGAGTTTGGGGTAGAGGAACTTGACTGGCCTGCACAGAGTTCTGACCTCAACCCGATAGAACACCTTTGGAATGAATTAGAGAGGAGACTGTGAGCCAGGTGTTCTCGTCCGACATTCGTGCCTGACCTCACAAATGTACTTCTGGAAGAATGGTCAAACTTTCCCATAGACACACTTCTAAACTTTGTGGACAGCCTTTCCAGAAGAGTTGAAGCTGTTATAGCTGCAAAGGGTGGGCCAACTCAATATTGAACCCTACAGACTAAGCCTGGATGCCATTAAAGTTCATGTGTGTGTAAAGGCAGGCGTCCCAATACTTTTGTCAATGTAGTGTATGTTCAATAAGGGAAATAATATGCTTTAAATATAGCTCCAGCTCTTAAATTTAAATCTTAAGGCTCGAGCCACAGTAACTTGTCATTCCAGTGATCCTACTTCCATAAACAGGTGTATGTCTGACATCATCATAGTATACTCTTATTGTTTTTCTGCTACCGTGCAATCTGAGCTTATGGGAAATGACAATAAGTTATTGTACAGCATACACCACTCTTACTGGTCCCTGTCTAGATAAAGGAAAAATGCAGAAATGTAGTTTTAGCTGAGAGGACTAAAAATGTGCTGATGGTAATGTGTTGCGGGATTTTGTTGCACTCAGCAAAATTAAATAATAAGTGCATTAATGACTTAATTGTGCAGAGACTATTCAGGTAAACTACATTTCCACACAGCTTAATGATGTTTCAGGTCCCACACTTGGGTTAATTGTTTTCTGTGTATTTCAGATACAAAGTTTATGTGGTAAGAAGGAACAGAGATCAATGCTGTGCAGGAACACAGTGCAACCAATGAGACTTTATTAGTTTTATATCACTTTATAGCTAAAGACGTTTTGGTCTGATTATAGTATTCATTAAGGACTTTGCTGTGCTTTTTTTTTACCATTTTGGATATGTTGGAGAAGGGCTGGAATCTCTATCAAGTTTATCACTGTCTGCATCCTTGTTGGTTCTGCTGATCGGATGTATCTGTAGCAAAAGGTGAATTAAATACCTAGCAACTAATGACCTAAATTGGACTTTTAAAGTGGTTCTAAAGGCTAAAGGTTTTTTACCTTAATGGAATTGCGGCAATTACAGAAAAACCACCATTGTTGGCAATGCCCTGTTGCTAGGGTGTGGCCTGTGTTGGCTGTTCGCCCCCAGAATCACAGAAGTGAGCATTCTCCCTTGTTCAAAAAGAGTGCTTTCTATCCTCCTGGAGTGGCCAAACTCAAAATTGTTCCTTCAGGCTTTGAGGGAGCCGCAGATGGCCTACAGGTATAGCAATTACATGAGACCAGTGGTGGCGAACCTATGGTACGTTTGCCACAGCGGGCATGCAGAGCCCCCTCTGTTGGCACACGAGCCATGACTCATTAGCCACAACTCATCCGAGCTTTCGCATGGCCGGTCAGTGCACTGCCAAGGATGTATATATTGGACTGGCTGTGAGTTTTAATACACTCGTTTTTATTAAACAAGATTTTAGCTTGTGCTGGTGTTCACTGGAACGTTGCCCCCTTTTGCTGGTGGTCAGTGGAACTTTGCCCCCTTTTGCTGGTGGTCAGTGGATCTTTGCCCCATTGTGCTGGTGGTCAGTGGAACTTTGCCCCCTTTTGCTGGTGGTCAGTGGAACTTTGCCCCCTTGTGCTGGTGGTCAGTGGAACTTTGCCCCCTTGTGCTGGTGGTCAGTGGAACTTTGCCCCCTTTTGCTGGTGGTCAGTGGAACTTTGCCCCCTTTTGCTGGTGGTCAGTGGAACTTTGCCCCCTTGTGCTGGTGGTCATTGGAAGCTCTGTTATTGTGTTTTTCTTTTAAGACAAAAGATCTTAATGTATGGGTTGTTTTTTCTAAACTAAAACCTCAGTATTCAAGTTTAATTGTAGTGTTGGCAGTTTGCTCTCAATAAGTGGGTTTTGAGTTGCAATTTGGGCTCTCGGTCTCTAAAAAGTTCACCATCACTGCATTAGGCAATATTTTTCAAAACCGCACCATGTATTTTAACCTACTGGGGTCCCTTGACTATATAGTCCATTTCAATCAAAAGGTGAACCTAGCTTTTAAGTGCTAAGGTTTCCCCTACTCCAAACACAGAATTTGATATGTGCGTTTGTGTGCACATCACTAAATATTTTTTTCTGAAACTGTTTTGTTATTTTTAAATAACATGCAAGAATTATGGAAGCTGCCACTATTGTTATTATTATTATTATTATATCTCTTCTAGAGAAAATTCTATATGCCTGGCTTTCACACTGATTCTCTGGACTTGGGGCTCATGGAACAAGTATGATATTCCTGAGCTCTAAAGCTGTTCTGGGTCAATAATTTAATTTTTAAAGTCATTTAATATGCAGGGCAGCCAGGCAGCTTGCATTTTTATAAGGATAAGTTAGCAATAATAGCTTACATATATTTCTTTTAACTCAACTTTTACTAAAATATATGCACTTCCATGTTCTGTGTACTGAAGTAGACCAAATATAGTGAATACAGGGTCCTGGGTTTAGTAACACTTTAATGCATTTTCTGCATTAAGGTAAAAATACCTTCTGAAATGCAGCCCCCCGAGCTCCCTCTTATACTTACCTGAGCCCAATTTTGATCTAACGCTGTGCACGAGAGCAGCTGCTCTCTCAGATATCTCTCCTCGTAGGCTCAGAGACAGCAGTGAGAGCCATTGGCTCCTGCTGTTGTCAATCACAGCCAGTGGAGAGGGAGCTGGGGGCAGGGCTGAGCCGCACTCTGTGTGCCTATGGACACACAGAGCTGGCTTGCCAGTGAGCCAGTAGAGCGCTCCCATAGTAGGCAGCTTGTTTGGCAAAACCAAATCTAACATATTTGTTATTAAAAAAAAATAGGGGTTCACAGTCACTTTATGGGGCTTTATAAATAACACATCAGATGTTATATCTTTTTAAAAATATATTTTTTTTATGATGCAGGTAAAATGTTTAAAAATGAATAATTAAAAATACTGATACAGATTCCTATAATACACTAGTATTAAAAGAAGTAATTCATTGCTATTGCATATTGTATATTCTTTCCCAGTTAGTTGTTCTGAGTTCTCAACACATTTTGAAAACTTCTTCTGGAGAGACTAAGGAACATCATACATAAAAACAATACTAATGAAAGCACTTGTTTAAAACTCCTTAAAATGTACCATCACTGACTGAGCACTGCCATGTGTCCTAGTCTAGGTGGCATATCCAGGGGATATGGGTGAACATAAGGACAAAAAAATGTGTATATAGTTGTGCCTTACATGCTTTAAAGACATTTAAATGTTTCCTGGCATTTTAAAGTGGTATTAAATCCAAAACCAAAAATGTAACATATTGAAATTTACCAATCCTTTGATATGGAGGCTGCATTAATTTTCTTTTCATGCTTTTTTCCTCTGTTTTCACCTAGTGATGCAGCCAGTAACACACCTCCTGTACTAGAGTGCCTACACATTGTCAGCCTGGGAAAGGGGCATGTTAGATGCACTAGCAGATTTAAATACACTAATAAACTGAAGCCAAATGCCACTAACACTTTTTAAGCAGTTACAGAAACCGTTTTTTCTTTTGGGATATAGGTTTTACATAAATGAATAAAAGCTGACCATTGTAAGCACCCCTGTCAATGGTTTATACATCTGCAGGAAAGCTTGTTTTGTTAAGAAAAAAAAAAACTGTCTTACTGGCTGAAACACCTGGTAAAAAATAATGGAAAAGAAAATGAATGCAGCCGTCACACCTAAGAATTTGTAAGCTGTAATATAACAAATGTTTGCTTTTGGGTTTATTACCACTTCAAATAATTTGTTTGGGCCAGCTTAGAATAAATAGATTATTTGCGTGTCAGACCAGACTGGATGATAGTTAGGCTGTAAGTAGCTTGTGTTACATACAGTAAGTGGCACTGTGTTTTAGCTGTTTCAGTCACTTTCTCTTTGCTGCTGGATACAGAAAAAGTCGGCTGTACTACATCTCTGCCATTCAGGAGAAGTCTTGTATTTTTTCAATGAATACATGAACACAGATTGCCTGGGGTGGAGATGACAATCCACCCACCCCTTCATTTTGGCCACCGTTGGAAGCTTATTTTAAAATAATTGGAGCACCTTGATGTAATGCAGTTTTTTATGTCACACAGTATTTGCACACTTTTTTGGGGGGAATGCATACAATTTACATTTTTTTATTGCGGAAAAACACAATATATCACTCAATTTTTTGTAAGATATAAAAGATGATGTTATGGTGAGTAGATATCTAACATGTCATGCTTTAAAATTGCGTACGCTCGTGGAATGCCAACAAACTCTGATGCTTAAAAATCTCCAAGGGTGACACTTTAAACATTTTTAGAGGTTACCAGTTTAGAGTGACAGAGGTGGTCTAGCACTAGAATTATTGCTCTTGCTATAACGTTCCTGGCAATAGTTCACGTGTGGTGAGAACAGCGTTTACATATGTGCGCGTCCTATGTATGCGTTAACTTCTGCGCACGAGCACTGATGGACTGGGGTGCTTAAAATGTTTTTGTTTTATTTTTACACTTTCCCTTTTATTTATTTATTTGTATCACTTTTATTCCTATCACAAGAAATGTAAACATCACTTGTGATAGAAATAAGGCATGACAAGTCCTCTTTATGGAGACATCTTGGGTCTATAAGACCCTAGATCTCTCTTCTACTATGGAAAGCATGAGATGAAAAAAAATTTTGATCTTTGCTTTCCAGGGAAAAAAAGGCAGTGTTTGCATCTGCCAGAACTTCCGCTCCTGTTGCTTCCGGCCTCCCTGGACCATAGGGATGGCCAGGTACTGTCTGGTCTGCAGCCAGCTCTATGATAACCTGGCAGCACCACCAGTTTGGATCCTGGTCTCCCTGATAGCACAGGAAAGCCCGGAGAGGTGCCGGTGGGTGGCGGGAGGGGGGGGATGTCCTCTCCCACCACCTGCAAAAAGCAATCTAGTGGTTAATTAGCCACTAGGATGGCTTTTACATTTGAGGGAATCACTGGCTGAAAGTAAAGATACCAGGATGATGCCTGTAGCTGCAGGCATCATCCCAGTATATGCGCAAAAAGTCTAGGATGTCCACCCGTCTGGAAGTGGTAGGAGATTGTTTTACAGGCTCCCTAGAATGCATTGGGGGTAGAAAACATGGAGCCTTTAGTACTACTTTACAGAGGACCTTCAGTACCCGTAGTGCTGGCCTGCAACCCCCCCCCCCTCCCCAGCATCTCCATGTCTGTAAATCTGGCACATGTGCAGAGACCTATGGCCACATGTGGGTTTTTCTGCATACGCACCTGAGATCCAGGTCTTCCATGTCTGCGCCATCTTTTTTCAAGTTCACGGAAACTCCTGCATGTGCTGCAGACCTCTGCCAGGTCCCAAATCCCTGTGAGACGTCTGTGCATGCATGGAAGCTGGCATCATGCATTCATCGTCAGAGACACTGGAGAGCCAAATGTCATTCTCACCTAGGCCAGAAAATAGGAAGCCCTGTACTGCAGCACAAAAAAAGTAAGAAACAATTGCCCTTTAAAGTTGTTTGAATACTTCCAAAGCCAGTTTTGAAACACTGGTTTAAAATTACAACCTGAAGCAGTAAAATTCTTTATTCTGTAATGTGGAAAGTCAACTCACAAGATTTGTATTAGTTTCCATTTTTGCCTTATGCTTGAGGGTTAATAGTATTAAACTATAGCTGATAGAAAGGGAAAATGACTCTGAAGAGCTGGACTTGATCATTATCTCACCTAAGCTTTGTTGTCATCCCTGCACTGACAGAATGAAAATTCTACCCAGGGGAGAAGATTAGAGTTGTGAGTTCAATCTCACACTTCTGTAGGTGAAGGAAAGCAAAACAGAGAAAACCTCTACTGGCACTCCATGTAATCTTTGTTATTAATAGGTAACCTCCCAATTGAACCCCTATTGGCAGGAAATTGTGTGAGATGCAAGAAAGTATGAGGTTTATAAAAATGTAAGGAAAATATTTTTTGGTGACCTACAATAGGAGAAAAAGTTCCAGCGCCTAATCTGTGACAACACAGCATGACCGATGGTAGTGCCGAATAGGCTCCCCTGTCTAAAACCACACTAGATGCTGCAGCTTGATAACAGACATTTTAATCCGATATGATATAGGCCACAGCATTACAAGATAAAATGTTGAATATCACTCAAGTTCATAAGTAAGTTATACTTTAACATAAACATTAAATATTACCATCCAAATAACTTAACCAAACCCAATTTGGAAAGAACATAACCTGGAAAACAGGAGAAAATATGTTGACCTGGTATTACATTTTAGCCCCAGGCCCCTGATAATGCTGCCATCTAACTAGTGCAACCCAATTAACTGTACCTGCCAATAGCCCATTACTGAACCTGGCATGGTGGGTGCACCCATCAAACAAAGTGCTTGTGGGGGGTCCCTGCAACCTACCAAATCATATTCCACTAACTCTAGCGCCATAAGTATTTTGCAATGTCAGGAGCCTGCCATGATAGTAAATTCAAATTGATAATACAATTCAACCAACAACCAACCACACTAGCCCCTGTTTGGCTAGCTAACTGAAAACTTGTGCCCTGACTCCCAAACATCACACCTCTGGCAAGTATAAAATAAAACAAGCCCAGCACCCAAAGGGAGGGTAGGTGGGACTTCCAAAGAAGAGGAAATGGTTACTGCATCAGAGTTCTTGCAATCCTTACCTCCTTGAGCTCTGCCCCCCCACCTTCCCTGCTAACAGCCACCTATCCTAAGCTCCCTGCCTCTTAACTACCCCTACCACCAACCCCCATACAATTATTCAAAACACAATTTCCTGCTCAACTATGCCATTGTCCCACCCTTGTCAAGTCTCGCCCAAAAGTACAGGAAGATGCATCAACACCAAACAGTAGTACAAACTGTCACTCATGAAAGTCCAATTTGGCTAAACTTCAGTGTTTCAGAAAAATGTTTCTTTGCACAGTTTCTAGGGTCCTCAACCCTCTTAACGGTCATGGGCATGTGGGTGAATTAAACAAACTAGGAAGTTCATGTGGCCACGCCACCTTCTCAGTTTTGCTTTAGCTGCCAGTAGTGAGTTGGGGCAAAGCATGGCCTTCACTTGCCTCCAGACAACAAACATGCTACACAAGGGTAATGCATATATGGGAACTTTCTGCCCTGCCAAAGAGGAAGTAAAATTTTCCCAATGGGGACCACAGGCAGCAGTAAAACTTAGCATAGGTTCTAACCCTCTTCTACTCGTGGCACAGGTTCTAACCTTCTTCTTCCCGTGGTTGCAGGAAAGAAAATCACATTGTCTATGACCGACGTCAGGTTACTTCCACACTGATACGCAGCAAAAACGTCTCGTTTTAACACATTTGTGGTGCATTATTTACAGGACATGTGACACATTTTCCATTGATTTCGAAGGGGAGGTGTGTTTTTTACAACACCAAACCTGCACGAAAAATGGAACCAGCAGGATTTTAAAAAACGCACCGCACCCACAATGGATCAGTGTGAAGAGTTTCATAGGATTATGTGGTCACACATTTTTCAGCCCCATTTTTTAATGCATAAGCAAAAGAAAAACAGATCAATGTGCAAGCAGCACTAGCCTGCACTGTTTATCAGCAATGCCATCTGTTTAATAATGTAGTTGTCAGATAGAAATGAATTCAAATGAAAAAAATATATAATTTAACAATAATATTAAATTAATTAATAAATAGAAAAGGTGTGCATATATGTATCTTTAGGCACTCAGAATAGCAAATCACAAGTATTCGATTAGAGATGAGCGGATACCGTTGCTACTTGCTACTATTTTGGGGTTGATTTACTAAAGGCAAATAGACTGTGCAATTTACAAGAGCAGTTGCTCCACAGCTTAGCAAATGCAGAAAAGCTCTGCTGTCTTCCATCATCCAATCATTTGCAATCAAAAATGGTATTATTTTAATTTTCCTTGCATATGATTGGGTATTCTTTGCAAAGTGAAGCTTTGCCTCATTTACAAGGCTCTGGAACAACTGCACGTGCAATGTCTATTTGCCTTTAGTAAATCAACCCCTTTGTCTTGATGGGACATTCAATTGCTCATTTGTGGTTCATGGCCATTGATTCAGTCACACTTGTGAACTGCAGCTTAAATGTGTAGAAGTTAAATGGATTCATCATCTTATCACCCACTTGAAGATCAAGCCTTATATGGCACTTTTTTTTTACATGTACCAATCAGTATTTTTTGCTAGAATTTTTCTTAGAACCCCCAAACTTTATATAGAATAATTGGTGGGTGTTTCAATTCTTTTATCACATACAGTATTTGCTCAGCGGTTTTTCAAACAATTTTTTTTAAATGTACTTTTTTGAATTTTAATGCAAAAAATCACAATACGTAACTCAATTTTGGTAACATATAAAAGATGATGTTATGGCGAGTAAATAGACACAAAACATGTCATGCTTTAAAATTGAGAACGCCCATGCAACAACGTCAAACAATGAAAATTTTACTATCCAAAAGCCTTCACAGGTTATCATTTTAAATTTACAGAGGAGGTCTGGTGTTAGAATTACTGCCCATGATCTGACATTCATTGTAATACCTCACATGTGTGGGAGGATCGCTGCTTGTGTGCATGCGGGACTGACGTGTGCCTCACCCTTGTGTACGAGCACAGGGGGGACAAGGGCACTTTACACTTTTTTTTTCTTTGTAAAAACATTCCTTGTAACCGCAGTAGGCATGTAACAGGCCCTTCTTTGCCCTGAAAAGCATTTGATCTCACTAAGATCGATGTGATCAAATGCTTTTCATTTTTAAAAATGTCGGCGTTTTCTCAACAGCTGTGAGAAGAGTCAGGTAAGTGTTTAGGGATATGGGGGAGGGAAGTTGTGGGTAACATTATTGCCCCGTGAAACAAACCATTCAGTTTAAAACAGAAATGAAATGCAAAAAAATTGAGTATAAATATACTGTGAGAGTGAGTATTTAAATATAGCAGCACACTGATCTTCCCAGTGAATGGCTGTGCGGGGGGATGCTTGTCAGCACAAGTCTGATGGAGAGCAGGCAGGCTGAAAAGTGATGTTGGAGGGTTGTGCTCTCGTGCCTAGCATGGTCAGTTTGAACTAGGAAAGCAGGGGGTGTGGCAGGATCACCAGGTATTTAATGCAAAGGAAACAATACAAAGATAACAGGATACTTTTTAACACAAGTACATGGTACAACAGACACATATCAGGAATATAAAATGTTGGGGTAACATATTCTTTAATGCAGAAAATGTATTAGAGTGGTACTAAATTCCTTTGTGTCATTTTTACCTATAGGTAAGCTTATAATAAACCTTAAAGTGATACTAAACCCAGGACCAGGGGCGGACTGACAACTCATGGGGCCCCCGGGCAATAGGGGATCATGGGGCCCCTGTGTCCTTACCCAAACTCAAAAAAGCCTATGAAAAAGGTACCAGGGGCATCTCATGGGGCCCCATACTGACCCCGGGCCCTCGGTCAGTGCCCAAGTTTCCAAATGGTCAGTCCGCCCCTGCCCAGGACCCTGCATTGACTATATCTGGTCTCCTACAGTACACAGAACATGGAAGTGCAATTATTTTGGTAAATATCAACTGCTAAATACCTTTTCTCATCAGCAGTTAGAGCAGTCTTGTGACTTCTCTCAGTGTTCAACAGAGCACTGGTTAAAGTTTGTAGGAGGAGTTTTCATTCTGCTCTATGAAATTGGAGGAGCCCTGACCTCTATCTGGACAGCACTGATCAGCCCTGTGCTGATCACATATACTCTCCCAAGAAAGGGAGAGTTGCAATGGGGGACCATTTATTTATTTTATTTTATTTTTATGTTTTTGTAACCTTATTACCACTTTAAGGTAAAAACATTTAGACTGTAGAATCACTTTTAGTTGTAAGTTAAATCTTTCTATTTCCGGTTAGCCTAGATTATAAAATAGATCAGTGATACCATGTCATCATGGTAACTTGCTTGTCGTGATGAAGAGCAGTTGCTGGCTTAAACTGTTGCTACTTTGATGTAATCATGTAACGAATTTGTTTCTTTGATTAAAGAGGATTGTTGTGCTGCAACCTCTTGCGTTCTTATATGGAGGGATTACCGGACTGATCCCTGTTATGAGCACTACAATTTACATGGGCTTTCTACCCATTTTCTCATTATATGTGGGTGTATGTGTATATTTACAATTTTGTGGGTTTTTTTTTTTAGATTATAATAAAAAGTGTATTTTTGTAAATAAAATACATATTAAAATGATTTAGGTATGCAAATTAGTCATAAAGTTATTATTAGGTTGACCGACACATGCAGTGCTGGTAAATTTATTATGGCATCTAGGCATCAATGACATCCGGTCACAAATGGGTTAAAATGGAACTCTGGCCAAAAACCATTTTTGGCCATTTGCACTGTACAAATAAATGACATTTACTGAATATGCAATGTGCGGTTCCTGTTGCATTATTATTTTTGCCATGAGTTCAGTTTTGAGTAATACATTGTTTGAGCTGGTTTGATCATTTTACTTCCATTTCCTAGAGGACAGAGTTGTAGATTGCTGTGGATAGTATAAGACTGAATGTTCGATTAATTGTGTGGAATGTTTTCCATCTCTGCACATGTTCAGTCATTCCTCTGAAAATGGTATGTCTGTCTTCATTCTGACAGACCTTTCCCTCAGGCTATGGCGCCTCTGTCTCCCTGCATTGCCTCTCACATATTTGTAATACCTTCAATGGTAAAGGCTACATCAGGCACTCTTACACCTGATAAAAATGAATACATTTTGTGTTATAATTGTTTATCCAAAACCAAATACCCCAATTAGAAATCACCTTTAACCCCTAGCCTACAGGGCACTTATACCCCCTTCCTGCCCAGGCCAATTTCCAGCTTTCAGCGCTGTTGCACTTTGAATGATAATTGCGCGGTCAAACAACACTGCACCTATATGAAATTTTTATCATTTTTTTGTATTACAGATAGAGCTTTCTTTTGGTGGTATTTAATCACCTCTGTTTTTTTTTATTTTTTCTTAAACAAACCAAAAACCACTGAAAATTTTGAAAAAAAAAATGTATTTTCTTAGTTTTTGTTATAACATTTTGTAAATAAGTGATTTTTCTCCTTCACTGATGTGCGCTAATGAGGCTGCACTGATGGGCACTGATAGGCTGCACTGATGGACACTGATAGGTGGCACTGATGAGGAGGCACTGGTAGGTGACACTGATGGGCATTGACAGGCATCACTGATGAGCACTGAAAGGCATCACTGATACATGGCACTGATATATGGCACTGATAGGCAGCACTGACTGGCACTGTTAGGCGGCACTGACTGGCATTGTTAGGCAGGACACTGACTGGCACTGATAGGCGGCACTAACTGGCACTGATAGGTGGCACTGATTGGCAGCACTGATAGGTGGCACTGATTGGCATTGATAGGTGGCACTAATTGGCACTGATGGGTGACACTGAAAGGCAGCTCAGATGGGCACTGCTATGTGGCATTGTTGTGCACTGGTAGGCACTGATGTGGCACTGATGGGTGACTCTGAAAGGCAGCTCAGATGGGCACTGCTATGTGGCATTGTTGTGCACTGGTAGGCACTGATGTGGCACTGATGGGTGACTCTGAAAGGCAGCTCAGATGGGCACTGCTATGTGGCATTGTTGTGCACTGGTAGGCACTGATGTGGCACTGATGGGTGACTCTGAAAGGCAGCTCAGATGGGCACTGCTATGTGGCATTGTTGTGCACTGGTAGGCATTGATGTGGCACTGATGGGCACTGGCACGAGGCACTGATGAGCACTGACATAAGGCACTGATGGACACTAACAGGTGGCACTGCTGGGGCTCCACTGATCATCAGGGCACACTGATCATCAGTGCCCCGATGATCAGTGTACATATCCCCTCCGCGGAATGCCGATTACCGGCTCTTCTCTCCTCTCGAGCTGTCAGCGTGACAGCTTGAGAGGAGAGAAATGCCGATAACCGGCATTTCCCTGTTTACATGTGATCAGCTGTGATTGGACACAGCTGATCACATGACCGAGCCGACATCTTCGGCTCTTTCCGTGGTCGGTGATCCGCTGTGGCCGAGGGACACAGCGCACCGCCAATCGCTGCGCTGCGCGTTCCCTGAGCCACACATGCACAGTGAGAATGGGAGGACATCATATGACGTCCTCCCACAACGAGAGAACCACCTTGTGTCCGTCATATTACTATATGGTGGGCGGGAGGTGGTTAAACTCCAGTAAAACCGATTGTTTGCTATGGGCCATTTAACTTAAAGTAATCTGAAACACACTCTTTTTCATTTACAATATTCCATCTATTTCTGTATGTGGATGATGGCACTGCAATTATTATAATAATAATTAAAAAAAAACCATTTAAGTACCTTTTTCCTAATCGATATACAGCTGTCACATGACCCTGCTCTTTCCCAGCCTGTCTGTACGAAAACAGTGGCAGGAGGAACTGCTGCTGGTCACATGTTCGAAATAAAAAAAAAAATCAGCCTTTGGAATACAGAGTAAAAAAATAATTACTATCAATAAACTGTTTTAAATTGTTATACAAATATATATTTGAAATCAAATCTTTATTATTTTTGGCAATAAATAAGCAGATTTCTGCCAGTCACAGGCTGTGTCACTTCCCTCCTGCCTGTGTCTTGGAATAACAGGAAGGTGATGCCTCCATCAATCAAGATGGGGATACTGATGTAGGGGGCACTCTGATGGGGGCCAGTAGATATAAGGGGGGACTCTGATGGAGACATGTTATGTAAGGGGGCACTCTAATAGGGACATCTGATGTAAGGGGGCACTCTGATGGGGACACCTGACATAAGGGGGCACTCTGAAAGGGACCTTGATGTAAGGGGGCACTCTGATGTGAACCTGATGTAAAGGGGGTCATTGACGATGACTGCTGATATCAGAGGGCACATGTTTTGTTTAATAATTGCAGCCTAATGCATACTAGTGTTTCCTAGGTCGTGACACTGTGTGACAGAATGTTAGTGACTCACACACAATGCTGACATAATGTTCCCTGACTGTAAGAAGGCACTCTAATAGAGACAATATATGTAAGGGGGGACACTGATGGGGACAGTTGATGTAAGGGGGCACTCTAATGGGGACAGTTGATGTAAGGGGGCACTCTGATGGGGACACTGGGGTGGGCACTCTGACGGGGACACCTGATGTAAGGGGGCACTCTCAATGGGACATCTGATGTAAGGGAGCACTCTGGAGACATCTGATGTAAGGGAACACTCTGATGGGAACATCTGAGCTAAGAGACACCTGATGTAAGGGTGGCACTCTGAAGGGGACCTTGATGTAAGTGGGCACTCTGAAGTGAACCCAATGTAAAGGGGGTCTCTAATGAGAACTGCTGATATAAGGGGCACATGTTCTGTTTAATCACCGCAATCTATTGACAGCCTAATACATGGGTGTCAAACTAGCGGCCCTCCAGCTGTTGACAAACTACAAGTCCCATGAGGCATTGCAAGATTGACAGTTACAAGCATGACTTCCAAAGGCAGAGGGATGATGGGACTTGTAGTTTCACAACAGCTGTAGGGCCACCAGTTTGACACCCCTGGCCTAATACATACTAGTGTTTCCAATTTTGTGACACTGTGTGACTGTCTGTTAGTGACTCACACACAGTGTTGACATAATGTCCCCTGACTTCTTTTTTTACTGCACCCGTAGATCAGATCAGACTAAATCTGGCCCTGCTGCTCACCATGATACATCAAACAGGTACATGCAATGCTTTTTGTGGTGCAGTGTACCACAATTCCCAGTAGTGCGTTACCTTGTGTTGTGGTTTGCTGCAAGGTGTTTTGGGGTGTCATTTGGAATGAATGGCACACCAAATCGAGTTTTGAATGTACTTCCTCAATGCCGCAATGTGAACCTAGCCCCAATGGCTATAACTTTTGTAACTGATATATAGCAGTGCATAAGTGTGTTTGTCCAAAGTTGTCTCCTTTTATTGATTTATTTAAATATTGCATGCTGCACATACAGTAGTAATGAAATAGGAAGAGTTGCAATAGTGTTCAAAGTGTAGTGCAATGAGATTGGAGTTTACTGTATATACTGTATAAACAGCGAGGTAGTAGTATAGTGGGGGGAATAAATTCCGTATCACAGCAAGGCTATCCTACACTTGTCAAAAAAGGAAAAGTGCCATCCAAGTTGATACGATAACCGCATCTAAATAGTATCTCCGACTCACTTTGAATATAAGTGTGGATTATAAACCTAAATATACTAGAAAACAGAAAAAATGGCAGTTGACTAGTGCAAAACCACCTAAAAAAGTGGTTAATTGAAATCCTATGCGGAGTAATATATCACTACAAAAGTGGATGCAATATTGTATTTATTTGATCACATAGATCGTGAAATAGGTTGACATTGACAGGGTGAACATGTTGCAATCATATTAAAATCAAAGAATTAAAATAAAGAACCGTTAGATGTCTTCAAAAACGGCTGTATTGGCAAAAATGATCCATATGAGGCAATAGAGTTTCCTTTCTGTATTCATCTGCAGTAGAGTTCCATATTATATAGCCTGGTGAAGTCTTTTTCTTCTTTAACTGTTCCTTCATGAATAATGTTCATGATACTTGAACAAATATGAGCTGTTTGGTTGAAGTGCCAGAAAGAAGCTTTTACTGCACCAACGCCACAAAAAAGCCAGTTACAATATGCCTGACAAAACCTTGACACTCTTAACCAGGCCTTTTTGTGTCATTGATGCAGTAAAGGCTTCTTTCTGGCACCTCAACCATGCAGCTCATTTTTGTTCAAGTGGCATCATATTGTGCTCCTTCAAAACAACCACACTGTCTTTTTCCAGAGCAGCCTGTATTTTTCTTGTAGTTACCTATGGGTTTCCCTTTGTATCCCGAACAATTCTTTTGGCAGTTGTGGCTGCAATCTTTCTTGGTATATTCAAGGCTTTGGACATCTTTTTATGTCCTTTTCCATCTTTATAAAGTTCCATTACCTTGTTACGCAGGACTTTTGATAGTTCTTTTCTGATCCCCATGGCTCAGTATCTAGCCTAGCCAGTGCTTCCACGTAAGAGCTAACAAACTCATTGACTATTTATATACAGACACTAATGGCAATTTAAAAAGCCACAGATGTGGGACATTAACCTCTAATTGGCGTTGTAACCCGTGTATGTTACCTTGTGTGTCTGTACCAAGGCTAAACATTGCAGGGGATGTAAACTTTTGATCATGACCATTTGGGTGATTTCTGTTATCATTATGATTTAATAAGGAGCCAAAGAAGTATTTGATAATAAATGGCTTCATATGATCATCATCCTTCAATAAAAGAGCATTTTTTGGCACGATCAGTCATATTTTCAATATCAATGCCAAAATTTCACAACTTCTGCCAGGGTATGCAAACTTTTGAGCACAACTGTATGGGTTACAAATGGTCTGTAAACCTATTGCTAAGCAGCCTAGTTTGCATCTAATTATGTCTCTAATTTGCTTAATAAATGGCCCACACATTTGATTGACATTTGATAAATGTCCTGGAAGAGGCATGGCTGGAGAACTTTGGCTTCTACTTCATGGGCACCTATAGATTAATTACTGAGGATTTCATATGCATCATCATTTTTGTTTTTGGTATTTTTTTTTGTGGATTTATGAGCACAGAGTTTGGCATGGAAGTGAGTACATCCATATATCAAGACCATGGGGAGTGGCATATCAAATATGGTTATATATCATACATAGAAAATGGATTCAGTTCCTAAAAACCCTTTCTGTTCTAAGCATTCTCTGACTTCAAAAATCAACATGAAGATGGAAAAATGTTATTTTATTCTTTGCAATACTACCAACTCCCCCCAACCAATTTACCATCTTGCATCAAAACGTTTATGAAAGGAAGAGGTTTTGGTCACTTGTTGAAATCAGTGCAATTCCAGCCAGTTCTGTAGCTTGGAAAATTATAGGGCAGAGGCTGGAAGCTGTGAATATCACCAGCATGGATGTTTTCCAACACCTTTGTTTCTTCTTGCATCATGGTAGAATCTACAGGGAGTATGCGTCTCTGACTTGTTAGGACCTCTGTGTTATCCTGATGGCTAGCATGCTTTAATTTCAATTACATGGCTGATACTTATCAGAAGGTTTCTGTTTCACACATGAGAAAGAATGCTGGCTTGTGAAACCTCTCATTATTTAATGGTAGCCAAGCTTAACCTGTTCTGCAAATGGATTTGCTCTTTATCCAGAGCAGAGTGAGCATTAAAGCATATCAAATGTAATCTGTTAATGTTTTCTTTATGCTCTTATTTGAAGTTCCCAGTGGAAAGTCCCAGCCGTGCAGATAATGTTCCGGGAATATTTTTCTTACTTGACTTACATAATTTGATAATTTATTGTATCTATCAATCTTTGGAAGGGTAATTCCATGCAGTACAGAGAAACTGTTAAAGTAGGTATAAAGCCTAAAATGTTTAACCTTTTCATTGCATTCCTTGCATTTAAGGTAAAAACGTTTAAGCATCAGCATTGCCCCCTCACTCAACCCCCCCCCCCATATATTTTACTTACCTGATCCATCATTCAATCCAGCAAAGTGCCTGTTGTCCGCTTTACTCCAGGAGCCATTGGCTCCCACTGCTGTCAATCAAAGCCAGTGAGAGCAGGGTGCAGGGCTGAGTCCTTCTGTCTTTGTCTATAGATGCAGGCAGTGGGGCTCTGGAACAGAAAGGAAGAGCCAGGAGACCAAAGAGGAGGAGGTTTGGGACTGAACTATGCAATTCTATTGCTCAGAGTAGGTAAATATAAACCTGTTTGTTATTTAAAAAAAAATAATGTACAACCACTTTAAATATCTCACAGAGAAGGCATCCATCCAGAGAGCCCTACACTGCCCCACACTTGGCTGTAATGTACCTTGTTTCGTTTTATGCTGGGCAGAAATGATTCTTCTTAAGCTACAGATTGAAACATGCTATGGCTGCAGCTATAGAGGAATGGACATTATGATTTACTGTCCACAGGCATGAAGTGGAAACCACTGCGAATGTATGGGAAGTCTAAGGCTAGGTTCATACCTATGCAGTTTGCATTTGACTAATTTCTGCCGTGCTTTTTGCATTGCGTTTTGTGTTCTTACACAAGCATTTTGTGTTTTTATGTCCTTTTTTTAAACACAAAATGCATCAAAAAGCATACATGCGTTTCTGCAGCATCTCCATTGAAGTCTATTGAACCAAAACACACCATTTCGCTTTTAAAAAAGTCCCTGGCCCTTTCCAAAAATTGCATCAGTTGAAAACGCAGAGACTTCACCCATAGGAAATCATGTTAAATGGACTGTAGTGCGTTTCTGCATAACACAAAACACTTAGATGTGAACCTAATATTTGTCCATGGTCATAAGAACAGCTGTCCCCATTAGAAGATATCTTCTCTGCTATGGTCCTGGTGACAACTGTAATATTTTGGATTTTCCATCACTTTTGTCCAGGGAGGGTGGTCTAAATGTTCCTTACGCTAGCTTAAGCAACAGATACATTTTACAGATTACATTTTGTATTGTGGGTGGAAACTGGAGCACCAGGATAAACCCACACAAACACATTCTATACCAACATTGTCCTGGGTGGGATGGGAATTCACAACCCAGGGCTTCAAGACAGACATTCTAACCAGTTAATCTAATAGACACAGCCACTCTATGCATAATAACCCTTATCCTTTTAATGACCATTTTGAAGCTTTTGAGATAGGAGGGAGAAAATTGTTATTCTACCTGGATGTTAGAAGGCTATTTTATATACTGTTTATGTCATTATTGATGTACTTGAGTTTCTTTCTCACGAGTGTGTTCTTTTATGTGCTGTCTGCCTCACCCATCTCTCAATTCAAACTGTTTAAACATCCTACCACCCTTAACTGTCATCCTCCACACCTAGTCTTCAACTGCATGAGCTCACAACCCTTTTGATGAGAGAATGAAGTGCCTAAAGTTTTGCATTTCCTACTTCAGTTTGAATTTTAGTAACATTGTTTCACACCCAGGCAGTGTTTTTAACCACTTGACCACCAGAAGATTTACTCTCCTTCCAGACCAATTTTTTGCCCTATGGCACTACGTTACTTTAACTGACAATTGCGTGGTCATGCAACACAGTATATAAATAAAATGTATGTAATTTTTTTCCCAGAAATATAGCTTTCCTTTTGGTGGTATGTAATCACAGCTGCATTTTAAATTTTTTGCACTATAAGAAAAAGGGCGACAATTTTGGAAAAATAATTATATTTTTTGTTTTCTGCTATAAAACATACCCAATAAAAAAAAATTAAAAAATCAAATTTCTTCTAAAATTTAGGCTAATATGTATTCTGCTACATATTTTTTGCAATAAGTGTATATCGATTGGTTTGCGCAAACGTTATAGCATCTACAATCTATGGGATATATACTGGATTTTTTCTATATACTAGTAAGTGTGGAGATCAGCAACTTATAGCGGGACTGCGATGGTGGACATTTTTACACTGACACTTTGTGGGGACCAAAACTATGGACCAAAAATAATGACACTGGCTGGGAAGGGGTTAAACATCTAGGGCAATCAAAGGGTTAACTGTGTGCCTAGCTATGTGTTTCTGTACACTGTGTGCCTAGCTATGTGTTTCTGTACACTCTTACTAGGAGAAGTGATGGATTTTATTCCCTGCTCTGCACAGACACAAGATCCATCACTTTCCCCTGTCAGGATGGAGCTCTGCCTTCTTTACATAGGCAGAGCTCCATTCTGAGTCTCTTCTCGACGATCGGTGGGTGCTGGCGGACATCCATTAACTAGCACGTGCTGATCGGTTTCTGCTCAGTATTCACAACAAAAGCAGTCCATCAGCAGCGCACGTGCCTACCCTCCTAGGCGGGAGTGCACAATCACGTTTATATACACGGCACCACCTGCCTGGAGTTTGCACATTCTCCCTGTGCCTGCATGGATTTCCCTCACACACTCCAAAGACATGCTGGTAGGTTAATTGGATCCTGTCTAAATTGGCCCTAGTATGTGTATGTATGAATGTGAGTTAGGGACCTTAGTTTGTACGCACCTTGAGGGTTAGGGACTGATGTGACTGTACAATATATATGTAAAGAGCTATATATAATGACAGCATTATATAAGTACCTGTAATAAATAAATAAATATATGTGATTTTGCACAGGAGAGCCGCCCTGTAGCAGTATATCTGCTATGGGGCAGTCCTAAATTGGTTAAAGCCACTCCAACTCCGATGTCATTCAACCTGGAAGAGGGCCAGTGCTGAAGCTATTGTAAAGGCTTAGATTATAAAATTAAAATAATAAGAATGTTATACTTACTAGCTCTGTGCAATGGTTTTGCACAGAGCAGCCCTGATACTCTTTTTTTGGGGTCCACCGCCAGCATTCCTATCTCATCCTCCGTGACAACTGCTCTCATAGTAAGATGCTTTCTATGGGGGTACTCGTGTGTGCTCGCTCCCATGCCAGCTCTGTGTCCTTTGAAACACAGAGCACAGCTCGGCCCCTCGCCCCACTCCCTCCTCAGTGGCTGTGATTGACAGCAGTGGAAGGTGATGGCTCTTTCTGCTGTCTCTGAGCCAATGAGACCAGAGAGTGCCTCTGCTCTTGTGCACAGCACTGGATTGAGATTGGGCTCAGGTAAGTATAAGGATGGGTTGGGAAGGGAGCTGCATGCAGAAGGTTTATTACCTTAAGACATAGAATGCATTATGATAAAAAAACCCTTCTGCCTTTAGAACCATTTTAAGGGATGGGACCATGGTGAAGGTGAGTATTCCCACAAAAGCTGCATGGGTGTTGTTAACGTTCTATTGGCGCCAGCTACAGATTGCTAATGCAGTGCATTTTGCATGTGGTCTGAATTGCACAGGAATGCACAACTTGTTCCTGTGCGATTCATTTACCGGCACGGTGTGAACTGACCCTTAATCTGGAGTTGGAGAGAAGTCCCTGTGTACAGTGTGGGCCTTATAAAGCTCCACATCAAAGACTGATATGAAGACTACAAAGGTGCCTGCCCTCCAGCACTAACATTTTTTGGCCGGGACAGGTTGACTTTACCATAAGATCACACCGTGACTGCCAGGACTAGCATAAGGACACATAGGCACTGCGTGTTTAACCCTTGTGTGTCCAGTTGTAGCATTTTCAGGTGCCCAGGAGGCACAGGTGTAATGTTCAATGTACTGCCTGCAGCCTGTCAAAGTCTGTGACAGGCTGAAATATGCTGCGAGTGGACATGTTGTATTGAGTAGTACTTGCATTTAGGGCCCTGTGCATTCAGGGAGATATATGGTCCATACAAGCAAGTATCGCTCAGTACAGCCGCAGTGTTTTTCCGCCTGTCATAGACTTTGACAGACTGCAGGCAACAGTCGGAGTGCTGCACCTGTGCCTCCTGGATGCATGTAAATGCACTGGGGCTAAATGTCTAGTGTGCATATTGCCTCAATAAAGCTTTCAGCACTGAAATCACAGGATGGTAATAGAATGACATTTTGTTTCATATTTAAGTGACATTTTTCTCTTACAGAAAACACAACAATGATACAAGGAGACATAATGTGACTTGCACCTGCCTGTTCTGAGCCCTGTGTCAGCAGACATCGGGGGAATCGCAGCAGTAATGAATAGTATAATGGGAGATTGCCTCCCATTGACTGATTGCTTCATACCAGACAGAATCTTCTTTGTTCTTCTCATTCAAGATTTCACAAGTGAATGTAAAAGTATATTTATACAAGCATTTGGATTATTAGAATCATGGCAAAACAAAACAATTCTTTATTCTTCATGACAGAGTTATTTAAAGTAACCGTATAATATACACTATGTCGAGTTTTATGTATCAGGCAATTCCTTGAATTATGTAGACAATGGGCTAACTTTGTCCCACTATGAATGGCCTGATTGCACAACTCTGTGTCAGCACTGGTTTCACAAATGAATGAATTAAACAGGACGATGTTGAGCTGTATTTATCTTTTGCAGTGCCTCCAGGAGCACTACAGATAAATATTGGCATAGATAGTTTTATGTCTTTAAAGAAGAACTCCAGTCTAAGAGCTCATTCAGATGTGCAGCCACCGGGCAATAAAAGCAGGCAGTTGAACCACAGTTTTATCATCCCCCCCAGGTTGCCCACCTAAGCAAAAACATGCATCTGCTCAGGGCTGCATAAATGCTGGGGCAAAAAATTAAATCCCCTGTTAAATCATACACAACCAATTAAAGGTAATGTAGGGGCTGCTCCACAAATGCACACGGTTGTAGCATTTATTAGGCTTAAAACAGGTGGTGAGGAGGCAACATATCATCTTCCAGTCATCTGTCAGCCTCCATGGATCACTTTCCAGAAGAGCAACAAGGGCTACTGTACATGAGAACAAGCCTTAGAGATTTTCTTTTTTTTGACTTATACCTTGTCTGCTAGGTTGTCCTTAAAAAACATATTTGCATACCCAACAATTCCATTGGTGTCTGCTGTAATCAGTCACTCCATTGTGCATGCCAGGGTTTTTGCCACCATCTTTTCTTCTTATATCATTAGGGGGGCAGGCAGTTTTTCCCTGGTTCTTTCAACTAGCCTCCTATGACAAAGCACATGCACATTGTTGTGCATAATGCTTGGCACCCTGATGATGTGGTGCATGCGCATTATGGTGGATATTCTTGGTGCCCTGATGATGTGGTGCATGCGCATTGTGGTGGATATTGCTTGGTAACTTGATGATATGGTGCATGCGCATTGTGGTGGATATTGCTTGGTAACTTGATGATGTGGTGCATGCACATTGTGGTGGATATTGCTTGTCACCCTGATGCTGTGGTGCATGCGCATTGTGGTGGATATTGCTTGGTAACTTGATGATGTGGTGCATGCGCATTGTGGTGGATATTGCTTGTCACCCTGATGATGTTGTGCATGCACATTGTGGTGGATATTGCTTGTCACCCTGATGATGTTGTGCATGCACATTGTGGTGGATATTGCTTGGCGCCCTGATGATGTGGTGCATGTGCATTGTGGTGGTTATTGCTTGGCGCCCTGATGATGTGGTGCATGTGCATTGTGGTGGTCATTGCTTGGTGCCCTGATGCTGTGGTGCATGCGCATTGTGGTGGATATTGCTTGGTGCCCTGATGCTGTGGTGCATGCGCATTGTGGTGGATATTGCTTGGTGCCCTGATGATGTGGTGCATGTGCATTGTGGTGGATATTGCTTGGCACCTTGATGATGTGGTGCATGTGCATTGTGGTGGATATTGCTTGGTGCGCTGATGATATGGTGTATGCGCATTGTAGTGGAGATTGCTTGGCACCCTGATGATGTTGTGCATGCACATTGTGGTGGATATTGCTTGGCACCCTGATGATGTTGTGCATGCACATTGTGGTGGATATTGCTTGGTGCCCTGATGATGTGGTGTATGTGCATTGTGGTGGAGATTGCTTGGCACCCTGATGATGTTGTGCATGCACATTGTGGTGGATATTGCTTGGCACCCTGATGATGTTGTGCATGCACATTGTGGTGGATATTGCTTGGCACCCTGATGATGCAGCACATGTCCATTTTACTGAAAATTGCTTGGCGCATGTGCAGTATTGTGAGGTTTGCTCCAAAACCTTCTGGGATGCATGACATAATTATTCCAGGTGGTGTTGAGCCGAGATGGAAGTGTGGGGTCAGGGGGTGTGTGGGTGTTTTAATGTCTATGTACAACTATGTACTGAAGAAGGGGTGTGGGGTGTGAAGGAAAAATATGTGAAGTCACCAAAGAGGGTGAAGTTCTGCTTTACACTTATGTAAATATCAAGGTTATCGTACTGTACAAAAGTAGGCAATAATATAAGGATGAATGTTAACCCCCCATCACAGTAGTGCAGTGTAAAATATGGAGTCACGCTTATGCACATATTTTGCTCATGGTTGTACTCTTTGCTTAGGGCAGCCCATTCATTTCAAAGGACTGCCCTATGCGCAACTAACGTGGCAAAGGAGATCATGTACCTTTTTCAGTTTCAAGCATCTGTTTTTTTTTGGTCTTGCTTGGTGCATTTGGTGTGCCATCAACAAAGAATGGCACTGCAAGCATACCACGTGTTTGTCAAGTGTTTCCTGAACAGATGTAAAATTGCAGAATTGACGTTCTTCACTAGTGTGAATGTGGATTTAGTAGCTTTCTCCGGCTACTAAAACCTCTAGCGATTATTACTAACAGTAGTGATCAACTGCTACACTCTTAACGCAAAGAAGTGTCAGTTACACAACTGGGATTTTAGAAAATGTAAGAATGCATAATTGCACTGTGGTCTATTTGTTTGCTAAAGTGTAACTCCACTTTTTTGTTGAGAAAAAAAATATTCCCCTCTAGGTGATATATTTACATTGCGAAGATTTTAACAAACTTTGTTGCAGAGTCCTACCTTTTGGTATTCCAAGGAGATAGCTGTTTGTTTGTCTGTGTCCATGTGCAGAGTGAATCTGTATGGGAGTGGATTTATAGTTAGCTGCTGCACCTGCAGGGCCCTGAGGAAAATTGCAGTATCACACCAAAATCGATATTTTGTTGCAGAAGATACTCAAAATATGACTTGTATCTTAGTGCAGACTTCTGGGAAATCAATGAGCCAATCGCACAAGCAGGAAATTATATATCTGGGGGGGAGGGGGGGTGCTGTACACCATTTGTGTACAGAACATCTCCAGGTAGCCATATTGAATTGCATTTTACAGAAAAATACAGCTCTGCAGATTGCAAAGGAAAGGTAATTTCTACATCCAGTTACAATATGACTTGAGTTGCAATTGTGTATGCTATATTTTTTTTATTTGCTATTTTTTTCCCCACAGAAGTGGAGTTCCCCTTTAATAACTGCTGATTGTTTAGCTTACCCCACAGACAGCCATTTTTTAGCGAGTGCTACACTTAGTGATCAAGGACACGTGTGCATTGAGGTGTACTGAAATACAAAAAATACTGCATGTTCAATTTTAGATCTGCTGCGGTACATTAGACAGGCACTATAATGGCCAATGTATATGAGCCTGTAAGTGTATAAATAATGGATAAAACCCTTTTCATATTTTTATTGTCATCTGAGTTCCAGTAGGGAGTTTTTACTTATACTGTCCTATAGACATGAAAGGGGAGATTTACTAAAACTGATACACTCGGAATCAGGTGCAGTTGTACATGGTAGCCAATCAGCTTCTAACCTCAGTTTGTTCAATTAAGCTTTGACAATAAAACCTGGAAGCTGATTGGTTTCTTTACAGAGCTGCACCAGATTTTGCACTCTTCAGTTTCAGTAAATGACCCCCAAAGTGAGAAGATATTTCTCTTACACTGTTGTAAACAGGAGAAGTGTCCCCATTGAAGGTTTTTACTTATATTCCTGTCTCAGTGACAACTCAAAATTATTGATTCCCCCCCCCCCCATTTCCAGTCTGAGTGGCAATGGTCACCATGACAGAGAGCAAATGAATCTCCCTAACGGGGATAAAATAAGGGCTCATGTACACTGCAACTGATAAACTCACGTTTAGGAGCTGTTCAGTGTTTTTTTCAGCAGCCCCTGAACTCGCCCTAATGTTTTCCTATGTGTCCATATATGTCATTTACAGGCAGTTGAGTTTGCAGTCGTTTTTTTGAATGCAGAAAACTTGCGTTCAGCAGTAGATTTTATCAGCATTTCAAACGCTTGTAAACGCGGCTAAATGTGGCTAACCGCATTTCTGGGCGTTTGCGTTTGAAATTTTTTTTAACTCTTCCATATCCAGATGCTGTCCAGAGCTTTTTTTCATCATGAAAAATGCATGCAAAGCGTTTTCCCAGTACTCCAATTGACCTAGCACACCATAATTGGAGGTTTTGCATGGCAAAAAAAAATGTTAGACACTGATCCAATAATTTCTGCACAGAAATGAGCTGGAACACATCCAAACATTACTAAAAAAAAACTAATCTCAACAAATACTGCTCTCTCTGCTTCTGCTCTCTCTATTTCTCTCAAAATGTCTGAGATAGTTAATTCTTTACATTTTTTCAGTGCTTTCTGGGCATTTTGGAAGGTCTCCTGAGGTTATCTTAAAAAACTGCTTCTAAACGCAAGTGCGCATAAACGAGGTATGCAATCGTGGCTAAACAGACGTTTTTTAACCTATGTATTCCAGCAGTCAGTTTCCATCGTTCAGAAGTGTCCCGTGTACATGGAGCCTAAATATCTAACAGGGTCTTCAGAAAGGGATCAGTTGCAAACACATTGGCTATTCTATTTACTCTTAGGACAAATGCTGAAGAACAAATTGAACTGGACTCTTAACTACGTGTCTCGCACTCTACCAAACTTACTACTGTCAATCTGAGAATCTCTTGTGATCTTATAGAGCAGCGTCTTTACTAGGAAATAATATGTCAACAGATCTACAGTAAATACCAACCAAAATCCTGATCTGCGCAGCCACCAATATATCTTCATTTAACTAGTATTGCCTAGGGTCTGTGTTATACTAGTCATTATTCACTATGGACCACCATGATTATACCCCCTGAGCGTCCTAATGTTCACAACACTGATTTAGCCCTGGTTCACATATATACGGCCTTGCGGGCCGCGTTTTGCGCAGGCACGAGAGCCCATTCATTTGTATGGCAGAAGTGATAATCATTTAGCCACTGTGCTGTCCATTTAAATCACGATTTAAACCATGATTTAAGTCACTAGTGAAAAGGCTCGATATAAATCATAATTTTTAGCCCTGGTTCACATATATGCAGCTGTGTGGGCCGCGTTTTGCAGGGGCACAAGAGCCCATTCATTTGAATGGACTTCCGTGCCTCGTGACACGCGTAGAAGAAGTCCCTGCACTCCTTCTGAAAACGCAGCCCACACAGGAACCTCGGTTCCCAGTATGGTTGCGTATTCCAGTGCGGGCGGCGTGCCATTAGAACTAATGGCACCCGCCTGCAGTTCTGCATTCCTCTGTGCGGGTGGTGCGGCTGCATGGATTTTCGTGCGGATCCGCAGTGGCAACACCCACACATATGTGAACTTAGTCTTAAGGCTCATATATATTCTTGTGTAGTGCATTAACATGCATTGCATTGAAGCAGCCCCATAAAATCAAAGGGCTGCCAAAAGCACTAAAACGTCTTAAAATTGGGATGAGCAACAAAAGTTTTGTGTTCTACAACACTTGTGCATTTCCTTGCATTGGGGGTGCCGCAACTCATGTAGTGTGCAGGGGCGGACTGACCATTTGGAAACTCGGACAGTATACTGGATAACATACATAAAAACATACATTCTGGCTTGCAGTACTAGGGTCGTTGATTGAAATCCCAGCCATGACACCACCTGCGTGGAGTTTGCATGTTCTCCCTGTGCCTGCTTGGGTTTCCTCTGTGTACTCCAGTTTCCTCCTACACTCCAAAGATATGCTGGTAGGTTAACTGGCTCCTGTCTAAATTGGCCCTAGTATTTGCATGTATGAATGTAAGTTAAGGACCTTAGATTGTATGCCCCAGGGGCAGATTGAGCATTTGGAAACTCGGACACTGCCCAAGGGCCCGGGTTTCAGTAGGGGGCCCCATGAGATGCCCCTGGTACCTTTTTTATAGGCTTTTTTGAGTTTGGGCAAGGACATAGGGGCCCCATGATCCCCTATTGCCCGGGGGCCACATGAGTCGTCAGTCCGCCCCTGGTAGTGTGTGTTGCGGCACATTACGGTAATGCTCTCATTACCCACTGGAAGAATTTCCTCTCACTTTCTGTTTTGGCTATGGCACAAGAAGTGAAGGGACATTTCCCCAATGGGACACAGATGGCAAAAAGGGACAGGGGTTTTAACCTCCTTTACTCTATCCACAATGGAAAAAGGTGGCTTTAGTTCTACTTTAATTTGTCATCATTGCTCAACCTGGAAAGAAAAACTCCTGGAATTTACTTGCTATGGGCGACTCCTCCACGTTCTACACTCATTATGAAGATATTTTCAATGTGGAATAGACATTCATTGCTGATGTAAAAATACAACCCAATAATAGCAGATATACCACTGTTTTGTAGCATTTGGAAGATATAGAAAAGCCTGTAATAAAAAAGATGAAGTCTTACTGTTAAAACATATAATTTACCTAGCTTCCTAATTATGACATCTGCTCTGATATTCTCTCTTTATTGTGCAAATCAAACATTGGAACAATTTATTATGATTCTCCTAACCTCCACGTTTAGTACCCCAGTATACAATATGCTAAACCTGTCTTGGCCAGCAGATGGCAGTGTTGGCCCATGCCTTGGAGATAATTGGTTGACATGTAGAAAAGAACATAGGCCAGCATGCTCGGAATTATTGATTAGATGAGTCATGGTTTTTGAAGCAGTATTTTAAACTATAAATAACTTAGGTTGAAAAGGTGAGAACAAGAACCATGCCAACACAAAGACAAAACCTTTTGCAAGAAAAAGATCCACAGGCAAAATAATATCTGGGTTCTCAGCTTTTTATTGGGAGCTGTGGATTGTTCCTGTAGACAATAATGTGTAATACAATATATCTTGGAGCTTTATGGTGAGATAGCTGTAAAGTTTTGTATTGATCTGTTTACTTGTGCCTTACCATTGATTAGCGATGCAGCTCTTTGTTATTGACACACAAAGTTTCACGTTTGGCAAATGCATCAGACATGGATATGTGGGTAAATGCCAATGCAAAGGAGCATTGGTGTTTACTAGAATACAGCCATGTACAACCATTCGCTTGTATGGCAGGAATGCATGCAGCACCTGCAGCTCCCCGGACGTGGGAGAGCCAAGGAAAATTTATACTAGGCGTATAAAATGCCTATAAATCTCCATGTGCTTAAAACCTTTAAAGTGTTACTAAACCCACAACAGTAAATTCAGTCTGTATATGCAGTAAAGCATGCTTGTTATACTCACTGTGGAACCTAAGGGATTTATCCTCTGTATTGTGTAAAAAGGCTGTTTGATCCTGTCTTCTCTGCCCCTCCTCTTGTTCAAATGTCCATGCTGATAAGACAGACTGAACCCGTAGCCATTCTGCATATGCTCAGTTTTGTGTGTATTTCTAGAGAGGATTTTTTTTTTCTTGGGAGAGTGCATGTGATCAGCACAGGGCCAATCAGCACTGTCCATACAGAGGTCAGGGGTTTTGCATCCTCCTAGAGCAGAAATAAAACTCCTCCTATAAGCTTTAGCTAATGCTTGGCTGAACACTGATAGAAGCCACAAGACTGCTCTAACTTCTGATGAGAAAAGGTATTTAGCAGTTTATATTAACTAAAATAATTGCACTCCATGTTCTTTGTACTGTGGGGGACCAGATATAGTGAATGCAGGGTCCTGGGTTTAGTAGCACTTTAAGCTCTTTTCACATGAAAGGTCCAATCAGGTCTGCCTGTCAGGTTTTTTGGTGGACCCAATCAGACCCTCTGTTCACCCAATGGACCGGCATGTATAAACGGACCATTTACACCGGCCTACCTCCAATCTGCACCAGTCCACTAAAAAACAAAAAAACAAAATGAGATCCCTCCCCCCTCAGTCTAGGTGGATTGGATCAGAGGTCAGTTGGGTGTAAATGGACAGCAGAGTCCATTTACAGTCAACAGCCTATACAGCAGAACATGCTCTGTCTGCGTCCGCTCTGCACATGACCTACAGAGTCATAGGAGTCTATATAAAGAGAACATGATCAATCAGGTGTTCCTAGGGGATCATGATATAAAATTCACCATTGATCACAAATAGGTTGGAAGTTGGAGTCATTGTAGCTTAATGGATTACATTTACATGTTTTCAGCCCTGAAAATCCCATGTTGAGAACTCTTGCAACAAAAATGATTGTACTGCAAAAGAATAGATTTTTTTTAACTTTGATTGCATCACCTGGACCAGTTACAATCTTATCTCTGAGTTGTTTGGTCACAGTAATGTGATAAATGTCTATGTAACACTGAAGATAGTATTTCAGAACAAAAGACCTAATACCAACTGTGAAGCATGGTGCTGGAAATGTTATGGTTTGAGGTTGATTTGCTGCTTCAGGGTATGGGCAGCTTGCAGTCATTGAGTCAGCTAAACATTCTGCATCATATCAAAGTGTATTGGAGAGAATGTGGTGCCATCTGTCCTAAAGTTGAATTTGAACTGGAAATGAGTCTTTCCATGTGATTATGAGCCAAAGCATGCTAGCAGATCCTTCAAGGAATGGCTCAAAAAGAAGACAGAGAAGGGTTATGGACTGCCCTAGTCAAAGACCTGAATTAATTCCCATTGAAATTTTATAGGAAGATTTTGAAACAGTCAGTTAATGCAATGAACCCCACAACTGAAGGAATTCTGCATGGAAAAGTGGTCAAAAATGCCTTCAATGTCCTAGGCTGTAGCCAGTTTTACAAAATGCCGATGCTTCCACAGTACACGATTACATCTGTTGAAAATTTCTTTAAATTCTTAAATTTTATTTTTGTGTTCTTATTAAAATATATCATATTTATCTGTAGGCACTCTTTATATAAACTTTTGTTATTTGTCAGTTCAAATATGGTAAAGTCAGAAATTGTTCATTGGGTGTACTTATTTTTTCATATGACTGTATTTTCCCCTGACCAAACACCTACCTAGCCACATTCAGGGAAAAGTGATAGGGTCTCTTGTAAGAAACCCCTGTACCTCATCACCCATCATTGAGTCAACGATTTTTGTTCAGCCTCATTCACACAGATGGCTGAGGGGTGATAAAAAAAAGCAGTTAAGCCACCCCCGACTGCCTACCTAAAAAGTATAATGCAGCAGCTCAAGGTTATACACATGCCATAGAAAAAAATGATACTCCTTTGGACAGGACTACCACCAAACACAACACTTTCAAGTGATTGAGGTCACGCTGCAGGTGATCCACTACAGATGAGAATATTCTATGAGAATATAAATAAGATCACAACTGTGTGTGGCCAGCTTTAGGCCCCTTTCACACAACCAATCCAATCAGGTCTGTCTGTCAGTTTTACATCTCTATGGGCCAGCTGGTGTAAACAGACTTGTATCTGTTTACACTAGCCTACCTTCGATTTGGTCTTCTAAAAACAAATAAAAGAGGATCCATTCTCCTCCATGTTGGTGAATTTGATCGGAGGCAGTCAAGTAAACGTACAGCCTAGCCTGTTTACACCAGACTACCCATCAAGCAGAGGGGGCATGACCTGTCATCTGCTCTGCTCAGCAGGGGATCAGCAGACAGCTCCCTTTGTTGTTAGGGATGAGGGTGTCCTGGTGGACAGGCTTGTCCATACCTGGAACCAGACACCATTATGTTGGGTTGAAGTGTGGAGGGCTACCTCCTAAGGTTCTTCTGGGCTACACTAGGCACCTTGGAATACGGTCACTTCCCTGGCACATTTTACTTACTCGTGCCAGAACCATCAATGCCCTAGGACAAGGCAGAGGTCGCTTTCAGGGATAACTCAACCATAAGGCGGACCTCTAACCATATACATTAGATGACTGTACACCATGCACACTTGAACAATAAACTGTACTCTAGGTAACTCTTTTGTCCCTGTGTCAATGTACACCGCACAGTCTCTGTTGCATTTAGGATGGACACGCTGAGCCTATGCACAATCCATCTGTCCAGCGTATCCCTGTTACCTCACTACCAGTAACAGAATGGGGTCTTGTCAAGCAACTACTGTGGACTCCATGCATGATCTTCCTCTTCTGTACCTCTGCACAGGCTGAGTACCTCTGTGGCACTGATCTGCTCCTTTTGCTATGGAAGATGAACCGCTCACAGAGGGAGTGCCAACAACTCCCTCATTACCAGAGGCTGTCCCACCTATCACAAGCACACGCTTTATGACTCGCTGTTTGTTAATCCTTCATTACCCTTGGTAACCTTGCTGTCTTCAAACCTCATTGTGCTTTACTGACTTGCGCTGTAGTCTCTGTGTGGTGCCATTTCCTTGCATTGCAACTCTATAGTAACATCAGACCAGTCGAAGACAAAGTGTAACAGTCTTTTCGTAATGTCCCTAATCACTAACTCAGGCTTGTGGCTGCCCCAGTATACCTGCACAGGACGAGAGTCCATTCATGGCAGAGTCCATATTGGCAAATCTCCAGAACTGGCGTCTTCAGGGTGGACTACAGGTCCCAGCAATCCCCCTATATGGTGGATGTAACAGCAGGCAGGCTCTCTGAGGTGAAACTGCTCCCCCTTCTCTTTTCTCTGTAAGCAACTAGAGATTCCACATTGTTGCTTGTCTGTGTCTTTCCTTCCCATGCAGCAGACTGTGTATCTGGGCAGAGCACTCCCCCCTTTTTATTAACAGTACAGGGAGAGAGGCAGAGCTCAGGTAAAAGTGCAGGAAACAGGGTTAACTCTTTCCCTACCTGTTGGGGCAGCAGCTATCTCACTAACCTGCTTACACCCTGCTGAGCAAATCGGAATCTACCCCTTGTGAAAAGGGCCTGAATGTAGGGGATATTGCTAATTAGTCACAGTTATGGCAGCTTAGAATTATTTCATGTCACTGGTGCTGAGGACCCTACGCACAAAGCTCTAGAGCTGAACTACTATCACCATTACCAATTGGCTGCAGTGCTGATCAGTGTATTCTGATGGAGGAAGAGTCACACTGTCAGAATACGACACAGGGAGGAGTCCCCCACCAACTTTGAATATGTAGATAGGGGAATCGGTTCCATTTTTTTTCGTTCAGCCTGCTGGATGAACAAAAAAAAAAAATGGAACCATGTATGGCCAGCTTAACCTCTTGGCGCTGGCACCTCCCGTCCCTGTAAGAGTTTCAGAAGCCGGGAGGCAGGGCGGGGTTGTAGGGTCATGTGACCGCCGTGATTCGCCGTCACGGCAGTCACATTATCGGAAAAAGTCCCGATCGAAAGCTGAGATCGCGACCTTTCCGGGAGTCATGGACATATGTGCTGGGAGCGCGCAAGGCGCGTGCTCGAGCACATGTGTATTTTCTAATTGCACGCAAATATGCGGCCGCTCAGCGTCAAGGCCCAGATGCTGAGAGGCCGCATATTTGCATGCGATCGGCGTCAAGGGGTTAACATACCAGTAATTGTATTTACTGGTCCCTTAAGAAAACCTGTTCTACCAACAGGAATCTGACATAGCTGGTGTGACATGTTCCTCTAAAACGCAAGACTCCTTCAAAATCAGTCGGGGAGCTCCGATATCTCCACTGTGTTCTTTGACCTTCCTATAACCTCTATAACCTGTATGTTGTCACCAAGCTCTAAAGCCAGCATTTCATTTTTTTCACAGATATTTATGTAATCTGTAAATAATTCCTAAGCAAAATGCTTTGTTGGAGGAGCAGAAATTTCATAAAACGTCCTTGGACAAGCTCACATAGCTCCTACATGTCTCTTGCAGAGAGGGTCATATCACATCAAAAACAATAGGAAGAAAAAATGATGTATCACCATGGCAACAGTTATTGCTACTGAATCCTCCAGTGCTGTGTGGCTACTTCACAAAGAGGAGCAATGAATACGATGTCACTTCTCAATGATTGGTGGTTGCCATGGTAATAATACAGTTATTGTCATGGCCGATGATGTTGTTATTAAGGCTTTTTTTTTTTCTGCGAGTCATTTAACGCGCTTTCTCCTTGCTCGGTATGTTGAAACCGAACTTTTTCAATGCAGGTTTTAAAGGTATATTACCAGACCCAATATTTATTGTGTTTTTATATTTGTATGTCAGCCCCAGAGCAGCTGTATCATTTACATCACAGTCATTTCTGTGCATTGCTCGCAGTAAATTACAGCTCTGCTACACTTCTTTATATAAAAAAAGAAAAAAGTTACAAAAAGAGTCCGGTGTTATCACTTGTGTCTGGCCATTTGGGGAAATCTGGGGGAGTTTACCACAAGCAAAATCACAAAGTAAACGGTATTACCGAACTTTTTGTTTAAAGCAGGGTGGATTTGATTTAAATCAAGTGAATTTATTTTATTTTTTATTTATTTCAGGTACTTATATAGCTCTGTCAATTTACAGAGCGCTTTACATATATATTGTACATTCACATCAGTCCCTAACCCTCATGGAGCGTACAATCTAAGGTCCCTAACTCACATTCATACATACACATAGTAGGGCCAATTTAGACAGGATCCAATTAACCTACCAGCATGTCTTTGGAGCGTGGGAGGAAACCCATGCAGGCACAGGGAGAACATACAAACTCCAGGCAGGTGGTGCCGTGGCTGGGATTCGAACCAATGACCCTATTACTGCCAGGCGGAAGTGATAACCATTTAGCCACTGTGCTGCCCATTTAAATCACGATTTAAATCACGATTTAAACCACTAGTGAAAAGGCTCAATTTCAATTTTTAGCTTGGTTCACATATATGCGACCGTGTGGGCCGCGTTTTGCAGGGGCACAAGAGCCCATTCATTTGAATGGACTCCTGTGCCCCGTGACACGCAGGGAAGCAGTTCCTGCACTTCTGAAAACGCAGCCCGCACGGGAACCTCAGTTCCCAATACGGTTGCGTATTCCAGTGTGGGCAGCGTGCCATTAGAATTAATGGCTCGCACCCGCGGGTCCGCATTCCTCTGTGCGGGTGGTGCGGCTGCATGGATTTTCATGCGGATCCACAGTGGCACCAACCCGCACAGATGTGAACCAAGCCTTAAAGAGCAACTGTCATCTCTGTCCTGCAGCGACTCCTCCTCTGACCCACTGTTGACTCACTGACAGTCCCATTCACTTTAATGGGACAGCTGGTGATGTGGCAGTGACACAACAAGGTGAGGGACGTGGTGGCAGCAGGTGAGTGGATGCTGCTAATAGGCGCTGCCATGATGGATTAAAAATGACAGGTGCTCTTTAAATGTAAGGAATCCGACTCATTCTTGCTGGTAGTTAGAGTGTTTAATATTTTCAAACCAAATGAAGGTTTCTTTTTTAGAATAATAAGCTGTCAAGTTAGTAAAACAGCGATTTTAGGTTAATAGGTTAATCACACATAGCTGGAGATCTACTAAAATTCTTTTATTTCATGTTTTTTCTCATGGTTGCTGTGAAATTGTGTAAATGCATCATTGCATGTTATCTCAGCTTGGATTCATTGAATGAGTTTACCAAAAATGTAAATATTGCAGAATATACAGCCTCATGCTACACAACTAAGCTTCATTTCATGATAAATAAACTACATTTTTAATTTATCTTAAATAGAAAACTATCTTTACATAGATTTTTACTCCAAAAGCAGTTTATTCAAATAAATATGATAAAAAATAAAAAAAATCCGATTTTTGTTTTTTTTTTTTTTTTTTTTCAGAAAATCATCGATTTTTATCCACCCTGGTTTCAAATTTAACTCCGGGCAAAAACCTTTATTTAAAAATATTCTTCAATAGCCACAAAGGATATAAGTCCACTTTGTGTGCACCAAATGCCTTTGCAAAGTCAGATATTATCTTATAAATGTAGCAGTGACTTCATCGTTGTGTGTCGATATCCAGTGCAGAGAGCAGAGCTGTGGGAGGGGAACAACAGCTCCACCCACTCCAGGCTGCCTGCAAAAAAGTACAGAAGGGGGCGGAGACAAGACAAGTCACCCTGCACAAGGGGAGAGAGTATCAGTGATCAGTCTTTATTACAGGAAGATCCTGCACAGAGGCAAAGTTTTGCACTGGATTACTGTACAGATCTGGAAGAGATGTACAAAGCACACCAAGATTCAAGTGCATTCTCAAATGCCTCTTGTATTTAGACAATATTATACACTCACAGGCCAATTTATTTGGTATACCTTGCTAGTGCCAAGAAAATATCCCCCACACCACTACACCCCCAACAGCCTGGACTGCTGATGTTAAGGCAGGATGGATCCATGCTTTCATGTTTACGCCAAATTTTGACCCCACCATCTGAATGTCACAGCTGAAGCAGTCTGCTCATTCTCCTCTGGCCTCTGACATCAACAAGGCATTTTAGTCCACACAACTGCTGCTTACTAGATATTTTCTCTTTTTTGGACCATTCTCTGTAAACCCTAGAGATGGTTGTGTGTGAAAATCCCAGTAGATCAGCAGTTTTTGAAATACTCTGGCACCAACATCCATGTCACGTTCAAAATAATTTAAATCCCCTTTCTTCTCCATCTGATGCTCGGTTTGAACTTCAGCAAGCCGTCTTCACCATGTCTAGATGCCTAAATGCATTGAGTTGATACCGTATGATTGGTTGATTAGCAATTTGTGTTATCAAGCAGTTGAACAGGTGTACCTAATAAAGTGAATGATGAGTGTATATTGCAACTCAGTTTTAAAGTGGAAATAAACCCAAAAGCAAATATTTATTATTGTAGCTTACCAATTTGCAGATGTGGTGGCTGTATTAGTTTCCTTTTGAAGGCTTTCTTTCTTATATTTTATTCTGGTGATCCAGCCAACAGTCTGTTGTGTTTCAGAAGCACAAGTTCTCCAGCAGAATGTATCAGTTTACATGGATGAGACAGCCCATTTAACACCAGCAGGGGTGATTTAAAATGATCAGCTTTCATTTATTCATGTAAAGGAATTTATCCAAAAACAGAAATAAATGTTATTGGAACTGATTTTAAAATATGGGCTGGAGTTTGCAATTTGTTATTATATTTAAATTCACTAATACATTTAACACTCCCCTCCCACCAGACTGAGAATGTTGCTGTCTGCTGTGCCTCTGGTGCTCATACCTCCAGAGTTGTTTCTAATTACACAGAAAGTGTGTTACTGGACAGAGCACTAGGGGAAAACAGAGAAATGGTCAAAAGAACAGAAAACTGATGCAGCCACTACATCTAATGATTGGTAAACTGCAGTATATTACATTTTTGGTTTTAGGTTTAATACTTCTTTAAAGTTGACTTTTACTGTGCACAGAAAAGGAAGATATAGCCCTCACGTTGATGGTCAGTAGAGGCATGCCCCCTTACATTAGTGGTATGTAGAGATGTGCCTCCTTATATTAGTGGTCAGTGAAGATGTGTCCCTTATATTGTTGGTCAGTGGAGGTGTGCCCCTCAACATTGGTGGTCAGCGAAGATGTGTCCCTTATATTGTTGGTCAGTGGAGATGTGCCCCTTAACATTGGTGGTCAGCGAAGATGTGTCCCTTATATTGTTGGTCAGTGGAGATGTGCCCCTTAACATTGGTGGTCAGCGAAGATGTGTCCCTTATATTGTTGGTCAGTGGAGGTGTGCCCCTTAACACTGGTGGTCAGTGAAGATGTGTCCCTTATATTGTTGGTCAGTGGAGGTGTGCCCCTCAACATTGGTGGTCAGTGAAGATGTGTCCCTTATATTGTTGGTCAGTGGAGGTGTGCCCCTCAACATTGGTGGTCAGTGAAGATGTGTCCCTTTTACATTGGTGATCAATGTAGAAATGCCCTTGTACATTGGTGGTAAATGTAGACTTGTCCTTGTACATTGGTGGCCAGTAGAGACATAACCCATTTACATTGGTAGTCAATGCAGAAGTGCCTTACATTGGTGGTCATTGAAGGCATGCCCCCTTTATATTGGTGGCCAGCGGAGAATTACCCTGTATGTTGGTAGTCACTATAATGTTTTTCATTACATTGGTGATCAGTAGAGCTTTCTTAAACTGGTGGTCAGTGAGTGAAGGTGTCCTTACATTAGTAGCCAGAGGAGGCATGCCCCTGTATGTAGCACAGTCCTAGATAGGCTGCTAGGTAAATGTAGTGTTTGGCTTGCTCTGTAAACAGAGAGGCTTCAGTTATTTGCTCTACTCAGTTCTGGCGGATATGATTAATTTCCTCTGGCTCTGTTGAGGAACTTAACAGAGCTCAGTGCAAGAAATGCAAATCCTCAGGCTGGGCGTTTGCCTTACCCCAGCCAATCTCTGAGGAGGTGTACCCAGATGGTGGGTGGGAGGCAGGTAAATAACCGGAAGCCCAGAAATGTCTTCTCTTGTTTGGTTATTTCCCTGGAAGAGGGGAAAGGGGACCATGTGCTTCAGGAGGTTGCTAAGCTCTGAGGCCTCTTTGTACTGTCTGCTATACTGCTCATCGTTTCCTGGAACAAGCCCATGGCCTATCTTCTGGGATTCATGAGTAGAGCTTCATCTCCTGAGCTACAGTTTTATCTATGGATCCCAGCTGTGGATATAATAGACTGCTGCAGTAAGCTTAGTGTGCTCTCTTTATCCTGTGGTTGTCAGCTGTGGGAGTCTCAGACTGTTCCAGTCTACTATATGTCCTCCATAGTCCTAATATTATTCTGCTCTACAGCTGAGTGTGAAACAGTGTGCTGCTGTAGCTGATGGAGAGGGGCCTCTGCTGACTTTACCCTAATATTCTCCTGGTCAACAGCTGGGAGTGAAAATAGACTGAGCTAATATCCTCTAGGGACCTCAACAAAATTGTGCTTGACATTTTAGAGTAAACCCCTTTGTCCTCCCCAGTTACAAGTTTCTAGCAATAAATCAGAAAAAAATCAACCCCTAGACCAGTGATGGCAAACCTTTTTAGAGACCAAGTGTCCAAACTGCAACCCAAAACCCACTTATTTATCACAAAGTGCCAACACTGCAATTAAACCTGAATACTGAGGTTTTAGTTTAGAAAAAACAACGCATACAATAACATCTTTTGTCATAAAAGAAAATAACAGAGCTTCCACTGACCACCAGCACAAGGGGACAATGTTCCACTGACCACCAGCACAAAGGGGCAAAGTTCCACTGACCACCAGCACAAGGGGGCAAAGTTCCACTGACCACCAGCACAAGGGGGCAAAGTTCCACTGACCACCAGCACAAGGGGGCAAAGTTCCACTGACAGCCAGCACAAGGAGGCAATGTTCCACTGACCACCAGCACAAGGGGGCAAAGTGCCACTGACCACCAGCACAAGGGGGCAAAGTGCCACTGACCACCAGCACAAGGGGGCAAAGTGCCACTGACCACCAGCACAAGGGGGCAAAGTGACACTGACCACCAGCACAAAACAGTTCTCCTCGCCGGAGATCGTCAGAAATCACCAGGTGCTGGCAAATAATCACTGGCCGGGACCTGGTGATTGACAGCCATGGCCGCGAATGTTGGCGCGCGCCCCCTGCCCGGAAATGCAAAATTACGCACATATATGTGATTTTGCGCACCCCCGCCACCCTGTCTTTTTTTATAGCGCAAAAAATAAAAAAACACACGTAAATTTAATTTGGGTGCAGCATTGCATGACCGCGCAATTGTCAGTTAAAGTAACGTAGCGCTGTAACGCAGAAAATGGCCTGGAAGGGGGCTAAATCCTCTGGAGGGAAAGTGGTTAATAAAAACGAATGTATTAACCTCTTAGCGCCGATGCCTCCCGGCCCTTTAAGGCTACGTTCACACTAGCGTTATGTGCAGGTGGCAGAGAGGCATTTTGGAAGCGTTTTTACCGCTTCCCAAACGCCTCTGCCAATTCTGCACATTACAGCACATGGTGCTGTTCTAACAGGAGCGTTTGCGTCGTGTCGCATTGCGTCGTGGCAAAATGGACGCCTCTGGTCGAGTCAGGAGGCATTGAAGCCTCCTATTCTAGTCTATGGTGCCGCTCTGCAAACGTTCCGGCCGGCGTTTGCGGTGCGGTTGCGACGCGGTTGTGGGGCATTTGCGGAGCGGTAACACCATTCAAACTGCATTATAGGCGTTTGTGGGGTGTTTTTAACACTCGGCAAATGCCTAGCAACTGCCGCTAAACCGCGCATGCGGACGTTTGCGGAGCGTTTGCCGAGTGTTAAAAAACGCTCCGCAAACGCCGGACCAACGCTTGCCAAACGCTATAGGGGCGTTTGGCAAGCGTTAGTAAAATAGCCAAGTGTGAACGAGCCCTAAGAGTTTCAGAAGTCGGAAGGCAGGTGGGGTTTTAGGGTCATGTGACCGCCGTGATTCGACATCACAGCGGTCACATGATTGGAAAAGGTAACACATATGTATTTTCTAATTGCAAGGTCCAGACGCTGAGAGGCCGCATATTTGCGTGCGCTTGGCGTCAAGGGGTTAAAACTCACAGCCAGTCCAATATATATATATATCCTTGGCAGAGCACTGATCGGCCATGCAAAAGCTCACACAAGTCACGGCTTGTGACGTCATCGCCTGCTGCCGCTACTACTTTTTGAACATGCTCATGGCCCCTAGTTGCACTGTTATCCAATGCTCGGCTGCTGAGGTGATGCTGGGGCGGCTTGGCTCGTGTGCCGATGGAGAGGGCTCTGCTAGCCCGCTGCGGCACGTGTGCCATAGGTTCGCCACCACTGCCATTGACTATTCATTGAGTGACTTTTGCTGTATGCCTGGCTGCCTCTGCACTGTGTGGGGAAATAACCTGCTAACTACAGCGGCTCCTATGGGGATAGCGCTACATTGGTGGTCAGTGGAAACTCTCTCCTCTTTACATTGGTAGTTTGCGAGAACGCTCCCCTAACATTGGTGGTGAATGGGAGGAATTATGCTCCTTAGATTATAAATCAGTGAAAGAAGGGCCCTTTTGCTTTAGTGCTTAAAAGGAAAATAACTCTTACTACTACCCCGCTAAAAGGAATGGTGTCAGTGGTGAGAGATGAGAGTAGATGTGCCACTGGAACTGCAGGGTGACATTGATATTGAAACAATGCAGGGCACTGTCATGTAGGAGATCAGTCCACCCAGATGAGTCTCACTTATAAGTCTGATTTCCAGAAGAATCCCTAGTAACCTCTTGCAAAACCTGTGGGTCTATGTACAGTGTGTTAAGAAAGGCTAGAAAGCTGTTTTTTACCCAGTTACAGTCATAAAAACAATAAAGTTGATTCAACAGTTTTTGCATTCTTTATATTTCCATATGTCTAACTTCTGACAGCTTCTGTCATTTAAATATTTATATTACTTTGCTTTGTGTTTATTTTTAGTAACGGTTTGCCTGTCATATGCAAATTCAGTGTGCTGTTTACACAGCCTGCCAGCATTCCTGCCTTATCGTGGAAGTAATCCATAAAACACCATGGGTTTACTGCATCTATTACACAAAATGTTGGCAACAATTGTGGATTACTGCCTGCTTCTGTTCTGGAGGTATTACAAATACCTTTCAAAACTGGCCCTTGACATTTTTCAAAAAGGATGCCAAATTAAATAATCTGAAGGGAAAACTGTCTCCATGTTCATTGGGAGTGTAGTGTTCTTGACAAGGTTTTATAAATCTTTTGATTACCTAATTCCTCAGGAAGATGTACCTGTGAATATTACAGCTATGTGCAATCCATGTCAAGTCTATGGGACCAATCTGTGTTTTTAGGCCAAAAAGTAGAATTTACTGTGGTCTTCTATTGGTTAAATGTTCGGTGCACACATAAAACCAACATTAAGTAGAAAATCAGCAACTATGGCATATGTCAAATGGGTTGGGGTGTCTACCAGTACTTGTGATATACACAGCCATCAGTCATCTCTGTTTAATAAAATAACAGTTAATTGTGCTTTTCCATGTTAGTCCAAGTTGTACCCAGGGCTGGACTATTTCCAGGAGTGGAGTAACTAGTACATTTAAGAAATGTAAGCTGCTATCTATTTTTTTTTTTTTTGGGCCGTCCAACAGTTTGTCAGTGAAGGACCAGAGAAGTGGTCTAGAGATGAAAATGGAGACTCCTTTTGTTTTGGAAGCTCATGAATAAAGCCAGCCGTAGATGGATCGAATCTCAGCTGGTTCAACAAGGACCGGACAAGATTTGATCCATCTATGGTCAGGCTGGTTGTACTGAAGTCGATCCATTGATGAACCTCAGTAAAACCAGTCTGTTGGGGGTTTTTTTGCATGCGATCACTGCCAGTGGCTATAGCCATCAGCAGTGATTATTGTCTTCTGCCGGCAGGAAAGACTCCTCTCTGGCAGAATACAATAGCTCCACTGGAGGGATTCCCCCATCAATGCTGACTGTGTTGATGGGGGAATCAAGAAAATTGCATAATCTATGGACTGTTTAAAGATACATCAAATTTTGTCCAAATCCTGCTGGCTCAGCCAAAATTTAAGCAGTGTATGGCATGCCCTGTGTGACAAAAGTCAAATTTTTAATTAACTTTTATTGGAAGAAATTGGCGGAAAAGTGTTGGTTGAACAATGCCTGCACCAGTCATCTGCAGGCACTGTTCAGATATCCCCAAGAGGGTTTGGCCATCTGTGCTGTTAGCATGAATGCAGGAATCTGTTAGATTTCTTTTGTTCTCCCCACAAGCTGAAATCCTATGTGTATGGCAAGCCTAACTGTGATAAGATATAGGATATCTGAAAATGGGGAATTAGGGATTTGTGTTTTATAAAGTGTGTTTCTTGGAGGAAGGCTAATTGGGCTCTCAATCTCCATAGTTTCCTTGATCTTTTGTTCAGGAAGCTTTCGTTCCTTCACCTTCATCAAAACCATTTTGACCATAGCCATCTTTAAAGTGGTGTGTTAAGTGGTGATGGCCAGCAGTTGAGAGCATGGCAGTTGGAGAGCAGTGCATCAGGTAGTGATTTATGTGTATTGTTGGCTGTAAAGAAAGGTAGAAAAAAGAGAGAGAAAAGGGAGGGTGATGGAAGGAAGATGGGTCAGGTGGTATGAGAAGGTTGGTATAGCAAGAGGATGGGTTTGGAGTAAGGTAGTAAGGCGGAAGGAGAATAGGAGGGGGAAGATGGAGGAGCTAGTAGGTGTTAGGTCTGTGAAAGAAATCGTGTTTGGTCCTAGACTATGCAGGTCTTAAGTCAGCCATAGACGGTTTGAATTGAACAGTGTATGGGCAGAATGAATGTACCCAAGCTGATTGAACGATCAACTTGGGTACAACCAGCCTGCTGTATTTTACACTGTCGTGCACTGTCATATATAATGCTTACTTGCAGTGTTCAGAGCCCAGACACCACACAGCTTGCCTCAAAGGTTCAGTTAAAAAAAGGGCTAAACCATCTGATTTTCCATTTTAAATTATGTGGAAACTGCAGCAGGAATTCAAAAAATAAAATCCATTTTTGTCTTGTCACAATCTACCCTACAACATTTTTAGTTTGTGTGACATTGTTGATTTTCTATAAAGGGAGTATATTATGTTTTTATGGTCACTGCTAAAAAAAACACCATATTTCTTTTTTTTTTTGGTAAGTACATAAGAGATATTGCAATGAAATATTTGACTCCACTGAGAATGTGAAGCTCTAGGCTGTCTTTCATGTATCCTGGTTAGTTTTAGTTGCTTTTTGTAAAGTGTTTTTCTGCTTTTTCTGATTTGATGTCAGTTGCAATTTTGACATCCGTGCAGGTGCATGTCCCCAAACTGACACTATCTGTGTACACATGATTCCCCCCGTGTGAATGTGTAAATTTTAGGTTTGGCAATTTTTGAATATTTAATTGGTCCAGCTTAGACCAGTGTAGGTATGTACTATATACTCCAAACCTGTGGGATCTCTATAGAAGCTGGAAATCACTGTAGTTGGCACCATCACTACAGTCATCTCCAGTAGCTTCCAGCTCCCATTCCAAGCTTCTGCCCTGCTGCTTACTGAGCACACGGAGGGGCACAGGCACCATTCAGAAAACACTTTGCATTTTCTTAAATGATAAAACATGTCTGATTGGATGAGATGGAGATTGTGACATTACCACCCAGACTTTCCTTCTTCAAACAGAGAGTGTTTTGCCTTAACTGAAAAAATGAAAAGGGATCCCTGAATGGTGCCTACGCCAACTGGGCAACCTCCTGTGTTCACAATGGAGCAGGGTAGCCACTTGGCTAAGGACTAGTGGCGATCACTGTAGTAGCAGATCCTATTACAGTGATTTCCAGTTTCCAGGGTGATCCCACAGGTATGGCACAAACATACATACATTGGTCCAAAGTGGAAAAATTGCTTCCCCTAAACCTCAGCTTTAATTTGCAAGTTTGATTGGAATGTACCTTTTAAAGGACCGTTTCCATGACTGCACCCTTCAGTGCAGTATCTAATCATACATTTGAGCACATTTCCATCTTAAAATGTATAATTCTTTTTTTTTTTGTCAGTTGGCAAGAAAAACAGCAAGGGCACTGGAAATTGCCTATGTATTCTTAATTAGTATTTTATTTTCAGTGAAATTTTCCTGCTGTGCTCGGGTCAAGCCCTCCAGAGGATTGGTGTGTTAATGTCAACACGCACTTTCCACTTCACTCACTGCTTGTTCATTAATTAAAGTCTGTAGATGACCTATAAAAATAATACAAGGGTACGGGGCTGATTTTCAGTTTTAAAGCATATATATTTGTTTTTGGAAGATAGACATGAACACAGGATGTGAGGACACTGGGTATTAATATTCAGCATCAGCAGAGAAAAGAGAACATTGTTTTTCCAAATTAAAGTTACTCATTTTACATTTCTGACATTCCTGGCTGCTGCTTGTCTTGTCTGCTATTAGCATGAATCAGTTCTGACAAGTTTTCCTGACACCAAGAGAAAAATGATGTCAGAGGAGGGACCTCCAGCAGAGTGACAGCCTCAGCTCTGTTCCTGTGTGCTGTGTGGAGAAGGTTATGTCCCTGTCCTCCAATCAGCTCTTCTCACTGAGCTCTGCAGAGTGTAACTCTCCACCCCCTTTTTACTGACAGCTCGGACAAGATTTATAAATTCAGCACTTTGGATGTAGAGAAAGAAATATGGATAGACAGTTACAACTTATGTGGAAGGATTTGTTTCATCTCTGTGTATCACCTGAGGCCAGTCACTTCATTGGGTATATGTAAGGGTTTACAACCACCTTAATGCAAACCTGTGGTTTTCCCATGTAAGGGCAAAACTTTTTTTTGTTTGGGGAGGCATTGGAATTTAGGATTACAAATAAGGGAAAATCTAAAAGTGTAAGATACCACCAAAACAGGAATAGACGGGAAATCTCCCTACGGAGCTGTATTTATAACAAAAAAAATGCATAGTTATTCATCCTGAGATCTGTTTTGTGCAAATGGGGCAAAATCAAATGATATTAGGCTATTTTCTGTCCAGGCTGAATGTTATTCTGCATACATAATAGAGTGAATCAATCCGGAAAGTACTGTATTATGGCTACTAAGTGGCGCTAATGTTCATAGGAAATAGATACATTATTTACTTATAAATAACATTTGACCTGGAAAGAAAATAGCCTAATAGCCTTCTTTTTGCCCCCATTTGCACCACACAAAACAAATGTACATGCAGTTTCAAAGGATGAATAGCAGGAAAAAATGCTTGACACATGTAAACACATCTAAACGTGCATTACTGCTAGGCACATTTAATGCCTGAGCATTCATTTATTTTATTGACCAGAATAATCTATTATTCTGGCCAATGAAATGAACTAACACCCAAGCAATTGATGTACCTAAAGGGGCCTAAACACGTACCACGCGCTTACAAGCGTCAATCATTTTTTCTGCCAAAACTCTGCTGCTAGGAGGAAAGGTATCTAAAAGCGATCGCAAATCAACCAATCTGCATGAGGTCTTAGATTTACATTTTAGGACTCATGCAAACATGTGGTTTGGATTGCACAGCATAAAAACCTGCCATTTGTGTGTGCAATGGAGACATTTCTGTGTTTATATGCCCCAACCGCAGAAATTCTGTGTTTGTATTATAGGTCCCTGAAAGCACAAGGCCCTAGATACAAATAATGCTTGAAATGGCATCCATCACTCAATGCTTTACGAGCCAAATGACCCATGTGCACAAGCCCTTAAAGATTCATCAAATACAAACTGCAAACATGTAGCATACTACACATAAAGACAGTCATTGGTGACACACGAGACATCTGTGAAAAGGGTTTTCCAACTGTATCCTTGTATTTTTTGTAGGTCACCTGAAGGGCAATCGGTTTGCTTTAATGCCCAAGTAGCCTATACTCAGAGGAGAAATGAATATGTGCAGATGAATAGCTGTGAAAGGGGGCATTAAAGTGAGCCAGTTACTTTGGCTTAAAGCACAGGTGCACTTTAAAGTTGTTCTAAACCTCTACCATGAAATATGAACAAAGCACATCCCTCTATAGTGTGCACTTGTTTCAATCCAGGGCACTAAAAAGGGAATTTATTAAAACTGGTGCACTCAGAATCTGGTGCAGCTGTGCATGGTAGCATCAGCTTCTCACTTCAGCTTGTTCATTTAAAGTGTTACTAAACCCAGGACCCTGCATTCACTAACTATATCTGGTCTTCCACAGTACACATTACATGAAAATGTGATTATTTTAGTAATTGGCTAAAGCTTGTAGGAGTAGTTTTCATTCTCCTCTCACTGTCCTATGAGGCTGCATGACCCCTGACCCTCTGGCTGGACAGTGCTGATTGGCCCTGTGCTGATCACATGCACTCTCCCAAGAAAAAAAAACTCTGTAGCAATACACACCAACCTGAGCATGTTCAGCCTCCCCCCAAGGCTCTGTTCTATCAGCAGATGGATTGGGGAAAGCAGAAGGGGAGGATCAGAGAAGACAGGATCAAACATTTTTTTTACACAATGCAGAGGGTTAACCACTTAGGTTCCACAGCGAGTATAACAAGCATTCTTTACTGCATATACAGACTGATTTTACTGTTGTGGATTTAGTAACACTTTAAGCTTTGGCAATTAAATCTGGAAGCTGATTGGTTTCTATGTAGAGTTTCATCAGATTTTGCACCATTCCGTTTTAGTAAATAACCCCCAAGTGTAATTTCTCCCTGCTGCCTCCTTCCTCTGCTATCTGCATGAGTCACTTATGACAGGTTTTCCTGACACCAAGAAATAAAAGGTGGCAGGAGAGGGAGCGCCATCACAAAGCTTGTGATTGACAACCTCAGCTCTATTCCTGTGTGCTGTGTGAAGGGGAGAGTGTCCCTTTCCTCCAATCAGCTCTCAATGAGATCTGCAGAATGTAACTTCAGCTCTCCACCCATGCTTTCTAATAGCTCAGAAATGCTGCATAAATTATCCTCTGTAAAGAGATAGCTGCAGATAAACAGGTACAACATATATGGGAGGATTTGTTTAATCTCTGTGTATCACCTGAGACCAGTCACTTCACTGGGTATATGTAAGGATTTACAAGCACTTTAAGCCCAACCCCATTGTGTCCTTATGCAAGCGCTGGGCCTTTTAGGATAGATAACTTAGTGATATCAGTCACAAACCTGCCTGCAATTATTGCAGGACAGAAACTAGCAGTGAGGGAAGGAATCCTGTACATGATTGAAGCATGTTATCTGTCTCCACTTACAGCTTTTATATTGTCATCACAGCAGCTGATCAGTATTGGGGAGAAGAGAGAATTAAAGCTGTTGCATGGGGGGGGGGGTGATTGGTACAGCATATAATATATCATTTGTTACATATGTATCCTATGTAGAATATAGACAACTTAAAGTGAACCTGTCATAAATCTAATGCAATAGCTGCTACCTTCATGAACATTCAGAACCTAGTGCTGGTAAAATTACACAGATGTTGTCATTTACAATAAAAAGGGAACCTGTCATTAAGTTAAATACTTGTCTGTTGGAAGCTGTCATCGTCTGACTTGCAAGCTGTGTACTAGTTCCAAAACTGTGATGTCTCCTGTGGTGATACTGAACAGGTACTTTACTGCCTTACAATTAGCGTGCAGTTTGTGAGCCAAGCAGTGACAGTTCACATCACAAAGGTGATTAGCATGTCAACTGTTTTCCCTTTCAAAGATAAGTTCATTTTAAAACAAAGTGTATATAAGCCTGTTTCACGCGGGTGGCAAGGGGGCAGTAAAAATAGGCGATTGATCCACATTTTTAACACCTTCTGACTGCCAACTTCCAAATTAGCATGGAGGGCACCTGGGTGCATAGGCAATGCTGGGGCCACAAGGTTTTGCATCACAGTGCAGCAATTGTAATTTAACCATAACCAGCCAAGTCTGACAGGTGTCCCTGCCTGTCACACTTGCTTTTTAAAACGGCTCCCACTGCAACCACAAGCCAAATGCTTGGATGTGGATGCAGTATGGTATCTCCCATAAACAGGCATTAAGGGGGTGGTATGGCTTCCTGAATTCCTGCAAACCACATCTGAAAAGTGATCCACAGCAGAATATATTTCACAGTGCTGGTAAGGGGTGCCACCTGTGTACAATAGACTTACTTTGTTTTGCTCTTTTACATCCTAGTTATAACTATCTCCACTTTTTGTTTGTGTTCTGTGTCACAAGTCCTCTCTGAGCCGGTCACACCTGCACAGTAGCTTCCCATAGAATTCTAGAGAGCTGAGTCCTAGGTCTTGGGACACAACCCCATAGAGGTCTGAGAAGCTATTATGCAGGTGCAGCTAGCACACTAAAGGTGTTTGGCACAGGATGTAGCAAACAGTAGAGGCAGCAACTACTGGATCTAGGTAAGTATGCATCAGGGGAGAAGGGTGGGCCAGTATAGCTCAGGAAAGGGGGCAAAAGGAGAGAAGTACACTTATCCTTTAAAAAATTGCTAAAAAAATCATTATAGTTTCCCTTTAATGTTCATATTTTAGACCGATCTTTTTTATATATGCAATATATGCTTTTTATTAATAATTTTTTATTAAAAGACAAAGGATTCCCAGAGTACTCTTGATTAGCTAAAGAGCCAGAAAAGCTGAAGCTCCTCTTTTTTCGGCTATGAAATTGTGAGTGGAGTCACCCAACAATAAAAATGACATTCCTCTGAATCACTTTACTCATTTGTGTACATTTCAGTTTGAGATTTTTCTGAAAACACCAGGCTTTTTTTGTCTAACATGTCTTAAGAAACATGTATAAAACTCCATCTGCTGGCTTAATAGGAGAATAAAAAATATTATTTTATATTGGCATAAATAAATTCCTGAGAGCCATTAGCAAACTGTGTGTGTGTATGTATATGTATGTATGTATATATGTGTGTGTGTATATATATATATATATATATATATATATATATATAACAAATGTTTTCAGTGATTTCATGATTTTAGTGATTTTACATGGGAGGTGCGGAGCAGGGAGATAGTGGGACTTTTCCCTTTGCACTTTTTAATGTTCCGTTCATTATAAATTCTCAAGCAAATGTACATTTATCCTATAAGTTGTTATCGGGAGATGATCCACAAAACTTAAAAAAAAAAAAAAAAACCTCTTAGACTGCGTATTTGTTTTCATTAACAAACTCCAATTAGAATATAGCCAAAAGCGTGTCTGATAAGCTCCTTCTTCTAAGCAGAATGTATTAGTCTTCAGCTTCCTTCAGGCAGAAATCAGTTCTTGTCTAGTGCTTGCAAGCAAGATAAAATAGTATGAATTGAATTAACCTTGCTGGAGGAATAAAATGTATTTTGGTATTACAAGATTTTCCCGAACTCAACAGGCTGCTGTTCAGTGTAGACGGATCCAGTTGCAGGATCATTTGAATACTAAGTCATGGAGCTCTTATTGTGGAAAGGATTAAAAACAGATTTTGGCAGGCTACTGACCCTCTACTGTAAACAATCAGCGGGTGTTTTAAAGCTGTTAGAAACCAAGTGATACCAAAGTCTTTGTTCTGATCTTTGAGAATGAATTGTATCACATTACAAGCAGCTAGTTAAGACTATGTAAACAATGTTATGGCCATAGTCTGTGCACAGGTGCCCTATAACCCAATGACACCGCTGTCACACCTGAGCAGTATATACAGTATGTGCCCTGGTGTTTGTGCTGGAAGTGCGCTCCATAGCACAATCCCAGCATGGAAGCCAAGCTGTCACCAATCAGGAGCCAAGAAGCCCAGTTCCTGATCATGTTATCGCTGTGATAGCCTATTGTTGGCTATCACCGTGTTCACAAATTAAAACCTCCCCAGTGAGACATCCATGCCGGTGCTTTCGGGGCCATGGACCCACATAGATGTCACATTGGGAGCAGTGGCTGTGTCCTTGTGAATGTGGCCTAAATGTCTAGAATTTAGAAGAATTAAAGGTGCCATATACAGCTTAAAATGGACAAAATTTGAATTGTGGTTGCCCCTGTCAGCACCATTCGTTGCACCAAAAATTGATTTTTTTGTCAAATGAGCTGAGTGATAAATTGTTAGCCAAATAGTAATTGCTTCTAGTTAGATACAGCCACTGTTCCAGTACTTTGCCATAGGCTGGTGCTGGCTGTCAGTAGTTGGCAGGTGAGATTCATCCATCCATACTGTTTAGAGTTGATGGAAGAATCTGTTAGATTTTTTCATTCTTCCAGGAGGACTGATCAAAAACAAATCTATGCATGTATGGCCAACTTTAATCTTTACTACTGCCATTGGATTCCACCTGCAAGTACAGTAATTACTTTTCAGTATGGGATACTGAGACTTCTTAACCCGTGGTTCACATCTGTGCGTGTGGTGCCACTGCAGATCTGCACAAAATTCCACACAGCCGCACCTCCCGCACAGAGGAATGCAGACCCGCGAGCGAGTGCCATTAATTATAATGGCATGCCTCCCGCACTGAAATTTGCAACCGTACTGGGAACCGAGATTCACGTGCGGGCTGCGTTTTCCGAAGAAGTGTAGGGACTTATTCCCTGCATATCCCAGGGCATAAGAGTCCATTCAAATGAATGGACTCTCGTGCCCACGCAAAATGCGGCCCGCAGGAATGTGTAGATGTGAACCTAGCCTAAGACTCCAGCCAGAAAGGTCTAAAAACCAAAGTGATTGACATCTCAGAATTGGACTCTTCTAATTACTGAGATGAAGCATATGTGCGACTGAGCATTGCTTTAAAAATATCCATGTATAATTTCATAAGAGCACCCTATAAATAGGATTCTTATCTGCGCTTTATAACATTTTGGGTTACTCTCCATTCATATTATGAATGGATGGCTTTGAATACATTCCACTGAATTCCAAAGAGTGACTATGACATAAATACATCTGTCGTGATTAAACACATTATCTGAAATTTTAAGACAAAGCACAAAATGAAAAATATTTTAGTGTAGGTTCATTTTCACAGTTTCTTTCAGCTGAATTGCAGAACAGGAGAATATCAGTCATGTTCATGAGGAAGGTCTGCTCAATGTACTTTTGTGCATATGAAAAATAGCAAGTCCAAATAATTCAGAAAATAGAGCATTATTTTTTTTTACTTTATCAAATTTTTTCATGGGCTGATTTTCACACTCTGCTATTTGTTTTGTATATTCTTTACAGAGTGAATGCTAAATGGTATGGCAAACTTTACATAATTTACTGGTGCAGAGCCTCCTGTAGCCAGAGGTCACTAAAATGCTCCTTTAATATTGCTCATTTAAAATCCTTCCAAGGAGGAGAATATCTTAATTTCCTCCTGGCAGGATCATAGAAATCATGGGTGGAGCTTAGTTAAGGGTATTCTAGTTGGGTAGAAGCTGGCAGGTGGGAAGAGCAGCCAGGAATAGAGCCATCACCTAAGAAACTATTATTTTCAACAATACCCGTGGGATGGGCACCCTTGCTACTGGGCAAACTTAGGTATACCAAAATCTGAATAGAACTGCCAAATGTTTGACTGAGAAGGTGTTTTAATGGACCTTGGGAGAAACTTATTCAAATAACATAGAGTTGAACTGAGCTTCTGGCTGCTTTTTGTGTCTGAGGTGGATACTTAATAACCTTGGTGCTGTGAAGTGAACTGGTGCCCTGTTAAGCTCATGCTAGACTGCACTTTTCATGATGTACTCATGTGGAGAAGCAGGATCCCAGTGTAACCAACTGTGTGCCAACCTGGTCAGGCTAGGGGATGATGGTGGATGTGGAAATGAGAGTCTGTCCTGCAACCAGGGCCTGGAGCAAGAGATGTCCCCAGACTTGCCACCGAGGACCATTAGTGTGGTGAGTGTGCACATTAAGCACCCCATGTTTCAGACGTGCCATATGTACAGGCGTGCAGAAGGAATGGTGTACTAGAGGACTGTGAACTGGGAGAATGGTCGGTGCTAGACCTGAGCAAGCCATGATACAGGTAGGTCCTTGGAGGAGGAGAGGTGGGTGATTCAGTCACATTTTTTTCCCTACGAGGTAGGCCATCAGATCTTTCCTCAACCCTTCCCAATTGCTCAGCTTAGGAACCTCATGAGAAATGCGATAGCACAAATGCTCAGCTAATTTGTACACACATTCTAGGGACAATTAAGACAGAAGCCATTAACCCTACCAGAATGTCTTTGGAATGTGGAAGGCAACCAGAGTACTCAGAGAAAACCCATGCAAGCACAGGGAGAGCATGCTAACTCCATGTGGTTAGTATTCTGGCCAAGATTTAAAACTGGTTGCTGCAAGGTGTAAGGCAGGCCATACATGAGTAATTTTTTTCTTTCAACTGGTTCAACAAAGAAAAACTAACCCAATTCCCCCATTCCCATATTCGAGGTGGATCCTGCTGCTGAGCTTTTGTATTCTAAAGCTTCCCCACTATCAGAAGACATTGATCAGCGCTGCTGCAGAGCTGCTGCAGAGCTGATCGAGGGGGAAAACCCAACAGGGAGTTTTTTCAGATCTGTAGATCGACTTCTGAACAACCACAGTGCCCATGCATTGATCAGAATTTGGCCGGTCCCTGCTGAACCGGCCAAATTTCCATCCATGTATTGTCAGCTTAAGTGCTAACCACAAAGCTACTGTGTTGCCCAGTATGCTAATATTACTTTACGTGATTTTGTGGCAAAACAGTGAAAGTTTTAGCCTTGGTTCACATCACTGCGACATCAGGTGCGACATGAGATTTACAAATCATACCTGAAGTTCCATCTAATGTATTTCTATGGCACTGTCTTAGTCAGTGCAATTTGAAGTAGTTTCAAAAATAGTTCCTGCACTACTTTTTTTTAGTTTCATTGAAACTTGCATTGATTTCTGTTAATGAAGATGCAAGCCACAGTGAAATCTGAGGCACTGGTCTGCAGCTTTGTAATTGCACTACTTCAGGTGAAGTAGCACGATTTCAAAGTTGCATTCAGTGTGAACCAGGGCTTAGGGAAACACTTTAGTAAGCAATACATTTTTCATAAACATATTACTTTTAAAGCAGTTTTACAGTTTATATCTTTTTACTAAACAACTACATAGAACTATTTGCATCTGTTTCCAAGGGAACATTGCCTTAAAGGAAACCAGTACTGAAAAAAAACTACAGAGGCTGCCATTGCTGATTTCCTGTGGAAATACTAGATGCCTGGCTGCCTATGACTGCTTTCTAAGCCCCCGGTCACACTTCCGCGATTTCAGGTGCGATTTAGGAATTGAAATCATACCTGAAATCAGATCTAGTGAATGTGAGTGTCTTAACATACGCAATTTGTTGCAGCGCAATTTCAAAAGTAGTTCTTATATTACTTTTTCTGTAGTTTGTTGCAACTTCACATCGACTACAATAGAAATTGTAATTCAATACGCAATGGAAAAGGCAAGAAATCGTTGGGAAATCTTCCGAAAATGCGGCAAACAAATCTGGCGATTTTAAATCGCATCCAGTGTGACCGGGGGCTAAGGGCTGGTTCACACTGCCGTGATTTCAGGTACAATTTGGGAATTTAAATCGTACCTGAAATTGGATCTAATGAATGTGAATGTGAGTGTCTTAACATACGCGATTTGCTGCAGCTTGATTTCAAAAGTAGTTCTTGAATTACTTTTTCTACAGTTTGTTGCAATTTCACATAGACTAAAATAGAAATTGCACTGCAAAATGCAATGGAAAACGCAAGAAATTGTTTGGAAATCTTCACAAAACACGGCAAACAAAACGCACAATTTTAAATCGCATCTAGTATGACTGGGGGCTTAGTCATACTGACCTGCAGCAGATGTGCAGCTTGAGAAGCTAAAGGAAAGATTTCCTGACTGCATAGTTTTTCTGGCTCTGCAACTCAAATTATTGAAACCTTTGGATGATCAGGAATCTTGCATGTTCAGCAATGGTGAGTTACGTGTTTTTTCAGTACAGGTGTCCCTATAGTCAGCCTATTGATGTTTTTACTATATTCATCTCTCTTGCAAACCAGAATCCGTAGCCTTAGGCTGATCAGCCCCAGTTGGCTGCATTGGGCTAGTGCCTCAACAAAGGCAAATGTTTTAAACATGCACTGGGTAGAGGACTGTCACTTAAAGGACTGAACAGCAGATGCTGGAATGTACTACTGCAGGTAAGTAAATGAAAAAAAAACCCGAAAAGGTTGATGGGTAATTCCCACAGGTGGTCTCAATCTAAGAACAAAATAAATAAAGATTATCACAACTTGTACATTTGGAGGCTTGGTGCTGCCCGCTCTAACCATGTTGTCTTGGGCACTGACCAGAGGGTGCAATTATGATACATACAAGCTAGATAAGCAGTGAAATTTTCTTAAAACCCAACTGAAATTGTATTAATGGATATGCAGTCAGACAGGCCTTTTTTTTAAAATTAACTCTATTTTAAAAGACTTACCTGCACATTTCTATTAAAGGATTTGTACAGGGTGCCCATAAATGACTGTAAAACGGTAGGTACCAGTTCTATTGCTTTTAGTAATTAGCACTTAATAATAAAACTGGTCTGGCACACCTCCTCTCTTTTTCTGCAATACAAGTATGTGTTAGGACAAGTATGTGTGCTGAGGGGTGTGGAGGTTACTCTGCTCTTCCAGCACAAAGCACTGGAGTTGCAAGCTGACAGCAGCATTTTCACTGAGAGAAAACTGTTTTTCCAAGGCATTTTTAGCAAGAAAACAGTAAAAAATCATTACATGCTAAAGTTCAAGACCATAAAGACATAAACAGTTGTGAGCTTTCAATAGGTCTTTAAAGTTTTACTAAAATAAGTTTGCATATGCAGTAAAGCATGCTTGTTATACTCACTGTGGAACCTAAGGGGTTAATCTTCTTCACTGGGTAAAAAGGCTGTTTGATCCTGACTTCTCTGTTCTTCCCCTTCTTCCAGTGTCTCCCTCATATCTCCTGATAAGACATATTGTGTGGAGATGCGCTGTACATGCTCAGTTTGGTGTATATTGCTAGAGAAGTTTTTTTTTTCTTAGGAGAGTGCATGTGATCAGCACAGGGCCAATCAGAGCTGTCCAGACAGAGGTCAGGGGTTCTGCATCCTCCTAGAGCAGAATGAAAACTCCACCTACAAGCTTTATTGTGCTCTGCTGGACACTGATAGAAGTTACAAGACTGTTCTAATTGCTGATGAGAAAAAGTATTATACAGTTTATATTTTACTAGAATAATGGCATTTCCTTGTTGTGTGTACTGTGGGAGAGGAGATATAGTGAATGCACGGTCCTGGGTTTAGTAACACTGTAGTAACCACCATATATGAGAGATGAATTATGTCTGCAATAGCAAGCTTAACCTGTTGCTGCCCATGTAGCACATACACGTGGCCGCAAATGGATGGGCTTTAACACCCACACATCACATATATATATATATATATATATATATATATATATCGCTGGGTGCCTCATGTGTCTTTGCTAAAGAGCATGCTCCCAGCGTAGAGCTGTCAAATGATCAATAGCCAGCGGGATTGGTTCCTGATCATCTGACCACTGTGACAGGTAATCACATGGGTTACACAATCACCGATCCTTCCTGCCCATCAGGCATTCAAAATCTTTTACAGGTGCCCTGGGGAGGGCTAGAAGGGGTTAACCTTTTGGTAGCGGAAAATCATCTTCCAGCTGCCTAGCATGTATGAAATCGGTGCTGTGCTTATATCTTTGATGTGCTAAAGGTTAACAGAACGGATGGGCAGTGTACATTTGAGAAGAAGATTGGGGGAGGGCAGCAGGATCCAATATCAGGTTGGTTTATAGTGGATCAGGAGGTAGGGATGCCATTATGTCACCAGGATATCTCATCTGGGGAGGACATAAGCATTTTAAAAAATTATTTCTTAGAAACCATGGTCATTTTAAAAGCCATTAATGATAGTTTCTTTTTAAGGTGTCAATTTTTGGAGAGGGCACTAATATACTTAAAACAAAAAAGTGCTTTGTGTGAAAGAGCTACTAATGACATCCAGAAAGACACACTGCTGGAGATATCCCTTTTTCTCCAGTAATAGGAGGCAATGAGTTACAGATGCACAGAGCTGTTAGCTGTGCAGTAATTACATGTGTATTGCCAGAGCAGGTTATACAGTATGGTAAATATTGTAATATATACACTGGCTTGCTACAATTTAGCCTACACTCCTTTGCGCTTTTTTATTGTGATTAGAACTCTGCTCCCTATCCTTACCTACCCTGACATTTCTATAGAAGGAGGCTTCAAGATGCTAGTCTTCTTCTATGGGATTACATGAAGTCAAAAATTTAACTGGCCACTCTACTACCTTTTAACTCCTCTGATAGCCACCTAAAACGTAAAGGTTCACCTACTCATATGGTATCACCTTCTCTTCCAAAAATAAAAAGGTAAACTAGCACCCCTTGGTCCCTGCTGTGCTTGCCTCTGTGGGATTTGAAATCAATTCTCTTCTCTGCCTTCTTTCTGCAGGGCTTCCAGGATGGATCAGAGTGTTTTTCTGTGCTGGCACTGACTTATCAGAATCACTCTGATCTGTCCCAGTAGCCCTGCAAAAAGAATGGGGAAAGGAGCGGAGATTTCAGATCTCTGGACCACTACGCCGGCTACGTTGGCACTGATAACTCATCACCCACAGAGACAAGTACAGCAGGGAACAGAGGGGTGGGAAGGGTATAGGGTGTTGTTAGTTTACCTTTTCTTTTCTTTGAAAAGGTGACCTTACACTTTAAGCTGGCCATACATGGATCTAACTTCATCAGATTCCTTCTGGATAAGCCAACATTTATTCCCTGGGTGGCCTTTTCGGCACCACCTAGCTGATCTAAAGTCAATTTCGTAACTGAATTTGTCGAAAGCGGAAAATTCTAGGGTAAACAGTGTTGCAGCCAGTTGGATGCAGTACCTGTTCAGGTATTGTAATCGCTATCAGAATACAATAGCCAACAGGTACAATTCCTCCACACAAACTGTTTATTGTGGATGGGGAGATTGAGTGAACCCCACCAAAATGAACAAGAGAAATCTTATTACTAGCAGGGATTTTTTTCCAGAGAATATTTGCAGGTATTCCCCCCTTCAAAGTCATTCCTTGTCTCCACCCCCTACCCACCTCTGAGTACCATCTTTTGGTTCCACTACCTATCCACCTCCCAGTACCGCATCTTTTAGAGAATACAGAACCAAATAGTATTTTGTGGTGCTAAGTAACTTGTATAAAATTAGTTAATGATAACAAGAAAAGCAGTAAATAGATCCCCTGCAGCCAGGAACAATAGACCCAACAGCAACAATAGATCTACACAAACCCATCAACGCCCTCTAGTAACAATAGATCCCTACAACAAAATACCTCAACCCCAGCAACAATAGAACCCTGCCAGCAAAAATAGATCTCCCAGCAGCCAGCATCAATAGGCCCTCCAGCAGCTAGCAACAATAAATCCCTCCCTCAACAGTACTTCCCTCCAAGCAACAATTGACAGCCCCAGCAACATAAGACCCAACCAGTGACAACAGATGCCCCACCAGCAACAGGCACATATACTGTAGGCTCATTCACATGTTTCTACGCAGGCCAGTCTAGGAGTGTTGTTTTTGTTGTTTTTATTTTTTGGCAACTTGGATAAGGATGAGTGAATTAGGTGGGATGCTCTAAAAACAGAAACTATGTACAGTTGAGGACTTTAGATATTCTTTCAGATAAGCTATGATGAAGTCCATACTTGAAACAAAGAGTAGACTTTAGCTTTGATACAGCAGTAGTAGTAGTATCTAGAGCAGAGTCCCCTTAGGTAGAAGATTAAGTCTTCAGAACACCATCCCCCTTTAGATAGACCTGCTGCTGACTCCCTAGCACCAGAGGGGGTTAAGTAGCACATAGTCTTTAAGATCCTTTAGGGGTGTCTGTACGCACAAGGCCCAAGAGCAGATGGACACCTTTCTCCATGATAAAAGACCAGATTTTCAGTAGATGGCCCCCTCAGTCTGCTTTAGCAGAACCTGAGTCTCAGCATTCAGTCCTTCAGGTCACCCACCTGACGCCTACGGCAGTAGATCCAGCAGCATTGCCTGGGAGTGCAGCATGCCCTCTCCAGGCTGGAACAATCCTATGCAAGAAAGGCCCAGAACTCAGTGTGCTCTCCCAGAAGACCCAGAACTCACTGAATATATAGTTACCCAGGGTGCCTTCAGAGCCAGTCTCTCTGGGATAGGCTGGGGCTCCACACCTATTATCCAGAAACTTCTCAAGCTTCCTGGATGCGGAGAGAGCTATCAAGCTGGCAGCAGCTAATAGAACACATCAACACTGATTGAGTTATGTTTTTATCTAACAACTAAATTTACCTAAATACAAACTAAATCTGTCTGTCTAAACCTAGTATGTATAAATAAATATATATATATATATATATATATATATAATTATTATTATTATGCAGGATTTATATAGCGGCAACAGTTTGCGCAGTGCTTTACAAAATGAAGGTAGACATTACAGTTACAATACAATTTGGTACAAGAGGAAACAGAGGACCCTGCTCGTTAGAGCTTACAATCTAGGAGGAAGGGTTGAGTGATACAAAAGGTAATAGTTGTGGGGGGGGGGATGAGCTGATGGAGGAAATAAATGTCGGTTTACTAGGTAGAAGCAGGATAGATTTCTTTAAAGAGAAAGGTTTTCATTTGGGTCACATGCCTGATGAAGGGGTCCTGCGAGACTCCAAAATGTTGCCTTCCTGTAACTATGTTTTTGTTCATTAAAACTTTTGGACCCATGTTGGTGATCCTCGGCGTGCTGGTGACATTCTCCCTTTCTAATTTTGTTCAGTTCCAGCCGACGGTCGCTGCAGTACCCACTTATACACACAGCCATTTAACACGTGTGCTTTTGCATTGTACACTTGCATTATATTACTGATAGGTGGCGCAAAAGTTGTGGGCCAGTCCAGAGACCGTTAATCAAGATGGCAGATAACAGTGCATATATGGAACAATGTGTAGTGATGAAGTTTCTTGTGAACAAAGGTGTAAAACCCATAGATATCTCCAGAAGACTTCAAGCACAGTACGGGGATGAGACACTCAGTCGCAGTTAGACATTTGAATGGTGTAAACGTTTCAAAGATGGTCGTACGTCCGTCAGTGACAATCCCAGCTGTGGTGGTTCCCAGCCCACAGCAGTTATTCCTGTGAACATTCAGCGCATGGAATACCTGATCCTGGATAATTGACGCAAGAGACTAATCCTTCTGTGGGAACGGTAAACACAATGATGACAAAGTGAAGCAGGCCATCCTGGGAAGGTTCAGGTGTACTGACAAATTTTTCTATGCCAACATTTTCCAGGCATTAGTTAAACGCTGGAATAAGTGAATAAATGCAGCAGGGGAGTATGACGAAAAATAAATGCAGTTTCCACGCCTTGAAATTTGTTCCTTTATTACATAAGCGCAAAAGTCCCAGTTTTACTTGAACACCCCTCATATATACAGTGTTGGAAAAGCTGAGAATTACAAACAAGGCCTAGCTTAGTAAGCTGAATCCATACTACATATCTCCAGCTTGACTGTAGGCCTGAAGACTGCTTTGAATGAAATCAGCAATGGCAATGTCACAATGCTGATTCCTGAAGCTACAATACTTTCTATATTATGTAAATCTAGTTCAGTTAATATGCAGAGACCATTGTTCAAGATGAAGGTATCTTATACCAGCATTTTTAATGAACTGCTGATGAAAGCACTGTCCATAGAACTAAGCACTCTGAGGTGTTAGCAGTTGTTTATGTGAATGCATAAAATGCATTGTTGATATGTAGAATCTAAATAATGTTTGGAAATGTGTCTAACTGCATTTAAGGCAACGTTTTATAAATGATACATGAGATCCCAGGTCCCCAGATATCCCTGTACTAACTTCCTGTTGCCATAGGCAGTCATTAATATTCCAGGGAGGCCTGGTTGTCATGGCAAACCATGTAGTTGTAGAGGTGTTTCCATGGTGACTCTCCACCATTAGGTATCTTCAAGAGGAAGGAGATCCGTTTGTATAGCCGTGAAATGACATCTCCTAATATACATTCACCAAGGGATGTTTAAAAGACCTCAAATCATTATTTATACAACAGATATTAATCAACACCTAATTTTTGGTCTGAAGCTAAATATTTTTTTTGTAAACTATCAATGAGAATACCTACATTTTACACTTTTTTTTTTTTTGGTCACATTACCTGACTACAATGTAGAGAAGTGTGTGAATGTATGAAGAACACTATTATGAATACATATTTTGAATGAAGTACATTTCTCTTTGCTGTATTTGAGAAAAGAAAAAAATGAATGGCATCACAGGAATATTTCTTAAGAATATGCATTCTTGAAGGTCGTTCATGAAGAATGTGTGGATGTATTGAATTTGGGCTTAGAGAAGAATTCCAGGTGTAGATATTTCTGCGTTGTCACATTGATCCAGGTTGGGCCAATGTACAATATATTCCATATTTGTGAGATCCCTCTAGAAGCTGGAAATCATTATAGTAGACACCACTACTACAGTGGTCACCACAGTGTGGTTCCTCTGCCGAGCGACTGCCCTAAACAAAGAAGGCCACCCACTCAGCAGCCATTCAAAGATAGCTTTGCATTTTCTCAATGTGCTTTCTCTGATTGGACAGGGTGGAGAGGTGGATCAGTGATATCACACTCTCCACCTCAACCAATCAGAGAATGTTTTGCTTTCATTGAGAAATTTCAAAGCATTTACTGAATGGCGTCTTTGCGAAGTGGGCGTTCTCCTGTGTTCACAATGCAGCAAGAGCAGCCAGGACATGGAAACTAGTGGAGATTACTGTAGTAGCGGTGTTCCAAGCTGGATCAATGTAACTATGTAAAAAATATCCATCTCTGTGTTTCTTCTTTAAAGTGGTTGTAAACTCTCACATATACCTAGTGAAGTGACTGGTCTCAAGTGGTACACAGAGATGAAATAAATCCTCCTACATAAGTTGTTTATCTATTGTCATCTTTCCACTACATCCATTCAAAACGCAGAATTTACACAGGATCTCTCAGCTCTGAAAAGCAGGGAGCGGGGAGCTGAAGTTACATCAATGAGCAGAGCTCTGAGATAGTTGAAGGACAAGACCCCCCCCCTTTGCACAGCACACAGGAACAGAGCTGAGACTGTCAATCAGACTGTGCCCTCCCCTTGTTAAGAGTGCTTATACCATAGGGACACGGCAGGAGACAGAACACCTACTGCCCTGGATTGAGACAAGTACACAATATAGAGGGACATGCTTTGTTCATATTTCATGTTTGGGGTTTACAACCACTTTAAAGCGGAGCTCAAACCAAAAAGGGAAGTTCCGCTTTAAGGCCTTGACCCCGCTCTCTGTTAAGTATTGGCATCTTTGGGGAGCGGGAGGGGAGCGGGAGGGAAGCGGGTACCCGATTTTGACAGGTATCCCCCCCCCACTTCCACTGCGATCTTCTGGGCGATCAAAGTTGTCCCCCCCCCCCTTCCTCCCCGTACTCTTCTGGAACACGTGACAGGTCTCAGAACACTGCAGGACCTTTCACAAGGCGCAGCGCTACTTGCACATGCACAGCGGATACCTGGCTGTGAAGCCGCAAGCTGTCTCAGCCAGGTGCCCACAAGATACCAGCGCCAGGAAGAGAGGATGGCCGGTGATACCGGCTGAGGTGAGGACACCGCTGGATAGAGGGACAGGGGAATGTATGTTTTTTTTAAAAGTCAGCACCTAGTTTTTGTAGCTGCTGACTTTTATTATTTTACATTTTGACTGGAGCTCCACTTTAAATGGCAAAAATGTAATAGCTGGGAGGTATGTAAAATGTATTTTTTGGTAATTCTACTTATAGGTAACATAACTGGGTACAACTAGCAAGGTTTATAATGTTCACACCTTGTGTGCAGGTGCATAAGAACCTCTCTTGGGAGGCACAACATATGATTTTTGCAAATACATTTTTGAGTGATGGGTAAAATATATTGCAATTAATATTGCTCTGTTTTACATAGTGACCGCTGCTACATGTGCCTGGCCTCTGGCATTCAAAAAGTGGTAGTTCTCTATTAAAGTCAACTTGTTTTAGTATGCTGTCTAATAGTTGACAGTTCAGTGACAGGGGGCGGGGCTTAGAGTGGGGTGGTGGGACTTAATCTTGACTCGTAGAAAAGTCAAGGGCCTGTATACAGCCTCTGTTTATAATCCCAGTCCTCCTTATCCAAGAGCAGTATTAAACCAAGAACAAACATTTATTATATTGCAGCTTACCAATTCTTAGATGTGATGTCTGTATTAGTTTCCTTTTTTAGGCATTCTTTCTTCTATTTTCATCTGGTGACTCATCCAGCAACTCTGCTGTTTTTCAGATGTTCAAGCTCTCCAGCAGAATGTATGAGGTTACATGGATGAGACCATCCATTAACCATTGGCAGGGGTGTTTAAAATTATCAACTTTTATCTATTCATGCAAAACCTTTATCCCAGCAGGAAAAGGTTCCTCTAGAGCAGTGCTTCTCAAATAGTGGGGCGCGAGGCTCCGTCAAGGGGGGCGCGTCGCCGCCCCCCCCCCCCCCTTCCGACAGAAGGGACACTAAGTACAGGGGTGGGCAGAGGGCTGCTGTCTCTTACCTGGCTCCCATGATGATCCATCCAGGAAGCGCTGCTCCTTCTGTCACTCCGGCCACTCCCTCACTCCTGCCGCTCGGCTCCGCCTCCTCACCGGTGATTGGCCGCCAGAACTGTAGCGCAGGAAAGGTACACAGGCGGCCAATCACGGGCGAGGAGGCGGAGCCGAGCGGACCCGCGAAAATCGAGTGAGGGAAAAGCCGGTAAGTGTGCAGTGCAGAGGTGCTGCTGCAACCACATATGCTGGCTGCAGCAGCACCATACTGCAACAGGGGTCAGCAAGTGTCATTGGTGTCAGTGGGAGGAATAGTGCCGCATCATTGGTGTCACTGATACTAATGATGGGGCATTATTCCTCCCACTGACACCAACGATGGGGCACTATTCCTCCCACTGACACAAACGATGGGGCACTATTCCTCCCCCCCACTGACACCAACGATGGGGCACTATTCCTCTCCCCACTGACAGGGTACTATTCCTCCCACTTACACCAATGTTGGGACACTATTCCTCCCACTGACACCAATGTTGGGACACTATTCCTCCCACTGACACCAATGATGGGGCGCCAATGATTAGTGATCGGTTTGAATTCATTATTATTTATTGATTTTATGTATTTTTTCAGTATCATATGTTTTGACATGTCCAATCAAAAAATGTTTATAGTTTAATTAAGAATTTAATTTTTTTTGAATTTCTAATGCACTTTAAATCTTTTCTGCTACAGTTAATAAAGCTATTCTTTGTTGTAAATTGATCCAAATTTCTTTCTTTTTTTATTCTCTTATACGTTAATAAGGATACAGTGTTATGCAGAGGTGTACTTATAACAATTTTATAGACAAATGATACTATTTACAGTCGCGCGGGGGGCGCAAAATGTTTTCTTCTTCCTAGGGGGGGCATGACAGAAAATAATTGAGAAGCATTGCTCTAGAGTGATGTTTCACTAATACAGGAGGTGTGTTACTGGCCAGATCACTAGATGAAAACAGAAAAAGCCAAGAATATGGACAAACGCTCTTGTTTTGGAGGCTTTAAAGGCACAAGTAGACACAAATTGTAAAAAATATTACACACATTTTATTGTACAAAAATAGTTAACCACAGAGCAGAGAATAGGAGGTCAGATATTTTTACATCAATAATGAATCACATTTATTGCAATTTACAAACAGGGTTGAGACCATTAATAGTAGGACATAAAATAGGAATAATAGATGTCCTATTATTGATGGTATGAACCCTGTTTATAAATTGTACTAAATGTGGTTCATATTGATGTAAAAATATATGACTGCCTATTCTCTGCTCTGTGGTTTTAACTATTTTGTACAATACAATTTTTGTCTAATATTTTTTACAATTTGTGTCTACCTGTGCCTTTTAAAGTCCCAAAAACAAGAGGATTTGTTCCATATTCTATATTTCAGGGATGATGGCAATATCTAACACTTCACCAATATTTATGAGAAAAGAAGCCAAAGAAAAGAAAACTGGTGCAGTCATCACACCTAATGATTGGTAAGCTACAATATATTACCTTTTTGGTTTAACTTGGAAAAATGCAGGGGCCTGTATACAGCCTGCATCTATAACCCAGGGCCCCCCTTATCTTGATTTAGAGAAAAGTCAAGGGCATGTATGCATCCTGTTTCCATAATCCAGGGTATTCCTGGGGCACAAAAGCAAGAAAAGTGCAGGTACTTGCCTGCACATTACAATTAACGTAGTTTTATATAGCTTTGTTGACATGATTAATGAAAACCTGCCATAAGAGAAATAAAAAAGTTGCCATTGCTGATCTGTCACGTGTCTGTGGGGCTAATCCTTTGGTTTTAAAACAGAAGTTAAAATAACAAAGACTCCAAGCTTCACCCCTGGTCTGGATAATAAAAACTTGCAATGTCTTCCTTTATTTGGTAAGGTTAGTCTGATAGATTTCTTAATTCAAGGTGAGGTACTGGTTGCATCAGATGTTGCAAACCTATCTGGCCCACCTTTAGACTTCTGGAGTCTACAACAGCTACGACACTTCCTATTGTCTGTTTCCAAGCAGGGACAAATAAATTGCTTTCACAGCATATGAATCACTGTCAGGCAGGTAAGCCCTCTGGCAATACAACCTCAAATGTTTACACCCTTCTAGTGCAGCCAGATGGGGCATACACTCCAAGATGAGCTTAGTATTCAATTGACGACACAACAGCAAGAGAAAGTCTTAAATCTTGCACATAAATCCCCAATTGCTAATAGGTTCCAGAAGATGAGGTACAAGATCCTTACCAGTTGGTACATACAGTAGTACCTGCGCAACTACACAACATCTACCACCAATTTCCGAACACTTGTTAGAGGTGAGGTTATGCTTCATATATTTTGGCATTGTTGAAAGCTCCAGCCGTTTTGGGTTGAGGTACTCACAATGATTAAACATCTTACCTCTGTCGACTTATACCAGAGTCCCGCTGCTTGTTTGTTTCACCTGACTGGGAGACCAAGTCCTCACTAACCATTCATCTTTTTAATGTTGCGAAAGCATGTACACCTCTTTTGTGGAAGACATCCCTCCCACCCTCCAAGGCTCTGTGGTTTGCTAAGGTAGATGATCTCATGGCTTTAGAAGACCTTACCTATACACTGCACAACTCGGAGGAGAAAGTTAGGCCAACATGGAGGCTGTGCCGTTATTTTGCAACTACTGATGCCTACTTAAGAATCATGTCACAACACACCACTGCTCTGCATTGAATACATTTGCTCCTAGGTTCTTTAAACTTCAACACCCTACCTGTTTCTATGGTGTTCTCCATCTCCTTCCCCCTCCAGGGGATGTTCTTCTACAGTAGAGAGCACCTTGATTTTTTATATCTAGATTACTGGTTTCTCTTTTTTCCTTATAGTTTATTCTATTGCACCTTTTTACTTTTAGCTTTTACCTAGCTTACAGTTTAGTTTCAACCTTAGATTGTACGCCCCTTGAGGGTTAGGGACTGTTGTGAATGTACAATATATGTAAAGCGCTGTGTAAATTGATGGCACTGTATAAGTACCTGAAATAAATAAATAAGTGTAAACACCAATTCACATGCCCCTCAACTTGCACATAGCAGTCCACCAGCCAGTTTTCTTTCTACAGGGGTAAAGGGATTGGAATATCAATACTCCTTGCACTTTCCTCCTCTTTTTATTTACCTAATTGTTCAAGGTTTCTTGTACTGTTTCTATGATCAGTCTGGATAACAATTGATTTGTCACTTTGTATATACATTATATGGGAGACTACAGTGTAGTCTACAGTGACTACAGTGTAATCCTTGTATGTCTACCTGCTTACTTTGGTACTTCAGAGATTTCTTTGCAGTACATTTGTTGTGCTGCTAGATATCCTCAGTTTAATGAACAGCATAATACACCCCATTTCCTCTAAGCCCATGTCATCCTGGACCTGCGCACCTGGTGACTGGACAATGAAAGGAGAAGCAGCACAGTGATCAGCTCATCTCTCTGCCACTCTGCTGTCTCTTCCTATCAACATGCTTCTGGTCAGCATATGCGCTGATTGTCTCCTTGTACTACTTTTTCCCCTTACAATTCTGCCGTGCTGTACAAGTAGACTGCAAGTTGCTGATACCAAGTAAAAAATTAGGTACTTGCACTGCTTGCATTAAAAAAAATACATTTAATCATGTATTAATGGCTGCTTTAATTTTTTCTTTTATACCTGCTTAGAGTTGAGCTTTAACACTTTTTATGACACTGTCATGGTAGGCAGGACAAAAGATCTGATTTCACTTTATGCATGCTTGTACTGTAACTCAGAAAATTTTGAAGCCTGAGAGGCCCCACAAGAGCCAGGCAGCAAGCATTTTCAGAAGGAAAAATGGCTGCTGCAGTCTATATAACTCTCTTGTGATTGGCTGATCTTTTTAACACCTTGCAACTGTGCCCTACTATGATTAAAGTATATGTGAACCCTCACCTTGTAAAACAACCTATTCAGTTTAAAATAGAAATGAAAGGCAAAACACTTGTGTATAGATAAAAAAACATTATTATATCTGTGTTCTCATGCCTGGTGTGGTCAGTTTTTAATAGGGAAGCAAAGGGACTGGCAGGATCACCAGGGGTTTCACACAAAGGAAGCAATACAAAGAGAACAGGATACTTTTTCATACAAGTACATGGTACAGCAGGAACGTATCAGAAATAGGAAATGTTGGGTTTGCATATTCTTTAATTCCCAGTGATCCTTGTTTTCCTGTAACCCATTCTGAATTCTTCAGCATTTTCCCTCTTTTGAATCCTTTTTTGAACACGTGAAATGAAGAACATAAGTACAGGGGAGGTGAAAGTGGAAGAGTTTGCTTTAGAATGTTTGACAAGGAAATGACAGGTTCTGGTACACGTTCTCCGTGTCCTGCTTGTTTGAGAACTGACAAAGAGCTCTCAGCTTTCACAGAAGCGTCAGACGGAATGCTAACAGAAGATACACATTTCATTTACAGTGCATATTTATTGCTGTATTACAGCCATGTTGTATCCCTATATGGAAACAGTAGAGTGTGAACAGAAGACAGAACTCTCTTCCATAAGGAAGTGGAATCCAGGTTAAACAGATAACTAGAAGTATGTATGTATATATTCTTACTTGAATCTTAGTGTATTTTGTGCATTTCTTCCATTATTGTGCACTTGTCCCGCATTCATTTGTTTATTGCTTAACGTTCATTTCAAATTACACTCACCGGCCACTTTATTAGGTACACCTGTTCAATTGCTTGGTAACACAAATTGCTAATCAGCCAATCACAAGGCAGCAACTCAATGCATTTAGGCATCTAGACGTGGTGAAGACGACTTGCTGAAGTTCAAACTGAGCATCAGAATGGGGAAGAAATGAGATTTAAGTGACTGAACGTGGCATCGTTGTTGGTGAGAATTTAAAAAACTGCCAATCTTTTGGAATTTTCACGCACAAACTTCTCTAGGGCATGGGTGCTCAACCTGTGACCCTCCAGCTTTTGCGGAATTATAATTCCCATCATGCCTCTGGCTTTGGAAGTCATGCTTGTAACGGTCAGCCTTGCAATGCCTCATGGGTTGAGCACCTATGCTCTAGGGGTTACAGAGAATGGTCTGAAAAAGAGGAAATATCCAGTGAGCGGCAGTTGTGTGAACAAAAATGCCTTGCTGATGTCAAAGGTCAGAGGAGAATGGGCAGACTGGTTTGGAATGATAGAAAGGCAACAGTAACTCATGTCAATAGGAACCAAAATCTCTGAGGAATGTTTCCAACACCTCGATGAATCTATGCCACGGAGAATTAAGGCAGTTTAGGAGGGAAAAGGGGGTCCAACCCGGTACTAGCAAGGTGTACCTAATAAAGTGACCGTTGTACTTGCTATCTAAGGCCAACCCGTCTTAAGGTGACAACGGTGTTTTGCGATTTCACTGCTATGTGTCTATGTTTCAGAGGGACTTTGAAAAATAAAAACTTCTGTGGTAAAGTGTTTGTAAAGTTATTTATTTATTTTTTTTAAATAACAAACATGTTATATTTACCTGCTCTGGGCAGAACAAGAGCTCTGCCCAGAGCAGCCCCAAACTACCTTTTCTCAGGTCTCCCGCTGGAGCTACTGGCTTCTCCTATTCTTGGCCTGTCACCAAAGGAAGTCGCTTCCTATCGTGGCACACCTGTAGGCCCAATCCCAAGCCATGCTGCCTACCTTGGCCCCGCCCCCCTCATCACAGGATTTGAGTGAAAGCAGCGGGAGCCAATGGCTACCCCTGCTCTTAGCCTAGTCTATGAAAGTGGGGAGAAAAGAGAGATGGGTACAGTGCTGGATTGAGATCTGGCTCGGGTATGTATAAGGAGGGTGAGCGGGCGATACACATACTAAAACATTTACATGCAGGGAATCCATTAAAGGTAAACAATGTTTACGCTTTAAGCTCTGTTCACACCAATGCATTTTTTTGTGCTTTTTGCAGAAAAGTACTACAGTCCATTTAACATAGTTTCCTATGGGACACATTCACAGCTATGTTTTTTTGAGCTGCTGCATTTTTGGAAAGGGTCAGGGACTTTTTTAACTGCTTCCCAACCACGCTATAGCTGGAAGATGGCTACAGCGTGGTTGTCCAGTTCTGGGAGGGCATCATGGTTGTCCTCCCAGAACACGCCCCCTGCACACCCCCAGCTGCACGGACCTGGCGCTGTCGGACACAGCTGATCATGTGATGAGGTAAAAGGTCAATCACAGCAGCCTTTTACCACGTGATCAGCTGTGTCCAATGACACAGCAGATCACAAAGTAAATACAAATGCTGGTTATCAGTACCATTTGTCACAGCGTGAGGAAAGTACTGCCAATAACCGGCACATGTGACAGGGGAGATCTGCACTGATAATCAGGACACTGATTATCAGTTCCGCCAAGCAGTGCCACCATCAGTGCCCAGCAGTGCCACCAATAAGAGCCCAGCAGTGTCATCCATCAGTGCCCAGCAATGTCATCCGTCAGTGCCCAGCAGTATTGCCAGTCAGTGCCTCCAGTTGGTGCTATTAGTCAGTGCTGCCAGTCAGTGCCACCCATCAGTGCCGCCTGTCAGTGCCCATCATTGCTGCATATCAGTGCATCACCAGTGCAGCCTCATCAGTGCTACCTATCAGTGCAGCCTCATCAATGCACATCAGTGAAGGAGAAAAATTACCTGTTTGCAAAATTTTATAATAGATTCAAAGATCCAAACTTTTTGCTCTTTTTTTGCTTACATTGTAAAAAATAAAACACCCAGTGGTGACTAAATACTACCAAAAGAAAGCTATTTGTGTGAAACAAATGATACAAATTTCATATGGGTACAGTGTTGCATGACCGTGCAATTGTCATTCAAAGTGCGACAGCACTGAAAGCTGAAAATTGGCCTTGGCAGGAAGGGGATGAAAGTGCAAAAACACTGTAAAAATGCATCAAAAACATGTGTAGTTAAATGCAAAACACACTGCAAAAAGCACCGGAGAAAGAATCAAACGCAAAATGCATATATGTGAACCAAGCCTTATAACCACATTAATGCTAGTGACAGTCTGCATCATGTACTGTATGGAATTGTAGCTCTTGCTGGAGGCCCCTGTACAACCCATGTACTACTGTCTTCACGGCCATGCCATAGGATTTCCAATCTTTCTTCCTGCAGCTCTTTATTGACAGGCCCACCAGGAACAGGGGAGGAAGCACCACTGTGATTGGTTGCCAATGTGGTTGGGAAACTTTGTCCACGTCCCTAGGGAGGAGCAGGAGAATGGATCCAGAGAGAACTGCCAGGAGGGGGGAATAAAGACCAGCCACATATATCTTCAGTGTCTAGAAAAATAAATTAGAGCTTTCTCATGAGCTAGGAATGGATGAGTTAAAAAACATGTACACCAGCATTTCATAGTTCTGATATGTGCTTGCTCTACCATGTACTTGTATGAAAAAGTATCCTACTCTCTTTGTATAGCTTTCTTTGTCTCTGTGCTATCCTATTAAAAACTGACCACACTAGGTAAGAGAGCACAGTGTGGTCCGTTGTCTAGCTGTGCTGGGAGCTAGTCCAGTGATTAGACTGGTGCTGATATGCCCTTCCCCCTGCACAGCCATTTACTGGGAATATGTGCTGCTGTTTCCCCCTTATGCAGCTGAGAGCACAGGCTGATCACTTATAAAAAAGGGGAAAAGCTATTTATAATGTGTTTTTATATGTATACACAAATGTTTACAAGGTAAGGATTTACATATTCTCTAAAAAGCAGCTGCATGTTTGAATGAGGTGATTAAAAAGCTTATGGAGCCTAGGGGTGCTGATATCCAGAAAGTACCATGAAGGATGACTGATTGAATCAAACACATGGAAATTAGTAAATGAGAAGTGTAGTGGCAAATGCCTAATTGATAAGTGGATGGAATAGGGTGCACAGCAGAGTGTGAAGTGGTAGAAATAACCAACAACTAAAAATATGGCAAGTTTTCAAGGAGCATGTGTGACTCTGACTGTTAGCGGACAATCTGGTAGAACAAGGGAAAACATTCCAATGTAAAGGTGCAGCACAGTGAATTCTTGAAGGAGCCCCCGCACACTAAAGTGAGGGGCTCTTGACTGGCTAGAAGTATGGCAGCTCTAGTTGGGGGGTTTCTCCCTTAAGGTCTTAGTGTGTGGGGTATATTGGCACCTGTGGGCGGGAGCACATCCTCTTTGGACTTCAGCTTCCGCATGAGAAGCTCCCACCCTCCCTCCCAGTTACATTGTTGATTAAAAAAAAATTTAAATTAATTAACCTCTCTTGTATTCTCTGTCACAGCTTTATCAACTCTAGTTGTCGGAGTGTCACCTTGCCAGCTAAAAATGATCTGGCTAATAACTTAAATGGTTGGTGTGAAGACAGTGCCTGTCCTGAATTGATGGTTACATGGCGGCTAGGCTATGTTAACCTCTTGGTGCCGCCCGAATGCAAATGTGTGGCCTCCCGGCGTCTGGGCCTAGACGCTGAGCGGCCGCACATTTCTGTTCTATTAAAAAAAACATATGTGCTGAGAGCTTGAGCTCTGCTTGCTCCCAGCACACACGTTCGGTACTCACGGAAAGGTCCTGATCTCCTCTTTCGATCAGAACCTTTCCCGATTATGTGACCGCCTTGACAGCGAATCACGGTGGTCACATGACCCTAAAATCCTGCCCCGCCTCCCGGCTTCTGGAACCCTTAACCTCCCTGGCGGTATTCCCGAGTGTAGCTCGGGGTAAAGTTTCAGTACCAAAAGCGGTAACCCTGAGCTACACTCAGGCTTACCATGTGGCGTTGCACAGGGATTCCCTACAGCGCTTACCTTGTCCTTCGCTCCCGCGATGCGTCCCCTGCAATGTCCCTGGCCATCTCCTCTGGCCGATGCCGGCATCTGGCTTCCGTGTTCCGGTCCCTGTGACGTCGGGACGTACGGTCGCCGGAACCGGCGGCAAATTTGAAAATTAAAAAAAAAGACTTTTTTTAAAACGATTATTTCATAGCAAAACATTCCTGTATCAAAGCATTTCACATACATTTTGTCCCTACTGCTTTGTCCTGTGCCCTGCCTGCATTTTGACTGTTCTTTCTGCCTGGAAACTTATAAAAGTCCACGGCGTCCAAAAAGCATCCCTTTAGGTCAAAATCGGTTTTAGACCGGCTAGAGAACAGTGATAGTAAATTAGAACCACTTGCAGAATTGAGTGATGATTCATGGGGCAAATTCGTCATCAGACACTGAAAACGATTTTGCGACTTTGCTCAGTGATGTGCGAACTTGGCGCTATATTTCAAATTTCAGTGTTTTTGGTTTGATTATATTATTGAATTAAATTTATTATTATTATATTATTATTTTGTATGAGTATTTATATAATTATAATTTATGATTTCGTGTTTCAAGTTTTATCATATCCGGAATGTTTACTAGACTCTTGTTTGGACAGATTTCAGGGAGTTATTCCTAAATTACAGGCCTACAATAAAAAAAAATACATATTTCCATGCAAAAAAATGGTACCGCTTTTGGTACAAAATTCCTGACATAATCATAACGGCAGGGAGGTTAAAGGGCCTGGAGGCGCCAGCGCCGAGGTGTTAAAGTATTTGGTGCTCACAGTTTCGCTGTGACTGGCATGTTGATTTGCTGGAACCTTATGTTAATGGTGGAGTTATTATTGATAAATAAAGCTGTGGCCTTGCCTTTCCAATCTAATATCAGTTTCCATGTTTTACTGATTATGAAGGTGCAAGGTTATTGGTTAGGCGATAGTGTCTTTATGCCTATGCTTCTTAACAGTCATGTGTATAATTATGGAAGGTGCGAACAACTAGCAGCAGATCATTTGCAGGTATGGGATAGGGAAAAGGTACATGAGAAAGCAGATCCACACTGTAGGACTTTGCAGGTGTGGAGTAAAAGTTTAAATTTAAGGGGGAAAAGTATGTCAGAGACACTACAGAAGGATAAATCCAGCAGCTGGTAAGCTGCATTCTTGACTGACTGAATTGGTTCCAGTTTATTGCGTGGTTTACTCTGTAAAGAAGTGGTTAGCACTCCTGCCTTGCAGCAATGGGGAGTTCCAACCAGACCATTATCTGCATGTGCCCCCTCCCACACTCTAAAGATATTCTGGTAGGTAACTGACTGTGTCTAAATTAGCTCTAGTATGTTTAAGCATGCAGGTGAAATGGGAAACTAAAGCTGGCCAAACATGCATCGAAATTTGCCCAGTTCAGCAGGGACTGGCTAAACTTCAATACATGTATGGGCACCGTGGTTGTACAGAATTTGATATAATGATCGACTTCTGCACAACCACCATCTTGGGTTATCCTTGCTCAATTGGCACCGCAGGCTATAGCCAGCAGTGCCGATCAGTGTATTCTGATGGCAGACAAGTCCCCCACTGTCAGAACAATAGCTCAGCGGGAGGATTGCCCCATCTACATCAAGTGTGTCTTTGGGAGAATCAAGTTAGGTTTTTATTTTCAACCCGCTGGTTGAACAAAAAAATTGACTCATGCATGGGCTGCCTTAGACTGTCAGCTCTTTGAGGGAGGGATGATGTAAATGTACAATATGTAAAGTGCTGGATAAACTGTCATCACGCTAACACTCCTTTAAAATACTGTATAAGGTAAAATAGTCCAGAAGGGAAAAGATCAGTGCATATATTAATAGTTTATGAATTCCATGTTACAAACTGCTGTATTATGTAAACTGTGGTATGCATTACATTCCTCAGGCTGCAGTTACTCCTGGGAGAGGGATATATACTTTACAGGGTATACAGTATACAGAGCATACAGGGCAAAAGTATTCTGTCGCTGGCCATATACGATGCAATTTTCTTTCCTTCTACCACAGGTTGCAGGAAAGAAATCGCTCGAATCCCTCCCGCTGAGCTATTGTGTTCTCCCTGGGGGAGGCACAGGGGGAGCCGTCCCTGCTAGGAGAACACAATGAATATTGCTAGCAGCTATAGCTGCAGGCAATAATCATATGTAAATCCGACATGCTGGTTGTGCCCAAGTCATACAACAATCGGTTTGGGTACAATCAACCTGACCGTTGATGGTTTGAATCTCGGCCAGTCCCTGATGAACCAGCCAAGATTTGAACCATCTATGGCCGGCTTAAGAGTCCTCTCCACAAGTTTCCTGTTTTTTTTTATTAGCCAGTATAATCTCATCTGTCCACCTTTTTGATCATGGATACACTCTGCAACATGAGGCATGACTTCCCTAACTTTAGGACTAAGTTCACTCTACCCACTATTCCACAACCCAGCGAGATCCCAGCATTGATGGTCAGTTGCAACATTGTTAACCCCCCACTACCCTCTGTGTCAGCGGTGGCAGTGCTGTTAGCCCCCCCCCCCCCACATTGGTGATCTTAGCATGGTTATTGAACCCTACTCAGTGCTTATTTACTAAATCACATACTCCTGCACCTCTCTCTTCCTGATGACATTGGGCTGGGACTATACTTCTACTTTCTGGCAGAGATCTCTCTATGACAGGGTTTTTCAACCAGGGTTCAATGGTGGATAACCTCCAGGTTATCAGGGGTTCCTTAAGCAATGAGCAATTTCTACCACTCATATAAGTTCCCACTGACACCATTGAGCTTTTTAGCTATCTATAAGGGGGTAATTCTTCCCGATAACCACAAGTGTATGGAGCATTTTTCCCACTGACTATCGCACTAGAGAATCATGAGTTGTAGATATAGTCATTTTGTGAAGGGCTTCCCTGAGCCTGGAAAGTTATTTCAAGGGTTCCTCTGTGTTGAAAAGGTAAATAAAGACTGCTATATGAGTACCGTGTTTAAAGTGGACTTAACCCAGAGCATTATAGTGATTGATTGAGGTAAGTCTGATTCAGGTCTGTGGGACATTACTGCACAGATGTGGGCACTCTTCTCTAGAATTTACCATCCAAGATATAAACAATGTGGGAGACTACCACCATCGGAGGAGGGAAGTAAGCACATGGGTTCGGGAGGCAGCATAACACATTTTAGAGGGCCAGGATGTTTAGTGTAAGGTGGACTTGTCCTTTAATCCCTGTTCTTTGTAATGCAAAATAAACATACACCGCTCCATAGGGGATCAGTAAGAAGTCAGAAGACAATTGGAGTGTACTTCTTGAAGTCCATGCTCTATAACTTCCTCTCTTTTTGCTTCAAGCATGAACAATCACATTTAAATGTCAATGCAAGTTTCATTTATTTGCAGACTGTGAGATATTTCATGGTTCTGATATTTTTATATCAAGCTTTCTTTATATGTGAGATATGTTCCAGTATCACCAACATGTATGTTCCAGGATCCCAAGTTTCCAAATAGAATGGAAAATGGCAGACTGGTGCAATGCAGAAATCACCAGAGAAGTCCTAAATACATCAACCATGCAACAAAAATACTTTACCAACAGTTCTGCCATTTGTCAGTTTAAAGCGGTATTGGGCTCATCATACATTATACAATTTTCATGTACAATTTCCTTTAGATTTACCAAAACCATATAATATGAGGTCAAACCTAAACACTTTACATTTGTATGCAGTCAGGCAGGCCCATGTACTGCATAGTTGAAGATAAATCTAAAGGAAATTGAATAGGAAATTTTATAATGTATGGCCAGCTTTAAAACCCAAAAACAGACATTTATGATATTGCAGCTTACCATTTCTTAGATGTGATGGCTGCATTCATTTTCTTTTTTGGCTTTTCTTTCTTCTATTTTCCCTTTGTTATCCAACCAGTAAGTCTGTTGTTTTTCAAAGGAACAAGCTCTCCAACAGAATGTATCTGTTACAGAGCTGTGACAAACCATTTAATACTGGTGGGAGTGCTTAAAATGGTCAGACTTCATTTATTTATGTTAAACCTGTATCCGAAAAGGAAAAAAAACTGTTTGCTGTAACTGCTTATAAGATATAAGCTGCTGTTTGGCTTCAGTTGTTAGTGCATCTACATCTGGTAGTCCATCTAATATTCCCCTCCCTCCAGACTGTAAATGCTGCTATCCAAAGGTGCCCCTGTGCTCCTTCATTCAGAATGGGGGTGCTGTAATATGGCTGGTGTGTGACTGGCCAGATAACCAGGTGAAAACAGAAGGAAAAAAGCCTATTAAAAGAAAACTAATGCAGCCATCACATCTAATGATTAGTAAGCTGCAATATATTACATTTTTGGTTTTGGTAATACTACCGCTTTAATGTTGCCACAACAATGAGATGGCTGTTTAATTAGATATGACCTTCCTTAATCACTGAAAATGTTATCTCCAAAACCCTCACTCACACTAAAACCCAGTAAATGCAGTCTGATGAGTCCATTTGGAACAAGCAGTTCTATTGAGCTTTGTGGCGTTCTTTGTAGGTACATTATGATCAATAAAAGTTACTGCCCTAAGGTAATTTATTTTTTAAGAGATTTTGACATTTTTGTTCTTCAGAGCCACATTGCTAACTCTTGGCTGAAGCATGCACAGGCATTTAATTACTATACAGTTACTTAAATGAAGCATCTATTGAATATATGGTACGCAGTGCCAGAACAGCAATACAATGAAAGCAGAAATTTATACACCATGTTGGCTGTATCTGATACTGCAGCAGAGGAGTTGGGCAGGAGCAGTGTGGATCAATATTCATTTAAAAATTGCCAAAGGTTGATACTGAATATCTGAGGGGTCTACATGGTAAACCAGGTTCACAAAGAAACAAAATATATTAGGATAAAAGGAGTAAGAATAAATATTTAGCTAGATCAAATATGACTATTATTGTGATTTATATTTTTTCATTATCCTCGAAATTACCTGCAAATTTTTGTTTGCCTTCCCTTGTAGAACAAACTGCAGTCATTTTTAACACGCAAATGGAAAAGGCATAAAAATTTATTTGGACAACACGCAGAAACACTTTAAATTATTGACACTAGAGAATCCGTTCTCTTCCCCTGAACTGGTTGTAAAGATGCATACGGTATATGTTCACAAACATGATGCCCTTGATGTAAATTGCCCAATTGTGTTAATGTGGAAACACTTTGTAATTTTGTTTTGTATCATATAGTGCAGGGGTCTCCAATCTTACTAAACAAAGGGCCAGTTTACTGTCTTATAGACATTAGGAGGAACGGACTGTGGCTGGTGGGGGTAGAAAATGCCTCATCTTTGGTATTATGGGAGGAATAGTGACCCATTGTTGGTGTCAGTGGGAGGAATAGTGCCCCAACATTGTTATCAGTGGGAGGAATAGTTTCCCATTGTTGGTATTAGTGGAGGGAATAGTGCCCCATTGTTAGTGTCAGTGGGAGAAATAGTGCCCCATTGTTTGTGTCAGCGGGAGGAAGCGTGCCCCATAATTAGTGTCAATGGAAAGAATAGTGCCCCATCATTGGTTTTAATGCTAGGAATAGTGCCCCATCATTGGTATTAGTGGGAGAAATAGTGCCCCATTGTTGGTTTCAGTAAGAGAAATAGTGCCCCATAAATGGTTTTAGTGCTAGGAATAGTGCCCCATAATTGGGTTTAGTGCTAGGAATAGTGCCCCATCATTGGTAGTAGTGGGAGAAATAGTGCTCCATCATTGGTATGAGTGAGAGGAATAGTGTCCCATCATTGGTAGTAGTGGGAGAAATAGTGCCCCATTGTTGGTTTCAATAGGAGAAATAGTGCCCCATCATTGACTTTAGTGCTAGGAATAGTTCCCCATCATTGGTATTAGTGGGAGGAATAGTGCCCCATAATTGGATTCAGTGCTAGGAATAGTGCCCCATCATTGGTACAAGTGAGAGGGATAGTGCCCCATCATTGGTATTAGTGGGAGAAATAGTGCCCCATTGTTGGTTGCAGTAGGAGAAATAGTGCCCCATCATTGACTTTAGTGCTAGGAATAGTGCCCCATAATTGGGTTTAGTGCTAGGAATAGTGCCCCATCATTGGTATTAGTGGGAGGAATAGTGCTCCATTGTTGGTTTCAGTAGGAGGAATAGTGCCCCATCACTGGTGTCAGTGGGAAGAATAATGGCCTGCTGTTGGAGTCAGTAGATAGAATGGTGCCTGTCAGATTCCTTCAAATCTCCAAATTCCTTTTTTTTTTTTTTTTTGCTGCTGTTGTAATCTGGCTTCTTGTTGGTGGGTGGTTCTCCGTGGTCCCACTGTGTGTAGGAACATAGCGACATTCTCTTGCTTGCACGCAAGATGAACTAGGGACTATGGGATTTGTAGTGTGCATAGTGCAGTGCATATGACCGCAACATGCACTGCTTGTAACAAACAAACAGAAGTGAGAGGAAAAAGGAGAGGTTCAGGAGCCCAGAAAATTAAAAACATAGTAAATAAAATAATTCATGAAAGTTATATTACACAGACATTATTTCTGGACTAAAGATGATGTTTAGTGTCAGATAATTGTGCGTCAATTACAAGATTTCTTGCCTTCTCACAGATGTTTTTTTCTTTGGCATTTTAGGTTGATCGGAAGTCTTCCCCTCGCAGCCCAAGTAAGGTAAGACTTGTAAGAACTGTTTAGTAAACAAGATTTACTAATTTTTTGGGGGTTAATGAGTGTTTCCTGATAGCTGTTAGGTGCTTAGAAGGAGGTTCTGAGCCCAACCAGTGTCTAATGTACACACTCCATGGGTGTTGCAGTGTGGCAGTGGAAATGTTATCTGCAGTTTTCAGACCTAAGCTGCCCTATTGCTTTTTTGGCTTCTCCTGGCAAGAAATCAAGCTGCAGGCAGCAGACGTTCCATAAAAATGCTCTGTGTTGGATGTAGAGGACAATCACCAGACCATGGGCCAGCTAGGTTAGTTGGAAAAGTTTGCCCATCCTTAAACTAGAACAGTGCATGGAGATGGCTGTCAGCAATATCTGCTTGTTGAAACACATATGAAAGGCAGATTGGAGCGGAAGATCAGAATAGAGGGCTTGTCAATATTTTGCTGCTTTTGTATGACTAATTATAAAAACTTCCAGTGTTCAATCTCCATTGTATGGGTGTCACTCAAAGAAATCCTTTCCTTTGGGACTCAAATAATCTACAGCTCATGTGTGACTCATAGATGAGTGGGGTGAAGCTGCTCTAGTACTAGTCTGTAATTGCTGCTTACACACTGGGTCTTTCCTCTTGGCTGGAATCTGAGGATGGAGCGATGTTAATATGGCATTGGTAGTTTAGCTGTAATACTCCCTACACCAGTTAAAAATCCTTAAAATGAAAAACATGAAAATGGTCTGAGGCACATTGTGTCTAACCCACCCATCTACAGTGCCCACTTGTCTGCGGGCAGACGGCCAGCTTGGGAGATGCCAACACACAGGAGCGTGACCTTGTGATCAGGTGCTGTCCTACTGTCAGGGCTCCCAGGTATGACCAGAGATGTGTGACTGACGCAGGGAAACGCAGACTTCAGATATGGGATAAACAATATAATTTATTAACACTAACAATACAAACATAAACGCAGTGCAATACTAAACATAATACAGTGCAAACAAACCCAACCAACCACCCACAGATAACAGTACATACAAGCAAGCGTCGTCAGGCTGGCCGAGTCAATATCAATTGGGCAGGTAGGTACAGGGGGAGCAAGCGGAGAATGGTCGGGGTCACAGGCCAGGTTCAGCAGGTAGCAAGCAGCGTAGTACAGAGGGTCAGGCAGAGGGATGGTCAGGGTCACAAGCCAGGGATCAGAACAGGTAGCAAGCAGCGTAGTACAGAGGGTCAGGCAGAGGGATGGTCAGGGTCACAAGCCAGGGATCAGAACAGGTAGCAAAGGAACAGAAACAGGATGCAGGACAGATACAGGGCCCAGGACAAACACAACACCAAGGCCGAGTCTGTGGGTCTGGCCATCCCTTAAATACCCCAGCATAATCAGTTCCAGGTGTTAGCTGGCTGCAAAGTTGAGTCTCTGATTGCTGGGAGCACCCGCTGGCCAGCCCTGGTACTGCAGATCAAAAGGCAGGTGAGTCCCACCATTGCTGGCCAGTCCATTCCTGACAGTACCCCCCCCTCAAGGAGCGGCCTCAGGACGCTCCAAACAGTCCTAGCTGGGAAAAATGTTCCACCGCCCGGGTCTGGTAATTGGCGGGATATCAAAGACTGGCACACCTGGCAGGACTCCGGGCAGCGGTACACCAGGCAGAGGCACATCGGGCTGGACACCGGGCAGAGGCACATTGGGCTGGACTCCGGGCAGAAGCACATCGGGCAGAGGCACACCGGGCTGGACTCCGGGCAGAGGCACACCGGGCAGAGGCACATCGGGCAGAGGCACATCGGGCTGGACTCCGGGCAGAGGCACATCGGGCTGGACTCCGGGCAGAGGCACATCGGGCTGGACTCCGGGCAGAGGCACATCGGGCTGGACTCCGGGCAGAGGCACATCGGGCTGGACTCCGGGCAGAGGCACATCGGATTACCAGGCGAAGCAGCAGGCAGCGGGTCACCGGTCGGAGCAGCAGGCACCGGGCCCCCGGGCGGAGCAGCAGGCACCGGGCCCCCGGGCGGAGCAGCAGGCACCGGGCCCCCGGGCGGAGCAGCAGGCACCGGGCCCCCAGGTGGAGCGGCGGGCGCCGGGCCCCCAGGAGGGGCGACAGGCATCGGGCCCCCAGGAGGGGCGACAGGCATCGGGCCCCCAGGAGGGGCGACAGGCATCGGGCCCCCAGGCGGGGCGACAGGCATCGGGCCCCCAGGCGGGGCGACAGGCATCGGGCCCCCAGGTGGGGCGACCGGCATCGGGCCCCCAGGCGGAGCGGCGGGTGCCGGGCCCCCAGGAGGGGCGACAGGCATCGGGCCCCCAGGCGGGGCGACAGGCATCGGGACCCCAGGCGGGGCGACAGGCATCAGGCCCCCAGACGGGGCGACAGGCATCGGGCCCCCAGGTGGTGCGACAGGTCTCGGGCCCTCAGGCGGAGCGGCGGGCGCCGGACCCCCAGGTGGAGCGACAGGTCTCGGGCCCTCAGGCGGAGCGGCGGGCGCCGGACCCCCAGGTGGAGCGACAGGTCTCGGGCCCTCAGGCGGAGCGGCGGGTGCCGGACCCCCAGGCGGAGCGACAGGTCTCGGGCCCCCAGGCGGAGCGACAGGTCTCGGGGGCCTCAGGCGGAGCGGCGGGCGCCGGACCCCCAGGCGGAGCGACAGGTCTCGGGCCCCCAGGCGGAGCGACAGGTCTCGGGCCCTCAGGCGGAGCGGCGGGCGCCGGACCCCCAGATGGAGCGACAGGTCTTGGGCCCTCAGGCGGAGCGGCGGGCGCCGGATCCCCAGGTGGAGTGACAGGTCTCGGGCCCCCAGGCGGAGCGACAGGTCTCGGGCCCTCAGGCGGAGCGGCGGGCGCCGGACCCCCAGGTGGAGCGACAGGTCTCGGGCCCCCAGGCGGAGCGACAGGTCTCGGGCCCCCAGGCGGAGCGGCGGGCGCCGGACCCCCAGGTGGAGCGACAGGTCTCGGGCCCTCAAGCGGAGCGGCGGGCGCCGGACCCCCAGGTGGAGCGACAGGTCTCGGGCCCCCAGGCGGAGCGACAGGTCTCGGGCCCTCAGGCGGAGCGGCAGGCGCCGGACCCCCAGGTGGAGCGACAGGTCTCGGGCCCTCAGGCAGAGCGGCGGGCGCCGAGTCATCTGGCACGACAGTGGGCTCCGAGTCAACTGGCATGACCGCTGGCACTGGGTCAGACATTGGATCGTCTGGCTGGACAGCGGGCATCGGGTCACCCGGCATCAGGTCATTTGGCTCGACCGCGGGCACCGCATCATCTGGCAAGGCAGTGGGCTCCGAGTCAACTGGTATGACCGCGGGCACTGGGTCAGACATTGGATCGTCTGACTGGACAGCGGGCATCGGGTCACCAGGCATCAGGTCATTTGGCTCAACAGCGGGCACCGCGTCATCTGGCAAGGCAGTGGGCTCCGAATCAACAGGCACGACAGTGGGCACCGGGTCATCAGGTACCGGATTGTCTGGCTCGACAGCGGGCACTGGGTCACCAGGCATCAGGTCATTTGGCTTGCCAGCGGGCACCGCGTCATCTGGCAAGGCAGTGGGCACCGGGTCACCAGGCATTGGATCGTCTGGCTCGACAGCGGGCATCGGGTCACCAGGTATGACAGCGAGCACTGGGTCACCAGGCATCAGGTCATTTGGCTTGCCAGCGGGCACCGCGTCATCTGGCAAGGCAGTGGGCACCGAGTCACCAGGTACGACAGCGGGCTCTGAGTCAATTGGCACGACAGCGAGCACCGGATCATCTGGATCAACAGCGGGCATCGAGTCAACTGGCCTAATAGGATCATCAGGCTGGATCAGTTCATCATGCTGGGTAGAGGCATCAGGCTGAATGCCGGCGTCCGGCTGAGTAGAGGCTTCAGGCCGAGTAGAGGCTTCTGGCCGTGTAGAGGCTTCAGGCCGAGTAGAGGCTTCAGGCCGAGTAGAGGCTTCAGGCTGAACCACGGAAGGCAGGTTCACCAGTTTGGATACTGGCAGGATGGTATTGGTTGGAAAGAATTTTCGCTTTTTTCTGGTTTTAACTACTGGAGCACTGCAAGTAAACGCAGGTCTGCAAACGAATGGAGCAGCTGGAGACAGAGAAGAACTGGAGGATGGAACAGGAGAGGGAGCAGTTGCTACAGAGGGCTTTTTTACAGGGTTAAAGGCAGGATAGGTGCAGCGAGTGGGAACAGGGTACTGACATGCGGTAGATAGCCAAGTATACTGGGCTGTAACTGGAGGAGCTGTTGGGAATACAGGAGAAGAGTTAGAAGCAGGACTGGGTTTTTGTAAGCTGACTGAGGCTGGGTGCAACAAATCTGTCCATGTCTGCAGTAGGGGTTGAACAAAGCTGAGCTTACACAAAGCCTGTCTGGTCAATGACTGCACTGCGTTTATACAAACTCTTAGTGTCTGTGGTGAACATGTGGAATAACGCTCCAGAAAGTAACCCACATCATCCTCTAATAACCACACCAGGGACTCTACCTGGTCTGCACTAAATGGTGGCAAAAATTCATCCCTGCATTCGGGGGAACCAGATGAAACCAACTCTGCACAAACCTCAATCAAAGGCTGCACCTCAGAGAACTCTGTGCCCTGATCTACTAGAACATGAGCGAGCCGTATACATTCTAGCAGTTCATCCCGGGGATACTCCTTCAGAGTTTGATAAGCATACTCCCTGTCATCAAACACTAGCAGAGATAAATACTCAACCTCATCCAGATCCATCCTTCCCATCAACAAACCAAGATGGCTTCCCTGTGCAGCCACTTCTGGTCAGGATTGGCCTTGGTGTAATGTCAGGGCTCCCAGGTATGACCAGAGATGTGTGACTGACGCAGGGAAACGCAGACTTCAGATATGGGATAAACAATATAATTTATTAACACTAACAATACAAACATAAACGCAGTGCAATACTAAACATAATACAGTGCAAACAAACCCAACCAACCACCCACAGATAACAGTACATACAAGCAAGCGTCGTCAGGCAGGCCGAGTCAATATCAATTGGGCAGGTAGGTACAGGGGGAGCAAGCGGAGAATGGTCGGGGTCACAGGCCAGGTTCAGCAGGTAGCAAGCAGCGTAGTACAGAGGGTCAGGCAGAGGGATGGTCAGGGTCACAAGCCAGGGATCAGAACAGGTAGCAAGAAGCGTAGTACAGAGGGTCAGGCAGAGGGATGGTCAGGGTCACAAGCCAGGGATCAGAACAGGTAGCAAAGGAACAGAAACAGGATGCAGGACAGATACAGGGCCCAGGACAAACACAACACCAAGGCCGAGTCTGTGGGTTTGGCCATCCCTTAAATACCCCAGCATAATCAGTTCCAGGTGTTAGCTGGCTGCAAAGTTGAGTCTCTGATTGCTGGGAGCACCCGCTGGCCAGCCCTGGTACTGCAGATCAAAAGGCAGGTGAGTCCCACCATTGCTGGCCAGTCCATTCCTGACACCTACTAATGGTTAGCTGACAGCTAGCTAACAAAACTGATAGAAGCAGCATTGTGTTTCATTCCAAAACTGAATTTACTTCTGTGAACAGTCCTGTAAAACTTCAATAACATCACATAAACTAAAGTTACAATATGCTTGTAAACTTGCCTCTCACAAATGCCTACAGTGAACACATTTCTTACAAACAGGCTTACTACAAATCACATTGAATACATTGAAGTGCGATCTAGCTATGTATGTGACTTTAACAAACACGATGAAAGAACTTACAGGCATATGTGCATCAAAGGGAGAACGGAGAAGACCTTCACTGGTGGTCTTCTAGAAGCTGAAAAGACTGCAGTGGTTTATGGGATATCTTTATTCTTAACAAGCTTGAGACACGTCTTGTTCTTATTGAAGGGAGTAATAAACAGGTGCAGTTGCAGTGAACATCCAATAGATGGCTCCCTATTCAACACAATAATGATATACAGAACACTCCCTGCCTGGCATAAATATATACCATTACTGTATATCTTTGAATTACTGTAATGTTTAACTAGGTAACTCTCTATTCTGGAAAAGGACTACTAAATCTGAGACAAGTCAGAGGTATACTTTAGCAATCCCTGCTGAGCATAGTGCACCTTTGGTAAAATGACGGTGTCTGACTAAGAGGATGGCTATGTGATGTTTGGCTGGAATTACAAAAGGATGTTTCTCATTCTCGGCCATGTTTGCAATTTAGAGACGCCCACTTACTCTGATTATTCTGTTGTTATCCATTATTGGATTCAAACATGATTAAGCTTTAATCTGTGATTTTGTTCTTCCTTCAGTGAGACTTTATCTCTTCTAAAAACATCTCTTGTTGGACACATTTGATAATGGACTTTTTTGCTTGCAAGAAATCTGAAGGATGGCATAACTTTTTGCAACAATGCCATCCTTTACATATATCTTTCTGAGTTTTGCTGGAAAAGGATTTATTGATGTGAATAAGTGTTGCTATAATATGTAATGGATCCTCCTGCGCTGCTATGTCTACTGAGACTTGTGAAACAGCAGCTTACATCCAATCCTCACCTTTGGATGGAATAATAAAAACTGATATAATAGTGATGTAGCGCTGTAGTTGCTATTATGTCCCTTTTATAATATCAAGTAGTCGACTATACTTATAATTGTGACATTTAGAAGTGATGAGTGCAATATAAATTAAACCATATACATATCCAGGTGATCATTCCATCATTGCTGTGACACACAGTGATTCCCTATACAGGGATATGCATCACCTTAAACAGGTGATCTATATAAATAATGGTGATGTAACTGTCCACAATATCCGGTGTATAACTTGTGTCTCAACAACACACACAAACAATGTCAGACAACATGCTCCTGTGCAGGTGGTGAGTATTGCTCCTATATCTTCTAGATTGTAAGCTCGAAAGAGCAGGGCCCTCGATCCCCTCATGTTTTGCATTGTATTGGTATTGTTCTGTCACATGTTCTGTCCCCCTTTGTAATGTACAGCGCTGAGTGAACTATTGGCGCTTTATAAATACTGTATAATAATAATAATAATAATATGGCAGGCATGCCTGCTCACCTTCCCCCTGCGACCCACAGGGGCCAAAAAGCCTTGCGGATCACCCTGGATCCTACACGATCTCTCCAAGTATGGATTAACTCCACAAACTTCAATGAGCTTTTCCACCACCTTCCGCTGTTCCTCCTTGGTCAGGTAGCAGTATGAATACTCATATACATTCATGATGTTAGGGACTCATACAAAAGAAAAGCAGAAATCTTCCATAGTGCAATACTGCATGTAAAAGCTTTAATAGAAGAAAAACGCCAAGTATGCACTCACATTTAGCAGAAGTACAAATCGCCTGTGTCACCTCACATGGGTGTACTGAGATGGTGCTGGACCGGAAGTACACCTGATGAAACTATGAGGGGCGTGGCGTAACGCGTAAACGTGACGTGGTGACGTGTGACGTACTTCCGGTCCAGCGCCATCTTAGTACACCAGAGAGTCCTCAATACACCCATGTGAGGTGAGGTGACCATTACTGTCTGTGACCTTGAGATACTCTACAGCTGCTATCGCCACAGTAGAAGCATCAGAAAAGACACGTACTCCTCTTCGCACTGTAGATGTTAGTGATGCTGGCACATAGGGTCTGGGAATACTGAGATCTTCAAGATGAATCAAGTTTTCTGCCCATGTTCCACACTGAGTTTCTCTTTCTGGTGAGAGAGGGGAGTCCCAGTCACATTGACCTATTGAGAGCTCTCTAACTAAGGTTTTTTATTGATAGTGATCAGGGCTGCAAACCAGAGTGGGTCATAAAGACTGTTTACTGTGGCTATGGTACCTCTCCATGTGTAAAGCTTCATCTCTCTGGACATTTGAAAGGTAAAACTGTTTGTCTGGAGATTCCAACTTGCTCCTAAACTCCATTGAAGGGGCAGAGGATCGACACCTAGAATGAGGTCTTTTAACTCTTTAGCTCTGTCATTTGCAGGAAACTCTTTCATTACTGAGCTTCTACTGGATGCAACTTTGTATAGTTTAAGATTAAATCCTGCAAGCATCTCCGTAGCTCTCTACAGGAGACTGACCACTTCAGTAGGCACAGATGTAAGTCTGTCATCTCTGTAGAAACTTCTTAAGATGAACTGTTTTACATCTTCTCCATACTCACTCGCTTCCTGCTTAGCTATTTGTCTTAGACCATAAATGGCTATGGAAGGCGAAGGACTATTTCCAAAAACCATGTGCTTTCATCCTGAACTCTGTAATTTTTTTGTTCAAGTCATTATCTTGAAACCAAAGAAACATCAAGTAGTTGTGGTGATCTTCTGTAACCACAAAACAGTAAAACATTTGCTGCACATCAGTAGTAACTGAAACGTATAAGGACACCTCGCAGTGTATTTTTCAAATCAGTCCCACTAAGAAGTACATCATTCAATGATATGTCATCATACTGAGCACTAGTATCAAAAACTACTCTGATCTGCTCTATTGTTTGAGGGTGATAGACGCCAAAGAGTGGTAGGTACCAATCCTCTTCACCTGGTTTCAGTGATGGGACTGCATGGTCATGGTCAAAGATCTTTTGCATAAAGTTAACAAAATGTTCTTTCAGTTCAGGTGTTCTTGGAAAAGAGTACTGTAGAACAAGGAGTCTCTTCAGTGCTTGCTCCTTCTGGTTTGGTAGTCTAGGGCGTGGTGAGCGAAAAGTTAAGGTTGTTAAGGGTGCTACCCAGTGGTTTGCTTAGTCTACAAACATCTTCTTTTCAACTACATCAATGGACATAGCAGGTCTTTCATTATTTGGAGTTCTAGTGAACACATTGTCAGCTAAATTGTCCATACTATGAGCTGTGGTCCTTGAATGGCATAATGAGGGATTGCCTGGCTGTAGTTCGCAAGCATCAAAGGTTTCTTTTACTAGCATATAGCTGGTGCATGGGCTGAATAGAGAAGGGCACCCATTAGGCAGCACATTTGTCTTTAAGTTCATGTCTGCTGGTGTGTGAGCCCCACCTAAGCATATCTCTCCAACTATGACCCAACCTACAGTGTATATAAATTCTACACACCCCCTTTAAATGTCAGGTTTTTGTGATGTAAAAACAAGGAGACAAAGAAATAATTTCAGAACTTTTTCCACCTTTAATGTGGCCTATAAACTATACAACTCAATTGAAAAACAAACTGAAATATTTTAGGGGGGGGGGGAGCAAACCAAAAAACTAAAATAATAGGGTAGCATAAGTGTGCACACCCTTAAACTAATACTTTGTTGAAGCACCTTTTGATTGTATTACAGCACTCAGTCTTTTTGGGTATGAGTCTATCAGCATGGCACATCCTGACTTTGTATTCTGACAGCGAGACTCCTCAACTGTCAGAATACACTTGCAAGTGGCTGCAGCAGGCAGATTGACGAAGATCTTCCAATGGTCCCATTCAATAGAAGTCAATAATTAGATTGACTTCTGTCGAGCAGGAATGGCCATCGACGGATCAAAATTTATCTGGTCACTGCTGAACTGTTCATATTTCAATCCATTTATGGGCAGCTTAAGAAACACTCATATAAGTATTACAAACACGTGATTTGCCTAATAACAATAAAGAGAATGGGAGGAGGAGTGCTGGATAAAAGATAACATTGTGGTGGCTGGGGAACATATACTGTAGCAAAGAACCAAAGGAAGAAAAGTCATACAGAGAGCATCACAGATAGAGGGCTCCAGCACACGAGAGATTTAATATATATAGAAATCTGCAATACACAGTATACTGCAAATACTTTTTTTGCCATATACATAGTTGATGAGCCAGTTTTTAAACAGGGCATTAGGGACATCCAATTTAGTAAAGAGGTAATAAATTTCAAACATTGGCTTCCATTTGGCTAATGCTAGAAAAAAATTCCAGTTACAATAAGTCAGCAGATTCTAGAGGAAAGCTAGAAACTGCACTGTTGTAGCAATTCCAAGACATAAAACAATGGTTTAAGGAAAACAGGAATGATGTATTAAAGTAAATGTAGCTTAACATGGCACAGTGTCATCAATGCCTTAAAGAAATATATTTATGCTGTCATTCCTCTCACCTCATTGTGCAGACATTTAATTCTAATGCATTATTTTGAACATATTCTGCTGACCAGCTATTCCAGTCTCTAGAAGACCAGTAATTCCCTTACCCCACATATATTAAAAATCTGGAAGCTATCTATAGGGATCTAAGTGGGCCAGGGCCAAGGCCCTCAATCTCAAAACAATAGAGTGCAGTGCTTAAAAAGATGAAAAGTCAATAAGGTGATAATGTAGTATCTACAATGGTATACTGTAGATATACGAATTCCCACGGCCTCCACTCTGTCAGAATAACAGAAATGCACACTCACCGGAAACGCATGGGTTATGCGCATGTGTGATCATGCATCACAGGCAATGGGTACATCAGAAGCCAGGCAGCCAGGCATCTCCCTCACGGTGGGTCATCACAGACTCCTAAGACAGGTCCAGGGGGTCCCCTTAAGGTCAGCCAGGTGCTTCAGGAAAAAACCTCCTCTCAGGATGGCAAAGTGCTTTCTCTATGGGAGTGAAAGCTCCAGACAGGAGCCCCAGAAAACAGATGCCCAGAATAGTGTAGTATGTCCAATAAACGAATGTTTATTTATAAAAACAGCAGGGCAGTATGCATGTAGTACATCATGTGAAAGACAAATACAGCAGTACTGACCCCAGTAATGATGGCCGCCGGGCCTCCTCGTGGCTCCGGCGGTGGAATGACGTCACGCTCTGCACAGTTCCTCCTTGGGCCTTTCGTGCTAAAGGCACATCATCAGAGGGGAGACTGCTAACATCTGTGGCTTCTGACACTCATATGCACTTATTGACTGAAAATTACCTGCAGTATGAATAAAAAAATGATCCGTTACTGAAGGATAGAGAAGAGTTTTGGCTGCACAGGAGTATGATAAGGGATGGCTTATGAAGCAGAACCCTGGATAATTGTAACATGGATGTACAGTATATCAGTCTTCAAGACCCTCCCCACCCAAGTTTCTGCATCTTTCAGACCTGTCACAGGTCTCTATTACAATGGCAGTGCTAACAAATGAGTCTGCGAAGGAGCACAGATTTTCCAAGTGTATCTTTTTCAGGATTGTTTTTCTTTTCATTTGGTGATCCTGCCAATAACAAATATCTGTCTCTGGGTGGCTATGCTCACTCCTCCACTCTATTTATGGAGGGTGCTATGGTTGTCTGTCAGACAGGACTAAACATATGTCTGCAATTAGCATATAAGATTGAAAATACCATCTACACCTTTCAAAACCATCCACAACATTGCTCTGAACTATGTCACCAACCCCATCTCAATTTATCACTCAAATTGTCTTCTCCTCTTCTCCCTAAAACCCTTTCTCTCTAGCTCCCTCATTACTTCATCTCATGTCATGCTCGCCTGAAGGATTTCTCCAGAGGCTTCCCCATCCTCAGGAACTCCCTATACCAATCTATCCGGTTATCCACCACCCTGTCTGCCTTTCAGGGATCCCTAAAAACTAATTTATTCAGAGAAGCCTACCCTGCCTCCATCTACAAACTGTATGTCAACCATCTCCATCAGCTCTTTACCTTTGGTATGACCTCCCCCTCCCTTTTAGATTGTAAACACATGAGCAGAGCTTTCTGATCCCTCTCTATTGAACTTTATTGTAATTGTACTGTTTCCCTTTATATTGTAAAGCGCTGCGTAAACTGTTGTCGCTATATGAATCCTGTATAATTATAATAAAAAATAGTAGTTTACAGAAGAAAGATAAGATTGTTTTTGCTTTACAATAGTTCTAAATGCATTCTCTGCATTAAGGTAAAAAAAACTTTTTTGACTGCAGCTCCACCCCCCACCCCAGCCCCCCGTTTATACTCTTCTGAGCTTGATCTCTATCTAGTGCTGTGCACGAGAGCAGCGGCTCTCTCAGACTTCTCCCTCCTCATAGACTCAAAGACAGCAGTAAGAGCCTTTGGCTCCTGCTGCTGTCAATCACAGCCAATGAGGAGGGGGCGGGACCAGTCCATACTTTGTGTGTCTATGGAATGGTGTGGCTTGCTGTGGTGGGCACATGGCGGGGGGGAGGAGTCAGGAGCGCTGGCGGGAGACATGAGAAGAAGAGGATTGGGGCTGCTCAAAACCATTGCATAGAGCAGGTAAGCATTACATGTTTGTCAATATATAGGTTTACAGTCTCTTTAAGTGAAGCTCACAGGAAGAGACAAGGACACTTAATTCCAATATCAGCAGGTATTTTCTGTGCTTGCAGAAATTTTTTTAGCCTGAAAAATTGAAAAAGAAAAGCAGCCACCATATTTAGCGACTGGTAAGCTGCAATATATTAAATTATTGTTCTTGGGTTTAATTATTCTCTACATCTACAAAAGGAAGAGTTACGGTGCGAACATTGATCTCTGTGCTGCAAACTATAAGCACTGATCTCTATGCACTGAAAGATAATGTATCTTCAGTTCCCATCTTTTCAGTGTATTCTTTTTAAATGAAAAGTGCAATTTAATTTGCATGTTTTTTCACATTGGTGTATTACTTATCTACCCAGATAGCCTACAGCTAATCTGATCCAGGAAGTGACAAACTGTTTTATATTCTGTTAGAAAACATCAGTAAGAGGGATAAGTTAGATCGCCAAAGACTGATAACCGAGAAGCCCCTTTTCTATTAAACTGTACTAATTACTACATTTATAGAGATGCATTTCCTCCAATGCATACAAATTCACCCAGTTAGTTATACAACAGTAGAAAATTTGACATGACTATACGATGCGCCCATATTGTCTTATAAAGAGAAATGTACTGTATTGTGGTATAGTGACCAGTGTGGCAACAAGCAAAATGTGAATAAATCCCACTGGGACACGTGAAAATTAAAAATCAGTCAGCCAGATTGGATTATTAGTTGTTCACCCTTGATTGCCCTAATTGCAATTTTTGTACTGGGTTGGTTGCATTTTGTGCATACCATCCCTTTATCCTCAATTGTTCCCCAGAAAATTCAAAACATAGACTTCAGCTATGTGTTTGGTAGAAATTAGCTAGCATTACAACACTAAAGGAGTAGCAACAAATACAGGAAGACAAGGCAGGTTTTATTTTGCAAAAAAATTAGAGTGCATTATCTGAAACACAATAGCCACAAAAAGTGTTCAGTGACTGGACAGTATGTAAGCAGTTTGGTTAGGTCACAATATAATGATGAAGAGGAGGAGACGGGTTTTATCTTATCTTAAACGAAAATGATGATGAGCCAAACAGAGCTGAATAGGTAACTACTGCCAACATCCATGTAAATAATACAGAAAAATGCGACCAGAAGGTCAGGAAAGCCCCTTGGGACTTTGAGAGCAGAAAAGTATAAACCATACCATATATTAACTCCCCTGGTGGTATTCCCAAGTGTAGCTCAGGGTTAACTTTCAGTACTAGAAGCAGTAACCCCATGCTACACTTGGGATTACCTTGCAGCATTGCTCTGGTATCCCTCCAGAACTTACCTTGTCCTGCGCTCCCGCGATATCCCCCCTGCAGCGTCCCCAGCCATGTCCTCCGGCCGATGTCGGCATCCGTCTTCTGGGTTCCGTTCCCTGCGAGCGTTGCGACGTACGGGGGACAGAACCAGCGGGAAATTCAAAAATGTAAAAATTTGACATTCACTCAATACACTGAAATCCGATAGATAAAATCATTACTGTATCAAACCATTTCACATACATTTTGTCCCTAGTGCTTTGTCCTCTGCCCTGCCTGCACTTTTACCGTTCTTTCTGCCTGGAAACTGAGAAATGTCCATGGCGTCCAAAAAGTGTCCCTTTGCGTCAAAAGTGGTTTTAGACCAGCTAGAGAACAGCGATAGTAAATTAGAACCACTTGCAGAATTGAGTGATAATGATTTGTGGGGAAATTCGTCATCAGACACTGAAAACGATTTTGTGACTAAGCTCAGTGATGTGCGAACTTGGCGCTATATTTCAAATTTCAGTGTTTTTGGTTTGATTACATTATTGAATTAAATGTATTATTATTATATTATTTTTTATGATTATTTATTACAGGTATATTATAATTTATGATTTCGTGTTTCAAATTTTATCATAAACCGGGATGTTTACTAGACTCTTGTTCGGAAAGATTTCAGTGAGTTATTCCTAAGAATTACAGGCCTACAATAAAAAAACAACATATTTCCATTGAAAACAAGGTACCGTTTTGAGCACAGAAATACTGACATAATCATACCACCAAGGAGGTTAAAAGATCAATTGTCAATCTTTATTTGTAATAACAAGAAATGGCCAAATGGCCAGTAAAATAGAATAAAATAGTGTGATACACCAACTAAATAAACCAACATATACCCAAGTGGATTACAGATACACCAATGTAGATACATGTCTTGATTGGCAGTGGTGTATTCTTCCATACCTCCCAACATGTTTCAGAACGAACTTCCTTCCTCAGGAGAACATACTGGTATAGTGGTACTACAATACAATACTGTCATATCAATAATGTATATAGTAGAAATCAAATTATATGTTGCAGATTGTAAACAAATGTAAAAACAGCAGATCAATATATGCAAATGCCTTGATAAATAAGGAAACTTACAATTGCGTGTATCAATGAAGCTCATTTCAATGCAGACATCCATAGAAGAAAAGAAAAATAGTAAGATGTTGATACTGTGGTTGGAAAGCACACAGCAGAGGTCAGGCATATCTGCATTTACTCCAGTTTGATAGCATAGTTTTCTTTCTCTCAGGGACTTGGCAGCCATTTTGTTTTTTAATACTTATGTCTATCATTATTGTCAGGGCCATAGGCTTCCTGCCCTTTCACAGGGCAGGGGGAAGGACAAGCAGCAGCAAGTGGGGTGGGAGTCAACTGGGAAAATGGCAGGAAGCACAAAAATTTGATGAACAATTATATGGCCATAGACTGCCATCCCTTCCCCAAAGAGGAATTGTGCAAAAAAGAAATTGAAAGGCAGGTGGAGGTGATGAGTGTGAAGGTAGGCAAGCATTACTAATGTGTTTTGCTTACTCCTGCTCCTCCTCCACATCTTATCCCTCTTCCTTCACCAACCTCTCCCCCTTCACCTCCACCTGTGCCTTCTCCACCACTTTCACCGCTCCTGTTCCTTCTAATCCTGCAGAAACCTCAGTCATGATAGAGGAATTCCTTATTGACGGCTTTACTTAAAAAAGAAATCAGGGCAAAATTATTATTTTTGCCATAAAGTGGGGTAGTGCCCACACTGCATGGGTTAAATGCTTGTTTTTGTCTAGGGGCTCAGAAAACAAAGATATATTTTCCTAATCTGCTGATATTCTGAGCACAAGACCGGTCCCTGATGCTCCTGCCCCCCTGCACGCTAGGTCTTGTGAATGGGTGTTCCGGACATCATGACGCCCATAGACCGGCTCTGGATGTGAGGACGGCAGAAACAGTCCACTGCTGGACATGGGTGGTTTTCCAGAGGATCAGAGAAATGGATAAGTACAGGTTTTACATGAGCCCCTAGACAAAACAGCCCCACTGCATGGGAAAATACAATTTTTAACCGGAGTTCTGCTTTAACAAAATGCTCAGACATATGAAAGAGGCAGTCCTCCTCCTCAAGAGCACAGAGCAACCATGCACCTTTCTAGTGCTGCTCATGCACCCTTTCCTTTCCTTCTCCTTTTCCTCTCCTCTTTTACTGTGTTGGCTGTGTTTAGTGTTTTATGGGTTAAATGTATTTTTTACTCTGTGAGTTGCACTGCTTAGTTAATGTTTTGCAGCAGAAGTGGTGATGTTTGCTGGGTAAGGGTTAACTGCTGGCCAGATTTTCCTGGGCTTTTTGAAGAATACCTCCCTCTGCTGAAGTATCAGCTCTCTTGATTGGGTTGGGTTGGCTCATTGGCACCTAGAGGGTCCAAAAAAGCTGCTGCAATTGGCAGCTAACCACGCTCAATTTTCCATTGAAACTTTTCATGAATGCTGGGAGTAGTTAATGAGAGCCAGTGACTGATTCACCAGAACAGGAAAGAAAATCCAGGAAAACTTTGCTAAGTATCTTTTGTTTTAATCAAGTATGTCTTACTCTGTTATTGGGAATTTTGTGAAATCTTTTATGTTAAAGCTTTCGTTTAGGAAAAAAAAAGTTTTTTTTAAATCAAGACAAAGGACATAACTTATGCTGGGCATACAGTTGCAAGAAAAAGTATGTGAACCCCTTGGGATTACTTGGAGTTTTGCATGAATTGGGCATAAAATGTGCTCTGAACGGCATCTAAGTCACAACAATAGAAGAACACAGTCTGCTGAACATAATACTACACAAACATTAGATGTTGCCATGGTTTAATTGCACATAACATGTAAACATTCACAGTGCAGGGAGGAAAAAGTATGTGAGGCCCTAGCTTAATGACTTCTCCCAGAGCTAATTGGAGCCAGGAGTGAGCCAACCTTGACTCCAATCAGTGTGATGATATTGGATGTGTTGCTGACAGCTGTCCTGCCCTTCAAAAACACACACCTGTTTTGGGTTTACTGGTTTCAAGAAGCACTGTCTGATGTGAACCATGCCTCGCAGAAAAGAGCTCTCAGAAGACCTACAATCAAGAATTGTTGACTTGCAGGAAGCTTCTTTTTTTTTTTACTTTTTGTCCAAACTTAAAGAAATTGTGCCTTTTTGAAGAATGCTACCGTATTTTAAATTCTGTAACTTTACTGTCTGGAGTGACAGGGAATGTCACAGAAATGTCCTAAGGTCGAAATTGTCATAACAAATGTTGTGAATGGTGCGTGTTTCCATTAAAACACATGATGGCATCTTCTGTTTGTGTGTAAAGGGTTGACTGTGGTGTTAACTGCACCAGAAAGGTGTGCAAGGTGAGACTAGGAGTGCAATTGTCACATTCTGATGGCCATGGTGGGATTTGCTACCATCACACTGCCCACCTGGATTTATACTTCCCTTCAGCCACGATCCAGCAATCTTCACTGTGTTGCCCTAAGCCGCACAGCCTTTTCTTTGAAAATTGGACACTCCATACTGCACATGTGTGCTGCTGCCTCATTCCTTCCAATAGGAAAGCCTTACTCGTGGCAGCCTGAAGTGGTCTTTCAGAGTAAGGCTTTCCCATATGAATGAACATGGTGGTGCGGCACACATGCATTCATTAGATCAGGGCTGAAGGTAGGTATAAAAGCAGGTGGGGTTGATTTAAAATGACAAAAAAGGTAGGAAATCCTCAGCTGTTTATTTGTAGGAATTTGTAAAGTATTACATTTTTATTGAATTAGGATGAAAGTGACCTGTCGGTCTCATGCTATGGACTTGTGTATCTGTATCAAACTCTGTTACTATAAATAAATAAAAATAAAGACATATGTTCAAGCTTTCATGAAAATGTGGTTCATCCATTTCTATAAGCTGCTCTTCAGTAAAACTCCTAAGTGGGATATGAGCTGGGATAAAAGCAAGCTTCCTTGATCATCTCTTTGAACCATGTAATTGTACATAAGACCAGAGCTTTCCTGTGATTTCGATTGAATAATTCATGCATCATAATAAAACTGAGTGCTTTTGGTTTCCTGACCACCTTCCATTGATTTTCTTCACTGTGAAATGCACACAGGTAAAACTGAGAAATGTATACGTTAACTGAAATAGATGACTACATGACATAATATTATGTACAGATCTGTTATAATTCTCATTAAGGTACAGCAGTGATCATGAAAATCTATCAATGGAGTCTCCATTCAAGTATAAGACTGACACTGCATGCAAAGTACTAAGGGTCGATTTACTAAAACTGGAGAGTGCAAAATCTGGTGCAGCTCTGCATAGAAACCAATCAGCTTCCAGGTTTTGTTTTGTCAAAGCTTAATTGAACAAGCTGAAGTTAGAAACAGATTGGCTGCCATGTACAGCTGCATCAGATTTTATACTCTCCAGCGATATTAAATCAACTCCATAATGTTGCGGATCCCAAAATGCCCTATCTAAATTGCATCTCAAAGAGTCTTTATTGCATTGAACAGTGATGTGTGCCTAACAAATGGAGTGTGCTGATTTCAGGAGAGTGCACAGAGATGATCTCCAGTCAATTGCTGTTCTGCCACTATCCAAACATAGTCCTCAATAAGTTGTATGTTTTATGATTTTTGTTAGAAAGTGTGAGACTCATTTAATAAGCAGAGTGATGAACGTTATTAACTTTACTGACATACATAACCCTGCAGAAAGTAGTCTGGTCACCAAGGTTTCAATTATCTGATCATCAGAACCAAGAAAAACCATGTGGACAGTAGAATACCCTGACACACTCTCCTCTGGTAGAGATATAAGGGGCCAAGCAGACAAATATTACTCAGATTTTCATTGGGTTTAGATCTACTTCCAGATCAAAAGATCAGTGGAATGTTGATTTAAAGTTAATGATAGGTCCGCATTAAACTTCCCCATGTGCTTCAAGGCACTTAGTTGTGATTACCTTTATGATTCTGATATTTGGATATTCGGATTTTCTACAATCTCTATTTGCACTACCCACATCAATATGGGGAAATGTAGGGCCAGCTAAAAAAAAGTGTCAGGCTTCACACCACTATCATATGTGAAAGAACAAAAGAGGGCGCACCAGCCTTGAGCATTTCAGAATATGTAAACACAACGTTTCATAATCCTGATATGTGCCTGCTGTACCATATACTTGTATGAAACAGTTTCCTCTTCTCTTTGTATTGCTCCCTTTGTGTGAAATCCCTGGTGTTCCTGCCAGTCCCTCTGCTTTCCTAATACAAACTGACTATACTATGCACCATGCAGGAGAGCACCGCGTGGTCAGTTTTCTGATTGTGCTGGGAGCTAATCCAGTGCTGACAGCCCCCACATAGCACAGCCACTGTAAAGAAAGATCAGTGTGCTGCTGTTCCTCCTCCCTAAGCACCTTGTGCAGCTAAGCGCAAAAGATATGTGGGGGGGGGGGGGAGTTATTTTTAATTTATTATATATATATATATATATATATACACACAATATATCTCTATACACAACTGTTTTGCCTTTCATTTTTAATTTAAGCTGAATGGGTTGTTCTACAAGGTGAGGGTTTACATTCTTTAACTGAGACACCATTTATTACCAAATTTGAAAATAGGTAATATACTCACAAACGGTAACAAACAGGCTTATCAAAAATCTCCAGAATAAGACATACCAGTGTACAGACCTCCAGATGTACTGGGAAGATGTCACAAAGTCCTGTAGAAGCTAATGTGTTTCGAGGGTGCCCCTCTTCATCAAAGCTGAATGACCATGCCGCCACCACCAGTATAGCACTATAACGAAATTTATGACATTTAATATTGACCCTGAATATATAGCACCATAACATCCTATAGTGCTGTACAGTATTCTATACATTTAAAAGTAAAACACATAACACTAATCAAAAGGTATGAGGTCCCTGCTTATCAGAGTTTACAATGGAAAAACAAGGGTAATGTAAATATAAAGGTTCATTTTTTTTTTAAATTAGAAAACTGGTACTGTCTGCTCTTTCTTCCTCCTGGGTGCCCCCTCAGTAATCCAGGTGCTAAGGGGGCACCCGCGCTGGCATACTCACATGCCAGGCTGTGCGTGTCATAGACACACACAGCACCTCACAGGAATTTGACTGATGGCAGCAGTAGCTTCTAGTCTTGCTGCTATAAGTGTCTCCTGTGAGGCCAGGAAGTGAGAGGAGCAGTGCTACAGCTGGGTCAGTGCTGGATAGGTGTCTCAGTCAAGTAGGTGTTTAGGGATGGGGTTGGGTGGAATATATAGTGGGGAGGTTTTTTTTACCTTAATGCAGATAATGCAATAAGGTAAAAGAAAAAGAAAAAACATTTTCAGTTTAGAACCACTTAAACTGGATTTATTTTCAATTTTTTTTTTTGCCAGACTGCTCTGGTACTTAGTCATTGGTGTTAAGTATTTTTTGTTGTCTGTGGAAAAAATACTTGTAAGTATTTCAGAAGACTTCACACTTCTTATATTGCTAACTGGCACAGTAAAAACTAGGACATGCAGTACACAGACCAATTCCCATTGCGTCTACAAGGTCAGCAAAGCCTGAACTTTTCCCCTTGCATATTTCGCATGGCTGGAAGTGTGAATTACATGATACCTTCTAAACACATCACAGGGAATGTCTTCTAATTACCACTTTCCTTCTAGAGTTAAATTTGTCTTTCTTTTTTTAACCCTAATAGCAGGAAATGACACTGTCTCGGATTGTGGTCTGTCCTGTGTCACAGATTTTTAGTGGGGAACAAGTGCAGGTTGTTGTTTACGCTAATAATGGAATGTTCCGAGCTCTTTAGAAATGTATGCAGACCAAGAATGAGCTTATGGGCACTTTTAGGCTTTATACACATACATTTTTTACAGGGGTGTCTCTCTACTTTTTCATGTTTTCTTATAAGAGACAACAAAGAATGGGGTTAAAGATGTAGGGCAGAGAAGGGTGGCCTGTAGAACAAAAGTTTTCTATACATTCATGAATATCCTGACCCCACTGCTGTTGTGGTGAAAAACGGACAAGAGAGGTACAGGGGAAGTATTTAATCATTTGCTTTTGTGTGCCCTATTTCTTGATCAAGACAGAACTGGTGAAAAACTATTGATCTCTGAGCTAACCTTTTCTGTATGACACCTTTGACATTTCCCTCCAAAAATATGGTGGTGAAAAGGGGAATCTAAAAAAACATGCATACCAAAGCCTTGAATCCATCCTTCCATCTTCTGGTAAATGAAAATTTCAATAAAATGGTGCTTGTGATAATTGCTTAATCTGTCAGTTATTTTCCTCCACTTTTTTTCATAAGAGTTTTGTAAGTAGCAATGCTGGTGCACCAGCCTGAAATTTGCCTGGCCAAAGACTCAGTATGTCCTCTAGGATTCCAAGGAATTAGAATGTCTTTAGGATGTTCTGTTTTTTTGGGGGGGCCTCCACCCAACTAGATGTGCTTGGACCTTATCCATCTGGAGCATCCATTAAGAAGCCTAGTATGCCTCAACTGCCAATTTAAAGGAGTATCTTCAAATGTAGTAGAGCTAAAGGAAGACGTCATTAAATATAGGGGGATCAAGATGTAAATGAAACTTGATTTTTTTTTTTTTTTTTTTTGGAGAGATGCACTTTGAAGAACCTTTGCTAAACATTTTCTCTGCTTGCCCACCCTTAGCAGAAAAATTTACAACGCTTAGTATAATTTTTGCCTTTTACCTTAGTAGACCATTATATTGCTGTGTGGCCCAGTATCATTGAATAGGGAGTATACTTTGACTGTGTAATGAATTGGGTAGACATAGCATTTTGTGGGTATTTTTACAATAAATACATTTAAATGTGTATGTGAATATACAGTATCTTCACTCAATAGACTCAAAGATTAATGCTAACATTTTTGCATAAGATTTTATATGCAATTGCGTTAATAAAGTGAAGTATTTTTTTTTTTCACATGATTCATAGTTCGAAGAAGTGCTGTGATACATTTCTCAGACAGGAGTACCCCCTGAAGCTGTCAGACATACCCCTGAGATACACATAGTATTGACTCAGAACATGTGCCCTATTTTCTAATTGCAATGAAAGTAATTAGAATGATGTATTGTTCATTTTTGTTTATTCTTAACATATGTTTCAGTAGTAAAATTGCCTGATGTTGAAGAGCCACAGTAATATTTTGTGGGGTCTACTATATGTGGTTATTTCTCTACTTTTGTTGTTTAGTTGTTATGCCCCACCTCAAAAAAGTCATACTTTAAATACATTTAGCATTATTGGATCTCAAAGGAAAACTCAAGTTTAATTAAAATTTCAAGTAATGTGGTAATTTTATTTAATTGCTATGATCTTGCCATTTCCATAGCTTGCAGGCTATGATTTCTATGATTCTGCCAAAAAAACACAAAACCACAAAAGCTGTAGTCAGCTGTATATCAGTTTCCCAAAATGGTTCACTGGTTTTCTGAGATGTTTGCATAGAGCTTGAGGTAATATTACAGTTATTTCTTCCAGTGTGCTTAGGTTTAGTGCACTGGAAGTTTTGTTTTTGGTCAAATATCTAAGAGTATGATGGTATGTATTTCTAGAACAGATCATGTAAGGGCTTACTGGCCCACTTTTATTTAAAAAGTAAAAGTAAAGTAAAACATCAGGTTGCTCACACAGGGGATTGTCATCAACACAAGTAACAAAAAACCTAAGCAACTTGGCTCACTTTTTAGCCTCTCCGCTGCTCTGTTCACTGGTCCCTCATACCGTATCCCCAGCTCTCCTGGTTCTCTGAGTTCTTCTGGCTCACTTAGTCTACAGTTGCTGCATCCAGCTGCACAGGTCCACTCTGGCCTCTCAGTATGGGATCTTCTGGCACCAGGGGCTCTCATTCCACCAAAATTAACAGACTCCTTCACTCCCCTGGACATGTCTAGTCACCTCGACTTTCTCTGTCTCCCAGACTTGCTCAGCTGTCTGGACTCTCCTAACCCCGTTGGCAAGGAATCTATCCAACATGGAGTACTGTCTTCTGAGTATATCACCTCTTCTCTCCCCAAAACGGGAGCACACAACTCTTTCTGGACAGGGGCACACCTCCCTCCTGGCTGAAGCACTGAGCTATGGCCAGGCCTTGCGAATAACGAGTATGCACATCTGTACCCTCACACCCCCTGCAGTTCTCCATTAGGACCTGGACACAGGATTGAAGGTTTCATCCCACCCAAGGCGCTTTGAAGCCTTCAAGATCCAGACCCTGATCTAGGACTACAAAATCTGGAGAAAACTGAATGTCATGTTTTCTCCACTCAGTCACAACACTCTCTGCATCAGTGTGAATCCTGTGTTGATTTTCCATATATTCACCCAGTTGCAGAGTCTCTGTCACAGCTTGTAATGTATGTACATGACCTAAAGGGTAAACTATAATAAAACGTATGTTTCACTTTGACTGGTGTTTTTATAGATAAGGGAATTACCTTGGATCACTATCTGTAATCTTTAAGTGAATATTAGATCGCTATCTGTAATTTAGTTAACATTAAGAGAACTCCAGATCACTTTTATGAGTTTATGAACAAGCATGAATAGTTTACATCAAATGGCACTATCATGAGCCACTGAGGAATGACCTAGCTTACTTGTGTAATATGCCATGGAAAGATTTGTCACATGGACTGCACTGATGTGGCAATGTACTTCAGAGCTGTCTTTCTAATTAGAATGAACTACAAGACAACTGCAGTACAAAGTTGACGTCCAGGAAGAAACTTTGTAGCTGGCAAGGGAAAAAATATTCAAAGATCTAAATGACTAAAGTTTAAATAAGATATATATGTATCGGCAATAGAAGAGAGAAACAAGAGCAGGTAAAGAGAATCAGTTACCTTGAAATGGAATTTTCTTATTCAGTAGTGTCTGAATAATTATATAGCAGTGTTTTACATTTATAGCTACCCAGGTTTATGGTGGCAGTAAAAGTATCATATTGTTGGAATATGTTATCATGTAGTTAGATTTTGGTTAGGTTATTGGTCACAGGTTCAGGTATTTTTGTCTGTATTAGTATTTCCAACTTACTGGGTAGATCTGTGGGCAATTTCCAAAATATTTTTTTTGTATCTCAAGAGATTTCTAAGGTTTAAAGCGGCAGTAAACTCTTTGTTAAAAATAAAGGAAAGACAATATCATAATGTGCTAGTATGCATTGCATACTAGCACATTATGAAATACTTACCTGAAAACAAAGCCCTCCAGCGGTGAGCTGTTACCGCTGCTGAGGTTTCCATCTTCATCCGGTTCTTCTTCCAGGTTCACAGGCTGCAGCAGCTTGAATGGCCGAGCCTCAAGGACATCACTTGCGTGCATGCGTATGGGAATCTCGGCTGTGGCACACATCTCTAAAGGAACGGCATGGGTATGCCATTCCTCCTGAGCGCATGTGGCAGTTAAAGCACCAGCTGCCACTCGCTAAAATACCTCCTAAATGGTGCATGTTTAGGAGATATTAATTTTACCTACAGGTAAGCTTTCCAATAAGTGTACCTGTAGGTAAAAATAAGAAAGAGTTTACTACCACTTTAATGTGGTTCTAAAGCTTTAAGGTTTTTCACCCTACTGTGTTCTATGCATTAAAGTGAAAAACCTTCTTTGCTGCAGCTCCCCCCCAAGACCCCCTTTTTCATACCTGATCCCCTTCCGATCCAGTGATGTGCACTAGAGCAGCAGCTCTAGCTGCTGTCTCCTTCCTCATTGCAAAGATGCTGTGACATGGGGGAGGGGTTGAGCTGCCCACTCTTTGTCAATGGACACAGACAGGGTGGCTCAGGAGCGTGCCTGCATGGGTGCCCCATGGACGCACCCATCGGAGAGGAGGGGCCAGGAGCCCTGGTGGAGGACCCCATTAGAGGAGGATCAGGGCTGCAGGTAAGTATAGACATGTTTGTTATTTTAATTAAAACAAAAACAAAGGCTTAATATCACTTTAACTGTATGTAAAAAATAGGTATTTTAGGTTGAGTGTCAATATAAGTGCAGACTATGTCAGCCAAAGATGAGACTGGAAATCTTAGATAATGCAGGGCTGATAGCTAAAATCCAGGAAACCGGTTAATACACCATTGAAATATGTGATTACCTGCTGAAAATGTTGTATTTCTGACCATCCCTTTTGCAGTTCAGCAGCAGAGATAAGTCATTACCTACCTCCAGCTTGTGAGCAGACTGTGAAGTAGCATCAGTGGACTGATGAGGTCACTTTGCTTTGTTAACCTGTCAGCACATTCAGTGTCAGCATGTGTGCATTAAGGAAACCTGATTGGTCATGAGTGCTGCCTCTAAAGCAAGCCATAGATTAATTGATTTTCTTTCCTTCCACCTTGGGTGGAAAGAAGGAAAATCACTCAATTCTCCCATCAACAATGAATGCCTCCCACAGTGCTATTGTGCTCTGCCGATGGGGCGGGGGGGAGTGGGGAGCCTTCCCAGCCAGAAGAACCCAATAATTACTGCTAGGGGCTATAGCTGCAGGGAGTAATTGCATGCTAACAATCCAACAGGCTGGTTGTATCAAAGTCGATCGATGGATCGACTTGGATACAATCAGCCTGACCATAGATGGATTGAATCTCATATCTGCTGAACTGGCTGAGATCCGATTAATCTTTGGCAGGCTTAACTCTTCATTTGAAAACTTTGTTTGCTCAGTATTGTTAACCCTAAGATAATTTAGCACTAGAGCTGTCCACATGCATGCACTGATAGGTTAACAGTTTAGTGTTCAAGGTTACAGGTTTCCTTGGGGAATGAGTTAGATTTACAGTTGAAAGAAAAGATAGGGTTACATATTAAGAATAGGCTCTGTGTTCAAGGTTAAAGGGTTCATTTTATGTAGTTGGTTAACTGTTAAGGATTAGTTTTTTGAAGTTAATATTCAGTGTTAGCAGGTGGGTTAAAAGTTTAATGTCTAGGTTTTGTTGAGAGACAGGTAAATGCTGGGGCATTGAAACGTTTTAGGGATAGGTGACTGGGGTGCCACAAGCACTAGTAGTGAAATTCAGAATTGTTTTTAGCAGCTAAAGGCCATAGCCGAAAACTAATCTACCTCCAAACAGACCTCTGAAGATGGTCAGATTATGTTGGTATGTCAGACCATCCTCTGAAGCTTCTAGAGGCTGCACAAGGATGTTTCAGTCCACAAAGAAAAGCAAGTCATACAGAGGGCAGCTTTTGCGATTAGATTGCATAACCATTTTCCTCGTAAGTTTAGCTTCCTATCTACCCACTTCAGTTTTGCGAGGGGAAACCACGTTACAAAACATTTTTTTGTTTCCGACTCATCTATAACCCCCCCATTTCAGTGCCAACATTAGTCCTCATACACACTGGACGATTTTACAGCTGCTGTTTTTGGCTTTTGGCAGTTTTTCTACAGCCAGTAAACTCCCCACCATGTTATCCTATGTGTCCATGTACACATAAGCTTTAATCAGCATTTTTTGGCAGGGGTGTTTTTTGACTGTAAAAAAAAACAGAACTAGTGGGTTTCTAGAGGAGTTTCTTAGCTGTAACTTGGAAAAATGTGGTAAAATGCCGCAAACTGGAGTTTTGGGGCACTTCTTTTAGCAAATATTTAAATTTTTTTTGGTGTAAAAAAGCTAAAAGACGCAAACGCGGAAAAACGCAGCTAAATGCTAATACAAAAACACTGAAAAACATGTTTTTAACGCGACTTTACACAGCTAAGCACTACCAGCATTATTAAAATACCCAGTGTGCATGGAGACTTATACTGACAATCATTGTCAAATAAAATCTCAAGTAAAATTCTGTTTTTGGTGTGTCACCACTCTTTGGGAGTCCCTTGTTTGTTTGTTCTAAATTCTTTCCTTTTGCAGTTGCTTAGCAGAGATCGTAGAAAAGTGCATTGCTGGCTATCTGTCCTAAATAAAGTGGGAACAGTAGGGATTGGCAGAATTTTTATTTTGCCATTTTTCTTTTTTTATCTTATTGTCAGTCATCAAAGGATCTCTGTTACACTCATCTGCAATCTAAGTAATATATTGCATTATTGCATTAACCTCCCTGGCGGTATTCCCAAGTGTAGCTCAGGGTAAAGTTTGAGTACCACAAGCGGTAACCCTGAGCTACACTCGGGCTTACCATGCAGCGCTGCTCCGGGATCCCTCGATCACTTACCTTGTCCTGCGCTCCCGCGATGTCCCTCCTGCAGTGTCTTCGGCAATGTAATCTGGCGGATGCCGGCATCTGTCATCTGGGTTCCGTCCCCTGCGAGCGTCGGGACGTACGGGGACAGAACGGCGGGAAATTTGAAAATGACAAAAAGGGACATTCACTAAATTCACTAAAATCACATAGTAAAACATTACTGTATCAAACCATTTCACATACATTCTGTCCCTAGTGCTTTGTCCTGTGCCCTGCCTGCATTTTTACTGTTCTTTCTGCCTGGAAACTGAGAAACGTCCATGGTGTCCAAAAAGCGTCCCTTTAGGTCAAAAGCGGTGTTAAACCAGCTAGAGAACAGCGATAGTAAATTAGAACTACTTGCAGAATTGAGTGATAATGATTCGTGGGGTAATTCGTCATCAGACACTGAAAACGATTTTGCGACTTTGCTCAGTGATGTGCGAACTTGGCGCTATATTTCAAATTTCAGTGTTTTTGGTTTGATTATATTATTGAATTAAATTTATTATTAGTATATTATTATTTTTTATGATTATTTATTAAATTATAATTTATGATTTCGTGTTTCAAGTTTTATCCTACCCGGGATGTTTACTAGACTCTTGTTCGGACAGATTCCAGTGAGTTATTCCTAAAAATTACAGGCCTACAATAAAAAAAAAAAACATATTTCCGTGCAAAAAAATGTACCGCTTTGAGCACAGAAATATGGACATAATCATACCGCTAAGGAGGTTAAAAATCATTTATGATAATCTTACTTCATGTTTTGTCAGAATAATTATATGTATACATATACACTATATTGCCAAAAGTATTAGAACACCCCTGCAAATGAACCACTTGCCTACCGGGGCACTTATACCCCCTTATTTACCAGGCCAATTTTCAGCTTTCAGCGCTGCCGCACTTTGATTGACAATTGCGCGGTCATGCAACATTGTACCCGTATGAAATTTTGATCATTTTTTTCTCACAAATAGAGCTTTCTTTTGGTGGTATTTAATCGCCACTGGGCGCTTTACTTTTTGCGCTATAAATAAAAAATTGCAAAAAATTTGAAAAAAAAAAAGTTTCTTTGTTTCTATTATAAAATTTTTCAAACAGGTAATTTTTCTCCTTCACTGATGTGCGTTGATGAGGCAGCACTGATGTGCACTGATAGGCGGCACTGATGGGCACTGATAGGCAGCACTAAAGGGCACTGATAGACAGCACTAATGAGGTGTCACGGATAGGCGGCACTAATATGCAGCACTGATAGGCGGCACTGATAGGTGACACTGATGATGGGTACTGATAGACGGCACTGACTGGCATCACTGCTGGGCACTGACTGGCGGCACTGACTGGCACAACCGCTGGGCACTGACTGGTGGCACTGACTGGCAGCACTGCTGGGCTGCACTGGTGGGTGGCACTGGTGGGCAGCACTGGTGGGTGGGCACAGGTGGGTGGCACTGGTGGGCACAGGTGGGTGGGCACAGGTGGGTGGCACTGCTGGGCACAGGTAGGTTGCACTTCTGGGCACAGGTGTGTGACACTGCAGAGTGGCACAGGTGGGTGCACTGCTGGGCACAGGTGGGTGATCTGCTGGGCACAGGTGGGTGATCTGCTGGGCACAGGTGGGCGGAGCTAGTGGGCGCACTGCTGGGCATAGGTGGGCGGAACTTGCGGGTGGCACTGCTGGGCACCGATCATCAGGGCACTGATCATCAGTGCCCTGATGATCGGTGCTGATCCCCGCTCTGACAACTGCCGGTTCTCGGCAGTACCTTCCTCACGATCTGACAGCGTGAGGAAAGTGCAGCCGAGAACCGGCACTTGCATTTCCCTCTGATCAGCGTGTCATTGGACACCGCTGATCACGTGGTAAAAGGCCGCTGTGATTGGCCTTTTACCACATCACGTGATCAGCTATGTCCGTAGGACACAGCGATCATGGAGATCGCCGGGTGCACGCCCCCTGGGGCGCGCAGGAGAGTGCGTTCTGGGAGGACATCATATGACGTCCACTCAGAACTGGCCGGCCGCAGTGCAGCCGTCATTCGGCTATCTGCGGTCGGCAATAAGTTAATGGATTTAAGTGTTCCAATCACCTCCATGGCCATAGGTATATAAAATCAAGCACCTAGGCATGCAGACTTCTACAAACATTTGTGAAAGAATGGGTCACTCTTAGGAGCTCAGTGAATTCAAGCATGGTACCGTGATAGGTTTCCACCTCTGCAATAAGTCCATTTGTGAAATTTCCTTGCTACTAAATATTTCACAGTCAACTGTAGGTGGTATTATAACAAAGTGGAAGCAACTGGAAACAACAGCAACTCAGTCATGAAGTGGTAGACCACATAAAATGACAGAGTGCTGAAGCGCACAGTGTGCAAAAGTTGCCAACTATCTGCAGTCAATAACTAAAGACCTCCAAACTTCATGTGGCCTTCAGATTAGCACAACAGTGTGTAGAGAGCTTCATGGACTGGGTTTCCATGGCCGAGCAGCTGCATCCTAGCCTTACATCACCAAGTGCAATGCAAAGCGTTGGATGCAGTGGTGTAAAGCACTCTGCCACTGGACTCTAGAGCAAAGAAGATGTGTTCGCTGGAGTGAAGAATCATGCTTCTCTGTCAATCTGATGGGCGTGTCTGGGTTTGACAGTTGCCAGGAGAAAGGTACTTGTCTGACTGCATTATGCCAAGTGTAAAGTTTGGTGGAAGAGGGATTGTGGTGTGGGGTTGTTTTACAGGGGTTGGGCTTGGCCCCTTAGTTCCAGTGAAGGGAACTCTTAAGGTGTCATCATACCAAGACATTTTGGACAATTTCAGGCTCCCAACGTTGTGGGAAAAGTTTGGGAATGGCCCCTTCCTGTTTCAACATGACTGTGCACCAGTGCGTAAGGCAAGGTTCATAAAGACATGGATGAGTGAGTTTTGGATGGAGGAACTTGACTGGCCTGCACAGAGTCCTGACCTCAACCCGATAGAACACCTTTAGGATGAATTGGAGTGGAGACTGCGAGCCAGGCCTTCGTGTCCGACATCAGTGCCTGATCTCACAAATGCCTTCTGGAACAATGGTCAAATATTCCCATAGGCAAACTCCTAAACCTTGTGAACAGCCTTCCCAGATGAGTTGACGCTGTTATAGCTACAAGGGGTGGGCCAGCTCAATATTGAACCCTATGGACTAAGACTGGGATGCCATTAAAGTTCATGTGCGTGTAAAGACAGGCATTCCAATACGTTTGGCAATATAGTGTACATGTACATAACTTGTAAGCTGTTATGAGCAGGGTCCTCTTAACCCTTTTATTGTTTTGTAACTGTACTGTCTCATTTTATATTGTAAATCACTGCACAAACAGTTACAGTCATGGCCGAAATTGTTGGCACCCTTGATATTTCTCCAGGAAATCATGTATTTCTCACGAAACGTATTGCATTAACACATGTTTTGCTATACACATGTTTATTCCCTTTGTGTGTATTGGGACAAAACAAAAAAAGGGAGGAAAGAAAGCAAATTCGACATAATGTCACACAAACCTCCAAAAATGGGCTGGACAAAAGTATTGGCACCCTTTCACAACTGCGGATAAATAAGAATGTTACAAGCATGTGATGCTCCTGTAAACTCACCTGGGGCAAGTAACAGGTGTGGGCAATATAGAAATCACACCTGAAAGCAGATAAAAAGGAGAGACGTTCACTTAACCTTTGCATTGTGTGTCTGTCTGTGCCACACTAAGCATGGACAACAGAAAGAGGAGACGAGAACTGTCTGAGGACCTGAGAACCAAAATTGTGGCAAAATATCAACAATCTCAAGGTTACAAGTCCATCTCCAGAGAACTAGATTTGCCTTTGTCCACAGTGCGCAACATTATCAAGAAGTTTGCAACCCATGGCACTGTAGCTAATCTCCCTGGTCGTGGACGGATGAGGAAAATTGATGAAAGATTGCAACGCAGAATAGTCCGGATGGTGGATAAGCAGCCCCAAACATGTTCCAAAGACATTCAAGCTGTCCTGCAGGCTCAGGGAGCATCAGTGTCAGCGCGAACTATCCGTCGACATTTAAATGAAATGAAACGCTATGGCAGGAGACCCAGGAGGACCCCACTGCTGACACAGAGACATAAAAAAGCAAGACTACAGTTTGCCAAAATGTACTTGAGTAAGCCAAAAGCCTTCTGGGAAAACGTCTTGTGGACAGATGAGACCAAGATAGAGCTTTTCGGTAAAGCACATCATTCTACTGTTTACCGAAAACGGAATGAGGCCTACAAAGAACAAAACACAGTACCTACGGTAAAATATGGTGGAGGTTCAATGATGTTTTGGGGTTGTTTTGCTGCCTCTGGCACTGGGTGCCTTGACTGTGTGCAAGGCATCATGAAATCTGAGGATTACCAAAGGATTTTGGGTCGCACTGTAGGGCCCAGTGTCAGAAAGCTGGGTTTGCGTCCAAGATCCTGGGTCTTCCAGCAGGACAATGACCCCAAACATACGTCAAAAAGCACTCAGAAATGGATGGCAAAGAAGCGCTGGAGAGTTCTGAAGTGGCCAGCAATGAGCCCAGATCTAAATCCCATTGAACACCTGTGGAGAGATCTTAAAATTGCTGTTGGGAAAAGGTGTCCTTCCAATAAGAGAGACCTGGAGCTGTTTGCAAAGGAAGAGTGGTCCAAAATTCCGGGTGAGAGGTGTCAGAAGCTTATTGATGGTTATAGGAAGCGACTGATTTCAGTTATGTTTTCCAAAGGGTGTGCAACCAAATATTAAGTTAAGGGTGCCAATACTTTTGTCCAGCCCATTTTTGGGGTTTTGTGTGACATTATGTCATATTTGCTTTTCTGCCTCTGTTTTATATTTGTTCCAATACATACAAAGGGAATAAACATGTGTATAGCAAAACATGTGTTAATGCAATACCTTTTTTGTGTGAAATACTTGATTTTCAGGAAAAATATCAAGGGTGCCAACAATTTCGGCCATGACTGTATATAAATATTATATTATATAAATCCTGCATTATTATTATTTTTATTATTATTGTACCACTACCCCCTTAGGGGCCACTGAGTTTTGTTTGGGTCCCCCTATGCTGTGCCCAGCCAGGCAACACGCATTTACCACACTTGTACCCTCAGAGTCAGTAAACAGTCCAGAGCTGTTTTTTTTGTTTTTATTAAAGGGTTAACAACTTGAATGCAAGCTAGGGGTATATGGGATGTCCAAAGAACTGTAAAACTTGAGGAAAAACTTCTTAGAAACTATGTACAAAATTTTAATATATGTGAATTTTACGGTATCCCTTAAATAATTCAATACAATTGAATCTCCTAGATTGTAAGCTCGAAAGAGTAGGGCCCTATAACCCCTCGTGTGCTGTTTGTAGTTGCTGTAATGTTTCATGTATTGTCCCCCCCTCTATTGTACAGCGCTGAGCAAACCCTTTGGCGCTATATAAACTCAATGTAATGTAATGTAATGTAATACAATAAGGCTATAAACAGCATAAGGATACACTTTCCCCCAAAAAGTGTATAAACTGTGAATATAAATATGCTAACACCAATATTCCCAAAAGTATATATCACACAAATATATATATAAAAAAAGTCCAAAAATAGATAAGAAATAAAATATAATATTATAAAAATAAATATTATATTATAAAAAGTCACTCTGTGCCAACTTCAATCATCAATCTTCATATTCAGCCTTTCAATGGCTCAAAAAGAAACCTCAACATAAAAAGAAAAATCACATAGTGCATTATCTTAAGTAAAATATAGTTAAAACAAATGTGATAAACGCACATAGGGTCCCTATGATAACGTGCAATCGCACGAAACGTGTTAGGGGGTGCCTTATACCCTGTGATGTCACACCGCATGGCCCCTGTGGACGGCCGGTGGCCATTTTGGAATTCCCTGCTACCAGCTGCTCACTACACATGTGAGTAGTATTTTTCAGCTATTTGTCTATTTTTCTGTTGTGGATAATAAAGTACTACACTATCAGAATCTTCTGTTGTCTTGGCTCATTACTTCCGAGCCCCCCCCCCTCCTTCAAGGCTTATTGGGATGATCTGGTGGCCACATCATGATTGGTTAGACTCCCCCCGGTGGCGAGACGACTACACGCCCTCTGATATCTGGTGTCCCTGAGGTTGTGATGTTTGCCCAGCTGATGCAGGCCAGATGACCACTCTGTGATCCAGTTCCAGTTTTCAGTAGCCGGATGACCAGGAGTTGGTTAACACTCAAATGCGCATTACCATTGCGCTTTCTGGTTAGTGCAATCTACACTCATTTCTGTGGGAGGAATATGGTCACAGAAGTCACCTATTGTGTCACCTTTTTGTCCTGAAATTCTATATAGTATGCACCGCAAGAACACTCTTGTTGAAGATTTTTATTCACCATCATTATTATTCCTGGACTTTTTAGATAATTTCCAAGATCTATTTTAGTATTAAGTGGTGTTCACTTTACCAGTTATTACATGCACCGTATGACTATTTGCATGCATCATTGTATGCGCTGCATGGTTGTTTGATATATTTGAAAGTTGCCCTGGTCACCATGCTCAGCTTCTTGCCAGGGGATTGTCCAAGGTCCATCAAACATGCAGATTTGGGCCTACTCCCCTCCCTTTCCCCTGTTCCAGAAAGTTCTGCAGTTTCTGGAAAGGTGGGAGGGCTCTAGAAGCACTGCCTGTAGAGCCGCCCCATCCTGTACTGAGGTGAATTCCTGCCTCACTCCCAGGCTGACTCATCCCAGGCTGCTACTCAGCCTCTATCTAACAAAAATACTATCTAACTAACTAACTAACTAACTAACTAACCTGGAGGTCATTACATTTTATTATAACTGTCTTAATTGATGGACTGTTAATAAGAGTGAACATTGGTCCTTGTTTATGAAGGCTTTTAATAAATAAGAAGCCTATGCCTCCTTTTAATGTTTGCAGTGAAAGATCTACATAAATACTATCTGCTATGGAAAGCACACACAGTTGCAGTTTCATGATGCCAGCATAAACTATAAAAACCACAGAACAAGCATTTCTTTTGCTAATGGACCCTGTACACACACAATTTAATAGGAGACTGAAATTGCTGTTTGATCTACACAGACAGCAGTGAAATGGATTAGCATGGGGAAGCTGTGAGAGACGGTGTAGAACATTTCATTTCAAATTCCCTCAAAGAAACATGTACTGAAAGACGTATAAATGTAAGGGGCCATACAGAGTCTCCATAAAAACGTCCCCAGGACCCACAGCTGCTGCGTATAGCTTCCCATAGACAGCAATTAGAAAATGAGGCTGTACGCAGTTATGCGCTGGGGGTTGCGTAAAGCACTCACACACACAGACTTATGCCCCAAATGCAGATATTATGCTTTATGCAACCCCTGGGGCATAAAAATGTACAGCCGTATCTTTTAATTGTTGGCTATGGGCAGCTGTGGGTCCTGGGAAAGTTCTTGGGAAGTCTCTGGACAATGTATGGCCCCTGTGCAGCCATGTGTATAAGCCCTTATGATGTGAATCGGCTCTTAAAGCAGAGTTCCACTCACACTGTCAAAAAAATAAAAGTTAGCAGCTACAAAAACTGTAGCTGCTGATTTTTAAAAAACAGCCATTTACCTCTCCCTAGGTTCTGCGGTGTGTCCCCTGCAGCCCGCTTCACCGGCCAGCATCTTCAGTGTGGGCACCCAGCTGTGATAGCTTGTAGCTTCACAGCTGGGTACCCACTACGCATGCGTGAGTAGCGCTGCGTTTCATGAATGGTCCTGTAGTCTTCTGGGACCTGTCATGTGGAGGGAGGACACCTTCCTGACCGGAAGTGGGAGCGGGTACCTGTCAAATTCTGGTACCCACTCCCCCCCGCCCCCCTAAGGTGCCAATCCTTAATGGAGAGCAGGGGAGCAGTCCTTAAAGCGGAATTTCCCCTTTTGGTGGAGCTCTGCTTTGAGAATTAAATGTTTCACAATAATAAATATGCAAACAGTTTAAGGCTCCATGCACACTATAATTTTTTTTTAAGCTCCGAAAGCGCTGGGAAAAAAAAAGTTTTTACTAGAGTTTTAGTAGCGTTCAGAAGCGTTTATGAGCGTTAGCATTGTATTAGCTTTTTTACAGTACGTGTATAGGGAAAAAAAAACTAGAAAAAGCTGTTAGGAGCATTAAGTGTTTTTTTTTTTTTTGCTGGAAAAACGATTAAAAAAAAACTACAAAAACTATTTCTTTTCTGCTCCTAGATGCTGAAGCTCAAAAAATGCTAATAGCCTAAAGAATTGTGCATGGACACATAGGATAACACTATTTAGCTTCTAGAAGCAGAAAAAAATATGCTAATAGCTTATATGAGCTTACAAATCGCTAGTGTGCAGGGAGGCCGATGACCATAACCTGGGCACAGGTGCACTTTAAAGTCCTTAGTTTAGCATGACAGCCAGGCAGGTGGTGGTTTCAGAAGGAAAGGTCAATCATGGTAGCCTCTGCATGTTCTCACAGCAAGTTTCCTTTCTGCATCTACTGTTCTTTCCCAGGTGTACAGGAGTTGTATTTCACATAGTATTTAGTACTACCTCCAGTGCCGTTCATAAGCCCATTACACTTTAACCATTTCAATACCAGGCACATTTACCTCCTTCCTGCCCAGGCCAATTTTCAGCTTTGAGCGCTTTCACAGTTTGAATGACAATTGTACGGTCATGCAATGCTGTACCCTAACTACATTTTTATCATTTTGTTCACACAACTAGAGCTTTGTTTTGATGGTATTTAATAATAACTGTTTTTTTAATTTTTTGTTAAACTAAAAAAGACCAGCATTTTTGAAAAAAAAAAAAAAGTTTTTCTTTGTTTCCATTAAAATATTTTGCACAGTGGCTAAGTGGTTAGCACTTCCACCTGGCAGTACTAGGGTCGTTGGTTCAAATCCCAACCATGACACCACCTGCCTGGAGTCTGCATGTTCTCCCTGTGCCTGCGTGGGTTTCCTCCGGGTACTCTGGTTTCCTTCTACACTCTAAAGACATGCTGATAGGTTAATTGGCTATTGACAAAATTGGCCCTAGTATGTGTATGTATGAATGTAAATTAGGAACCTTAGATTGTATGCCCCTTGAGGGTTAGGGACTAATATGAATATACAATATATAAAGCGCAGTGTAAATTGATGGCGCTATATAAGTACCTATAATAAAAATAAATAAATAATTGTTCTTCATAAATTTAGGCCAAAATGTATTCTGCTACATTTCTTTGGTGAAAATAACCCAAATTAGTGTATATTTTTTAGTCTGTAGGAAAGTTATAGAGTCCACAAACTATGGGATGTATCTGAAAATTGATCAGTCCTGCTGTACTGATGGCCAAAAAATGTCAGGACAGTACAGATATCCCCCCAAATTACCCCTTTTTGGAAAGTAGACAGTCTGTGGTATTAGTAAGAGGCATGGCAAGTTTTTTATGTAATTTTTTGTCACAATTTTTTGGAAAATTAAGAAATTAAAAAAAAATCACCATTTTTTTTTTTACATACTGTCACCAGTGCAGTGCAGCGTCATCATATAACTGGTGTGGCGGTAATCAGGGGCACTGGTGACTGTGTGTAAAAAAGAAAAGAAAATTCTATTTTTTTTAATGTATTTGTTATTGCAGTTGCTTTCCTTTTTACAATTTTTTTTTATAAAACACTATGACCAGAGTAATATAATGTTACCATAGTAACTCTGGGGAAATGATCAATATTTTTTTTTTACACATTATAATTACCTATAGCAGTGAATTTCACTGCTATAGGCTAGTATTTAACTAAATAAAATCAATTCATTCAGTGTTTTTGTTTTGATTAGCTGTGATTGGCCACAGCTAATCACATGACACAGATGGGCTGTGACTGGCCCAGTCTGTGCCATGTGATTACTGTGACCAATCACAGCTAGCAACACAATTGTATACAATGGATGGCATGAAAGGAAGCCATCCATTGTTTGTTTACAATTGTCACGTGACCTACTGTCATTGATCACATGGTACCAACAATGGGCTGGTACACAGATTGGTCATGAGCTATTTCTGATGGACACAGCTGGTGACAGATCTCACCGCAGCATGGGCGTGCATGAGGCAGTGATCTGGGAGGATGTCATATGACGTCCACCCAGATCAATGAAATTCCTGCTTGGCCGTCATTTTGTTGTTAGCTGGGCGCAGGGGTGGACTGACAACTCATGGGGCCCCCGGGCAATAGGGGATCATGGGTCCCCTGTGTCCTTGCCCAAACTCAAAAAAGCCTATGAAAAAGGTACCAGGGGCATCTCATAGGGCCCCCTACTGACCCCGGGCCCTCGGGCAGTGCTTGAGTTTCCAAATGGTCAGTCTGCCCCTGGCTGGGCAGGAACTGGTTAAAGCATATGTAAACCCTCATCTTGTATAACAACCCATTCAGTTTAAAATTGAAATGATAGGCAAACATTTGTGTATACAAATTAAAAAAAATATAAATAGCTTTTTCTCCTTTTTTATAAGTGATCACATTTCCTCTGTTCTCAGCTGCATGCAGAGCTAGGGGAGGAGAAATAGTCTTATTGAATGGCTGTGCAAGAAAGGGGGCAGAAGTCTGATCTTTGGATTAGCTCCCAGAATAGACAGAAAACTGACCACACTGTGCTCTCATGCTTAGTGCGGTCAGTTTTTAACAGGAAAGCAGAGGGACTGGCAGAAACACCTGGTATTTCACACAAAGGAAGCAATACAAAGAGAACAGGGTACAGCAGGCACATATCAAGAATATGAACAGTTGGGTTTACATATTCTTTAAATCTGACCTCCAGGAAACATAAATTAAAGTATAAAAGCACCCATACTCACAAAGTGTTGTTTTTGTACCTAGCTTTATTGAGGAGATATTCAATCTCCCAATACTTGTCACATTATCACAGTCTTTCCAAAGAAAAACCTATCCCCAGACTGTGAGCAGAATCTGCCAGGCTTCCTATGTGTCTTCTGCAAACATAGCAAAGAATTACAGATGCCCAGATCAAGTTATAACTAGCACAGAAAAGGTGCACATAGGAGGGGGAAGTACACTGACTAATATAAACATTTCCAAAGAACACTGTCCAGCTACCCAACACAAAATACCATATTAAACAATACAAAAAATTTCAAAAACAGGTTTACTTGCTTTGTTGCACATTTGAAAATATGTACATATGTATAGCCACACACCTTTGTTGACCTTTTCACACAATGTGCATTGACAACACAAGACAAGGCAAAAAGCATTGTTCCCTATCAGGTCAATTTGCACCATCACTAATGATGTGTGCTGAAGGAAAAACTGTGGCATGCAGTACTTGTTTTCACCACAGAGTGGTGCTATGTAATTCATTGTATTGCACTGCACTGTAGCCAGTAAAACTTAAAGCGGAACTAAAGTTCTGCTTTTACATACAATGAGCATTCAGGCTTTTTATTGCAGAAGGGACACCCAATGTCTCTTCTGCAATAAGCTACACCTACCTGCCTGCTCACTGCAATCCCTGGAAGGTAAACTGAGCTGCGCATGCGAAGCTCAGTTTACAGCAGCCAGCCCAATCCATGCGTGCTGGAATAAGTATCTCTTGTTCATGCAATTAAGATTGCCAAAAACTAGCACACAGGCAAAGATGTTGGTGAGGGACCATTGGAAAAGTGATTATTGATCCCTTTAATTTCACTTTAATAAAATTTCACTTTTGTGCTAGCAAAAACAAGAAAAAAAATAAATAAACAGTGTGGTACACCTAAATCAGCCCATCAGCACTATTTCTACCTTCACACACCAGTGGCCTGGTGTGAAGGAGTTCTTAAAAAGATGTGTCTGCCTCCAAAGTATGCCTGCTCTCAATTCATTGCTATAATCCTCTAAACAGGTTATTTATAGTAATGGACCACATTACTATAAAGGGCTTAAAGTGGTTGAAAACCTCAGACATAAAATATGAACAAAGCATATCCCTCTATAGAGTGTACTTGTCTCAATCCAGAGTACTGAATGTCATTTTTGTCTGCTGCTTCTTTTCTCTGCTATCAGCAGAGGAAAAGTTTTCCTGACACAAAGAGAAAAATGGTGACTTGGGAGGACCAACACATGTGATAGACCAACACAAAATGGCACATAATTGTGAAGTGGAAAGAAAATGATAAATGGTATTCACATTTTATTTACAAATTAATATCTGAAAAGTGTGGTGTGTATTCAGCCCCATTCACTCTGACACCCCTAACTAAAATCTAGTGGAACCAATTGCCTTCAGAAGTCACCTAATTAGTAAATAGAGTCCACCTGTGTGTAAATTTACAAAGAAATATCTGAAAAGTGTGGCATGCATTTGTATTCAGCCCCTGTACTCTGATACCCCTAACTAAAATTTAGTGGAACTAATTGCCTTCAGAAGTCACCTAATTATTAAACTGTGTGTAATTTAATCTCAGTATAAATACAGCTGTTCTGTGAAGCCCTCAGAAGTTTGTTAGAGAACGTTAGTGAACAAACAGCATCACGAAGGCCAAGGAACACAACAGATAGGTCAGGGATAAAGTTGTGGAGATGTTTAAAGCAGGGTTGGGCTTTAAAAAAATATCCCAAGCTTTGAACATCTCACGGAGCACTGTTCAATCCATGATCTGAAAATGGAAAGAGTATGGCACAGCTGCAAACCTACCAAGACATGGCCGTCCACCTAAACTGACAGGCCGGGCAAGGAGAGCATTAATCAGAGAAGCAGCCAAGAGGCCCATGGTAACTCTGGAGGATCTGGAGATATCCACAGCTCAGATGAAAGAATCTGTCCACAGGACAACTATTAGTCGTGCACTCTACAAATCTGGCCTTTATGGAAGAGTGGCAAGAAGAAAGCCATTGTTGAAAGAAAGCCATAAGAAGTCCCCTTTGCAGAAGCCATGTGGAGGACACAGCAAACATGTGAAAGAAGGTGCTATGATCAGATGAGACCAAAATTGAACTTTTTGGCCTAAAAACAAAACGCTATGTGTGGCAGAAAACTAACACTGCACATCACCCTGAAAACACCATCCCCACCGTGAAACATGGTGGTGGCAGCGTCATATTTTGCGGATGCTTTTCTTGAGCAGGGACAGGGAAGCTGGTCAGAGTTGATGGGAAGATGCATGGAGTCAAATACAGGGCACTCTTAGAAGAAAACCTTTTAGAGTCTGCAAAAGACTTGAGACTGGGGTGGAGGTTCATATTCCAGCAGGACAACAACCCTAAACATAAGCCAGAGCTACAATGGAATGGTTTAGATAAAAGCATAATCATGTCTTAGAATGGCCCAGTCAAAGTCCAGACCTAAATTCAATCGAGAATGTGTCTCAAGACTTGAAAATTGCTGTTCACAGACGCTCTCCATCCAATCTGACAGAGCTTGAGCTATTTTGCAAAGAACAGTGGGAAAAAATGTCACTCTCTAGATGTGCAAAGCTGGTAGGGACATACCCCAAAATACCTGCAGCTGTAATTGCAGTGAAAGGTGGTTCTAAAAAATATTGAGTCAGGGGGGCTGAATACAAATGCACTCCACACTTTTCACATATTTATTTGTAAAAAATGTTAAAAACCATTTATCATTTTCCTTCCACTTCACAATTATGTGCCACTTTGTGTTGGTCTATCACATAAAATCCCAATAAAATACATTTACGTTTTTGGTTGTAACATGACAAAATGCAGATTTCAAAGTGTATGAATACTTTTTCAAAGCACTGTATGTAGGAGGATTATTTTCATTTCTGTGGCCAGTCCCTTCACCGGGTATATGTAACGGTTTACAACCACATTAAATCTCTCAGCATCCTTAACTTCTGAATAGTAGAGTGTGGTGGGGAAGAGCAGGGCTAAGCAAGGAAATGCTGGCCAAGGAGAGGTAGATTCTACCACAAGATTTTCTGGAGCTTGGCATCACCTAATTCAAATGGTGAATTTAGAACTGCCTAGTTTGAATCATAGAAACATAAGGGTTGGTGAGGTGACCAATAATACAGGACATACTGTATGATAAAAGCTAAGGTAACCGGTCTCCCAAGAGGAAATATGTGTCTGTATGCTTCCCAAAAGAAAAAGAAACAAATAAGATACATGCAGTGGCAAAACGAAGAGTACATGTGAAAAATATGAGAATGCAGTTAAAAAAGTGTAAGTTATCTTGAAATCATAGTAGTTCTTATAGTAGATCCCTTTGTAAATGAGCCCTCTATCATTCTATTGTAAAACTCCCTTCACAAAACTACACTCACTGTACTGTAATAGCTAGCTGCACTACACAGATCTCTTTTTGAAAAGCTAGTAACTAGTTTGCATTGCAGTAATACCATATGTAGTACGTCACAGGCAAAATAGGAGACGTGAGAATTGTTTCGCTACGGCTGAAGAGCCAGAGGAGCAGATTGTTGAATCATGTGCGTTAGATGCCAAGATAACTGGGCCCCGCTCCAGGCTTCCATTATGTGATCATTGAGTACAGCACCTACCGTGGGCGGGGAAATCGGCAAACTCTCAGCTCTGGAGCTTTACACAGACTTGGATCAGATAGAAAAATTACCATGCATTACAAAATGTAATAAGTTTGTTTTCTGTGGCATGCAATGCTAAAATGTTGCACAGACACGTTTTTACATTAGTTCTGTTACACACTTCATCCTGGTTTTCAGGGACAGCTGTAGTTTAAAAAGACTTCCACTGGCTAAACCCTCTCTTTTCCTGGAGCCCATAGTTGGGCTTTAAAGCTAATCTCTGGGCAGATATGAACTGCACAAATTAGTTCTATACTTTCATTAAATGATAAAGACGGCCAAAGCTTTTTTGGCTAAACTTCCCTTGTGGGTCACAGAAGTACACTTAGTCCTCCACTCCTGTGACCCAGATTTAGCTGAAAGCAAGCCAAAGCCCGCTGTTGGCTGATGTCACAAAGCTAGTTAAGACTCTGCAGGGATCCTGACAATGATGTAGGGATCCACCCAGATGCCTGACTGGCAGCTGGCTCAAACTCTCAGCATGCCGTCGAGAGCCTCAGCCAGCTGCTCCCACCCTCTCCACAGCCTGGTTCTCCAGTGCACAGCAGAACACAGAGCTAGTGACTGACAGTCAGCATTCTGTGCTCAGTAAAGACCAAGAAATTAGGTGGATCAGCAGTTGCAGCATTGGAGTGAGTATGTATGCACATAGGTGAGTATGTATGCTTCTCTTTTTTATATCCCACACTTCTCCTTTAAGTAGCTATTACATATATCATTAAATGCAAGTACTATATTTTGACTTGATTTCAGCTTCTTGCAATCTGCTGTACATCAAAGCAGGAGAGATAGTACTGGGAGCTAGTTGACTGTGCTGCAGTGCAAAAGTGCTGGAAAATAAAATTCTGATAGAAGGAGAGAGCAGAGTAAACAGAGGGTCACTTATTACTTTGCTGCTGTACCTATACTGACCAATCACAGGCTGGGGACAGAATGATGACTGTCTGTCGTAAAGCAGTGTAAAGTTGGGGCACCAACCTGACTCTATGGTGTGGCAGGGCTGTGGAAATCTCATGCATGGACAGAAATACAAATTCTTTTCAGGTGAAACTACTCCCAATTACGTATTTTAAAGGTATGTTGATCTGTTTACCTGATGTTTAAGCTTTAAAAATTTGTAATGGAAAGGGGCTCTATTTATTGGTATCTGCAATAAGAACTGATGGTGTTGCCCAGCAGTAGTTAGCCAAGTTAAAGCTGGCCTGGGAAATTTAAGACAAAAAAAGAGCATACCAGCCTTGTGTAAAATGTAAAAAAAAAAAACTTTATTTGCTTTCTCTATGCACAAAAGGTGTTTAAAATCAAAGCATATCAAACATGGTATTCATCTCAATACACCAAATACAGATAACCAGCCATAGGACTCCCTCAGCCACCCTTTGTAGTTGACTCACTGCACAGAATTAATGCATTTCAAGGACAAAACAAAACCCCTTTCACTCAGAGCTGAGTTTTTTGTCCTTGCCATGTGTCAGTTCCATGCATTATTGAGTTGAAGACAGAGGGTGGCTGAATGAGTCCTACGTTTGGCTGGTTTTAAGTACCTTTTGTGAGTATAAGAAGCATTAACAAATGAGGATAGTAAGACTGGTGTGCTCTCTTATTGTCTTATAGTGTAAGTTGAAGATTTTCTGGTCTAGAGAGAGCTGCAAGACCGGAGAAGATATCAATTTATATTCTAATTGGATTATTTAAAATGATTTAGACAACAGCTTAATAATGGGGTTGTACCTGCACTGGTGGATTCTACACACTTTTGACCTGGAAAACTATTCATGAAATTCATGAAAAAACCTGATTGGTTGTTATTGGGGCAGATACAAATAGATGTTATATCAGAGATTCATAAATGAAGGTCAATTTGTTTTGTGCATTGGGCACAGCTGTTTATTTATTGTTTACTCTAGATCATGATTTCTCAACTAGGGTTCCTCCAGAGGTTGCAAGGGGTTCCTTAAGCAATGAGCAATTTCCAACACTCAGATAAGTTCCAAATGACATCTACGGTCCTTTTAGCTATCTGTAAGGGGGTAATTCATCCCAATGACCAAAAGTCTAAGGATCATTCTTCCCATTGACCATCAAACTAATGTATCATGAGTCATAGATATAGAAATGTTTAGCAGGTGTTCCGTGACACAGGAAATTTACTTCAAAGGTTCCTCTGTGTTGAGAAACACAGATCTCTAGAGCAGTGATCTCCAAACTGTGGCCAGGGGCCAGATGTGGCCCTTTGCTTGCCTGTATCTGATCCTTGGAGCACTATTCCTCCAAATGACACCAATGATGGGCCACCATTATTCCCACTAATGCCATTGATCGGGCAGTATTCCTCCCACCAATACCAACAACAGCACTATTCCTCCAGCTAACACCAATGATGGAGCACCATTCCTCCCATTGACACCAACAATGGGGCACAATTCCTCTCGTTAAAACCAATGATGGGACATGGCTTAATCTCACTGGCTACAGTCTTCCCCCACTAAAGCCTGAAGGACAGTAAACTGGCCCTTTGCTTAGAAATTTTGGAGACCCCTGCTCTAGATAACGAGAGGAGCAAAAATGTTTGCACTTGTATTAGTCATTTTACCAGCCATAACTCTGCTATTTTGTACCGTGCTGGAAGTTTCAGGCAAACAGGTAGCAACTTTACTATGAGCAGAATAGATGTTTGCTTTTAGACAAGTCTGAAACGTGAGATATAAAGTGGAAGCATTAGCCCGAGTAGTCCTCCCTCCTGCCTTACGCACACACTTAGTGGTATATCCCACAGGGAAGCAGGGTTTCTCAGTTTTAAGTAATCTGTAACTGTTCTTCTTTAATGAGTCACCTTGACACATCATATGCCAGCAGACTTGCATTATGCATTAGTCACTCATCTCTTCCATTCTATGGATAGAAACCTTCATGAGTAGCATGACTTGTTTAGTGAAAGAGCTGCATGCAGCCCTCACAGGCCTTGCTTCAAGGTCTCTGGATTGATAAACCTTTTACACGTTCACTATGAATGTCTGTTCTCACCTTAACGTGCACTTTTTGTCTGCACACAAAAAAACTGCCGTTTTGGGAAATACTGGAAACCATTGTTCAGCCTTACCCTATCATTTTCCAGAAGATCAATAGTATTATCGGTGCTAATGTGTGGGAACCTGGAATCTATCTTAGCTTCCTCGGTTTACTGTTTTAATGTTGCCTGTGTTGCTGATTGGTGGAGATAACGCCTAAATGTCAGGCCCTGTGCACTTAAGCTATTTGAAGAGAAATTTGAATCTTCACCAGAAGCGATTCAATGCTCAGCACAAGCATTGAGCAGCTTCTGAAACATGCATTTTGAGCCCGATAGGATTCAATAAACACACATAACCTGCATTTGTAAGTTTTATTTTGCCAAGTAACTAGCTTTCAATTTGCTAAGAACTAATAAAAAATGTTCTAGCATGAATTATGTAGAAACACTCATGAAAAAGACAGAAAGATGACCATTGATGCTCAGCTCAAGTGTGAATGGAGCTCAAGTCTACAGAAAGTTCACCAAAAAAAATACAATGGGGTTATTTTACTAAAACTAGACAATACAAAATCTGTTGCAGCTCTGCATAAAAACCAGCTTCCAGTTTTTTTGTCAAAGCTTATTTGAACAAGCTGAAGTAAGAAGCTGATTGGCTACCATGCAGAGCTAACCAGATTTTGCATGCCCCAGTTTTAGTAAATCAACCCCAATGTATAGCAGGCCCACACTAATGCACGCTATCATCCAGAACTTCTTCCCCCCAAAGCTTCTAAGCAAATATTGACTTTCTAAAAGTTATTTGCATATTGCACTGTTCTACCCTCACCTATGTGACAGTGATTGAGCTTGGTGACAGGTCACTCATTGTGAGAGGCCAGAAACATGTGCATTATTAATGGAAGTCATAAGATTGGAGATTCAAAGGTCAACCAGTGCTGATGAAGTAGAAGCAGGTGTCTGAGTTGCCTGCTATATACCATTAGTGTCAGCTTTCTTTCTGAAAATCAACAACTGGTTTCCCTTTGGTGAAGTTGTCCTTTATTTCATTCCCATATCTCACTGAGTGCAGCCCAACCGATAATATATTTACCCTTCCAACCAAACCACAAGTTGCCATTTTTGCAAATAAAAGCTTAATCTGGTTCATCTTCATACTGCACATGCGTGTCATGGCTCCATTCTCTATATTACGGTTGGGCTCATGGTGCATTACAGGGGCCCTGTGGAGTGCAGCTGTCTGTACTACATGGAGAAATTAAATTTGAGGGGTATTATATAACACAACAGGGGCCACATGTTGCATACACCTCATTAATGTTTTTGGCCAGAGTTCAGCTTTAAACAGTACATCAAGGTCACATCACTGCCCCCAGCCTGTGAGAATCAGCAGAATAAGGAGTTAATCCATCTGCTCCCTCTTATCTACATGTTCCTCAATATCACATGTGCATGAAACACACCTGATTGGCTCCTAGTGATGCTACTCTTTCCCCCATTCTAAGTGCTGCGATGGAAGAGATTACAGAATCCAATTTACGTGTCTATACTAGCTGCACTAAGACACACTGAAGTGGTATTAAACCCAAAAGCAAACATTTATTATTTTGGAGTTTACCAATTATTAGATGTGATGTTTGCACTAGTTTTCTATTTTAGGCTTTTTTCTTTTATTTTCACCTGGTGAACCAGCCAGTAAGTCTGTTTTTTTTTCTTCAAAACAACAATCTGTCCTGTAGATGTAGCAATATGAGGGTTGAGATTACTACTGACAGGGGTGCTTACAATCAACAACTTTATTTATGTAAAACCTTTATTCCAAAAGAGAAAAAACTGCTGTAACTTTTTATAAAGTGTTAGATGGAGTTCAGCTTTAGTATCTTAGTGTAAATCTGCTAGTGCATCTTCATCTTCATCCAGAGTGGGGGCACTCTAATACAGGAGTTGTGTTACTGGCCGGATCATCAGGTGAAAACAGAGGGGAAAAAGCCTAAAAAAACTGAAAACTAACGCGGCAACCACATCTAATGATTACATTTTTGGGTTTAATAGCACTATATTTTGTAATGCATACATACCTACAGTACATACATTGGTGTTTTGTACCTGCCTGGAGTTCAGTTTTTACATTCCTGGGCAGCTGCATTCAAAAAGATTTAATCAGTACTTCTCTATGAGACCAGAGTCGCTTTATGGTTCCATTTCTTTTAACCTCCTTCCCTATGAACTACAGAGGACCAAACGTGGAACCAGGGACCATAACGTCCTGTGTTTTTTCCTGCTCCGATTCAGCACCATTAAAAAAAAGACGTCTCCTGCCAGACATAGGCTTTTAGTAAGTAGAACAGACCCTGAAGATGAAAGAAGAATAAATGTTGCAGCCACACAGTGTGTTCTCTGTGTAAGTTAAAAAACATAATTTGCAGGTTTGTCTGAAGTTTACATTTGACTGCTTTTTCAACAAAGTTTGCGTTATATGTACTGTTCTGTCTAGGCAAAATAAGGTCACCAAGAAAAGCTGTAAAACTATGCAAAGTTAATGTTTAATACAGTGGAAAGAATAAGACAGATTGCGCTGACACTCTTCTCATTAGGAGCTTGATGTAGAGTACCCAGTCACCAACATAAAAAGACTCCAGAGATGAAAGACGGTGAAGTTTTTTAAAACTGGCTGTCTTGCAATGTGGCGTGCCAGTCAACCTGTTTGCATAAGGTACAAAATTCAACCACCTAAAAATATTATGACACTACATCTCCTCCATTATTATGTAAAAAGCTGGAAAATTGCAGAATGACAACCAGAGCTGGCTTTGTTTCAAGAAACACAATAAAGCTGCATCACTCTTTACAAAAAAAAAAAAAAATTCATATAGAATAAGTTTCAGAAATAAAGAGGAATGCACACCACTTCACCACAACCAATCAGAATTCATCTTTCAATGAAATGGCTACGGTAAACTGGTCTAGTTGCTCTGGTGTACAGCCCTTTTGTACGTCATTCATCCTTGTTTGCCCTCCATATAAAAACCTGGCTGTTTTATATTGTTAAAACTGTCTTTAAGATATTGTAAGATATAGCCACTGTAAACTTTTGTTGCCAACAGTGTCCCATTTGGGGGGCAGGGTCCCGGTGGGGGGGGGGGTTCCGTCACTTCCTGTCTCATAGCCACAACAGGAACAGAGAGGAAATACGTCGAAAGGGAGGGATTCCCTGGTATCCCTGTCCCCATCGGAAGATTTCCCCTCTATCCCCCCCTCTGTTTCTGGCCACTCAGAATTTGGTATTTTCTTTCAAAATTAGATGATAATAGTCGTCAGGACAAATAGCAAGGGTGAATCTCCCAAAAAGCGAAACAGACAGCATTAAAAACCCATAATTGCTATACATTATAAGAGCATCAGGTGTCTAATCAAAAACCCAAAAAACTCGTAATACAGATAAAAGAATCAAACCATGTATTCAAAAAATGCTTTATTTGTACTTAGAAATCCCCTCAATTTTATTAAAACCAATTAAAGCCGAAGGAACAGCTAGGCCATATGACCCTGGATTTGGAGAATAACCACCTAATACAGTGCTACAGACAACAGAAAATAATAATGAATACATAGAAGAGACATTCTCATTCACATTAGAAATACCCAACAAAGAATACATCCAAATATGACTATATTGATGTTGGGAAAACACCTCACACTCCACCATATCTATCCATGGACACACAATACAGTATATGGTTTATACAGTGTATATCTATATATATATATTATGTGAAGCATATGTCCAGTATATATATCTCAATTAACACAAAAATAAGTGACTTAACACAATAGAAATGAATACCCAGCATTAAAGACCTGACAGATGTTCTATTCCCTCATCTAAAACTAAAAAAAGTTTTGCCTTCAGTTATATTTTGAATAGCCTTATATAGTATTTTTAGAATAGTTTATTTGGTGGTGCCTGGACTAAATTGTCATCTTTTAATGCATATGTTTAATGTTTCATATTTGATAGTATCATCATGTTCTATAGTGTTTTACTGTAGGGAACACAGTACACATAAATTATTAGTATGGAATTCAGCAGATAACTAAAGAATAAGGCCAAATCCGCTTAGGGTCATTACAAGTACTTACTTTTTTATGAATCTGATTCCTGCTGTTCTTTGCCACCATAACTTCTATAGTCATTCGTGCTTGTTGGGTCCCAAGCCCTACTTCATAGAAGCCATGGCTTCCATAAGCTTGGTTTGTGATGGCCTAAAAAAACCCTGAAATAGCTGTGTGCACTGTGTGCTGTTTGGAATAAATGGCCCTGTAATATCAGAAAATACAGTATTTGCAGTATACACCAGTGAATCAGGATGCACATTTAGCCATTTGGGCATAAAGGAATGGTTGGCATGGCTCTGCCCACTGACATAAAATGAGGAACAGTTCTCTTCTTTCTAGGATATATTATGGAATGAGACACATGAATACCTTCTGTTCAAAAAAGGGTCTGCTGTGCTACATGCTGATTTGATTTTTAAAGCTGAATTCCATAAATTCAGCTACTTTATAAAAAGTGCAGTCAAATTATGAGCTACTGTACGTCCAATGTGGTTCGTGCCTGTGATTCTACACTTGAAGGCCCCTTTCACACAGCTGTTCTGTCTATCTGTTTTTCACCCATCTGTTGACAGATGAAAAAGGGACTGCAGTGCATTCCTATGGGCAAACAGATGTAAACAGACATTGTCCATTTACATCAGTTTTTCTCCATTTCCGTTGTGGTTTGCTTTTTTAATCTGAACAATTCTGCAATTTTATTCCATTTAATAAACATGTAGGCAGGTGCAGTCTACTTTTTCCACTGTAGGTGGCTCTCGTCTGTAGTGGCACTGCAACTGGTTTCTCTATGGTTCCCTGGAGCAGCATTCCAGTTGGCTACACTGCATCCAGGTAACCCAGATGGCCATCTTGGGTCACACAGTCTTTTTAAGCCTCTGCCCCTCCCTGTTTTGGTGCAGATTTGCGAAGTGGCTAGTGTAGAAAGAGCATACCCATCTATCAGGGTCAGCACAAGCAGTATTGACAGCTTCTGGAGTAGTAGAACGGTCTGGATAAAAGCGCACAGATGTGTCCCAAAGGAAATAAGTGAATGGTATATGTCAACTGTGATTGGTGGGGAAAAAACTCACTGCTGCCATGGTAAAAACACATCGGTTTGTGAAAGTATGAACAGGAGCCAGGCGCTGTGTAGTTTTGTGATAAAAGTAATACACCTTATATGGAGGTGTGCCTTTAATAATTCATATGGTAAAAAAATAACCAGCCTGTGGCTTTAAGAAGCCAGGTTCCAAGATGGACGGCCCGTCCGCTCAGAGGGAAGCAGTGGAGAGTAGAATGCCTGTCAGTGCAGGGACCACGTGTATCCGACGTCCCAGCATCCCAGATTACGTCACCATGATGTGGAGAGACGGGGGGGAGGAACTCCTGCTGGAGCCGCAGCTTTAAAAGGAAGAGGCCGGTTGCCGGGACAACATGTTTCGCGCACATGCGCTTTATCAAGGACTTGATACTACACAGCGCCTGGCTCCTGTTCATACTTTCTGGAGTAGTAGGGAGAGCTTAGGGACTACATCTTTACTTCAGCAGCTCCCTTTTGAGCTGGACCGGCCAAGCTGCATTCCACTCCCCTTGGCAAGCAATGTCTTCAGTTCTGGGCTACCACAGCTGACTCTTCACTCCATTGACTGTAAGTTCCCCGTGTGGTTGTTGTACTATTTGCAAGTTCTTCAATACATCGGTTACTGCACTCTAGGTCTCTGTGTCTTTACTGTACCTACCCAATATACGGAAGCCGACAAAAAACGGATATAGATGTATGAAGAATGGATGTAAACAGAACAGAACAAAATGGAAGATGGATGTTAACTGATGTATACTGAATCTGTTTTTTTGGAATGAATAGATGACGCCATGTGAAAGGGACAAGAAAAAGGGGAAAAGAAGTTTGATATTATTTTTTTTTTGGAGTGACCTGACACCCGAGTACACTCCAATGGCCTCCCTTTTTTGCCATGTGAAAGGGGTCAAAGGAACTGAGACCAGAGCTTCCTGGAGCTCAACAAACCTGTCAGATGTAAATTAAAGAGTTAAGTCTAGGAGGTGTGAAAGGATACATTAGGGTAAAAAATAAACCTTCAGGCTTAAGCATTTTTTGGGTATGCAGCTACATTTCTATCTTTCCTCCTCCTCTTCCTCCTCCTCTTCTCTTATCTCTGTGTTCTTTTCTCTCCTTTCCCCTCTGTTGTAGGAACAGGGGTGGACAAGGGAGGTTCTTAGTGAGACAGGGAGATCAGCTATGCAGCATACTGCAGAAGGACCCGAAAGAACCCAAGGCTGACTTTCCAGAAAACAACTATTTTTTAACTGTATTTTTCCATGTGATTTCTTGCATAATATGTGTAGAGCTCATTGCGAATTTTGCTCAAATGTCAGTTCAGTTATCTCACTTTTGAAGAGGGTCTTAGATATGAGTCAGAGTTCGTATAATTATGTCGCTATCACACGAAATATGAGTGGCTGTATTTTTCATGATGGTAGTTGTTTTTATATTTAGAAACTTGGGCATTGCATAAAAGGCGGAGTGGACATGTTTGATACAGTGCCACGGTGCCATTAGTTGCTCTTGCTTCCAGAGTGAGAGGTATTCCTCCATGCTCACTTGTCACATGCTCTACTATACACAGAATAACAAGGCAGTATTCCAGCATGTCACTAGTAGGGGTTGCAGATACCAATAGCTGTTGCACACATTTTTGTTTTACATTGTTCAACTTTAGTAAAACTACTGTACAAGTATGCTTCCTTAAAATATGAGATGGGGACCTCAAATATTAGGAAAGTCAAAGCTTATCTAAACTCAAAAAAACAAAATATATTGCAGCTAACCAATCCATAGATATGAAGTTTGCGTTAGTTTTGTTTTTTCAAAATTTTTTGTGATGATTCTATTAACATACCTGCAGCCATAGGATGACCACACTCAGTTGCTCTTCTGTATTAGAACAGTGGAAACCAGATAGGACTAGGGAACCTTGCCCTCCTTCCATTGTCTGTAGCATAGAGGAGTGTAACCCTGAAGTCCTCAAAAAACAATGTAACTGATAACAAATACAAATAAATTTGTATAAATACAAATACATTTTAAATTGTTTATTAATCAAAGCACCTGTATGCCAAGGAAACTAATGGTTTTGTAATGCATGCAGTTATTCCACAGATAAGGCATTATGCGATTGCTTTTTATGACAATGTATGCAGCACCATGTTTCACTGAAATAGTTCATCTTAGCCAATCATCTGTTCCATTACAGATTAAGCTGATTTCAAGCATGATCAGACTCTCTCTCCTACTGCTTTCCTCCATGTACAATTGCTTGCTTGCTCAGGAGATAGATGTGAAATATTGTGTAAAAACCATTGGGTTACCATTGTGATTAGCAATGCATCTGTAATGTATCAGTTCTGTGTATAAAAAGTGAACACTTCTTTAAAATGTATCTGTATAGAATACAGTGACTGGGAAAGCTACACTGTGATTCATGGTAATTATTGGCACTGTTGGAGAAATCAGATTGTGAAATAACACCATGCATAAAATATTCAGTAGTTCATGAGCTGTTGACATTCTCAGACACCACCTGTTTAGTTTTTTTTTTTTTTTTTTTCAAAAAAGATTTTTTATTAGAAGAAAGCAGGCATAACAATACATATACAGACGTGAATCCAAAATCGGACATATTACTGTATGTCGCCTCCCGTGTCGCAGACAGGTCAAAGCATAACAGGCAATACAAAACATAACGTTGTAAAACATTTTGTCAACATAATATTACAATCTAGGAAATGTACCACAAATAAGAAATGAGTTAGGAGATATATTGTCTTTTGACCATTGAGCAGGATTTTCTGTCAGGGAAGTGTGAAGTGTGTGATACGAATATGAACAGCATCTATGGAAGCCTTAGATCCATTTCAAGTGTCCAAGAACTGGATGTATAAGTGTCATGGAGCGTAATACATCTGTTTGAGGTACAGCATTCTGTATTGGTTATGGTACGAAAATAAGAGTAGAACACAGGCGAGAGCTAAAGATCAGGTAGAAAGAGGGTTAGTTAGTAAGTAGAGTAACTTGGTGATAACGTAAGTATATAGAAAGGGATAAGGAAGAAAGAGAGAGAGAGAAAAAAAAAGGGGGGAGGGGAAGAGTTAGGGAGGGGAGGGAAGGGCTTATGGTATGGTAAAACGGAAAAAAGGAGTGTATTCTTGCAGGTAGGTGGCTTTCAACATGTGAAATGCGTCACAATAGAAATATCAGCTTATAGTTGAAGCCATGGTGCGAATCAAGACAGTCAACCGGGTAATATGCAGATACAAGTTCCAAGGGAGCAAGCCTTGGTGAAGGACAAAGGTATATCTAGGCATAGATCGAGAGGTATCTCAGAAAAGAGAACATTCCCCAGTGTCAGAATAGGTCTAGTCAATCATTGCTGCATTAGTAGGTGGTAGGTAGGGGTGGTTTTAAAATGCTTCCAAAAGGCCCAAGTTCCCCTGAATCTCTCGGGATGTTCATTGGCAACAGAGATCAGTTCCTCCATTTCCTCAATTCTATTGATCCTCGCAAACCATTCATGGATAGTGGGAATATTTGTCGAGCATTGTTTGGGACACATTGTTTTGCAGCGTTAACCATGTGTATGGCGAGTGATTTATGATATGTCCAGGATGGGAGTGGGGAGTGGTGCAGTAGAAATTGTGCAGGGGTGAGCTCCAGGTTATGCGTAGTTACTCGTGCAATTGTGGATTGAACTCTCCCCCAAAATGGCTGCAGCATAGGGCAGTCCCACCAAATGTGCATGAGTGTACCCTTAGCCAGGTGACATCTCCAACAAGAGTCCGAGACATTGGGATCAAACTGGTGAAGCAGGGCTGAGACTCTGTACCATCTAGACTATAGTTTAAAGTTCCTTTCCTGAGTGGAAACACATATGGAGCCTTTATGAATAAGTGCGTAGATATGATCCCAGTCTTCCGGCATTAGTTACCACCTGTTTAGTTATGTACCAGACATGTGGAAAATACCTGCTGGACTGCAAGCCAAGATTGCATCCCATTCAGATGTTCCATGTTTCAATACAAATGTCACAATGGCCCATGGACGGACATTTATCTGGTATTTTTTTATTCAATGATTTGATTAGGTTAGTTCTTGCTTGAACATAGCAATAAGGCAATCTGCTTTTTTTTAAAGGGGCTTTACAAGTAAATCTTGAACAGCTCCTGTAGGCAAATAAGGGGGAAAGTGACACTAAACAATATTCTTATTCTCCAGATATAAACTATATACAGTACTGTGCAAAAGTCTTAGCCAGGTGTGAAAAAATGCTGTAAATTAGGAATGCTTTCAGAAATAGAAGTGTTCTTAGTTTTTTTTTATCAATGTTGGAATACAATATTCATGTATTTTTGTACAACTACATCAATGTCATTGTTCAGTAGAGATATATTCTTCAACCAGTAGATGGCATTGGTTATAAGTTTGTGCATCTATAGTTAAACTCTATGTCTTTTCTCTATAATAAATTTCCTGTTTCCAGAGAAGCAGCAGATAAACACATGTGGACTGTGGACTGACTGTTCAGTAGGGCTATGTACAGATTCTCTAACAAACAAAATGTAAAGTAAATGACCAGAAGAGAAATCCATATCAAATCAATATTTGGTGTGACCATACTTTGCCTTCATAACAGCATCAATTCTTCAGTTCCTCTAGGTACACTTGCACACAGTTTTTGAAAGAACGCAGTAGGTAGGTTGTTCCAAACATTTTGAAGAACTAACCACAGATCTTCTGTGGATGTAGACTGCCTCAAATCCTTCTGTCTCTTCATGGAATCCCAGGCAGACTCAATGCTGTTGAGATCAGGGCTCTGTGGGGGCCAGACCATCACTTCCAGGACCCCTTGTTCTTTTTTACACTGAAGTTAGTTCTAAATGACATTTGCTGCATGTTTGGGGTCGTTTTCCTGCTGCAGAATAAATTTGGGCCCAATCACATTCCCTTATGGTATGGCATGATAATTAAGTATCTATCTGTATTTTTCAGCACTGAGGACATCATTGATCCCTACCAAATCTCCAACTCCATTTGCAGAAATGCAGCCCCAGACTTTCAAGGAACCTCCACCATGCTTCACTGTTCCCTGCAGACACTCAATATTGTACCACTCTCCAGCCCTTCACAAACTGATTTTTGCTACAGCCAAATATTTCAAAACTCATCAGTCCTGAGCACCTGCTGTCATTTTTCTGCACCCCAGTTCCTATGTTTTCATGCATAGGATGTGGAAACAAGGCTAAGTGACTCAGCTATGCACAAAAACATAGAAAAATGGGAGCATGTGTGCGAAGAACGCAGTGCCCGACCCTTGCGCTTCTCACCAACTAGTGACAAAGGACCAGACGATATCACACCACACTGTCACTTACGTAACAATGGAAGTCTCAGCTTTACCCTGCACAAAGATTTTCCAGCTCACTGGACCACAATCTAGGTGCCAGAAGTCTAAGAGCGATTGTTACTGGGTTAAGTTAATTAAGCCATTAACTCTTTAAGCTACCACCACTACCTTTTGACTGAGAAGGCGGAAACTCACAATATTAGCAACAACAAATTAGAAAAATAAACATCTGTACACACACTGTCATCACAGACAGGTATATTCAGAGATTTGTCATATACAGTAGCACTCTTCAAGAGACAGGGATTCTTTAGTTTGCATTAAATGCCTTAGGGACATTTTCAACATATTTCAAAATATGGTTTAATAATGAAAAGTTCAAACTGGTGCAAATAAAATATTTACAGAAAAAAAGGGGTTACAAAGAAATAAAGAGAGACTAAAGCAACAAAGAATTAAGAAGTATAGGTAAAGGACACACAGTGAGCGCTCTCAAAGAAACAGCAGCTGAACATCCAGGATAAACGCATGTAAAAATCCTCAGTAAAACATATATATATAAAAATGCAGCGCTGTAAATGATCAAATCATGCAAATCAACACAATAATAGTCCTGAAAAGGTGCTCAATAATTCCCAGTGCCAATGGAAAGAATGCAAACTAACCAGAAACGCATTTAAAATACGCATGTGTGTAAGAAATCCTGGAGATTCCCCTCTCTCCCTCTGGTCAGCTTAAAATTTACGGGCATCGATATTGTCACCCCACACTGGCGAGGAACATACAAAACCAGGGCTGTCTCTCAACTTGAGACCAAGTATATATATGAATTAGATACGTTCCATCCAGTTGGGCTTAATATCGAACTGGATGTGAACTGCTTTATTGATAATAGCTGAATTCCTTCTATGGTATAGTGTTTTTATTTATGATATTATTTTATCTTTGATACCTTTTTTGACCCTTTATTATGTGATTTTGATAAGCGTATGGTGATTCTTGCCTATGTAAGCATATATGAAAATTAAATTTGATACTTGTTGATGGGACCCACACCCCAGTATATATTAGGAGGTGTGAAAAAAGTTTTCATTCATATATAATTTTATATTATTGATTATGTATAGATATAGTTTATCATGATCATGTTTTATTTTAAAGATTGATCACCCCACCTTTAGTACACACAATATTGAAGGATGTTGATCATGTTTGCCAATTTACCAGGTGGCTACTTTCCCCTGTTTTTATATGTTTATCTCATGCAATTTTTCATGCATTTTTTTCATGCGTTTTTGAATAAATATGTTTTATAATTTTAGTACGATAAATCTTTTTTATATATAAAGGAGTTTTTTATATAATTTTCACTAATAAACGACTTGTATATATTTTTAATACGAAATTCGGATTTTAATTGATATTGCGTTTATTTTATGTTAAGCAGTGGCTTGACTGCGGACATTTGTGACATACGTTTTGATGCGGATGGTACCTGCATTTTTAAAATACCCTTGTCTATGGATGTGCATATTAAGTTGCTCAATTCCCCTCTCTTGAGCAACATAAACAGGGATTATGTCCAGACATTTCGTAGATTAATCACGTTTACAGCACTATATGCTGTAGCTTGATATACCCGATTTCAGGTGAGCATTTCAATATACTGCAGGAGATTTGCCATTGCCTATCATTATAATGTTGATTGCAATTTGCCCCTGGTAAAATGGCGCCACACATGTGCACTTCACAATCGCAGACACATGGGCTACGACAAAATGGCCACCGTAATGCACATGGGCCAGATACTATATAAATTAAACGGCGCTGCTGTCATGATGGTCCTTGCTCTACCTCAGAAGAAGTGCGTGCGCACGAAATGCGTCAGAGGGAGCCTGTGGACGTCGTTGACACTACGCCGCCGGTGCTATGTGGAGGCCCGGCGGCCACCAATAATTTTAAGAGGGTCAGTGGGCCACTTTCACTTGCCACCTGATTATATGTTTTACTTGTTTTTTTTTAAATAAATTGAAGTAATATACTACACTATGAGTATCTCTCTGTGTTCTATGTGAGGGGCCTTTCTCCCAACTTCACAGCCACAGAGTGATTTCAATCCCAGCCCTGGTTCCATTGAAGAGGAATATCCTATCCTGGGAGCTTCCTAACCTGCAGGATTTCGTTTTCCTACAAGAGGGCGTCGTCGTCATCCATTTCAGCACATATCCATTTTCTGACCAGAGGGAGAGAGGGGAATATCCAGGATTTCTTACACACATGCGTATTTTAAATGCGTTTCTGGTTAGTTTGCATTCTTTCCATTGGCACTGGGAATTATTGAGCACCTTTTCAGGACTATTATTGTGTTGATTTGCATGATTTGATCATTTACAGCGCTGCATTTTTATATATAAAAGAATTAAGAAGGAGTTGAAAATGAAGAATACTTGTAAAGTCCTTTGGTTTTAGCAGAGTCCAATTGATCAGCCAAAAATGGTTCAGTGGCTCTCTTATGTCCGGTTAAATGTTCCTTGGTTGGTGTTAAACTGAGAACTGTCAAATCTGCTTGCAATCTCTTTTTTATTTGACATCAAGGGGAGGTGTTGACAGAGACCATCCGACCAATTATCCAGTTTAAGGGGTGGATTTATGACCATGTCCCAAATACAGTTCTTATAAGTATTCATATTTCTGCTACCATTTACAGTGTGCTACCATGCAGAGTATTGTCCAGCGTAAAATGTTCTACAAAATGGATGTAGATATGACAGGTCTCAAGGATCTATTTCTCATTGGAGGGGTGTGGAGACCTACTCCACTCTGATACCTCCCAGCCAGGGGCGGACTGACAACTCAAGGGGCCCCCGGGCAATAGGGGATCATGGGGCCCCTGTGTCCTTGCCCAAACTCAAAAAAGCCTATGAAAAAGGTACCAGGGACATCGCATGGGGCCCCCTACTGACCCTGGCCCTCGGGCAGTGCCCAAGTTTCCAAATGGTCAGTCCGCCCCTGCTCCTAGCATAGGGGTTTGGGGTTCACAATGCTACCCAATAACTGATGAAGGTGAAAATGACTTTATTTTGGCCATACTGTCATAATTTCAGAAGTTATGAAACATGCTGAAGTTTTAGAGTCTTGGCTGATGCTCAGCCAATCAGAAATGTGTATTACACAGACTTCCGCTATGGTATTTATGACCCAGTGTCTGTTAGTTCTCCAGATTGCTCAAGCTTGCGAGGGTGACAGTTCTATTAGGGTTTTTAGACTGGAATGGTGGATTAGGCTAAGAGGCTTGAGAGGGCTTGTATGTGTCTTGGTCTGATAAGAAGGCTCTGGCATCAGTTAACAGTTGTGCATTACACCAGAGGCTTCCAGGAAGGATGAAGAGAAGGGAACCACTGCTGCTATTCACCAACTTGTGTTACAAACTGTCAAGACTGAAATCTGAACAACATGGCGTCCTTCCCTTTTCACACAGCTTTGTGAGGGCTCCGTACTAGTTACCATTACAATGTGCTCAGGAGTGATAAATCAAAATTTGAAATATTTTGCTGTAGCAAAAGGTAGTTTGTTTGTGAAGGGCTAGAGAGCGGTACAATAATGAGTTTCTGCTGGCAACAGTGAAGCATGGTGGAGGTTCCTTGCAAGTTTGGGGTTGCCTTTCTGCAAATAGAGTTGGAGATTTTGGCAGGATCAATGGTGTCCTCAATGCTGAGAGATACATGCAGATAAATATGCATCATTCAATACCATCAGGGAGGCGTGTGATTAGCCCCAAATATATTCTGCAGCTGGACAACGACAACTATTTTAAGTGTCAGGAAGAGCAAGGTGTCCTGGAAGTGATGGTGTGGCCCCCACAGAGCCCTGATCTCAACATCATCAAGTCTGTCTGGGATTACATGAAGAGACAAAAGGATTTGAGGCAGCCTACATCCACAGAAGATCTGTGGATTTGAAATCCCTGCGGCTTTCTCTCCTCTCCTTGCAGGGATGACAGTACGGGCTAGATGGCTTCTGGTTGGTCAGCACCGTGACGTTGCATGCAATTTGGACAGAAATCACACTGCATTCCTGTTCAAATTGCATGTTATTCTTTGCAGTGCGATTTGCGCCCATTCATTTTGTATGGATGCAAATCACACTGCAAAGTATTGGTTTCTGGTATTGGGAGAATTTTCACAAGTATGAGTACTTGGTATTGGTGCATCGCTAATGCTGATGATAAAATAAAAAAAGTGTATGCTGTGACCATAGAACTCCAACCACTTCAATACCAGGCACTTTCACCCCCTTCCTGCCCAGGTAAGCTTTTAGCGCTGTCACATTTTAAATGACAATTGCGTGGTCATGCAAAACTGTACCCAATTCAAATTTCTATAATTTTTTGAGAGAGATAGAACTTTCTTTTGGTGGTATTTAATCACCACAGGGTTTTTAATTTCTTGGCTAAACAAACAAAAAAAGTGAACATTTTGAAAGAAAAATTATTTTCTTCTGTTATAAAATTTTGCAAATGAGTAATTGTTTCTTCTTCACTGATGTGAGCTGATGAGGCTGCACTGATAAGCTGCACTGTTGGGGACTGATAAGGCAGCACTGATAACCTGCACTGATGGGCACCGATAACCTGCACTGATTTGGCACTGATTTTGCACTCTCCAGTAAATCAACCTCATTGTGTGTAACAAAATGTTGTGAGGCATTGGGGGTATTTACTAAAACTGGAGAGTGTAAAATCTGGTGCAGATCTGCATAGAATCCAATCAGCTTCCAGGTTTTATTGCCAAAGCTAAATTGATCGAGCTTAAGTTAGAAGCTGATTGGCTACCATGTACAACTGCACCAGATTTTGCATTCTTCAGTTTAAGTAAATTTTACTTTGTGTGTAACAGAGTGTTGTGAAGTATTGTGTGTAAGCCTGGGTTCACATATATGCTGTGCGGTAAATTGCATGTGATTCACACAGGAACCGCACCGCATTCCGGTGCAAATCACATGCAATTTGTGTGCGGTGTTATTGGACCTATACATTTTGTATGGCTCTAATCGCATTGCACCTGCACCAGAAAAATGTGCAGGACTCTTTTTTTGGTCCGCACTAGAATCAGATCGCATGGGTATTCACACCTATGTGATCCGATTCTGCAGATCGCACCGCATTTTGCGGACCACTTTCAGGGTGTTGTTAACTTAACATACACACCCTTAGCGGTTCGCATGAACGGGGTACGATTCTAATGCGGGGCGGAATTCACACTGAAAATGCTGTGAATTCCGCACTGCATCATTGTGAACCAGGGCTAAGGGAGTGCTATAAGGCACTGTGTGTAACAAAGTGTTGTGAGGAATTGTGTGTAGTGTAATGTTGGGAGGCATTTGGGTTGATTTACTAAAGCTGGAGAGGGCAAAATCTGGTACAGCTGTACATGGTAGCCAATTAGCCTCTAACGTCAGCTTGTTCAATTAAGCTTTGACAAAAAACTGGAAGGTAATTGGTTTCTGTGCAGAATGGCACCAGATTTTGTATTCTCCAGTTTTAGTAAATCAACCCCACTTTGTACAACAGACATGAGGCAGTGCTGGTAGTAGAGAGGCATGAGGCAATTTAGGTAAGTTTACCTTTGGGCACCCATGATGGAGAGGACACATGTGAGGTGCTGGACTTCATAATTAGTTCTCCTTCAAGAGTGCAAATCAAGGATTTCTCATGGAAATGGTTGCATAGTGTCCAACAAGTGAGCAAGGCTAAGCAATGTTGTCATGGCAATGAACAAATGCACCATAAATTCACAGCAACTAGAAAATGAATTCTTATTAGAATGTAATAGCTTTGCCATTAGCTGGTAGCTTACACTTGTCAAAAAGGATCGTGCTGCTTAGCTATGATGGAGCCTAACAATTTTATTTACAGTGTGGTCTGGTCTGTTTCAAGCTACCAAAAATGGCAGATTTATAAATCATCTTTCTTTGCTGTGATCCCTATACCCAGTTCCCTCAGATGGTCAACAGGTACCTGGGGGTTTCTGAAAATTCCCCCCAATGCAGTTTTTTTCAGACCACATACTTGGACTGGAGTCTTAGGCATTGCTGGAAAGGATTATTGTTGTACACCTTTTGGCAAGAGCCCACCTAATTTTATGTATTCATTTTGGATGGACATATGCTAAAGTGGGTCATTCTTCAGTACAATGAAAAGTGCAAAATGTGACTATTCTATAAATTCTATAAATTACAACCAAGAGCTAATCCTAGTGAGCATTTTGCTACTATTGATAAATAGGGTCAATCTATGGTTGTTGTCCTGCCAGTGAAGGCCTGGGGAGCCTTCCCCCCAACCTCCACCAAAATAGTTTTTCTGGTCTTGTCCTCCATAACCCTCTCTAGCTAATAGCCAGATAAATATAATAATGGATTATTGCATCTCTGGATAGCAGGCTGAATTCTTCATTAAGTTATGGCATACAGGAATTCTCTTTGTTCATGTTTTGCACCACATTCCCAATAATTTAAAAAAAATATTTTACTGTCCCAAACACTTACCTAAATCCATGGTCATGTGATTTGCAAGGCACTGAATCTTTCCCTTTTTGGACTGCAGAATCCGAGAGTTCTTTTATGTCATTTGCTTGTTCTATGAAACACTTGCTATTGGTTCCATTGGTTTGATTCTCACAGGGTTCTGAAGACTTCAGTGGGGGAATGGCGACATCACAATGGGGGGGAGGGGGGGACATGGACAGTACAGCAGTAGTGAATAATTGGTTTTCAGTCCTGGAAGATGTACCACAGAGAGTCATGTGATGGTTTACTCAAGAGAGTAAAAAAGGGCACCTGAAGACTCCAGTGGTGGAATGGTGACATCACAACAAGGGTTGACAGACTCAGACAATAGCAGTGGATAGTCTGTATTCACTGATGAAAGAGGTATCACAGATGGTCATGTGATAGTGGAAAATAAAAAACAGATTTTTTAATTTAATTTAATTTGTGAATGGGTAAAAGATGGGTTGGTTGGGGGTGCTTTAAATTTGTGCTCGTGTTAGTTCAGCTCAAGCCTATGAGTCTGCTTTGGCTGGCTGAAAACAGCACTTTCTCAATATAAAATTTGTTCTGTAATGATTTTGACTGACTTGCTAGAGTAAATCCCCTACTTATGAACGAGTTTTGTTCTGGGACTGTGTTTTTAAGTCCAAGTTGTTCATAAGTCCACCAAAGTTAGCGCTTGCAGACAATGGCTGCGAGCTCTGATCAATGTGTTCTGGTGTGGGGGGAGTTCCCCTGTCAAAACATGCAACAACAATGCTTGGTTGGGCGATCTGTCAGGTTTTTTTTTTTTTAACGAGACAAAAACTGACTGTGTATACCAGCCTTTCTCAACCTTTTCAACACAGAGGAGCCCTTGACATAACTTTCCGGTCTCAAGGAACCCCCTGCTAAAATTACTATATCTACAATTCATGATACATTAGTGTTATAGTTAAAGGTAAGAATGCTCCTTACACTTCTGGTTATTAGGAAGAATACAGATTGCTAAAAAGATCAATGGTGTTAGTGGGAACTTACCTGAGAGGCAAAAATTGCTCATTGCTCAAGGAACCCCTGACAACCTCTAGAGGAACACTGGTTGAGAAACTCTGGTGTATTCCCAGCTTTACATGATTGGACATGTGAACACACGTTTGAATGTTTGCAATTTGAACTTTCGTAATAAGGGAACTTATTGTACTCTATATAAAAATTGCCATCTTTATAATACGAAACAGCGTGTAAACAGCAAAACATATAAGCAATATTCAAATTAATATTACAAATATATATCAAAATTCATATATACTGATGATAGATCTTGTCTAAAAATGCATGCAGTGAGGAAAAGTCAATTATCATATTTTCACGCCTGGAAAAATAATTTTCTAGTAGGCTGAACGATTTCAACTAATTTATGCTGGCTTGCACTATACCTAAACACCTTTTTGGGTTGTTTGCATGTCTTTAAGTATCTTTAATTTAAAGAATGTCATAAGAAAACTTTATCATTGCATTTGAAAGAACCGTCTGAAGTCAGCAACCTTTTTGTTAGTACACATGGTACAGTGAGACTAATTAAGGACACCATCTGGTTTTATGAAGCACTCTCTTGCTGAATACATTGAAGCTTAGATGTCTTTAAAGTCTGGAGATTTTTTGGTCCATTTTCCACCATATGTATGGTCTCAATGTAAGTACTGTGTGTAGCGTGTTATTCAAACGTTTTAAAACAGACCTTGCAGTAAAATGCTAGGTCTGCTCAAACTTCCCGAGCTCCCTCACCCTTTACAAATTGCCCATTCTTATTAGGTCTAAAATGTAGAATTAAACCTACCTTACCTCCATTTTCTACATCACTGGTTATGATGTCTGCATCCTTCTAAGAAGAGTCCTGAGGAATGCAGAGCAGGCAAAATTGTGCAAGACCTTTCCACCCATTGCATCTTTTCATGAGATTTCAGCAGCTCTGTATTCATTCCCCTAGCAACTAGCCAGAAGGAGTGTGATGTTATCCTCACCTAGGTGCTGTGGGTGGAAGTTGGGGATGAGAGATGTATGCATCCTGTTTTTTTTTTTTTGCGTAAGCGCATTTTACACCTACTAGTGCTAGATGATTTGTGAAGGGGGAGGGGGCCTGGACAGTGTAAGTGGACCTGGCATTTCACTGCAAGTCTGCTTTAACTTGTAAGATGTAACATATTTTCAAAGTATTCATCTTGTGGTATGGCTGTAACAGTTATCCTAAATCTGGTTGCTTGATTGTCATATTTTTCATGTTTATTGGTTTTTCATGCCAATAATTCATTTATACTGTAAATATACTGTGCATATATATATTATTATTATTATACAGGAGTTATATAGCGCCAACAGTTTACTCAACACTTTACAATATAACGGAAAACAATACAGCAATAATGCAGTTCAATATATAAATATATATATATATATACAGTATATACACATTTAGGCATTGGATTGAATACTGTAACTGTCACCATCCTTTTCAAAGGATGGAAATATCAGTATGGAAATCCACCTGCTGTCTAATTTGCAACCTAAGCAGGAATGGTGTCGGATTGTGTGACACTCCCACAACTTTTATTGAGACTCTTTGTGAGTCAATTAACTACAGTCTGCATTTGTTTTACAGCTCACAGTATGTTCGGTCTGATCAGTGAGTTGTAGCTATAATAATAGGGAATAATTAATTAGATGTATTTTTTATGTGAAACTGGTTGCTCTTCTTCCTTTTTTTTTTTTTCTTTTTTTGCTGCTCAAATACTTTGCTCTATGGGAATATTTGCATTGGTATGCAGCAGAAAAATGCATTTGCACCATCAGGCTAATATCAATCTGACAAGTTGAAGAATATACACCAGTGGTCTCCAAACTGCAGCCCAGGGACCAGATGTATCCCTTTGCTTGCCCTTATCTGACCCTTGAGGCACTATTCCACCAACTGAGATGAATTATTGGGCACTATTTCACCAATTGACACCAATGATGGAACACCATTCCCCCTACTGGCACCATCAGTGGGACAGCTTTCATCTCACTGATACCAGCAATGGGGAACTATTCCTCCAATTAAAACCAATGATGGGGCACTAATACTGGGGCACAGTCCGAACCCCATAAAGCCTGAAGGACAGTAATCTTGCCCTTTGCTTTGGAGACCCCTGATATACACTGTGAGCCAGCCTGTCTCTTTTATATTGTGTAGTGCTGTCAATCTCACTCTCATCCAGTTCCTTAAGCTGTGGATGATTGTCCATAAAATTTATGGAGCTGCAAAGTTCTAGAGCCAATGCCACTTGACAAAGCCAGCAGCATGGCACCAAATATCTATGACTACCACTGCAAAGATTTTTTTTCTTCCTACTGACTACCAATGTAGGTGTAATTTTTCCCACTGCCCCCAGATTAATTGGTTCCAGTGAGGGTTTCACAAGACCTGAAAATTATTCTAGGGGCTCTATGGGTAAAAATATTGAGAAAGGCTGATCAGTAGTAGTAGCAGTAAAGAATTGTGGTGTCTCCCTCCCCAAGACTATTCAGTGTGACTGTATTTTAACGCAGTCCTACAAAATCCGAAAGCTCCAGTTACAAGACAGAAAGACTGCTTGCACGCTCTTTTTCTACTTCTTCTTTAGCCTCACAACCTTAAATTAACTTTGCCATGACTTTCAGACAAGGACTGTTATTTATGTTAGTGTACTGAATGAGCTGTGACTTAATTTGCTCATATATAACGCCAGGAAAAGTCTTTAAGAAGTTTTGTACTGGTGATTCTATTGGTATGCACAGTGGTATGAAGAGCACCATTGCTTTCAGACATCACATTGGACAAGAGGATATGAATGAATAAAGCCAAATGCAGTAGCCATGCCCTGAGATAATAGGAGATGATGTTAGGCTGTGAGAGAAGAATATTAAAAAGCCTTGATAAATTATATGAGCAAAGTGTGGAGAAACTCAGAAAGCTTTTTGTCCCATGGTAAGCACAGATGAACAATTAATTATGTATAACTGGCAGAAATTCTCTGTCACTGACTGCAGTCAGTGTAGCCTCTGCCAGCCTATTCATACCATTATAATGCCAGAGCATTAGGATTTCCTATTTAGATATCTTCTGCCTGGTTGAGGCTCCCATTAAATTGAAATGGAAAACCAGGACAATCCTGTCACACAAGTACTAGACCTCTCTCACCTCTTGCAAATTTTGATATTTAATGACTTCATTGAATTAATTGTTTTTCATTTTAACATTCTATGCTTTTCTTAAGGTCAGGATTTACTTGGTTAGAGTTAGCAGTAATCAAATAATAAGAGACTTGGGAGAGCAGTATATATACAGTGCATCCAGAAAGTATTCACAGCGTTTAACTTTCGCCACATTTTGTTATGTTACAGCCTTATTCCAAAATGGATTAAATTCATTTTTTCCCTCAACATTCCACAAACAATATTACAAAATGACAATGTGAAAGAAGTTAGTTTTGAAATCTTTGCAATTTATTAAACATAAAAAAAAAACATGTACATAAGTATTCACAGCCTTTGCTCAATACTTTGTTGAAGCTTCTTTAGCACCAATTACAGCCTCAAGTCGTTTTGAGTATGATGCTACAAGCTTGGCACACCTATTTTTGGACAATTTCTCCCATTCTTCTTTGCAGTACCTCTCAAGCTCCATCAGGTTGGATGGGTAGCGTTGGTGCATAGCCATTTTCAGATCTCTCCAGAGATGTTCAATTGGGTTCAAGTCTGGGCTGTGGCTGGGCCACTCCAAGATATTCACAGAGTTGGCCAGTAGCCACTCCTTTGCTACGTGGGCTGTGTGCTTAGCATTGCTGTCCTGTTGAAAGATGAACCGTTGCCCCAGTCTAAAGGTCTAGAGCGCTCTGGAACAGGTTTTCATCAAGGATGTCTTTGTATATTGCTGCATTCATCTTTTCTTTGATCCTGACTAGTTTCCCAGTTCCTGCCACTGAAAAACATCCCCACAGCATGATGCTGCCACCACCATGCTTCACTGTAGGCATGGTGTTGGCCAGGTGTTGAGCGGTGCCTGGTTTCCACCAGACATAATGCTTGGCATTCAGGCCAAAGAGTTAAATCTTTGTTTCATCAGACCAGAGGGTTTTTGTCACGTACCTGGTGGGGGAGCCTGACGTGGAGATGAGGGCGTCCTCTTACACCTCCTGCTCGGAGCCTCTGATAAAGCAAGCAGAAGGCACGAGAGCCAGGAATGGCACGAGTGCCTGGCAAGTCTGCGATGTCAGCCAACAGGGGGGCAGTCCGGATGACCAGGATGCAGGTGAGCAGAGGATGCAGGTCAGCCAGAGCAGCAGTTGGTAGGTTCTAGCAGGACCTCGGTAACTGCAGACAGAAGGTAGCTAGTGGTAGGCACAGGCTGGAGAAGAAGCAGAGTCAGACAAGCCGGGTCGGGATCTATCAGGTGGATGAGGTACAGGGAGCAGGCAAGCGGATAGTCGAAGTTCAGGCCAGAAGTTAGCAACCATAAGCAGATAGCAGGGGAACAGGCAGAGGCTTAGTCAAAGGGTAAGCTGGGTCAGTGCAGGCAGAGTTCAAGCGAAGTCAAGAGAGGTTAGGTTGGCAACAGGATCGGGGTACAACAGACAGCAGACTATGTAACGTGGTGGACCAGAAGGAAAGGCCTTCCAGTGCAGCAGTGGTTTAAATAGCCCGCTTGGCACCAGTCTGGTAGCAGGTGTGCATGCCGGTGTGTGCGCGCGTGTATGTGCAAAGCTGATAGGTAATTGGCATTGGCGCATATATGTGCACCTGAGCATTCTCTGTTTTCCCTGACAACGGCTGATAGGTAATTGGCATTGGCACATAGATGTACGCCTGGGCATTCTCTGTCTGCCCTGACAGTTTTGTTTTACATGGTCTGAGAGTCCCTCAGGTGCCTTTTGGCAAACTCCAGGCGGGCTACCATACATGCCTGATTGGTGGAGTGCTGCAGAGATGGTTGTTCTTCTGGAAAGTTCTTCTCTATCCACAGAGAAATGCTGGAGCTCTTTTAGAGTGACCATCGGGTGCTTGGTTACCTCCCTGCCTAAGGCCCTTCTCCCTTGATCGCTCACTTTGGCCGGGCGGCCTGCTCTAGGAAGATTCTTGGTGGTTCCAAACTTCTTCCATTTACGCATGATGGAGGCCACTGTGCTTATTGGGACCTTCAATGCTGCAGAAATTTTTCTGTACCCTTCCCCAGATCTGTGCCTTGATACAGTCCTGTCTTGGAGGTCTACGGACAATTCCTTGTACTTCATGGCTTGGTTTGTGCTCTGACATGCACTGTTAACTATGGGACCTTCTATAGACAGGTTTATGCCTTTCCTAATCATGTCCAGTCAACTAAATTTCCCTCAGGTGGACTCCAATCAAGTTGTGGAAACATCTCATGGATGATCAGTGGGAACAGGATGCACCAGAGCTCAATTTTGAGTGTCATGGCAAAGGCTGTGAAAACTTACGTACATGTGGGGTTTTTTTTTGTTTTTTATTTTTAATAAATTGCAAAAATTTCAAAACAAACTTCTTTCATATTGTCATTATGGGGTATTGTTTGTAGAATGTTGAGGGAAAAAATTAATTTAATCCATTTTGGACTAAGGCTGTAACATAACAAAATATGGCAAAAGTTATGCACACCATAACAAAGGGCTCTTGGTGTATTGTTCTCATGGAAGTCATTAGCTTATATTTTTTATAAACCATAGTTTTTTTACTTTCACATTATATAAGAACATAAAAAAACCAGTGGCAATACATGGAATGGTTAAAGTGGTTGGAAACCTGAGGTATGAAATATAAACAAAGCATATCCTTCTATACTGTGTACTAGCCTCTATCCATAACATCTAACTTCTGACAGTGTTTCCCAACTCCAAGAGATAATTGGTGATGGGGGAGGAGAGCTTCGGCACACAACCTGTGATTGACAGCCACAGCTGTGCATGTTCCCTTGTACTTTGATGGAGGGGATGTGTCCCTACACTCCAATTAGGGCTCAGAGCTCTCCTCATTGAACTCTGTAGTGTGAGACTTCAGATCTCCACACCGCCCCCCCCCCATTCTTCAGAGCTGAGAGATGCTGTGTAAAATGTGTTTATGAAGACTGTAAGGAGGATTTGTTTCATCTCCGTGTATCATCTGAGACCAGTCACATCACTGGGTATATGTAGAGGTTTTCAAATACTTTGTCATGTACAAGAACAAACAGTACTGAGAAGGTTACATGCTTCAGATGTCTTTCAGGCAGAATGTACTGTATTTCATAATAAAAATTATGGGGGTGATTCAATAAAGCATTTGCAATACCTTTCTGACTGTATCAGAAAGTACTGCGCCAAATTCATGAAAGTCATACAACAGTATTCATGCTATTTCCAAATTTAGGTAGATCTTATGTGCGACATTCTGGTGCTGTAGCTGTGACAAATTGATTAAGAAATATAATTGATACGAAAAGTGGCTGTAAATAAGACGTCTTCCATGTTGTGTTGCACATATACGTATTGTGTTGCAGACAAAATCCTGTCAGAGACCCTTCAGATACATTTTAATAGAATGGGAAAAAACTGAATGTTCTCAGGCTTATTTCTCCACTGATCGAACGTGTGAATTGGGAAAATACTGCATTATAGCCACTTGATGGAGCTGAGGAGCGTAATTGTTTCCTATAAAGTCAGCGCCATCTAGTGGCCATAATGTTATATTTTCCCCATTGACACTTTCAATCTGCAGAGAATATAGCCTGAGAACATTCAGTTTTGCCCCATGAGCACAGAACAAATTTACATGCAGTTTCAAAGGATAAAAGCTATGCAATTGTTTTATAAATACACCCCTGATTGATCCTGCCATGCACATGCTTCCTGTCTTAGGGTGACTACATTTACTCTACTATATCTATAGAGGAGTTGTCACCCTTGGAAAGGACTACAGTATACCTCTACTTTTCCCATTGTGAGAAGGGGTGATGGTCTGTGATTCCCTGAAGAGATCTGGTAAGAGCTGATAACACTGTTTAAGATTCAATTCAGTGCACAGGAAGTTACAAGGACACTGGATTTTTGTCAGAATCAAAAAGCATTTATATTTGCTTGCAGAAAATATATATGGCCTGAAAAGGAAGGAAGCCATCACATTTAAAGTGGTTGTAAAGGCTATTTAAAATAGAAAGGAAGTTATACTTACCTGCTCTGTGAAGGGGGGGGAGGGGGACAGGTATTGGAAGGTTTTTTTTACCTTGATGCAAAGAATACATTGAGATAAAAGAAAACCTTTTTGCATTTATATCCACTTTAAGGACTGGTGAGCTGCAATATATGTGTTTTTGGGTTTAAATATGTTTTAAAGTGCCCTAGTAGTTATTAGTACCAAACAGGATGATTTAAAGAGGGGGTTAAGAATGGTGTACACACAACATAGACACTTGTATCTACAAGTAAGCTTGTAATAAAGTTACCTGTAGGTACAAGGAATATCTCCTAAACGTGCACTGTTTAGGAGATATTCAGTGTTTCTGCAGCTAGGGACATCATCAGCACATGCACTCTGAAGGGATGATATACTAACTCATGCGATACATACTAACACATTTTAACATTACCTTACAAGTTATTTTGTTTTTTCTTTCTAACAGAGCAGTTTACTACCACTTTAAAGCCTAATCTAGAAATTTGTTTGTTAATGCTGTTTGCTTCTTAAGCCGGCCATAGATGAAGTGATTTTCTTTTCTGCAATCATGGGTTGCAGGAAAGAAAATCACTTGATTCCCCCATCAACACAGTCAGTGTTGATGGGGGAATCCATCCCGCAGAGCCATTGTATTCTCCCAACCCTGTTGGAAGAACACAGTGATTACTGATAATGGCTGTAATGACCGCTGGCAATAATCGCATGTATAATCAGACAGGCTGGTTGTACCAAAGTTGATCGACTGATTAACTTGGGTACATTCAGCCTACTGATACATTGTTCAAATCTTGGCCAGTTCAGCAGGGACAGGTTTGAACTGTCTATGGCTGGCTTTACTTATAAAAGATGATTACATATTTTTTCTTTTTTCAATATGTTTTATTTACAAATGAGCAAAGGTTACAAGGTTTGCTTTAACAATTTTACAAAGTGTATGTAGCAACAATACAGAGTAACAATAAAAACTAGTTGAAATGTAATATATAGTTAAGGGCAAAAGCAGCACTTGGACAGGGAGAGGGAGGGACAGAACTGGGATCCAATCATGTGTGCTGTATTTGACTGTGTTGACAAGAAGCATGCAGATTGGAGGAGTGAGCAGGAGGATGACATCATTAGTCTGCTGCTGCTCTTTCACTGTGCAGTCAGCAGGCTGGGGGTGGAGAGGGGCGGCTACTGTATCACTCATTGTAAGTCGTTCCCTTGGCTGTGCTGTATGGGGAGTCTGTTCACATCTGAGGACGGAATAAAAAGAAACATCACAAGACAAACAAAAGATTTCCCAGCAATACTTACCAGCCAGCTTGTGAAAAAAAAACAGTTTGGTCCTGTCTAACAGTTTGCATTAAAAACAGAGGGTTTTGTTTGCAAATACCTGCGTAAGCCACAGTCCCACGTCAAGGGTCCTCTGTATACGGTGGACCTAACTAAAATTTCCAAAGCCTCCATAGTAGGAGCACATGTATCAATGGATAGGTTAAGGGCAGGTGTGCCTGGAGGAGCCCATCCCTCTTTAAAGGCACAGGCACGCATGTGACACCCAGCTACACCAAAATGACAGCAAAAACATCCAGTGCATCCCTGCGTCCAACTTAGCCAACTACACAAAAAATGGCAACCGTCCCAGCCTATAACCTGCCTTAGCAGTAAGGTGCACATGGAAGGGCAATGCATTGCCCTTCCATGTGCACTTTACTGCTAAGGCTGGTTTTGTGTAGTTGGAATAAAAAGAAATACAAATCCTTTGGTGGGTAAAATTTCTCCAATATATATACATTTATCTGTTTGCTAAATATAGAATTGCTAGGAACATCAGATTAAGCCACACTGATGTGGACTGCTGGTATAAATTATACTGTTTGTCGCAGAATCAAAATGGTGCTTGTGCAGCTCTCAGTGCCTCCTCTTCAAGGCTTCATGTTGTGTTGTCCCATTCGGTGATTTTAATCCTACAAACTGTTGCTTGCACAAAACCTGCACAAGCAATGCCTTCAACTACATGGAATACAAAAGCAACTGTTGCATTACTGAGACTCTACTTGCAGGAGATGCAATAACTAGTCTGTTTGATGCAACCTAATTCTTTAGCATGCCCTAGTGTTAAACCCAGCCTGGGAGTGGCTTCAAAGCCAGGGTAACGTGAGTAGGTCCTTTCTGTCATGCCCTAATGCATTTAACACATGTGTCAGTATCAAGCCTCTCACGGCAATCCATGCAATATTATACATTCACTTTTCTCGTCCACAAGAAAGAGGGCAGATCTTCTAGCAAGCAAAGCTTCCGAGACTTGTCAGCAGTCTGCAGCTCATTCCTGTTCTGTGCTCGTCAATACCATTTAAAGGCTGGAAGCAGTGTAGTAAGAGCTTGGTTAGAAAAGTCTTATTCCCATCTACTCCAGGAATACAGTGTGCTTAAAGCCAGATTGGGTTAACCCTCATTTATTTAAAGTAATAATAGTCTTTTGTGTCAGGGAAACTCCCAGTTTTTTTCTTCCCTTTAAGCACAGGCGGTGAGCATGGGCAATCTCTGTCTGTGCAGCTGGAATTAAGACTCTCGAGCTGTCAGCTTGCAAGCAGTACTTGTCTGTGACACATCGGGAGCAGGAATTTTGGTTTCTGTGTTTTGAATCCACACGTTGGCTTTGGATGTTGGAATATATAGAATCAGCGGTCCCTTTCGCTACATCACATCAATAAAATGAGTGAGGAACCCAAGGAGAAAACCTCTAAGCCCGCTCACAGGAAAAAGAAAGGAAAAAAGGTAATGTGTCTCCATTGTTTCCTTTGTGTTTTTGTGTGTGATCGTTGTGATCAAGGCGTTCATGTTCTTTACTGATAGAGAATAAGTTGCTGTTAAAGGGGATGCTGGCTGTTTATGCTCTCTGCTGGGTGTGTTCTGGAGAGGAAAACATGGATTGTCCAGATTTTAAAGGCAGAAGAGGATAATCAGACACACCTTCTCATGTTATTGATAATTGATAGATGTGTCAAATTTGACCTCACATCTATAGAATGCCTACTATTGGTACAGCTATATTGCTTATCCTCATATTTTGTCTGGATAACTTTTGTATTGTGGTGTTATGGTAGGGCTGTAAGTCGCTACATATTGAGAAGATGCTAGGGCTGGGCACTTGAAGGTGTATCCAAATAACCTACACATCATCTACAGGGGACTGGTACCCTATTATGAAGAGATGAACACTATGCAAGCTGTTGACTATGTTAATGTTACCGTGTTTATTGTATTCCCTAGGTGGTATCTACAAGTCATTCAAAATGCTGTGATTTTAAGCAAACAGGTGCTCTGTTCCTATCAGGAGGTACAAAGAAAAACAAGCATAAAAGTATATGTAGCCCAGCAGTCATGGTTGTGATTCTGTGCTTGACAGCCATGGTAAACCAGACAATTAAGATAATCAGGGTGTGCTTATGCCGACAATCTGGTCCAAACTGTCACTTCTGTCGGGTTTTCGGAATGAAAGGGATGAAATGACAGGCTTGACAGAATAGTAGTCACACAGCACTACGCCACTTGCTATTTTAAGCACAATTTAGATACCGGGAAAATCTGAGATGGTAAATGACAGGGGATTCATTTAATATACAAAATATTGCACGGTAAACAGAGTGTGAATGGGTATGGACACCTGTTTTCTGTTAAAAGGGAATAGTTTGAGCATTGTTTCTTGTTGGATTTTGGTTGTGCCGTCTATTATGTAGGATTATAAAAAACTGGATAGTCATTTTCCAGAGTACTGCCATACTGTTTTTGTAGGATTAACTCCACCCTAGACACACCTCTTTTTATGACATCACCTCTTCTGCTGGTAATCTGAAGGTGTGCAGGGGATGGAGTCTATTTCGTGAATCAAGTCTAGTTTGTTATGAATAACATTTATGGGCTTTTATGTCTCGTCTGCATTTTATATATTATTTGGAATAAAATAATCATACCTGATTTTTTTTTCTGCCATTTTCAAAATAGTTGTAAATGGCATACACTCAGATAGATGGATAGATAATACGATAGGAGATAGATAGATAGATAGATAGATAGATAGATAGATAGATAGATAGGTAGATAAATATTGATTTACTAAAACTGGAGAGTGCAAAATCTGGAGCAGGTGCGCATGCTAGCCAATGAGCTTTTATCTTCTGCTTTTCCAATTAAGCTTTGACAATAAAACCTGGAAGCTGATTGGTTTCTATGCAGAGCAGCACCAGATTTTGCACTCTCCGGTTTTCGTAAATCAACCCCAGTGATGGATGGACAGACATGTCACATTAGAAGATTGGTGGATTCATGGTTTTTGGAATTTAGCTTATGGAATGATTACTTTTTCACCAGATTTCTTTATAAAAAATATATTTGACTCATTTTGTTGACATTTTACTCACTTAAAATGTGTTCTTTTGAAATGTGGTTGAAAATGAAAATTGAATTGTTTCCATTTTCATCTTCTCGGCAGCTATTATAAAGCAATTTCAGCACCAGTAATTGTATTATGGTTGTAGTATTTATACGATATTGTAAGCACAGAAAAGCTTTGTGATGTCATTGGTGTAGAAGGTCATGAAATTATTACTGCTATATACATAATTTCCTAGAGTTTTTTACTTTATTCATTTTTTCTTTGTAGTTTGCTTACTTTGTTCCTGCTAACATTTAATCATTGTTGGTGACTCCAGTAATCAAATGAAGACTAGTTAGTTAGAAGCAATTCATGGACACTCTCATGTAAAAGGTGTTTCTTATGTTTATAAAGAAGTAAAAAAAATCCCACTAGACATATTCCCTTATTTAAAAGTAATCTGGATTATTTGAAATCAAATTGTTCGATGCTGTAGAGTTGAATTACCTAACACATTCTCATAACTCTCAGAGACTCTGTTGGTGGAGTATATCATGCTTGAAGCAGATCTTCACTCATTAAAAAAAGTACCCCTCATTCCATTCCCCACAACCAGCTTTAACACATTTTCATTGTTTTTGGGGGCATCTCTTCTCCACTAGGTGAGAATGATGGCTACTGGGGCTATCCCTTTCCCCACTGCAGTCCCCTAGGATACTTCACACATCCCAGAAGGCTCCAAGACCTTTTGCTTTGCACATGCACAGCGGGGAGCCGGCTGTGAGGCATCAGGAAGTCACAGCCAACCCCCAAATCCAAAGTGCCTGTTAAGTGTCTGTTCCGTAAAAGTACTTTTAATTTTTTTTAAACCAGAATGAAGTTCCCCTCAAGTTCCTTGCTGTGGGAATTATAAGGGACTCCAATTTATTTTCCTTTTGATTTTTTAAAATATTCTGCAACAGAAGGTTGTGAAACATACAGGTAGGTGGGAACACCTAAAACTACCAAGACAGGAACAGAGTACAGAGATATGGCTGGCAGAGCTCACTTCTGGAATGTCCAAGATATAGAAGGAGCAAGGTGCTGACTTGGCACATACAACTCCATTTAAAACTACAATTTCATTTGTATACAATCTATTTTATTAACAAAGTAAATAAAAAAAACTTGAAGCAGCTGCCCGATACTTGGAAGACACAAATTCCAATGTTTTGAAAGGGGAAAAAGGAATACATCCCAAAATGTTTAGAGCATGCTACCAGTCTCTAGGACCGTGAAGAATTAGTGCACAAAAAATTGATGCAAAAAAATACCATTGTGATAATTTAGAGGTTGTATGTAATGTATGAATTGTATGGGTTTTGTTACTGAAATAGTACATTTATTTTTAAAAGACCTGAAATAGGCACACTGGAGGAGGAAAGAAGGATGGGGATTAAGAATCGAAAAGAGTGGCAGCTGGAAGCAGTGTGAGAATATAGAAGAATATAGAATAGAAAATAATGCATGTATCTTGGCCATAGAGGAATGTCTGCTTGTGGCTCGCAAGCAATTAGATTGGAAAGGTTCATGTTTAAACAGCACCAGCCCCACATTTACAGTAATAGACAAAGTAGAGGACATGGTGGGATCTGCTGCTTTATGCTCCTGCAGGTTAAACATGGCAGTGATAGTTACCTGTCCTGGTAAACTGCTAAAGAGTCAGAAAAATCATTACTTGAGAAAGTAAGTGATCAACGACAATGCACTATTTATGATATGAGTCCCGTTAAAGTACATGAGGTTTGAAAGACGCCCTCCTTAATTGCAAAAAGAACAGCAACCTGGGACATTTACCCCATCAACAACCCTCTTCTGAGGCCCAATTCTACTTCCAAGAAGTTTCAAAAAGTTGGAAATGTTTTAAGAGGATGTAGCAGGAGTTGGAATCACCCAAACATGGTGCATCTGTAAATAAAAGAATAAAATGGACCTAAATGCAAAAAGTAAAATTCCTGGCTTACACATGTGGTAATGTGAAGCCTGCCATGTATACAAACATGCTTGCTTCTAGGCATGTGTCGAAGTTCATCCCTATATTGTTTACTCTAACTTGGTTGCCAGTCGGTGAATTTTTTGGGGATAAGATTTTCTCATGAGTATTACTAATGGCGAGGCATAAGCATTAGTAACTAAAGTCCTTAAAGTAGCCATAAATCCTCATCCTTTTTAACAGTAGCAATTTATCAAAATATCATAAACAGTAGCAATTTAACAAAATATCATAAGCTATGTCTTCATAAACACTTTTTAAGTGACATCCACTTTTTTGCACTGTGCACCGAAATGTTCAGGTGGGGAGGAGCGCACTTATAATGTCACATTTTACAAATCTCAGGATTACATGTCCAATCAGTCTTTGCTCTTGTATTCAGAACATTTCTGGACACAATGAGCACATGGGCAAAAATGAGAAATAATTACTATTAAAAAAGGACTAATTGGATTTTTTAAAGTATTAGCCTATACATCACAAGTTTAGTGCAAGCAGTGGGTAAAATTAATTTCTAATGATCTTCTCTAGAGCAAACCTGTGCTTGGTCCATTCAGGGCAAAGCAACATAATTGCTGTAATCCGCTATGTCCAGCATATACTTAAAGCGGAGTTCTGCTCACCCTGTCAAAAAATAAAAGTCAGCAGCTACAAAAGCTGTAGCTGCTGACTTTTAAAAAACAGCCACTTACTTGTCCCTCAGTCCCACTGTGTGTCCCCTGCAGCCCGCTTCACCGGCCGTCCTGTATTGCTGGAGGCCGGCATCTTCAGTGTGGGCGCCCGGCTGTGACTGTTTGCAGCTTCACAGCAGGGCACCCACTGCGCATGCGCGAGTAGCGCTGTGCTTCATGAATGGTCCTGTATTCTTCTGGGACCTGTCACGTGTCCCAAAAGACTACAGGGAGGGAGGACACATTCCGTTTTTTACGATTGCCTAGGCGATCGGACCGGAATTGGGAGCGGGTATCTGTCAAATTCGGGTACCTGCCCCCTGCACCCCAAAGGTGCCAATCCTTAATGGGGAGCAGGGGAGCAGTCCTTAAAGCGGAACTTTCCCTTTTGGGTGGCGCTCCACTTTAAAGCTGAACTTTACTCATATCAAGGTTATAAAATATAATGTTCTTTAGCAAGGAGCATACATTCCACATTAATAATTATGCTGTGCTGTAAATTGCCTCCAGCATTGTTCCTGTTTCTTCTTGCTGAAAGCTGCCATTTTGCTGAAGCCCAGAGCCACTGAGCAGCAGTAAATCAGTCGGCTGTCAGCAAATCGGCCTCTACAAATTTGACACAGTGCCTAAAAACCTAGAGCAACTGAGCATGTGCAGAGCAGGGTGAGACAGTGTGTTACTACAGTAAAGGCTGTTACTTTAATTTTTTTTTTTATCATAGCTATACCTGCAAAAGGGACCATTTCTAGTGTAGTAGGAATAAAATGTATGTTCCTTTATTCAAAATATACTAAATGCACTCACACACTCTGATGATGCCACGTGGGCGTGGCATAACGTGTAAGGAAGGATTAGGTGAGTGACAGTGATTGATGTCGGATGCTGGTGGAGTGAACGCTGATGGACCTGTATTATTACTGCTATTTGCGTGATTTACTGCTGGCCAAATGTGAGTGCATTTAGTATATTTTGAATAAAGGACATACATTTTATCCTTACTACACTATGCTCAGTATTATTTGATTTGGAGCATCTAGATCTGTGGCTGGTATATTTATTTGGATCGGAAAGATGAACAAGTATAGCAGCTGGGGCTGAAGGTCTGCCGAATAAAGGCGCTATTAGACCTGTGTGGTCTGATATTGAGGTGATAGGCCACCTATGAGCACAGTGGTTTTGAGCACGAAGATTTAAATTCTGAGGACTTGGTGCATTTGGAGTTTTTTTCACATTCATTACGGTGAAGCACTTGAATTGCAGTGCATAAAATAGACTATCACGGATTTTCACTTTGGACTACGGATTTTCTATTATGTTATATTTTATTGCTTGGTTTTAGTTTTTTTCTTTAGTTCTTATTTATTTGCATATTTTTTATGTTTATTTCATATTATTCCCCACATTATGAGTATTTACACTTACTATTTATATATATATATACGAGTTATATGTAAGGGATTGAGAGAAGCTACAGATTTTATTGGTTTATATATTTATTTACTGGTTTGGAAACAGTTTGTGGAAGCAGCATCTGTGAGGAGTTATTGCATATTTATATTTTCACATATATCATTTTATATTTTTGCATTTGGGGTGGGCGTTGTTTATATTCTTTAAAATTGCCATAGGCAGCGCACTAGTTTACCTTTTATTGTTTTATTGTTCAAGTATACTTTATTGAAAAGTCAAAAATAACTATTGTTCATATTGTTGTAAGAGCTTGTTCACACTTGCTTTACTATCTTCAGAGAGCATTTGACAGAAAGTGAGGAAGCATTGTATCACCTCCTCATAGCCTGCTGTAACCTCTTGAACCCCTGCACTAGGGTGCTGCAACCATGTGCATTGCACCCAGGTAAAAGCCCAGCTCCACAGTGTAGTTTTACAGCCCCTCAACCTCAAGTGTGAATGAACCCTTACAATGCTGAAAAAAAGTGAAAATGAATGCTGTGGCCATAGTTCACCTTTAAACTCCTTCTTTTTCTTCCAGCGTCTTCTTATTGTTCCCTGGTCCCCTCATCTTCTGGTTCCATGGTACCCTTGTGGTTCCCTGGTCCTCATCCCCACCCCCTGGTCCCCACTCTATGTACTTACCTTCCATGATCCTGAGATGTCAGGGCTCACACAAGCAGCTTCACTGGTCCGGGGATTGTAAATCCCCTATGCTTTTTCCCCTTTTTGTCCAGCGCTACCAGGAAAGACCAGATGGATTCTGATTGGTCAGCATCTTCCATGTGATGGTGCAGACCAATTAGAATCCATGTGGTCCTTCCTGGCAGCACTGGATTGAGAGGAGAGAAATCTGCAGGGATTTAAAATTCCCAGATTGGGGAAATGGCTTGCAGGATCCCTGACAGCTCAGGATCATGGGGAGTAAATACATACAGTAGGGTCCAGGGGGTGGGAAGGAGGTCTGGTGTTAGGTCACCTTTCCAGTTTTTCTGCAATAGGTGAACTAACACTTTAAGTGGGTTTTCCATTCCCATAGACATGTACAGGAATGCAAAACTTGTTAAGTGAACAAAAGCCCATTGGCACAGGTCCTTACAATTGTTTTACTCAAGCAATCTGTATGCTGACCTTAGGCACAGTAAATCACAAGTATTTTCAACCACTTTTAATTAGTTTTGTTTTAAATTCAAAAACAATTAAGTAGATGAAGAGTTCTAGCCACTGACAGTGTTGATGATTTCCAAGTCTTGATAGATGACGGTAGCTTTCCTTGATCCATGCAGTTGTTTTTGTGCTTGAAAGCAAATTGAAAGTGGTTAACATTGCCATGTGTATGGGCAACATAAAATGAAATGATTTATTATTGATTCATGTACAGCTTAAGGCACATACCTGGCATATGCAAAGGCTAACATAACTAGTGTTGCGGATGTAAAGAGCATATCCACTGTTGCATTGGAAGTCACTAACTGATAGATGGAAGGAAATTTTATAGGTACCTTTATGATTTTGCCCATAATGGGCTAAGTAACAGGTTCACTTTAATGACAGACCCTTCTTCAGTTTATACTTACTTTTCCTTTGTTTGGCTGGTGGCGAGCTCCAGCCAAATGTAAGATAAAATGAATACAACACTACAAAATCTTCAACTCAGAGGTTTCCTCCACATTACGTTTTTGTGCCATTAGATGTTTTTAGTCTGATGGTCAGCATTGTTCAACTCACTCTCTCAGAGCCCAGGTCATTCTTGACCCGCCCTAGCCTGAGTGTCACAAGTTAGCCTGCAGATTTTTGTTTGTGTTCTTACCTCCTTGCTGCAGTGCTGTTCCTGATCTCTTCACATGTGTGTTTGTCTGTGCTCACCTATGGGCGTCGTGTGCTGTTCTCTGGGTTTTACTTCCTTCCCTGCCATCACTTCCTGGCCTGCCTCCTTGTTTGCCTCCCTATATAAGACATGCTCAGTCTAGGCCACTTTGCCTGAGCAACTTCCTAGTTATCGGAGCTCCTGTGTGTTGCTATTGCCTGTATCCTGCATTGACTACTTGTGTATTGACCCCGGATTCGTTCTCTGACTGTGCTTGTTTTCCACCTGTCCTGACATCGGCTAATCTATCGGATTTCCGTTTGTCTCCTCCCATTGTACTCTGCTCCTGTGAGCGGTCTCCTCATCCACAGCTGGGCGTACCTTAGACTCCGCGCCATGGGGAACCCCAAGTTGAGTATCTACAAGGGCTCATTACCACAGGTGCTGACACTGAGACTGGACAGTGAAGGAAGAAGCAGCACAGTGATCGCATAGCATGTGGCTTGGCCCTTAAAATTAAACTTTGCCCTGTATTGGACTGCACTTTGAAGCTTTCAATCACCTGAAATCAAACATTATTATTCACAAAGTATAGCCGCCTCGGTTTTCTAGTATGTAAAATGTAACACACCTGGCAGTCATATGGAAAATACGTAATGTGTATTTCACCTGGAAAAAGACGCATATTGTACAGAAAAAACATGGCACTCCCAGTGTTTGAAATCAAACAACATACAGTAACAGCAGTCTGCTCATTCCTTCTGAATGTAATGGAAGCACAGTAATTAAGGATGACAAGATTGACAGGGTCATGTTTAAGACTGAATCTCTTGTAAACAAAGTGCTAGTCTGTTGACTGTGCTGTATATCCCTAACATGTCCAAAGTAAGCATTTCCATCTAATGCATACCCAGTTCTCACTGATTGGTACTTGTCCAGTATTATAATATTTAATGCACATGCACCCATAACACGTTACATGCAGCTGTGAATTTCCTCAGGGCAAGATCATTTTGTTGGAATAAATACATAAAGTCTCTGGAATATGAGCTCTGTAATCCTGCTCTGGGCTTCAAGCGTTGCTGGCGATTTTGATAACCTTGTAAATACCCAATCAGATTTCATTTAAATCACTTCATTACTGCTGATGCAGATGTGTCCTGTTTTTGTTTTGTGTGTAAACATTTTTTCCTTTTAGTTTCTGAAAATAAATAATATAGAACCATAAAAATAAATAATTGGGTTCACACAAACTTGCAAGGTAAAATGCAGCGTTTTACAGGCTAGTGTTGGTGTTAACGTATTGCACTGCTTACTTCTTTTTTTTTCCCTTTTATTTACTTAATTTGAAGTGTCACATGGTGGCACTACATGTCACTGCACAGCAGTGTGGTTTGTTGTGATGCTGTACGGTGACATGTGGTTGTTCAGCGAGCTGCGGAACAATGCAGTTTTCTATGTGCCCTATAGGTGACTTGCATTTAGGGCCACTGTTAGAAATCACTAGGCCTCATACAGCCTACCTGATGGGGCCCCCAAGCCCCGCCCCTGACCCCACCCCAAACCTGCCCACCCACTGGGGCTGCTTTGTGTAAAATCATTACACAGAACAGGTAAGTATAATATGTTTGTTGTTTTAATTAAAAAAACAAACAAAAAACAAACCATTACAATCCCTTTAAGACACATCTTAGCTGTAAAGTAATTTTTTGTGGTTTTCTTCCCTAGACAAATATGATATTTCTCTGCTCCTGTAGTCTCCTGGGATGTATCCCCATCACATATCCCAGGAGACTGCAGGAACAGGGACACACAGCGTTGTATCATCAGGTGCTGGCTGCAAAAAAGCTGGCTACTGATGACGCAAAAGAGAAGATGGCAACGCAAGACCTGGCAAGTGGACAAGCCAGCAAAGGAAGGGGGAATGGCAAAGTGCTTCTTTAACCACTTCAGCCCCCAGGCCTTTTCTCCCTAAATCCCCTTGAGTAGCAGATTATAATTTTTTTTGGCAATGTGTTGGCTTCAAATATATCTTTTAGCATTAGCAGTCTTCCCAGCAATAGTACAGAATATGATGTTGTGTTGAGTAAATAGATACCAAACTTGTCAAGATTAAAAATTGTACATGCCTGTTAAATGTCGACAAAGTATGATACCTAAATTTGTCCATAGATGACGCTTTAAAAGCCTTCACAGGTTACCAGTTTAGATTTAGACAGGAGGTCTGGTGCTAGAATTATTTCTATTTTTATGGGGGGTTTTTTGTTCGGCTTTATTGCTATCACAGGTGATGAATAACATCCCTTGTGATAGATAAGGCAGTGCCAAGTCCTCTTTATGGAGAGATCTGGGGTCTATTAGACCCCTGACCCCTCTCCTGCCCTTTAAGGCAACTGATCATACACAGATCAGTTTGATTGGCTGCTTTTCTGGTCAGTACCAGCCAGGTAAACACAGAATTAAAACCAGAAGTGACATAATCCTTGTAGCTTCTGGCTTCATTCATTCACAGAGGGGAGGGAGAAATGGATGTTCCTCGCTCTACTCTATATGCTGCCAACTCAACCGTTTACAGCAGGAGAGCCCGGCAAACCAGGAACGGGCTGTGGGTGAGCAGAACAACAGTGATAAGTTTAGCTGCACAAAAATCATCAGGGCCATGGTATTTACTTTTCCCTCTGGAGGAGTATTTTAGGGCGGTAAAAATGCGCAGCTGAGCTGCACATTTTTACCATACCCCCAAACACAAGTGTAAATGAGGCCTAAAGCCCCTTTCATGCGATCAGTTTGTTTGTGTCTGCCTATCAGTTTCTCATGCGGATCCATACATACCCTCCATTCACCTCTATGTAGTGGCAGATGTAAACAGACTTGTGTCTGTTTACACCCGCCTACCTCCAATCTGATTGGGTCAGCTAAACAAAACAGAAGGGGATCTGTCCTCCTCCATCTAGGTGGATTGAATTGGAGGGCAGTCGGGTGTAAATGACCAGCAGGGTCCATTTACATTTGACCTCCCATAGAGCAGAGCATGCTCTGTCTGTGTCTGCCCCCATACAGTTTATGATGGTACACATCACAGAGCTCTGTATTGTGACAGGTGATCTTGTTGTTTTTTCATCCCCTGCTAAGCAGAGAAAAATACAAGATCCATTAATAAAATCAGCACATATTACGCACATTAACACCTGCTAGGCACACAACCCTTTGATTGTCCCAGATGTTAACCCTTCCTACCCATTAGTACCATGTCAGTGTATAGTATTATCACTGATCACTGTATTAGCATCACTGGTGATGTCAGTGGCAGTTAGTGCTCACAAAGTGTCACTTAGTATCAGATTGCCCGCTGCAATATCACAGTCCCAGTATAAGCCACTGATCACCGCCATTACTAGTATAAAAATAAATGAATGAATTAATAAAAATTCCAGTATGTATACCATAGTTTGTAGATGCTATAACTTTCACACAAACCAATCAACATACACGTATTGAGATTTTTGTTTTTACGGGACATGCAGCAGAATACATTTTGGCCAAAATTTATGAAGAAATGTGAATTTTAAATTTTTTGTTGAATATGTTTTATGGCAGAAAGTAAAAAATATTGTGTTTTTTTTTTTTTAAATTTCTGGTCTTTTTCTGTTTGCAAAAAAAAGAAACCTAGTGGTGATCAAATACCACCAAAATAAAGCTTTATTTGTGTAAAAAAATGTTATAAATTTTGTTTGCATACAGTGTTGCATGACCATGTAATTGCCAGTTAAAATAGCGCAGTGCTAAATTGCAAAAAATGGCCTGATAATGAAGGGAGTCTAATCTACTGGAGCTCAAGTGGCTACTCTGCATAAATAGAGCAGACATGGACCTGTCATCTGCCTGTTCTGCTCTTAACAGGGGGGATCAGCAGACACATCCCCTGCTGAGCAAAGTGGAGTTCATGCTGTGTGATAGGGGCTCCAAGGCAGGCCATAGATGATACGATGCAACCACGGATTGCAGGAAAGAAAATCGCTCGATTCCTCCATCAACACAATCAGTATGATGGGGAAATGATGGGGGAATTCGTTCTGTGGAGCTATTGTGTTTTCCCGTAACCATCCTTGTCAGGAGAGCACATTGATTACTGCTAGTGGCTATACTAGCTGCTAGCAATAATCGCATGTAAAATCCAACAGGCTGGTTAACAACAATTGACTTGGGTAAAATCAGCCTGCCCATACATGGTTCAAATCATGGCTGGTCTCTGCTGAACTGGCCAGCTTACATTTCACTGTCCTTCCTTCAATGATTGTCATCATTATCATCATGATAATCATACAGTACAAGTGCTGTGACTCAAAGCACTGTACTGTGTGAGTGTGACTGTCATCATGATGATAATGATGATCACATTTGGCTGCTCCCTAATACATAATTAAAAACAGGCCTAGAGAGATGTATGTGTGCAGTGTGCTGTAATGTCATGAGACACTGTACCTGTCCTATGACTTCTGCCAGAGGCTAGTGATCCCTCCCTGTCTCCACTGCTGGGCTGGCTGCTGAGTGGACATGTACACTGATCACTTCTAATTCCAGTGCTTCCAGTGCCCTTCTTCTGCATGATTCCTTCAGCACCTGCTTGCTGGAGGAGTCAGACAGTGTGCAAGGCAAGCCCAATCACTCTGCCAGAGAAGCATTTCATCACAGGATAGTGTAAAAGTCCACCCAAAAAAGAAAAAAAAAATCCCCGACGGCCGTGATCTATAGTCTTCTGGCTGCAGTCTCCAGAGGTGAACAGATGGAACCCCCCTCTGTCCAGCAGGTAGAATGATTGCCTGGGACTCTTGCGGGAAAAAGTATATTATATACACTGACTGATTATACATAGTGACATCCTACATGAAGTCAAAAGCTGCTGGTTGGGCCCCCCTGCTAGGTGACAGGTCCCAGGCCCCCTACAGGAGGTCCGGTGGTACCCCCTTATCAGCGGCCCTGCTTGCATTTATCCAGTGTGGAAAACGCAGGTCACCGCAGATAGTATAAACAAGCCTCAGAAGTACAGCTGTTCTATAAAAATATTTCCGTAGTTTCTAATTAGCATTTATTTAAATACATCATATTAACCATTTGGTCGCAGATTCTGAAGCTGGGAAGACTGCATGTGTTTCAGGCACCCATAATATTTTCTGTCTGCTTTAGCATCATCGGGAGTAAGTGGAGGGTGTACTTAGTCTTTGAATGCCTCTCCCAATGACAGTTAAAGTGTGTATAAAGGTAAGAGCTGCAAGGACTCCACAAACAGTAATGCTGGGTACATACGTAGAGTTTTTTTTTTCATTCAGCCCACTGAACTGAGAGGTTGCTGTACTAACTAAGCGATGTTAATGCAGTGATTTCCCCTACTGAGCTATTGTGTTCTGACAGGGGGACTGCCCCCTGCCAGAACACACTGATCAACGCTGGCAGCCATTGGCTACTGGGTACAATCAGCAGCCTACCCATACATAGATTCAAATTCAGCCGGTCCCTGCTCAACTGGCTGATTTTCTTTCTATGTATGGCCAGCTTAAGTTTGTTTTCACAAAAACAGAGGTCTTTTATTTTGTACTTATATTATCTTTCAGGTTTTGATGTAAATAAAGCTGGCCATGCAAGCATCACGTTTGATCCTATTCTTGCTGAATTGACCAAAATTCACTTCAGGGGAGGTCTTGTCAGTAATGAATCTGCAAAAGTTGATTTTTTTGTCAAAGGAGCCAGGTGAGAAAATGTCCTCTAATCAGAGACTGCAATAAATGCAATGTATGCACCATTCTGGTATTTTGACAGCCAGTGGAGTGGGAGATTTGTCTATCTGTGCTGTTTAACATGGATGGAAGAATTTGATTAATGACCTCGGTAGCTACAGGCATAGAGGAGTAATTTATTCTCAAATTTCAAAGCAGACATACTTAATGCATTTGTGTATATGATTATCTGCGCACAAATGTGTGAATAATTAAAGTTGCAAGCATGAAGTGGAAAAAAATCACTTGAATGTATTTAAAAGAGTAAATGCTGAGCTATCACCAATAATTTGTCTGTAAGTAATTAATAACCACTGTCTCTAATCTGGTGTTCTATGTGTTTTCAACAATCACCACTGTCTGTAATCTGGTGTTCTATGTCCCTTTTCCTATAAATTGTAGGAAAACTGCTGAGACTTGACCTGTATAATTTGTCTACCAATGTTGGGCCATTTGTTGAGAGGTTGTTTTGTCTCCCCAATGTTCAGGTCTTTGCATTCCTCTACACAGCACTACATATACTAAGTTACTTAGTTTGTGTTCGAATGTTGGGCTTTTGGATGTGCAAACTTCTGTATCATAATTTTCTGTGCTTGAAAGACGCAGGGATCTGATGCTTCAAGAGTTGTGTTTGTCAATGCTCCAGCTACATATGGAATGGCTATATTACTCAGCGTGTTCTGCTTCTCTCCTCTGTTAGATGGTCCTATGTTTTTTTTCTTGACCTTGTAGATGTTTTAGATTTTGACAACAATTCACAGCTTTAGTTGTATAAATCAAAGGATTAACACCTGTGAAGCCTCCCTGACACCAAGGGTGGGATTATGTAACTATAACAGGTTTCCTCAACTTCCACACTTCTCATCCTGTTCATAGACAATAACATCTGTCTTTAAATAGTGAAATGATTAGGGTGTCTGCAGGGGCGGACTGACAACCCATGGGCCCCCCGGGCAATAGCGGATCATGGGGCCCCTGTGTCCTTGCCCAAACTCAAAAAAGCCTATGAGAAAGGTACCAGGGGCATCTCATGGGGCCCCCTACTGACCCCGGGCCCTCGGGCAACGCCCGAGTTTCCAAATGGTCAGTCTGCCCCTGGGTGTCTGTGATATCCGTGTGGATAAAAATGCTGGGGCATTTTCCTGACACTTATTGAACTAAAGAAATGGCTTGGATACGCAATGAAATCAGCAACATTACAGAAAGTCCAGTTCAATGTGACTAATTTTTATCAGCTATACCATGTCCTGGATAAATGAAAACTTTCACAGACAGTTCGTATGATGGAAAGTCAGACTTTACTGGCTGCATACCTGCTCCAGGTTAGCTCTAGGTTGTAAAGCGAGGATAAGGTTGAAAGCCCTGGAGCCTGTAAACAAAGTCAGCTATGGCAGTCACCATATTTGGATCCCAGTTGGCTTCCTTTAAGCATGAGATGCTCTTGGATTCAAGGAAAATATTGAAAGTATAGTTCCATGAATGAAATCAAATTGTAAGGTAAATGTGGATCATGTTGTAAAGCTTTCTAGAATGTTTTTTTTTTATGAAGTCGCAATGAAATTGCCTTTACTTACCTGAGCTCCATTGATTCAGAGTCAATATATTCTCCCAGCTTTCTTTTAGGTTTGTGGTCTTCTGCCATCTTGATTGGCCAGCATAACTTTTGCACATGTGCATGGAAATTACGTCATCCTGGCACCCAGCATGTGCAGCTCAGTGTAGTTTGTAAAGCAGATTGTAAGATTAAACCCTGGTTCACTTCGGTGCGACTTCAGGTGTTACATGGGATTTACAAATCGCACCTGAAGTCTTAATCAGTGCAATTTGAAGTAGCGCAATTGCAAAAATAGTTCCTGCAGTACTTTTTTCCGATTTCACTATGACTTGCATTGACTTCTGTTAAATGAAGTTGAAACCGCAGTGAAATTGGAGGTACAAATCACACTGAACTGCATCTTTGAAATTTTTAAAGTCGCATTCAGTGTGAACCAGGGATTAAAGACTTTACTGCAAAAGGGACAAACGATCTCTTCAGTAATAGAAAAAAAAAAGCAAAGGGGCAGCTTGACAAAGGGGCGGTACTTGTTGCCTCAAAATGGGTAACCACACCCCTCACGCCTCCCATGTCACCCATTGGAAGTTCTCTGCATCTCCAGTCTGCCTCCAGCTCTTCATTGACGGCATGTCCCACACCGCCTGAGGAAGGGGCCAATCGCTCCACCTGTACCTGCTCTGACCATCGGACAGTACCAGCACTTTCACAAGCACAGTCCAGATGCTATTCCCAGATGCCTCCAGGCCTCGCTCTGCCGACTCAGCCACGACCCTGCCAAGCTCGGCAGTCCTCCAGTTTTATGCTTTTACCTTCTGAATAAATATTAGTGAAATTCTCAATATTATCTCTCTTGGATTTATAATACTACACTTAGGTGGTGGCACTTCCTGTGTTTTTTTTCTTTGCTACATATATGAGTGTGCATCCAATCCTCTCCCTGGAAGCTACAGTCATGCTATGGTGGAGATTTTAATGACCGATACAAACATCACATGATTCCAATTGTATAGGAATTTTGCTCTTTGATACTGTCATTAGACTCTACCATCCATATTGCCCATTTCCCCCCCCTGTCTACCTAGCACCATTTAATTGTTTTCTTTATATTAAAAAAAACTTTAATATGAAAAAATTATAAAAAATTGCGCTGCTCACAATTTTTTTGTTTTCAGACAGAAACAGTTCCACATTAGTGAAAAGTAAGATATCTTTGAGAATTACCTGCATATAAATGTATTTATGCAGTTGTTTTGTGGATTGTGTTTGGTAGAGTAATTATATGCATTTTGCAAAGTAAGACAAGGTTCCATTGGAAAAGTGCAGTAACTATGACAACTGATATCTCTTTGTTCTGACACTGTAAAGTGATGAAACGTGAGTACTGCAGATTATGGGATAGTGTTTTACTTTTCGCAACTTTAGGAAATAAGCCCGCATAACTGATCATGAAATGTCTATTTAGACTCAAGACAATAGTCCACCAGTGTTTTTAGTCTTCTTCCTGGTGCCCTTCTGCATTGCCTTGATCTCTGTGTATTTAGTGTCCTGACCCAAGGTACAAATTCAGCATATAAAGAGACCTTAGCTCCCCCTGATAAATGCATATATAAGTGCTCATTAACATTGCTCTTAAAATTGATGCAATGAATGCACTGTGTGTAAAGCAGGCCATTCATGCAGCAAATGTTTGTAAAATATCAGACCACCACAAAGGCACCTATTCACTATTGTGAACATAATTGCGTGCAAGAGATCTCCCCAGTATTGTATGGTGCCACTGTAAATTTCCTGAACTGTACACATAGATGCTATAAAGTGCAAGGCCACCTTGACATCTTAGGTGCCTCCAGTGCACACAGAACGAAGAATTGTTAGTATGTTGTGATGCTTGAGTCCAGTGGTAGAATAAAAAGCATTTGTACCCATTGCCCAGGAGCACAACATGAAGACTGTCTTGGGTGCCACTTGAAGACAGTTCTCATGTTCTATTAAACAGAAGACTCGGCTCATGGCATTACTGTTCACAACAGCATGTTGACTACTTCTCCTTTGTGTATTGTTACTCAAGGCTTTAATCTCTTACTATAGTGGAAAAAAGAAGGATTTGCTGGAATATTTGTGATCAGTCACCCCATTGTTCTTTTTCCACAGGGAAAATTCAATGATCCTGTCACTGTGGTCATATCGTTTCATTTTTGATGCATAAAGTATAAGAAAAAGTTGTAGCTTGGTAATCATTATGGCATTGAGCAGATTTCATAGTCATGTAGAAAATCTACCAGGCTTTGTCCAAATACATGAAGAAATTGTTGAACTATACAATCAATCATACAAAAATATCTTGTCGTTAAGGTAACCATAAAAGACAAAACAGCTGAAGCAGGAGACAATTTAATGTCTAGGGAGCATTAGCAGACGCTGCTGACGAAAGCTTGTCGGAAGAAGAAGTACAGGCTGGAAAACCTTGTCCAATGAAGATTGCTCGCCCCCCCTCTTCCCCGGTATTCCGATGCAAACTGTTGTACAGTGTGACAGTTCATGTCTAGGTTTTTGATTGTAATTAACATTTGGATAGTGCATTTGCTTGCTGCATCCCCGAGAGAGAGAGCTATTTACCATTAGTTTACATTTCATGTTTAGGGAAGCACTGAATTTCTAAGATACCTAAGCGTGTTCAGATTGTGCCTACATGTCCTTCTTCCTTGTAATGTCTATGGCAACTCTTTAGGCAAGTATACAATCTTGTTGTGAGACCAAAATTTGTTACAGGCAACTTAATGAGCTGGGAATCTTTGTTCAGTTTTCTTTTTTATTTGTGCGGAGAAGAGAAAATGAATAGAGATAAGCCAGTGCTTTGTGGTTTATTTCATAGGCAGTAATGAGTAGTTGGCTAACATGCACTGAATTGTTGATGTTCATGCCAGGATTATTTAAGGATCTGATTGGTTGCAAACTATCAGTTCACAAGTTTTAATATGGCTCCATTACCCAACATGCAAGCAGTGTCTGGCCTCTGCAACAAGCAGCAGATTTCTTCATTTTGTATGGGAAAAGATGACTCTATAGGTGTGATATAAACTCGCCGCCAGCAAGAAATTCCTCAGGCTTGACTACCCTAGACAGCAAAGGCTGAACATACTATTGGGCAGTTCTGGAGTCAAGCTTAAGACATGTACAAGAGTCATAAGGTGACCTGGAAGTAAAGCAAAAAAACCAATACAGAATAAAAACATGAGGTATTGAGTTACGGAACACATATGCTAATCTCTAGATAAAGGGTGTCAAACTGGTGGCCCTCCAGCTGTTTCAAAACTACAAGTCCCATCATGCCTCTGCCTTTGGGAGTCATGCTTGTAACTGTCAATCTTGCAATGCCTCATTGGACTTGTAGTTTGGCAACAGCTGGAGTTCCGCCAGTTTGACACCCCATGCCCTAGATAGTCAGCAAATCAGAAGGCGTACTTCTTTTCCCATGGTAAAACAACTCTTTAAACCTATATCAAAGAATATAAAGAAAGCAGTATATTGGCAACATAGGCTGCTCCATCATTACAATAAGACAATGTTTCACAGATTGAACACATGGTCTGTTTGATATGTTATGCTGTTGTTTTTTTGGTTATAATTATTTTTTTTATAATAATAAGAGATGGTTTACCAGAATAACAAATTCTTAGTGCTGACTGATTTTCACTAGCCCTGTCATTGATGTATTCATGTGAGCTTGACTAGAGTACCACAGGTGTCCACAAACCCTAGGAAATTTGTTACCACATATACCCCCCCAACTTACTCTAACAACAAATAACCAGTGACCCCAATGTGGAGAAAAATGTGGCCATATTGGTATTTATTAACAAATACCCAAACATAATATTCCTTAAAACAGAAGCAAATATAATAATCCAGTAATCATAATATAAGATTGCCGATCTTGGGAGGCACCAACAAATCAACATCAGGTTGTGTATATGCATTTGCTACTTAACAATCCCCAGCTGCACAACACTAGCTCAGGGACAAACTCACTTCTCCGCAGATACCTCCTTGTTATAACTTCCCACTTAATCCTCCACTATCAGAGGACGCCATACCTTAGATGGGTCCCTACCATGAACTGTTCTGAAAATGTTAACGCCTCCAAAGACCCCCAACAAAAGCTTGTGGTCCACAGTGAAAATGATCCAACACAGGGCAGGAGGATGGGAAGATTCTTTCACGTCTATTGCTCCAAGTGATTTGTCACCTTCAGATCTCCTCCTGTATACCCCTTTGCTTGGATCCATCTCCTCTCTACAAACTGGCCAATCAAGGTAGGTGACCACCCTCCCTGCACTGCCTAGTTTAACCCTGACTGTCCCTGTTTACCCTGTCCCCCTATTCATGCAGCCCTTTGCCTATTTTTTTTGCTTTGGGCCTATCTTTTGTGACACACTATGTAACGGAACTGGACCCCGACTGCACTAGGGTATTTACGTTAGACTCCCGCTTCCCTGTCCGAACACAGATCCATGGACACCACCGCTGGCCATACAAGACGAGACAGCACCAGACTTGAAGGAAACCAGGAGATAGACTGCCTTATTTTAGCACAGACAAAAGATATATACACAGGGCAGGGCAATACATTTAGTAACAAGAGACACACAGCAGACACCCCCACAAAGCCAATACACAAACACATACATCCCATAATAGTTTGCTGCAAGCAAGACACACAATAGAACAATGGGATGCACCACATGGCAGTAAACAATGAACAATCCCCACACCCCACCTATACATGTCTACGCAATATCACAACATTCCACCCTGTACCCCTAACAGGCACAGGGTGACTTACACATAAGAGGGATATGGGGAGCTGAGACAGGGGTCTCCCCACCCCTCCAAAGGGGGCTGTGTTCCATGGGCCCCCCACCCAAAGTGACTCCCGTCACACACTACATTGCCAATGCCATGTGTAGTACACCAATCAGCTAGGAATACTAGACATGTACATTGATATAGTTGCTCCATGCACAGTAACATCATTGTTACGCAGTGACATTATCCTTCCAGAGGCCCTGTCAAAGCCCTATCAAGGCCCCTAGCTACATTGTCTTTCTTCAGATAATTTAGTCAATTACTTCTGACAGAACATGAGGAAAAAGGTGTCTACAGGTACCTTGAGTTGCAACAGAAGCCCCAAAATCTGCTCAGTTATAGAAATAATTTAGCTATGAAATCAGAACTCTGACCTCAGTATTGGTCAGTAAAATTGCCCATCCAACTGGCAGATCAAAATTCAGGTTTCAGTAGAAGAGGGAAGGATAAACCTCAGATTTTTTTTTAGGTGATTTTGCAGTATGACTCAGAGATTATTTTGGGTTTCAGGGCTACTGGAATCCAACGCAAGGTGTACAGCAACATCTGTTCCATATAGAGCCTTTACATTTAATAGAGTTTTGTTTTTAATATTCTTAGTTAAATAAAAACAATATTTCACATGTCTTACACAATGGAAGCAATACAAGGAGAACGGGATACTTTTTCATACAAGTGCTTGGCACAGCAGGCATGTATCAGGAATATGAAATGTTGGCTTAACACATGCTTTAAGTAAAATTCACATTGTGCTTTTCCAAAGCTGAATATTCTGTGTATGGGTTTATTTGCTGCTTAATTTAAACCTCCTTGTTGGAACATGTGTAACCTTTCTATGAACTGGAAATGACATTTGTGCTCATTAGTCAGCACTACAGCATATTTGTGGTGAACCTAAAAACTTAATGCTGCTTTTCACTTGCCCACTAAAAGCCAGGAGGCTAAGCCTATAAACCAGTAATTAGTCATGACTTGGCAACTTGAGGCTGAATTGAGTTTGTTTATTGGACCACAGAGTCTGATGATATTATTATTGTTTAACATCATTCTATTACTAGCACATGTTTCTGCCTGAATTTATTATAAACCCTTTCTGTTCACCAAAATATTAAAAGGGAAACTGGCCACACATGACATCGTCATCGCAGATTTCAAAAGGAAAGTAATGGAATATGTACTTTTTTATTAATAGCAATGGGAACAGAGTTAAACTGTTGTATTTTAGGAAGGGTACTCAGTCTAGCAGTCGCCAATCTATGTGTGGGTAAGCTTTGATTGATGGTTTACTAATTAACAAAAACTTTGGGTCACTCACTGGAGGATTGATGGCTCCATGTTTTTAAGCTGCTGTCATCTTTTGCTTGACGATGCTGCTATTTTTGAAAATGGTGTTATTGCAGTTAATGTATTCTGGATTCATAGGGGGTTATTTACTAAAACTGAAAAGTGCAAAATCTGGTGCAATTCTGCACAGAAAACAATCAGCTTCTAGGTTTTACTGTCAAAAGTTAACTAAACAAGCTGAAGTTAGAAGCTGACCATGCACAGTTGCACTAGATTCTGAGTACATCAGGTTTAGTAAATCTCCGCCATGATGTTGACTGTACAAATATGGACATAAAGCTTTTTATGGAAAGCATGCCTAATTGCACATCATAGCTTTAAAAAGTACAGGTCAGGAATCCAATGGTTGTGTGTCCTGTTAGGTATTCTGTCCCTTTTTGTGAAGATGTATCAGCTCAATGTCAGGTTGTCAGGCTTCTTCAGAGGTTGCCCCAAATCAATTTTGAGACCTGCAGTTGTACACCCAAACAGTGACTGCATCTGATAGAATACAGTCACTGTTTGATAATATCAATGAAAACATTCTGCACTACATATAACAAAATGCACAATACCTAAACCATATATCTATACATAAAACAGTGATATCAAAAATAGAAACTAAGTGACTCAAAAAACTATTTTAAATAAAATGGATTAAATGTCCAAAAAATTAATTTGGTTAAAGGATATGATCATATCCCCTTGATAAAGTCACATGATCCGTGTCGATCACATCCCCTTGATAAAGCCACATGATCTGTGACGAAACGCATTGGGGAGAGCGTGCAGATGACGTGACAATGTTACCATTTATCGGAATAGTGGTAGTAGTCATCCACACATCGCTCCAGGATTGTCATACTTGCAGGCAATTGCAGTTACACATAGGGCCCATGCATTGCCTTGCAATATACTGTGTATAGTGACGTTTTGGAGCCTGGACTGTTTTTATGCTGTCGGGGATGATACTGCCATCTTGTGCCTAATTAGTACATTACTGGATGTTCCCCATACATGATGCAGATATGGACCTACGGAATGTGAGTGCATTTTCTATGTTTTAATGTGCAAATAAAAGTTTTAAAGGATAAAGCACTATTTTAAGATTTGTTTATGAGGAATACGGCTGAGCCTGATGTGGTTATCTGGAGGGAGCATCTTTTGGAGCTATCATTCAGCAATTTGATCTTCAGAGTCCATACAGTTGGGACCAAAAGTGCAGTTAGACCAAAACATTATATAATGTGAGGTCACACTTCTGCAGGTGAGCAGATATATGGTGGAGGGTTTTTTGCACTGGATTTCTGCGACAGATGGTCGTTATTTCAAGGAGGGGTCACAGGAGAATACTTAAAATTATTGGACTTTAACCAAATTCATTTTTTGGACAATTAATCCATTTTATTTAAAATATTTTTTTGGGTCAGTTAGTTTCTGTTTTTGACATCACTTGATTTATGTATAGCTATATGGTTTAGGTATTGTGCATTTTGTTATATGTAGCGCAACATATTTTCATTGATATTATTAATTACTTAGCCCACTGAGACATGGGTTGTGTGCACTAGCGGCTACAGTTTATTTCATACTTATTGATTTGTATTTACATTTGTATTCACCATAGTAAGCGCTTGAGGTTATTCACGATCACTGTTTGGCTGACAATTTTCCACCTGATGAATATGATTTTTTTAAATTTGTTGAGCTGGATAGTGCAAACAGATGCACCTATGGAATTATTTTTGGTGATTCATCAGGAATCGGTTGAAATTAGACTTGTGTATGGCCAGCTAAAGGGGTTTCTATACTTCACTAAGAATCCTTTGACCTTTGTAAAGTTTTTCTAAGTGCAGAAAACTGCTACAACCAGCATGTGACTTCTGCATGGACATGATCATGTCATTCACATGCCTTGTAATGTTTGCATTAGCCTTTTGATCTTCTGCCCAGATACTGCTTTTAATTGTATTTCTTATTGCAGGTTTATCTTTGTGTAATGCTTCTGTTGACTTCTCTTTCATAGGACGTTCTTGTCAAATTAGAAAAACATTCAGATGCTTTGGACAATTTCATATCTCTTTCTTTTACCAGTTTAAGAAAACCCCATACTGTACAGGGTGGACAATACCGTTGAGTTGGGAGCAAAGAAAATGCATTTAGTTGCATTTAGTTGTACCACTTACCCCTGGAGTGGCTGCTGTAAATAAACCAGGTCTCCCTTTTCTGTTCAAAGGCTGCCAGCCTTCAGAAGCACATCCACAAAATTCAGGCTCAGTCTAGGGGTGTCTGTAGACATTTTATTGCAGATCTCAAATATAGACAGGAAAGAGTGATGAGGGCACAGGATACTCAAAAACACATGCAGTTCTTGGAGGACAGATTCTCAAAGTCTTGTTTCAGCAGTATTGGGCCTTCCGGTAAAGCAGCCAGTTAAAGTAGAAATTATAGGCAAAACTTTTTTTATCATTTTGGATAAAGGAAGGGTTATAACCCCTGTCAGTTTATTTTTTGCTATCTGTGTCCCTTTGGGGAGATTTACCTTCACTTCCTGTCCCTTAGCCAAAGCAGGATGTGAGAGATAATCCCTACAAATTAAGGGAATTTCTTGGGGACGCCAAGGTCACCAGAATTAGGGTCCTCATTGGAAAAATTTCCCTTCTATTACTATTCTGGGAAAGCACAAAATTTGGGGTTTTCTTTACTTTTACTTTTGATTATAATGGTAAACAGGACAAATAGAGAGGGTGAATCTCTTTAACGGGGGCACAGACAGCAATAAAAACCTAATAGGTGTTTTAATCCATCTTCACTCTGTCCAAAACTGAAAAAAAACTTGTCTTTAGTTATACTTTAACCTCATACTTTATATGAGCAGTCACAGTCCTTACAGCAACCCTCAAAGCACCTGCACTCCTGCAGCCATAGGTGAAAGGTCCTACTAACAATGTCCAGAAGCAGCTCCCAACCAGCTCCCCTGCAACACTTTTTTTTGTGAAATGTTTCCTCTCCAGCCTAGCTTCAATAGGTAGCATCCTCCAACAATTTTCCTTGTGCTCCCTTCAGGCTCTCAGCCATAGCATCTGCTGAGGCCTAACAGCAGTAGCTGCTTATGGATCACAAACCAGCTGGCTCCCAGGGGGGAGAGCCCAGGAGAAAAAGCTTTGATCAGGCCCTCCTGAGCATTTATCTTCTCTCCAGCCTCACCTTCTGGGCATCCCTCCCAGATAAATATTCATTATCCAGTGACTGACCCTCCCACACTTTTTCTAGAAAATTTTCCAGAGGCAGGCAAAACCAATTAGCCATCAGGTTTACTGATAAACCTTATCAGACCTAACAAGCAAATTGCTGTTTAGCTGGCCATAGCAGGGCTGTATACTAAACTTAGCCAGCCCAGGGCAGGGGCAATACAACACAGTTAGCACATGTCAGATTTAAGTGCTGGGGACCCACAGACCATGGAGTCTTTCAGGCTAACACCTATATAGTTTACAAACAGGGAGACACAAGATGGTTTTTAGAGCAGTGACATTCAATGCTTTCTTCCAGCCAAGAGAAGTTAATTTGTTAGGGTTTACATATACTTTAAACAGCTACTGTGTTTTTCTGTTTGGATTGCATGATTCAGGGGTGCAATGGTATAACAGGCAACCTCCATGTATTTTGCATATGTATGTAACTGGAACTTCTGTATGTACAGTATCTTAAAGACATTATACAGGTCCTCTTTGCTGGCTACTAGGGTCAAGTTCCAGGAAATTTTATGTAACAATGTTTAAAGAGCCTGTAAATCTAGAATTCCATCTGGATGAAATAAGAACTTTGAATAATGGTTAAATAAGCACTATATGGGAAAAAAAGGTCTTGGCACTAACGTACTGTGAAAGGAGATTTATTATACTGCGCATAGCTGACTTCCTGCCTGATAATCCCATTTAAATATATTGCAATCAGTCTAATCAGAACTAAGCCTGAACTGGCTAATTATTTGCACACAGCTGCATTGATAACATAAATAAAATGAGTGTACCTATACTAGTATAGTATGTGTATATATGAATGAACTACCTGTATATGAAACATCTGTGTTTTAAATAAATAAATGATAAGAAGGTATAGAAGATTGGTATCTGATGAAGAAGTTTGCTGCCACTGTGAAATCTTTCAGCCATATGAGTATAAAATTACTCGGCCAAGATCGATGAATCCCGTGTTCTTACAGTGTTGTACTGTAAGAAAAAAAATAGTTCTTATGGAAAGCTTAGCTACAGGCAGGGGTGGTTTGACAACTCATGGGGCCCCCCGGGCAATAGGGGATCATGGGGCCCCTGTGTCCTTGCCCAAACCCAAAAAAGCCTATGAAAAAGGTACCAGGGGCATCTCATGGGGCCCCCTACTGACCCCCCCGGACAATAGGGGATCATGGGGCCCCTGTGTCCTTGCCCAAACTCAAAAAAGCCTATGAAAAAGGTACCAGGGGCATTTCATGGGGCCCCCTACTGACCCCGGGCCCTCGGGCAGTGCCCAAGTTTCCAGATGGTCAGTCCGCCCCTGGCTACAGGAGATCTTCAGTGGATTTTGAGGTAGCTGCTTTTTTTTGCTATTAGGTCATGTTTTTGGGGGTGGGGGGGCACAGGTTTGTTTGTAAACAAGCCTGTTATGTGTTACAGGATTATTGGTGATCTGAGTGCGAGGTATGACAAAGATGCAGCCTGCAGTATCTTTATTAAAGTGTTACTAAACCCAAAACAGTCAAATCAGTCTGTATATACAGTAAAGCATGCTTGTTGTACTCACTGTGGAACCTAAGGGATTAATGCTCTGCATTGTGTAAAAAGGCTGTTTGATCCTTTCTTCTCTGCCCCTCCTCTTGTTCAAATGACCACCTGATACAGACTGAATCCGTAGTCACATGCACATTCTCAGTTTGGCCTGTATTGCTAGAGAGGTTTTTTTTTTCTTGGGAGAGTGCATGTGATCAGCACAGGGCCAATCAGCACTGCCCAGACAGAGGGTCAAGGGTTTCACATCCTCCTAGAGCAGAAAGAAAACTCCTCCTACAAGCTTTAACCAGTGCTGTGCTGAAGTCACAAGACTGCTTTAACTTCTGATGAGAAAAGGTATTTAGCAGTTTATATTTACTAAAATAATTGCATTTACATGTTGTGTGTACTGTGGGAGACCAGATACAGTGAATGCAGGGTCCTGGGTTTAGGAACACCAAGAGCGAGAGGAGAGCAGAAAGCACATGTGCTCATTTGCTCATTCCAGGTTTATTGTGACAAACAGAAATGAATCACACTATACAGCTAATTACTTTCTTTATAGTGGCAGCACAGGCCACATGGAGAAGCACATCAATTTGTGTTAGAGAGTTCGCATTACTAACATATAGGATACTAAACAGAGAGAGTGAACGTCAGAACAAACACAGAACTGAACAAACAAAGCATTAACCAAGTGTGACCTGTATCAAGAAGAGAACAGAAAACTTATGTTGCTCACTTTCTCCAAGTTTACTGTGAGCTTGTTGGTTGTTAATCTTCTGCAGTTACACTACAAATCATTAGAGCTTCCTCTAGCGGCAGCCTAGTGAATGGCATTACTGGAAGGTTTATTTATTTATTTGCTATGTATACATTTTAAAAAAGGAAATATTCTGTAAAAGAGCAGTCACTATTGCTATCTATTACCTTTATTGGTAACAAAAAGTAACTCCTGTGCTCTGCTCATTGCTTCACATTGTTACCAAATGCTCAACTGCTACCTTTTTTACTATACCCTGTTCACAGACAGCACCTTCTTGGTAATAAGAGAGCTTTTATTGTATCTGGGGATGGCTTATAGACGTTTTAGACCCCAGTTTATGGAATTTGAGTCTTTACGCAAACCAGGATCCAAGTGGTTATCGAAGATGTTTCTCTCCCTAACAAAGGTAACAACAGGCACAATTTAGGCAGAATATTTTATCTTCTATAAGTTTACAATGGCTGGAAGGTATATACGTTACAGGTTGTATTTAGGTGTCCTTTTTATCATACAGCAGTAAATGACCGCTGCTCAGTTCTCTAGCATTCTCAGACAGTTCTCGTTTGAATGCCTGTTCATGAAGTGGTGTAGATTACTTCTCCTAATGCGGAGAGAAGTGATCTACAAACGCTTTGACCTCTAGAAAACGGCTGCTGTTACTGTAATCTCGTGAGATTACAGTAAGAGATTAGCGAAAACCACAGTTTACGAAGCAGCGGTGAATTATTGCTGCTTCATTTGCGGTCTCCCTGATTCTCCACCTCTGGGCTGGAGAATCTGGAGGGAGAATTTTCACACAGATCACCAGTGGAGGGCTGACATCGCTCCTTCATACACTGGCCATCTGTGTGCTGAGATGATCAGCGGAGAACGTGTTCTTCACTGATCATCTCTGTTTCCTAAACCACTAATGGTCTGAGATCAGCAATGACCCTCAGGATCGCCTCTGATCTCAGTTTCATAAAAGGACACCTTAATAAGGCCAAAACGGATGATGAAACCTATCAGAATGAACCTTACTGGTTTAACCACCATCTTACTAAGGTGTCCGTTTGTGAACCAGCGGTAATAGATCGCTGCTCAGTTCTCCGGCATTCTCGGAGAACACAGTTCTCCTGTGAATGCAGTTTATGAAGCAGTTCTCCGAACGAAGGGAGAACGGTCTCCAAACGCTGGAGAACGGTCTACAAACTCTGAAAAACGGCTCGTTTTACTATAATCTCTCGAGATTATAGTAAAAGATCAGTTTACTAAACAGAGGTAAACTATCTCTGCTTAGTTTTCGGTCCCTCTGATTCTCCAGCTCTGGGCTGGAGAATCTGGAGGGAGAACACAGATCTCCAGAGAAGGGCTGACATGATCTCCTGAGTGTCATAAACTGTGAATGACCAGAGAATAGCTGAGATCCGTTGAATCGCAGCTATTCTCTGTGTCATAAACGGACACCAAAGTCATGGATTGTTTCTTTCCACCTGAACATTTCGTATTATTCTTTCAATGCAAAAGCTTGCTGTTTTAAATGTAAACTCCAGTGATATCTACACAAAGCTGCAGGCTATAGTTCTGCTCGAAGTCAGAGGCATAATTCACTGTGTTATTACTTAATTTTCAGTTCCATTCATATGTGATTTAGGATGTAGAATTGTTCTGCTTCCCCCTTCATGCTAATTGGCAATGTAAGCTGATCATTAATTTCAGTTTGTGCTATGAGTAGGATTTGTCTCTTTTCTTATGCAGTGTGAGGATTTAAATATAGCAGTATGTGTAATCCATTTCTAGCAGCTTTGGTCTTGATAAGACTAGAGATTTTCTCTCCTTACAAGTTGTGCTTGATTCCTATCCTATTTCCTCATAATGTATATGAAAAACAGTACAATGTGGATTACATAGGCCATAGCCTCAGATCTACAGGCTATATGAGCTTTTTAATTTGTTAACTTCTTTCCTTTCATCCGGTGTCTAAAAGCAAATCGATATGCATAGTCCTTGCATGGAAGTGTTTTCCTGCTTGATTTTTTGAACAAGTGGAGACTCCATTAAAATCCAGAGTCATAATTGTAGGCAAAAGTGCACTTTGATTATATCATTCATATTCTGCTTCCCACGCATATATCCTTCTCAAATGTGAAAATTCAAATACACATATTAGGTCTGGGCAAATGTTCTGCAGCCCGGCCTCATTCTAGGTTTGAAATAGTGTTTGGCTCCATATACACTGGAACATTTATTCTACTGGCAGCAGAAAAACATTATGGGCTCGTTCACACTTGACTGTTTTACCAACGCTTGCCAAACGCGTTTGGCATGCGTTGGTCTGGCGATTGTGGAGCGTTTTTTAACGCTCGACAAAGTCTCTGCAAACGCCGCATGCGCAGTTTAGCGGCAGTTGCTAGGTGTTTGCCGAGCGTTAAAAATGCTCCGCAAACGCCTATAATGAAGTTTAAATGGTGTTACCGCTCTGCAAATGCCCTGCAACCCCGTCGCAACCGGACGGGCGTTTGCGGAGCGGCACCATAGACTTGAATAGGAGGCTTCAACGCCTCCTGACTCGACCAGAGGCGTCCGTTTGCAATGTGCTGCAATGTGCAGAATTGTCAGAGGCGTTTGGGAAGCGGTAAAAACGCTTCCCAAACGCCTCTCTGCACACAACGCTAGTGTGAACGTAGCCTAAATGTGTCAAAAAATGCATTTACCTGCATTTAGCGTTTGGACGTTTTATTCATTTTATTGGTCAGAGTACTTGCCATTGAAAAGAATAAACTCCGAAGCGCTAAACGCAGTTAGCACTTGGGTGCGTTTACACATGTTTTTGCAGCGTTTATTGGCTTTTGGCCAAAACGTTTTACTGAACACAATTCTTCTGCGTTCAGGAGAGGGAATTTTAACTGCGCCTAAACTCTGCTGCTGTTCCTGAGCTCTGATAAAAGCCTTTGTGTGCATGGACATATAGGCTTTTATTGAGTTGAGTTCAGAGGCTTTGGCAAAGAAACGCCCAAAGTTCTTAAACTCACATTTAGGAGCAGCAGTGTACATGAAGCCTTTATGTGCTCCAACATGCCTGGCAACTTCTGATGAATCTGTGTGCATGTGCCACCCAGCCATGAACTATATTTGAATAAAAGTTTTATTATTAGGCACACTTTGTAAAATGTAACTTTACCACTAGACAGGCAATATTATACCTCTGGTCATACTGGTGTGACTGATTGGAGCACGATTTGCATTACCTAGGCCTTATGGGCGTTTGACAACAAGCAGTTTTCAATTTATAGATGAGATTGTACTTGAACAAGGACAGTTTCCATGTTTGAAAATATCTTTTGTGACTAAATAACTGATAATCACATGTTGTCTCACTAGCTTGTCATTCTATCACTGTATTACCACTCTAAGTGGGCATGAGAACAATAACCCCCCTGTAACTAGATATATCTCTTTATCGGTTATGTCTTAACAAGGTATTTGAAGCATCAGTTTTGGTCTTTGAGAAATATTCACATGCTATTTGTTATAGGACAATTGTAGACAGAGCTTGGATCCATTTGTTTATTGTTGTTCCTAGAAAGCTTTGAGGAGAGAGAATTGTTCAAAATCAGACCTTGAATGAAAAAATCTGGGTAACCTAAGAAATTTGTGTTGCTGGGTTAGTTTATTGTCCATTTCTAGGGGAGTAAATCAGAGTTATAACATGTTGTTTTCAAGAAAAATGTAAAAGTATCAGTAGAGACTCATTTATGGTATGTGCCACGTCAGTAGGACTGTGAATGATATCAGTCAGTAGAGTAGTGGACGGTGTCAGTATGGCAGTGGACTTTGTCAGTATTGCAATGGACGTGGTCAATAGATCAGTGGATGGTGTCTTTATGGCAGTTTGGACTTTGTAATGCAGTGGACAGGGTAAGTAGTTTTTAATTTTTGTTATTTATTAATTTTTACCATTTTTTATTTTTTTGTTTTTTTACAATTTTATTCATTTATTTATTTTTAGGAATCTAGTAGGGGAACTTTGGTGGGATATCAGGTGTCTAAACATACCTCTGATGTTTCACCTTTGAGACAAAGAAAGGAGACTGAGGACACAGTCCTCAATCTCCACCACTGCAGCCTCAATGCACAGCATAAATTGACAGAAATAGCTCTGTACAGAGCTTCCCGGTCATTCATAAACTGAAGCATAGTAAACACAGTTTACTATGCTTCAGTTCTGAATGGACTCAGAAACAATCACTACTAATCACTCACTGTGTCCATTCAGAATAGGAAAGGGTCACTAAATATACCATTTCCCCACTCTTTATCCTGAAAGCATCCCTCACAGCAGCCAGTGGGAGAGGTGAGGGAGGAAGCACTGTGAGGGAGGAAAGTGGCCAGGGGAGCACACAGGGGCCCAGGGGCAGCAGGACCCGGATAAGAGGGGTGGTGGGGGCAGCATATAGAGAAACTGATCCCCTCCATTTTCCTCCTGGGGCTGCTGAATGCTGGTGAGAGGAAGTGGGGAAGCAGGCTTTCAACACCTGCAGGAGGAAAATAGAGGGCATCGGTTCCTCTAAATGCCACCCCTACTGCCCTCCTAACCAGTAGAACAAAATGTGACAGGGCAGCCCCATGGACCCCCGAAGCATGGGGCTGGGTGGTAATTGCAACCCCTATACTTATGCCTCTGGTGCAACCATTTAATTTTTTATTTTAATTTGCCCCTTATGACTTCTGCTGTTTGGAAACATGAGATGTTCTAACTAAGAGAGTTGCTTCCTGAACTACTACTGGTCTGTGAAAGTTCAGTTTATAGACTAGTAACTGACAGAAATATGAAATCTCTTCCTACAACTTTGGGGCTGTACAGAAGGTAGATGTGGCAGATAATCAATAATGTGTCGTATTAAAGCTGCCAATATACCAGCAAGTAGTAAAACACAAACACGTGGGGTGCTCAGAAATAGCGATAACATGGAAACAATCATGTAGGAATTGGCATTCTTATATTTTACCCAATGCAGGATTACCATCTAGGGAGCCTGTAAGCAAACAGTCTCTGACACCTAAAGTAATCATCTACATTAGGGTCAACTCTTTACATGGAACATTTTCCTGTTATACTGGTCCATACTTGGCTTAGAATAGTGTGACAATACATAGATACTGTAAACCTATACGAGACATTTATGCTCATGATGGCAAAAAATATGTGTCCAGGAACAAAACCTCTGCTTTTGGTGCCCAATAGTAAATCCAATCCTGCTTATACCTGTCAATGTTTTAAAAGGCTTACATTATTCTAAGCCAGGGGTGTCCAAACTTTTTTCAAAGAGGGCCAGATTGGATGAAGTGAACATGGTGGAGGGCCGAACATTTTTCCGAACATTCTTTGAACCATTACAATTAAATGCAAATAAATTATTTTATGCCAAGTTAATTGCAAACGACATACTTTTCATTTCATAACATTAAGATCAACTGACAGCTGAGTTTTCACAATGTATTGAAAATAAATTTTAAAAAAACTTACCTGCACTAATGTGAAGGGTGAAAAAGGTAGCTGGAGCTGAAGTCTCTGCTCGGCAGCCGGGAGGGGAAGAGAAACACACTTCACGCTGGAAGCCTGGCCCTGACGTCACCGCCCTCTGTCGCTCCCAGCGCGGCGCAATCACGCATACGCACTGCTCTCAAGCAGAAGACTGTCTGCCACAGAAGGGAGGGCCGTGCGACAGCCGAATTTACACAGACCAGGGAGAACGTGCCGCAGTCAGGCATGCGCACTGCCCTCTGCTCTCAAGCAGAAGACTGTCTGCCATAGAAGGGAGGGCCGTGGGAGGGCCACATTACACAGAGCAGGGAGGGCTGTTGGAGGGCCGTATTAAACCTACCCCCGGGCCGTAAATGGCCCGCGGGCCGGACTTTGGACATGCCTGTTCTAAGGCATAGAATGTGCACAAAATAACGTGGCTATTTATGATTACCATGATTTATAAAATGAGGAACTAGAATCTGTTTACTCTTAAATGTTCTTCTGTAATATAGCAGGAAGCTCTACAAACCCCATAGATCAGTCCCTAGTAGCATCCAGAAAAATGTCTAATATTGTGCTCCTGAAATGGATTTATAGTACAGTATCCATTTCCACTACACACGTCAGCCCTCTGGATAAGAGACACCCCCATATCATTAGCTTTTCTGTATCCAGTTTGTCTGTCTTCTACGCTTGTAACTTCCTCCCACTCCTTCCTGCAAGACTGCTCTCATTCTGAACTTCATACGTCCTAGTGTTCTGAGCTGTATACTATACAACTGAGTTTTACGGGAAAAAGTTTTCCAGGATCAAACATTTTATGTTATGAAGTCATAGCTCATTATTCTTTTATTGATGCCTGTTAACAGATTCTCCCCTTTTCAAGGACATGTGTCCTTTTATGTAGGTAATATAATCACCATGGGAATGTATATGTCTGCTCATTTTTTAAGTCTAGAGCCATTTAAAATGTGTAAAAACAAACACCAGTTGATAGTTTAAGGCCTCATGAACACTGAACATTATAAAAAAGGCAGTAACGTTAACTATAGAATGACATGTTAAAAACTGGAGTTTTGTCACAATTCTTATCATTTCTGCATTAGTGTTTTTTAGCGTTTTTCATTGTTTGTGTTCTTGCCGTGTTTTAGCAAAACTATACTCCCACAAAAGCTTGAGGCTCAAAACACATTGGATAACATGCTGGGGAGTTTACTGGCTGTAGAAAAGAATGCCTGACACCCACAATACCAGCTGTAAAAATACCCGGTGTGCATGAGGCCTGATACTCATGGGCCTTTATTAACATTGATTTATGCAAATAATACACAAACTATAAAGAATTTACAACCATTAAATAACCAAAACTGTATTTCAATTGCAAAATATAAGGCAACTTAGTCCATTGCCCAGCCCATCTTGAAGTGATACTAAATACGCAGTTTAATTTACTATTTTCTATTTCTGTATATGAATGATGGCACTGTAATTATTTTAATTAAAAAAAAAAAAAATCTAAGTACCTTTTTCTAATCGATATACAGTTGTCACATGACCCAGATCCTTCCCAGCTTGTCTGCAGGGAAACATAAGCAGGAGGAGTTTCTAGTCCTCTGCTGCTGGTCATATGTTCAAAATTAAAAATAAAAACAAAAAATAAACAGCCATTGGAATACAGAGTAAAAATAAATAATATCAATAAACTGTTTAAATTGTCATATATATATATATATATATATTCAAATCTTTATTTTTTGTGGAAATAACATGGTGTGGACGATTTCTGCCAGTCACAGGCTGTGTCACGTCCCTCCAGCTTGTGTCTTAGAATAAGAGGGAGGTGAAGCAACCATTGATCTACATATCTTGGCCCCATTGTGTTTAGCTGGTTAGTGAACATGGAGGAGTAGGGAGGGAGTGGGCTGTCATTTACCACTGTGTATACGCCCATGTGTGTGACTGTAGTCACATGGGATGCTCAGATGTGATAGGGAGGAAATACTCAGCATAGAAACTCGCTGAAAATTGAGCATGTGCAGAGTTGCCACTACAGTTGCAAAATCCCTAGCTGAATTGGGGACATGAACAGAAGGTGGAGATAAAGAGCAGCAGGATCAACCAGGTTTTTTGCAGAATACATAAAACAAATCTCATAGTGACTGAGTGAGTATGAACAGCATGTAATACAGCATTAATTTATAGGTTTTTTTTATGACGTGAGTTTAGTGACACTTTAAAGAGACACTTGGGAAGATTTATTAAAACTGGTGTACTCTGAATCTGGTGCAGCTGTGCATGGTAGCCAATCAGCTGCTAAATTAATTTTGTCCAATTTAGCTTTGACAACAAAACCTGGAAGCTATGCAGAGCTGCACTGGGTTTTACACTCTCTAGTTTTATTAAATAACCTCCATTGTCATTAGGCCATGCATTAACAAACAAAAACCTTTTCATAAGATTATATGTGAATTTAACATAGTTTTTCATGTTGTTTTACCTGTAAAGGCCCTCTTGTGTAGACATCCAAAAGCCCTGAGACTGCTGCTGGGTCACGCCATCTTGGATATGATATCAGCAGATTCAGAGCTGTCAGTAACACTTTATAGTATACCTTTTTTTTCTGTCCTGGTAGCTACATAAAAGTTTATTTATTAAGGGGAAGGCAAGGATCGAGGAGCTGGGCCAGCAAAAAGAGTAATTAGACATGTCCAGAGGAAGAGAGACCCATGGGAGTGGTTCCTAGATAGTGTAACGCCATTTTTGCTGAGAAGTCTAAAACAATGTTCCCCTGGTCAGTTGCATGCATTGCAAGGCTTTTAGCAAACTCATTTGCTACTGATTACACTGGAGCTTACAAGGGGGATTGCATTTACCGTCTAAATCATCTTTCTGCGTTGTAAAGCTACACATGATCAGTGCTGATGTTGTAATGGCAAAAATACTGCTGGAGACAGCCATGAGCCAATTACATGATCAGAAAATAACTTTATTGGGGGATCACTGAACACCAGCAGTGTATACAGCAACCCCCATATAAGTTAGCCTATTTTAAACATTTTATAATAGAAACTGAAATTTTAAGTTTGCCTTTAAAGAAAATATACAATATATGTTATATTATTTTTTGCTACATATGTGGAGTGACACTGTAATGGTGCATTTATAAGAATTTGTTGGCCTTAGCAGCCATGCATAATTGTATATAATCACAACATAACAGATAAATTTGTGCCCCATTAACTGCTTCCCATCCGCTCATTGCCTATAGATTGCAGATGGGAAGCAGCACCGATGTGGGCTACCGTACCTAAAAGTCATCCCGCATTGGAGGCTCCCGCACTGTTCACAGAGCATGCACCCAGGAGCCCAGTGATTCATGTGTCACCAGGACACAGCAGATCACATTACCGCTGTGCCTGGGTGGTCACATGGTATTGTACCATGTGATTGCTGTGTCCAATCCCAGCAATCAGATAGTAAACAATACCAAGTGAAAGTAAAGATCGGTTCTCTCTTCTCTCAGTCTAGAGCAGAGAGAAGTGATGCTGCAGCCTTTGAGTGCAGAGCAGCCTATCAGGCTGCTAGTACACTCACAAACTTCAGTTCCAGCCACCCTAGTGCCCCTAATCACTGCCCTAGTGTAGTCCGTAATAAATAATGCAACCAGCCCTCTCTCCTGACCTTGTGCTCACCACCATACACCATACCAATGTCCTAATCACCACCATACCAGCACCCTGATCACTGCCATACCCCATACCAGCGCCGTGATGACCCCCATATGCCATACCAGTGTGTGATCACCACCATATGCCATACCAGTGCCCTGATCACTACCATACATCATTCCAGCATCCTGATCACCACCATCACGCATACCAGTATTCTGATCACCCCATATGCCATAACAGCGTCCTGATCACCACCATACCCCATACCAGCTTTCTGATCACCCTATATGTCATACCAGTGTCTGGATCACCGCCATACACCATACCAATGTCTTGATCACTGCCATACCCCATACCAGCATTATGATCAATCCTGTATCCCATCACCATACCAATATCCTGATCATCACCATACCAGCATCCTGATCACTGCCACACCAGTGCCATGCGCTCATACCAGCGCCATGATCACCGCCATATGCCATACCATCATCTTAATCACCACCATATGCCATACCAGGGGCCTGATCACCACCATACCAGTGTTCTGATCACCCTATATGTCATACCAGTGTTCTGATCACTGCCATACCAGTGTGCTGATCACCACCATACCTCTTGCCAACACCCTTATCACCACTATACCTCATACCAAAGTCCTGATCACTGCCATATGTCATACCAGCATCTGGCATTTTATGATCTAAATTGATCAATTTTCAGATACATATCCCATAGTTTGTAGACTCTATAACTTTCACACAGACTAAATAATATATGCTGTTTTAATTTATTTTTACCCCCAAAATTTTGTGGAATACATGTTGACCAAAATTTATGAAGAACGATTGTTTATGTGTAAAATTGTATAACAAAAACTCAGCAAAAAAGTTTTTGTTTTTCAAACATTTCGGTATTTTTCGTTTATATAGCAAACAAATTGGCCTGCACCGGGAGGGAGTGAAGGTGACCAAACTTGAACTTGTTAATGGGTAGGCTAAAACACAATTTAAAGCAAACCTAGGCTTTGTCCATGCAGGAAATCAAAGACGGATTCTCCTGCGCTCTAGGACTCAGACAGGTGGCGAATAGATGGAACCAGGCCTGGAGGGATCGTCCACCAATGCATAAAGGGCTGTGCGGCTCCAAAACAAGGCTTGTCCATGCAGGGCAAATCAACAGGTTTAGGCTGATTTACTAAAGAACTGGATCGTCTCCACATAATAAATTGTGAGAATATTCACTTCAGTTATCTAAACATTTTCAGATGAAATAAGGAAACAGGGATTTTCTTTATTACATGATAGACTAATTGAAAAGGATAGCCACATAATTTATAGTGTGAAGATTTTTAACTCAATAGCAGGAGCGGACTGACAACTCATGGGGCCCCTGGGCAACAGGAAATCATGGGGCCCCTGTGTCCTCTCCCACACTCAAAAAAGACTATGAAAGGTACCAGGGGCATCTCATGGGGCCCCCTAATGACCCTGGGCCCTCGGGCAGTGCCCGAATGCCTAAATGGTTAGTCCGCCCCTGCTCAATAGCTAAATCAGCCTCAGTGGGGTTTATTTATTAAATGCAAATAGTCGGTTCTATTTTTATGGGAATTATCCCTTAGCTTAGTGAATGCGGTGAAAAATCACTATGCAAAGAATACCCAATCGCATGCAAGGAATATAAAACAAAAAACAACAAAAAACAATATTTTTGCTTGACCATGATTGAATGATGGAAGTTAACAGAATTTCACATCATTTACTAAGCTAAAGGGGACATTCTCTTGCAAAGTGAACAGCCTATTTGCAATTAGTAATGAGCCTGCTTGTCTCAAAGGGGAAACCCTGACAATATAGGAGTGAAGAAAATGGCAAGCATGTCTGGGTATGGAGGAGCTTATGCTTCGTGACTGACCCAATGCTATGACATAGGGGTGAGCAGACCGTCAGTTATGGATAGGTTCTGACTAGAGCTATACATGGACACCGTTCTTTACCTACAAACTAAAAAATCATCTTGCTGCTTTGTTTCTTGTGGATACAGCACAGTTTCACTTGGAAAATTCTTTGGCAAGGAAATAAATTCCACACACCACCACAGTGTTGGTCAGCTGATCTCCTGTATTTGTGAACCACAGAATAATTTCAGGTGAGAGAGTGATCTCCGTCCAGCATTCGCTCTTCAAAACCCTTCCCTCATGATAGGAGAAATGTGTGGATAAGGAAGATTTACAAAATAGCTTCCAGTAAAAAAAAAAAAAAAAAGTACGGCAGGTCATAGATTTGCTATTGTGTTGCCCCAGTGGGGGGGGGGGGGGGGCATGGGGAGCTGTCTCTGCCAGAAGAACAAAATGATTATTGCTAGTGGATATAGCTGTGGACAGTCGCACGCTAAAAGTCTAACGTGCTAATTGTACCAAAGTTGATCCATGGTCCCTGCTGAACCAGCTGCATTTTGATCCATCTATGGCCGGTTAAAGCAAATTTTGGTTAATTCCTGATAAATGAGTTGAAAGTCACTCTGTGGTTGGTCTTGTTGGCTGATTCCCACCTGAACTCCCACAAATGAAAGTTTGAAGGAGCTGGGCAGAACATTGCCAGCCATACAGCACCTGCATCCAATCACCTGCAGGCACTGGTTAAGTATGTTGACAGCTGACAGGGCCGACTGTCAGAATACAGCAGAGAATTGTCCATCCATGGTGTGTAGCATGAATGAATCTGTTCGATTTTTTTGAACAAAGATACCTATCCATTCACAAAAAGTGGAAAGTAATAGGAGTAACAACATTGTTTATTACCTAAGACAGTTTAAATGTATTTGTTGGCCCTCAACTTTTTCATGAACCTGCAATATAATTGCCAGCAAATATATATTAGTATATGTTATATGTATATGCTATCTTTTTCACTGAAAATCAATGCATTAAATATAAATGGGCTCTGGCCATTTTTTAAATATGGTTGAACAAATTCCCAAGAAACATCTGGTATGCTGTGTATTGTCTGTCCTTTGTGCAGCACTCATCAAGTGTATTAAATTCCCCAGAGAAGATTGCCTATTAGCACTTATTCTGACTTTAATAATATGCAATCTGGGACAATGTCCAAATCCAGTCCAAGTCCTAATGGAAGGGAGTGGCATGTTGGGCCTATTGCCTGACTGTATTTTTCTTCCCAGAAATGGTGCCATGCCGTTTGCTATTAAAGCAATCTGCAGTTAATTTGCTTCTTCCTCTATTATGCATAATATGCTGTCCAGTCTCTGTTGTTGGGTGCATGGTCTACCCAGATGACTGCAGCAGAGATGCCATAGTGATTGGTATTTATTTCCAAGACCTTAGGATATAAGTATTACATTGACTACAGTTCCAGAAACAATTTTTGAGACCTTACAATTACACTTAGTCTGCTTTTACCTATATGATGCAGTTTTTTTTTATAATCAAACCTCATTTAATGAACACAGCCTGTCTGTTGAATGACAAAAAACAAAAATAAAGGTATGGAGTTGTTCTGCCTCCAGCAAGGAAATTCAGCCTGTAGCATTAAATTTGGCCAATACATGGAGCCCGGAAAAAAATTACTGTTTTGCATAAACCAGAATTTATTTGTTTAATGAAAGCCCCCATCATCCTTCATTCTAAGGAAACCGGTGCATCCTGGGAGCTCAGAGTCCATTTTAGGAACTGAGGTACAGGAAATCAGCCACCATCCCTGAAACATATGTTGTGGACTGAACATACATCCCCTACAGGCAGAATCGCTGGTGAGCATGGACTTATTGCCATCTGCAGCCTAATTATATTATTGTGTTTTGTATGTTTCATACATTGATTGTATGTATATCTCATCTGTGTTTCTCAATAGTTTCACCAATCCCGTTTTGTTAAAAAAGCTTCAAGATTACATTCAGTTTGCTTTATTGCAGAGTAAGGTTTATCTGCATGTCAGGCATATTGATTCCCTTATTAATAGATACCACGTCCTCTAAGTAATTGTGCATAAACAAAATCCTGTCTGTCTGTTGAATGTTTACGGCTTTTACCCTAGCATTTGTATTGCACAATAGGCAGCCCCAATCATTAAATCTCTGTGGTTGCCAGTATCCTTATTTCCTGAATGGCCAAGAATGTTTCAGGTGGACAATTTTAATGGCCTTTTGCTTAACCCTGTCAATAGGTTTACAATCTTAACTAACAATTCACCAAATGATCATATTATTTGCTGCTATCAGACCACACAGATCCTATGCCAGTCTGACATGCTTGGTAAAGTCTAACCTACTGGCTTTTGCCTGGTGCTTGAGAAATTCAAAACCCATTAAGCTATTTGTATTGCAGTTTTCAGCAGGCTTTTTCACTTTAGGATTTAAGCACTATATGGTAATGTTATTTACAAAAACTCACAGAGCTATTTCTTTTATGAAACAGCATTTACTTTCATTCTTTGCAAATGAGGGCAACATTGAATGTTATTAGGCTATCTAGGTAGAATGTTATTAAATTATAAAAAATAGAGTGATTTGGTAAAATACTGTATTATGGTCACTAGATGGACATGACAATTAAAATAAATAGCTGCTTTGATCATACTATAAGACAAAATTCACACCTGAGTTGTTGCCCGACAGCATGTAGATGTGAGAAATCTATGCAGTAATTATTTGCAAATGATCAATGCTGGACGCAGACTGCATTGAGGGCTGATCACTCTCAGGTAATTGCGATTTTTCTGATTCACTTCATTCTGTATGAATGAATAACATTCCACCTGGAAAGAAAATAGACTAATAACTAATAGACTTTTGATTTTGCCCCCCTGTTCACACATAACAAATGTACATACAGTTTCAATGGACAAATAGCTAACTTTTTTTTTAAATACACCTTTTGTTTTAAATACACATTTTGTTTTAAATACACCTTTTGTTTTATCAAGAGCTTCATCAGAACAAAGAGAAGCAGTCATCAGTCACAAAATATATACAGTAAGGAACCAAATTGACAGAATTTTGCCACGTACATTTAAAGGTACAGCTGATCATGTTACATAGTCTAATCCAGGGGCGGACTGACAACTCATGGGGCCCCCGGGCAATAGGGGATCATGGGGCCCCTGTGTCCTTGCCCAAACTCAAAAAAGCCTATAAAAAGGTACCAGGGGCATCTCATGGGGCCCCCTACTGACCCCGGGCCCTTGGGCAGTGCCCGAGTTTCCAAATGGTCAGTCCGCCCCTGGTCTAATCACACATAACACTATGACATGCAAAATAATAAGAGAACTGTAATTAGCGTTAGTATAGAGATGATCATCCTGCCCTACCTTCCTACCCCAAGTGATGCCAAAAAAACAAAATGAAAACCAAATAAAGTGGCTGCAGACACCTAACTATATTCCAGAATAGTGAAAAAAACAATTCTAAGCTTGACAGAGTGCTGCGCTACTTAGGGAATGATGAGTGAAAAAATGAATAACATAGACTCAATATAAATATGTCCCTCAACCAAATGTGAACATAACATACATACTGATAAATGGTGCAAAAAATGTCAAGTGACTGTACCGGCCGCAAAAAATCAGCTATAAAGTGCTAGTGATACAAGTGAATAAATCAATTGCTGATGTATAAACAAATGACCAAATGATCAAAAAATTGATGAGTGACTCAATCCAAAAAGTGACCCAGTCTCAAAAAAATATATAAATATAAATAAAAATAAAACTGTTCCAAACAAATTCAGAAAAAACACAGTGAAACTTCAGTGCATGCCGTGACACATCCAGTGCTGCAAACATATATGAAAAAATTCTCCACCGGCTGGCGTGCGCGTGTAATCAGCGTTGGCATACATTGTCCGATAAAACAATATTTTAACTACATGCCGCCCAGCCACTGTACATATACGGCGGCAGGGCGGCACTCGCAGGCAAAACCACGTTTTAAAACGTGTGTTTTGTAAACAAATAGGGGGCGCGCGCGAGGCGCGCCGCCGCCCTATCTGTCCCGCGGATCACCGCCGCATATGTCAGTCGCCGGGTCACAGCCGCTCCTTTGAGGCTATGTCCCGGCGATCGGCGGCAAACAGTGACAGAGAGCACAGCTGCAGTTTGATCTGCAATTGCCATGGTCAGCACATGTGATCAGTTATGACACCAGCCATTTAATGACTTAACAGTTTGGTTGAGAGCACAAGCAACTGTGACAGTTATCGTTCACAGCATGCCTTGAAAGTAACTATTGTGGGGAACTGTTTAACTGATGAGTTTAGTTCCTCACATTCTTTGTTTTCATTTTAAATTTCCACCAATAAATGCCAGTTGAAGACTGGTTGTTTCCTTTAACAATCTCATTTTATATCTGAAGTGTTCTGATTCTGCATCAGTTCCATTAGGATGTTTCATATGAGGTCAGGGGAATGTTGTCATTATTGGCTAATGGTAGGCTTAATCTGCTGCTTTGATGTCTTGGCAGAAGTTTAAAGGGTTACTTTATTGTTACCCAGTGTTACTTTTTTTCTACAGTTCATCTTGTTGACTTATGATGTACTTTGCATTTTGAAATAACATGTAAAGTACATATAGTGTTTTATTCTCAGATTGACCTGTGATGTTCGATTATATAAATAAAACACTGCTGATACTCAAACCCAAAGGTGCTCTCACACACTCACATCTTTAAAGCTGGCCATATAGATTTCTGTATTTCAGCCAATGGGCTTATGAAGAGGTGCAGCATGGTCCTTGTATTGGGGAGATTGCCAAATACAGACACCCAGCGAAAGAACACCACTTGGGGAAAACCGTCACAGTTCAATTCACAGGCAGAAGTGCAGCAGTAAGAGATGCACTTACAGCATCTGTTTTAGAGGGTGAAGTGCGGCCTGGCCATTCCGGTCCCAAAGGGGGAGGCTTCTTTGAGGATAAAGGATCCCTAACCTGTTCCTCCTCGACAGGAACCTTTCCCTGCCACTAGTCACATTCCATGTCAGACGGGGTCTTTCTCCCTACTCTACCCACTCCGCAAAAGAGCACCAAAACCCAGGGTCAGGGATTCATAAAGACCCTGCTGACCCAAGATGGCCAGCAGAGGTCACATGGATGCAGCGTATACAACCGGAATGCTACTCCATGACCCAGGAAACCACAGAGAAACTAGGTTTCCCCTGACTTCTTCTCCAGGTTTTGGTAGCACTCATTTGAGCACCATTTACAGTGGAGTAAACGGACTGCATCTGCCTACAGACTGAACTGAAGAAATGTAACAGCATTTTTTGGATAAGTCTCCTACTGTTTACCATTGTATTCTGACAGACCATCTGATCTGATTGGATACAGGCACACAATTTTCAATTAAAGTTGTCCTGGGCGTTTATTCTCATGCTGATCCGGGTGTTGCCAACAAGGCCAACCACGGAACGAATTTCAGTTGATTCAACAGAAATTGTTCAAAATTTGATGCTTGTACAGGCAGCTGGCATCATGCAGCTCTAGCTGAAGTAAAGTACAATATGTTAGCACAGGTCAAGAAGGTGCGTGCAAAAATTGCCACCAACGTGATTTCCACAAAGCAAGATGCAAGTAAAGAAAAAATGTTTGTAGACATTTTTCTGTTACTTTTTAGATATTATTTTAGTTACTTTTAGACATATTGAATGTGTAAAAACAGATCAGCTTGATATACAGTGGGGATCGAAAGTTTGGGCACCCCAGCTAAAAATTTGTATTAATGTGCATAAGGAAGCCAAGGAAAGATGGAAAATCTCCAAAAGGCATCAAATTACAGATTAGACATTCTTATAATATGTCAACAAAAGTTAGATTTTATTTCCATCATTTACACTTTCAAAATAACAGAAAACAAAAAAATGGCGTCTGCAAAAGTTTGGGCACCCTGCAGAATTTATAGCATGCACTGCCCCCTTTGCAAAGCTGAGACCTGCCAGTGTCATGAATTGTTCTCAATCATCATCTGGGAAGACCAGGTGATGTCAAGCTCAAAGGTTTTAAATGCCCAGACTCATCTGACCTTGCCCCAACAATCAGCACCATGGGTTCTTCTAAGCAGTTGTCTAGAAAACTGAAACTGAAAATAGTTGACGCTCACAAAGCTGGAGAAGGCTATAAGAAGATAGCAAAGCGTTTTCAGATGTCAATATCCTCTGTTCGGAATGTAATTAAGAAATGTCAGTCATCAGGAACAGTGGAATTAAAGCAAGATCTGGAAGACCAAGAAAAATATCAGACAGAACAGCTCGCAAGATTGTGAGAAAAACAATTCAAAACCCACGTTTGACTGCACGATCCCTCCAGAAAGATCTGGCAGACACTGGAGTTGTGGTACACTATTCCACTATAAAGAGATACTTGTACAAATATGGTCTTCATGGAAGAGTCATCAGAAGAAAACCTCTTGTACGTCCCCACCACAAAAATCATCATTTGAACTTTGCAAATGAACATATAGACAAGCCTGATGTATTTTGGAAACAAGTTCTGTGGACCGATGAGGTTAAAATTGAACTTTTTGGCCGGAATGAGCAAAGGTACATTTGGAGAAAAAGGGGCACAGAATTTAACGAAAAGAACCTCTGTCCAACTGTTAAGCATGGGGTTGGATCAATCATGCTTTGGGGTTGTGTTGCAGCCAGTGGCACAGGGAACATCTCACGAGTAGAAGGAAAAATGGATTCAATAAAATTTCAGCAAATTTTGGATGGTAACTTGATGCCATCTGTGAAAAAGCTGAAGTTAAAGAGAAGATGGCTTCTACAAATGGATAATGATCCTAAACACACCTCGAAATCCACGGGGGATTACATCAAGAGGCGTAAACTGAAGGTTTTGCCATGGCCTTCACAATCTCCTGACCTCAACATAATTGAAAATCTATGGATAGACCTTAAAAGAGCAGTGCGTGACAGACAGCCCAGAAATCTCAAAGAACTGGAAAACCTTTGTAAGGAAGAATGGGCAAAGATACCTCAAACAAGAATTGAAAGACTCTTGGCTGGCTACAAAAAGCGTTTACAAGCTGTGATACTTGCCAAAGGGGGCAGTACAGGATATTAACTCTGCAGGGTGCCCAAACGTTTGCAGACATTTTTTTGTTTTCGGTTATTTTGAAAGTGTAAATGATGGAAATAAAATCTAACTTTTGTTGACATATTATAAGAATGTCTAATCTGTAATTTGATGGCTTTTGGAGATTTTTCCATCTTTCCTTGGCTTCTTTATGCACATTAATACAAATTTTTAGCTGGGGTGCCCAAACTTTTGATCCCCACTGTACATACATTATTTTATGATATTAAATTATTGTAACATATTTCTGTGCATAGTTTGCAACTGTATGTAAATATTGATCAACCATATTTGCTCAATATGTTGTATCTGCTTTCTGCTTTAAAGAGATACACAGTTGTTGTGCTTTACTGCTTTATCACATGTAAGTCTAGGACATTCCCTGCTAGGCAGATGTCTCAACAGTTGTTAAACAGTTAAGCTGGCCATGCATGGATCAAAAATCAGTTGGCTCTGTATGGCCGTTGCCAGTAGGCTGCAGCGCTGATCAGTGTATTCTGATGGCAGACGAGTCCTGCTATCAGAATACAATGACACAGCGGGGGTGGGGGGGATTGGATGGGGGAATTGGGTTCGTTTTTTTCAACCCACTGGCTGAACTATGCATAGCCAGCTTTATGCAGAGTCATTATTGAGGCTAATATACCCTGCCTCCATTAACTAGTCTACAAATCTCTACATTTAAAGCACAGATAGGTTCATATATATTTGAAAACAGGCACAATTTTCATTCTCTTGGCTCTGTATGCCACCAGGATAAATTAAAATGAAACAATCCAAATGAGTTTGAAATGCAGACTTTCAGCTTTAATTCAAGGGGTTGAACATAAATATCAAGAACAAATTTTAGGAACTGCAACCATTTTTATACACAGTTCCTCCATTTTCAGGGACTCAGATGTAATTGGACAAATGAATATAATCATAAATAAAATGTTAATGTTTAATATTTTGTTGAGAATCCTTTACTGGCAATGACTGCCTGAAGTCTGGAACCCATGGACATTACCAAAGACTGGGTTTCCTCTTTTCTGATGCTTTGCCAGGCTCTAACTGCAGCTGTTTTCAGTTGTTCTTTGTTTGTCGGTCTTTCTGCCTTTAGTTTTGCCTTCAGCAAGTGAAATGTATGCTCAATTGGGTTGAGATCAGGTGATTGACTCGGCCATTGCAGAATGTTCCACTTATTTTCCTTCACAAGCTCCTGGGTTGCTTTTGCAGTGTGTTTTGGATCATTGTCCATCTATACTGTGACGCTCCCTCCAATCAACTTTGCTGCATTAGTCTAAATCTGGGCTGACTGACAGTATATCTGTAAACACTGCAGAATGCATCTGGCTGCTTCTGTCTTCTGTCACATCATCAATAAACACCAATGACCCAGTACCACTGGATGCCATGCATGCCCATGCCATCACACTGCCTCCACCATATTTTACAGATGATGTTGTGTGCTTTGGATCATAGCTGTTCCAAGCCTTCTCCACACTTTTTTCTTCCCGTCATTCTGGTACAGATTTATCTTAGTTTCATCCGTCCAAAGAATGCTTTTCCAGAACTGGTCTGGCTTTTTTAGATGTTTTTTGGCAAAGTCTAATCTGGCTTTTCTATTCTTCAGGCTTATTGCACCTTGTGGTGAACCCTCTGTATTTGCTCTTGTGAAGTCTTCTCTTAATTGTACTTTGTCAATGATACGCCCACCTCCTGGAGAGTGTCCTTCACTTTTCTGGATGTTGTGAATGGGTTTTCTTTACCATAGAGAGCATCCTGTTGTCTTCTGTGGATGTCCATGCCTTTTTATGTTGCTGAGCTCACCAGTGCATTCTTCTTTCTTCAGAATGTACGAAACTGTTGATTTGGCCACTCCTAATGTTGCTGCTATCTCTCTGATGGATTTGTTTAGTTTTTGAAGCCTTACAATGGCCTGTTTCACTTGCATGGACAGCTCCTTTGAACACATGATGTAAGTTCACAGCAATAGATTCCAAATGCAAATACCACACTTAGAATCAATTCCAGACCTTTTACCTGCTTAATTGATGAAGAAATAACAAAGGAGTAGCCCACACCTGGCCATGAAACAGCTTTTGATTCAATTGTCCAATTACTTTTGCTCCCTTGAAAAAGGGGGATGGCTACTCTTAAGAGCTAATTGCTGTTATATAACTATAGCTTGAGCATGTTTTGGTAAATACCTGAAAAAAAACTAAAATTGTGCCTGTGTCCAAATATATATGGACCTAACTGTACATGTAAACCCAATGTCTAAAATATCATATATTGTATGAGCTGTAACATATTACTGTAATTTGAAAAATAGTTTTTAAGATTTTTAAATCTGCAGCTTTTATTAAAATACCTAGTGATCCTGCCAAGAAGTCATGAAGAAGCGGCTTGGCTGAAAAGCATTGACATTTGTGGCTATCATCTGTTACCCGCCAATAAACACAAGATTGCACAGTATACACTGCAGTGCCAGCTTTTCTTTGCTTATATGGATTCTGCCAAGAAGGTCTTTGTTTAGGCATATCCTGTTATAGGGTGACAACTCTCTGTCCCTCAATTATTCTCCTGCACTGTCACCCCTTCACATGGGCTTCTGATGGAAACTGCAAGGAGCTGTTTCAACACACGTACAGGCAGCCGTCTCTGGAGCAGGTGTATGGAGGTAGAAAGTGGCTGCAAAGAGTCTACAGTAGATCAGCAATGCAGATATGCGACACAGGATGAGAAATGGCAAAAACTGTATTTTATAAAAATAGAAAACAAAGGTAGTTGTTTGCAAAAGATGTGTACTCTTTTATAGGAACTTTAAATGTTTTCTTCCTCCCCTCTCCTGTAAACCAATCAATTATAGAAATGTTTTCACTCCAAAATACCTTTTTATACCAGCACTGCTATTGGTTCTGCTTGGAACATCCACACCCATAACAGCAGCTGCAGAGCTGCCAAAAAGCAGTTTGAGGTGAAAAAGTGAAGTTATCCAGGTCTGTAGAAGAGAAGGAGAGATCCCTGCTATTGTATAAAGGATATTTGACCTAATCCAATAAAGGTTCATCATTTCTGGTGAGTCTAAGCTGTCCAGAGGGTGTGCACAGGAATTATGCAGTTCTACTTTGGATGGAGCACCAGTGAATATCCAGTTTGGAGTGGAACACTTTATGAATTTTGAATCTTTTTGCTGTCCTCATTTTGAACATATTATTTGATTATGCATTTGTTGGTGGAGTACATTTGTATTTTATGGTTGGAGTGGACACTATCTTGCGTTTTATTATAGCCTAATTGCACTTTAATCAATTTCTTTTGGTACATTATGCACTGGAGCACTTTTTTTTGTAATATGACATTTGTGTTTTTATGAATTAACCATAGATATGGATATATATTGTTAAAAGCACTAGCACATATTGTTTTCACTTATAGATAATAGCGCTGCCTCATTTATGAATATACTATTCTAATGACCCTGATGACAACCACAGACTCCCTTTTTTGGCTATGGGACAGAAAGGGGTTTATTTACTAAAGCTGGAGAGTCCAAAATCAGACTCCCTTCTGCATAGAAACCAATCAGCTTCCAGGTTTCATTGCCAAAGCTTCATTGAACAAGCTGAGGTTAGAAGCTGATTGGTTTCTATGCAGAAGGGAGTCTGATTTTGGACTCTCCAGCTTTAGTAAATAAACCCCAAAGTGTCAATGGGACACAGATGTAAAATAAAAAACTGACAGAAGTTATTTTATCCAAAAAAAAACGTTTTGCCATAAGTTCTACTTAAATGACGAGCTCTCTCTTTGTCAGGCTAGATGTATATTATAGGTACGTTTTAAACATAGATTGTTTTAACCCAAACCACCAGCTCTACCCTTGCGTGTCATGTCACAGAGCAGTGGTGGGAAAGCTAAAGTGGTAGTAAACTCTTTTTTTTATACTTTTACCTACAGGTAAGCTTATAGTAAAGGTAGGTAAAATGAATATCTCCTAAACTTGCACCATTTAGGAGATATTCACTCTTTTTGAGAGCCGGCACATATGCGATGCAAACTAGCACATTATGACATTACCTTCCAGGGGATTTTCTTTTTTTTAGCTGCGGTTTACTACCGATTTAAGTAATACTGCCTGACAATCGCAGGTAAATCACGTTGGTTTATTCTAGAAAGTTAACATTAAGTTAGAAACATGATTCCAATTCTCTGTATCTTTCTTTACATAATTTTACCAAAATGATCTACTGCAGTTGATAAAGTGCTATACACCAACAGGACTGTCCTTCCTTCCAGAGCAACAGAAATGAGATTTGTTTAGGTATGATAGCATTAAGATGCTTTGCCTGACCTGGAAATCTTTATTCTATGTGCACTTCTTGAATGCCCTCTAGTGTTTGTATTACATTACTGTTTCTTCGGACATTCAGTCTTCTGTTTACATTCTTCGAGTTCATCTTCTTTGTAGCTTACACTTCAGACATGCTTTCCAAGGTACTAAGGTGAGTAGGGAGACATCTAGAATATACAATAAATGTTTTATATTAGTGTTCACTCTCAGCAACATTATCACACTAAAAATTTCTTAGAACAGAAGGTATTCACATGTCAAATTCTATCACATTACAAAAAATAAGAAGATTATTCCTCATTTCAGGATAAAGCCATGGAGATTATTCTTTCTGGTTCCTATCAGATAGATGTAGGTCCAGAACTGCTGGTGTATATTCCCTAATATTATAGAACTATTTATTCCAAACTGCATACAACTGTTTAAGGCAGGCATGTCCAAAGTCCGGCCCGCGGGCCATTTACGGCCCGGGGGTAGGTTTAATACGGCCCTCCAACAGCCCTCGCTGCTCTGTGTAATGTGGCCCTCCCTTCTATGGCAGACAGTCTTCTGCTTGAGAGCAGAGGGCAGTGCGCATGCCTGACTGCGGCGCGTTCTCCCTGGTCTGTGTAAATTCGGCTGTCGCACGGCCCTCCCTTCTGTGGCAGACAGTCTTCTGCTTGAGAGCAGTGCGTATGCGTGATTGCGCCGCGCTGGGAGCGACAGAGGGCGGTGACGTCAGGGCCGGGCTTCCAGCGTGAAGTGTGTTTCTCTTCCCCTCCCGGCTGCCGAGCAGAGACTTCAGCTCCAGCTACCTTTTTCACCCTTCACATTAGTGCAGGTAAGTTTTTTTAAAATTTATTTTCAATACATTGTGAAAACTCAGCTGTCAGTTGATCTTAATGTTATGAAATGAAAAGTACGGTATGTCGTTTGCAATTAACTTGGCATAAAATAATTTATTTGCATTTAATTGTAATGGTTCAAAGAATGTTCGGAAAAATGTTCGGCCCTCCACCATGTTCACTTCATCCAATCTGGCCCTCTTTGAAAAAAGTTTGGACACCCCTGGTTTAAGGCCTTTTGGCTATCATTAGTGCAGTATATGGAAATCATGGCTTCTATGAAGTAGGACATGGGATTGCACAGATAATGACCACTCAGCTCTGTTCTCAGACACTTGCAGCCTGAAGGAACATTTATAAATGGGGCTCCAGAAATAGAATTCCACCAATCCCCCTTTTTTTACAATAAGGCAGTAGTAAGGTGGTTTGGACTTTTGGTCCTTTATTTTCACCTGGTGATCCTGTGATCCTGCAAGTAAACTGTCTGTCCAAGAAGCGTCTTACAAAGCTCACTGTAGTGTGTGTGTGTGTGTGTGTACATGCGCAGCTCTTCTGCTTTGAACTACAAACACCTTGTCCACCCCTCATCTTCTACAACGTAGATGTGAGAATTTCTGTAGTTGACAGGCAACAGCTGGTAGCATTGTCTGCAATATCATTTCAGAGCTCAGAAAGTTTCAAGGTCATTGAAATTCTAGCAAGAGCAAAAGGTATTTTTATATATATTTGCATAAAACTAATACAGCCACCACATCTAAGGTTTGGTTAATATATTACATTTTTGTTCTTGGGTTTAGATATCCTTTAAATGTATTTTTTAGTGGCCTCTGATGTCTGTAGAGGAACATTCTAGATGTTCTTACTAGCACTCTGTGGGCTAAAGTACGCATATTACTTATATACTGTGTACATATACATAAAAAAGCTACTGGTTCTCATAGAATTAGATATCAGAAATGTAGTAGTTCAGGTCCTGCTCATTTTAGTTCTGATTTGGAGAACATTTGATGATTTGTGTGCAGCATGAGCCTAGGATCCAAGGGCTGCCCGGGGGCACAGGAACAGGTTTTACGGCTAACACAAGTACCTAAATGTTGTTCTTCTTAGACCTTTTTTAGTAAAGATCTGGCTGTGTGTGGCATGTTTGACCAAGATTCCAAAGACCAGCCCTTCAGACAGTATACATGACCTTTTACTCCTCCAAAGAGAGCTACAAGCCTGAAGCTATGGGCAACAATACTAAACCATTAAACATAGAAACACTTGCCTAATAATCCATGTTTCTGATCTAGGTCAGTAATATCTCCTCCAATGATCTGAAAAAAAACCTCTACTTCCTTCCTATGTGGGAAGAGAAGGCTGGTTGTGTAGTCCAATCTAATATGAGAGCTATTGTAGCTTAAAATGCTAAAAAAGTGCATGCTGGTTCAGATGAAAGGTGTCAGAACACACAGTGCATCACAGTTTGTTGTTCATGGGGCTGCATAGCTGCAGACCGGTCTGGGGGCCCATGCTAACCCAAAAGCGCCTACAGTGGGCACTAGAGCATTAGAACTTGACCATGGAGCAATGGAAGAAGGTGGCCTGATCTGATGAATTCAAGAATGATTTGTACATTGAAAGATTTTAACAAACTTTGTAGCAGATTCCTACCTTTTGTTTTTCTAAAGATAAAGCTTGAATTGAAGTTTTATCATTATCAGTTCATCACTTCATCCCTTTAAACATGATTTCCCTTTGGAAGTATCTCACCAAAATTAAAATTTTTGATGTAGGGGATGGTGACAATCTGATTTGTATCTTGCTCCTGCACACAGGAGGGCACAAACGCCTGCTGAATTATCAGAAGATTTATTTATACAGTAAACAAAGAACCAAATCAATACTCACAAAAGAGGAAGGTTTCAAGCATTGTATCGTATCGAATGCAGTGTGGCATCAATTGACTTGACTGATACGCTACAGTGTTGGCAAGCTGACATGTTTCAAGGACGTACCCCCTTCTTCAGAGCTTTGAAGAAGGGGGTATGTCCCCCAAAATGGATCAAAATTTGATACAATACAATGCTTGAAACTTTTGACTTTTTTGAGTATTGATTTGGCTTTTTGTTTATTATATAGATAAATCTTGTGGTAATGCTTTTTTACAGTTGTAAATTGGACTCCCCTATCTGTAGAGGCCTGCACCATCGAAACAATCTATTCAAAGAGTATAGAATCCATACAGCAACCTGATCCAGTGGCAGTCCACTGAGCTTGGGGGATGTTTGTAACTGATTTGTATCTTAGTGCAGACTTTTAAGAAAATTAGTAAGCCAATCACACAAGAAGAAAATGACATTTCTGGGGGTGTTCCACCCACCATCTGTGAATGCCTACAGGTAGTCATATTGCATTGCATTTTACAGAAAATTACAGCACTGCAGATTGAAAAGGAAGGTCATTTTTAATAACCATCAATTACAATATGACTTGAGTCTCAAATATATATGCTATAGTATTATTTTTTTATTTGCTATTTTTTTTCCCCACGGAAGTGGAGTTACCATTTAAAGTAGAGTTGTAGCCCAAACCTAACTAGTCTTAAAAGTGTCCAATCCTCTCTCCTAACACTTATGCTGACTAACTTGTGTGAAAAAAGATGTATATACTTACCTGTTTTCATCCCACTTCAGTCTGGTTATGTGATCCCCTGTGTCAGCCAGTGGAGGCTGGTGGGAGGAAAGAGTGCTCAAAAACAGCTGGGAACAGGGGTGGACTGACAATTCATGGGGCCCGGGCAATAGGGGATCATGAGGCCCCTGTGTCCTAGCCCAAACTAAAAAAAGCCTATGAAAAAGGTACCAGGGGCATCTCATGGGGCCCTCTACTGACCCCGGGCCCTCGGGCAGTGCTCGAGTTTCCAAATGGTCAGTCCGCCCCTGGCTGGGAATTCCAGGAGTGGTGACGTCGCCTATAGGCTCCTTTGTGCCAGCCATTGTCTGTGTTCTCTCCTCTCCCCTGCAGCCATGTTGGCTGACACAGAGAAGCCCAATCAAGGGACCAGACCAGGCTAAAATTAGGTTAGTATTTAGCAGTAGCTACGTTTAGGCTAAAATTCAACTTTAAATAACACAGATTGCAACACACCAGTATATTGTAGCATAGTCTTTGAAACCAGACCAAAAACAGAAGTAAATAATAGGTTACAATCAAATAATAATTATTTATTATTGTGTAATGTTGTTTGTACAGGAAGCCTGGCAAATAGAATCTTTTTAAATGGTTACAGCGGACATCAGCTGCTTTAATTTAATAGCTGTTTAAGTGAATGGTGGCAAACAATCAATAATTATAGTTTTATCACAGTGAATTAAAACATGGGATTTCTGATGATGGTGTATAAATGTATTCTTTTTAAAATCTCAGTACAATGAAGAAACAGTGGGCTTTATGAAAGCTAATATATGCTTTATTCATCCAGCAGGCTGCATGTGTAGGTTTCCAGCTGATGGCAGCACATAATAAACTAAGATGAAATAAAATGTACATTTTACATTTGTAAAAGATCAGAACCATAGTCGTCATTGTTGCTATACTTTATGGGCTCCATCTAGCACTATTTACATCTAAATCCCAGAGAAAAGCTACAATTCTTCCTGTGAAGGAAATTACTTTTTATGGACTCTGCATGTTTACCTGTTAGGTACATTTGGAGGAATAAAAAAGCAGCACAGTGGCTTTGTGGTTAGCACTTCTGCCTTGCAGCATTGGTGCCCCCAGTTCATATCCCGGCCAGGACACTATCTGCTTTGCATTTGCATGTTCTCCCTGTACTTGCATGGGTTTCCTCTGGGTACTCCGGTTTCCTCTCAAACTCCAAAGTCATGCTGGTAGGTTAATTAACTTCTGTCCAAACTGGCCCTAGTATGCATGCCTATAAGGTGGGGACTATACAGGGGTTAGACATAAAAATAGAAACACTACATGATTTGCAGGTTTGAAAGTGACGACATGTTTCGTGTTGAAACCAGACGTGATGTAACTTTCTTTTGCTTCCGCTGTGTGATGAGACACCTAGCTAACAGGTGGGAAGCCTTACTTTCGTCATTCACTGCGTGCGCTGCTAGTAATAAGATGTAATTTCAGAGCTTACTGAGCTTCAAAGTGGGCAAATTGTTGGGACCCACTTAGCTGAAGCCTCTGTGACTGAAGTTGCCAATTTATTTTCCGTGTCGCACAGTACAGTATCAAAGGTTATAACAGGTATGGCTTATACAGTTTCTGGGAAACCATCGTCTGATAAGCATTAGCGCAGTTGATATGGTCAACTCACTGAAAGAGACAAAAGGACATTGCGCAGGATTGTGACCCGGAATAAGAAAATAACTGCTGCAAAAGTGACTGCCACGACTCAAATAATTTGGCAACTTGAGTCACAGGGGCATCAGTTAAGCAGCACCAACAATTTGCCCTCTTTGAAGCTCAGTAAGCTCTGACATAACACATTGCTAGCAGCACATGCAGTGAATGACGAAAGCGAGGCTTCTGCCCTGCTAGCTAGGTGTCTCATCACACAGCAGAAGCAAAAGAGTGCATGTCACTTCTGCTTTCAATGCAAAACACGTCACTTTTTTTTGTCTAACCCCTGTACATTATAAGTTTCTTGAAGGCAGGGACTGATGTGAATGTAAAATATGTAAAGTGCTGCATAGATTTATGTAAAGTGAAAATGTGCAGGTGCCTTTTAAAGTGGAACTAAACTTTGAAAATAAAAAAAAAATGCTAGGCGGTAGGGATTTTTTGGAAGATGAGATATGTAAAGTCTCTTCCATCAAGACACTTCTTTCTCTTTTCCCCAGCATTTATTTTTTGTGCAGTTAATAGTCCTGGCTCATTCCTGCCATCTGTCAGATGCTGAGAATGGAGCTTGGGGTGACAAAACTCCTGTGCACATGCTTAGTACTTATAGTATCAGCGGTCACCAAGCGCATTGGGATACCTGAATGAAGCAGCTGAGAAGATGGTCTCTGTAGGGGGTGGAGCAGCAGCTAACAGCTTGCATCAGTTTGCACTGGAGGAGGACACTTGAAGGTAAGTTTGACAAAATGGGGAGATTTTCTAAAACCTGAGAGTGCAAAATCTGGTGCAGCTGTATATGGTAGTCTATCGGCTTCTAACTTCAGCTTGTTCAATTAAGCTTTGATGAAAAAAAAAGTGGAAGTTGATTGGTTTCTATGCAGAACTGCACCAGAGTTTGCACTCTCCAGTTTTAGGAAATCAACCAAAATATGTAGGTTTGAAGTTTGCTGTGCATACACACATTATGGCCAGAGCCCACCCAGCAGAGTGGACTTTAATTCTGCTTTAAACTCTCCCTTTCTCCCGAACTGTGTCATATTGGAGTAAGTACTGTTCTCCTTCTCCTTAGATTTTATACCACTCTCTCAATTTCTCTGCATAGAGATGGGGATAAGATCCTCTGGTCTTAATAGGTGAATCCTGCTAATACTGTGGACTTCCAACGATACAGCTGGAATGACTGTATGTGTCACTCCGGCATTAGGGACACCCTATATTGGCATCTTGCTGATGTGGGAATGAGAACAGCATGTGTAGCGCATGTGATTTCTATGGCCAGCACACAAAATTCAGCAGCTTTATCAGACAAACCAGAACCAATACCTCTGTAAATAACATTCAAAGAGATACATTTTGCCAGTTATCAGTTTTCATATTCTGGATCTAGTTCTGATTAAACATGTATAAAGGCTATACATTTTACTTGTAGTACATTTCAAATTCTTGACTATTCTAGATGTGTACTATCTGCTAACAGTTGTATTTATTTAGCTATGTTAAACCCTTGACTTCAGTGATTCACTAGTCACCTTGAACAAGCATCCTGCTTGTGAAGTTTGAACGCCTCATCTGTATGCTCACTCTGGGTGACTCAGAAAGTAATGAAGTCATTGGGTTTTAACAATACCAAATATTTTTCTAATGTGGCCCTTTTCAACTAGGGTTCCTCTTGGAGTTTTTAAGGGTTGCTTGAGAAGTGAGCTGTGGTGAATTGATCTCCCACCTGCCCTGGCCACCTCTGCCAGAGGGCAATTTTCCACTAATCTCCAATGTAAAGGCTCATGTCTAACGTAAGAGTACACCATAATTCTTTTTTTATTTCAAGATTATTACTGACAATTATTTTGTTGTATAGAGCAGGTGGTGGTAAAAAAATTATCTGCACCGAATTTCAAATATGCTAGGTAGGCCATATTCTTCTTTTATTTAAAACTTTCTACAACTTACTGATGATGCTGTACTATGAGCTTTCATCATTATTATTTGTTGAGTTTCCCCAAGGTTTGAAATTTACAGTATATCAAGGGTTCAACCAAGGTAAAGTGGTTGAGAAATACTGGTAATGGAAGATTGTTACAGTAGCTCATATTTTTAGGTAGTCTTCAGGAGCAACAAACTAATAATAATAAAAAAAAACATAATAGGTCATCATTAGTCCTGTTACCTGCTTTCTCCTATCGTAATGTTTAGCCATACTCATACATCATCATTTCTTCTGGTACAGGGTTGACTTTACTTGGACAGAGCTTTCACACTACATGGGAAAAAAGATTTGAGAGTACTTATTTCAGATGATTGGAAAATGAGCAAACCATGTGGCCCGGTAGTGGGAAGAGCAAATAGAATTCTAGGATGCACTAGAATTCTAGAATCACTAGAGGGGTCACCAGCTGGAGGAAGGAGGTCCTGATTCCTCTCTATAGATTTTAAGTTAGACCTCTTTTATACAATACTGTATCCATTTCTGGAGACTTCACTTGTAAAAAGATATTGATAAGATAGAGGAAGTTTGGGGACAGATAACAAAAATGGTGAAAGGTCTGAGGGATAAAACATATCAAGAGAGGAACTTAATATGTACAGTCCAGAGGATAGAAGAAAATTGGGAGACATGATTGAAACCTTTAAATACATCAAGAGGGGTGAATAAGATTCAGGAGACCAGTATTTTCAATATGAAGCCAAGATCAAGAACATGGGGACATGACTTAAAACAAGCAGAAGGAAAGTTCAAAGCCATAGAAAGTATTCTTGTACCAAAGGAGTAGCTGATGCTTGGAATAGACTTCCCGCAGAGGTAGTGAGTCAGTCAGGAGTAAGTGGATTCAAACATGCTTGGAACAAACATAAATCTATATTCAGACATACATACATAAATAAATAATTTTAAAAACATATATAAACTAAAAAAAAGGATTAGATGGATCACTTGGTCTTTTTAATGCCATCACTTTTCTATGTTTCTACATTAAACCCTGGTGGAGAGAGATCTTCATGTGGTCCCTCAAGTCACCAGAGTTCCAGGAGCTCAAATATCACTAGTCATGATCAAGCTTGCTGTAAGTAGTCTAAATTGAACATACTGTAATTGGTTTTTTTTTAACCTAAGCTGTAATTTTGGATAAAGTAGGCAAGTGTTAGAACTTCTTTGAGATTGTTGATGCTTCATCTGCATTGTGGAGATTTCCATTTACTGCCTGTCCCGGTCAAAGGGGATCAGAAGGACAGGAAGTGATAGGAAGCCTCTCCAGAACAATATCAGACAACAAAATCAGGTTTCTTTAGTAGGATACGAAGAAATTAGATCCCCATTCCCCTCAGTTATTTTCCTGGTTTCAAAGCTATAGAGCTAGTAAAATATGTAAAGAAAGCATTTATACATATGAATATGTGAATATGAGAAAGAAGATTTCAAACTGTAAAAAAAAAAAATAGGCATAATGTAAAAAAAAAAAAATCTCACAAACAATATTTCATTGAATAACAGAGTAGTTTCCTTTGCTCCCCTACACTTTAAAGTGTTACTAAACCCACAATAGTAAAATCAGTCTGTATATGCAGTAAAGCATACTTGTTATACTCACTGTGGAACCTAACGGGTTAATCACAGTGGCTTAATGGTTAGCACTTCTGTCTGGCAGTACTAAGGTTGCTGATTTGAATACCAACCACGGCACCACCTGCCTGGAGTTTGCATGTTCTCCCTGTGCCTGCGTGGGTTTCCTCCGGGTACTCCGACTTCCTCCCACACTCCAAAGACATGCTGGTAGGTTAATTGGCTCCTGTCTAAAATGGCCCTAGTATGTGTATGTATGAATGTGAGTTAGGGACCTTAGACTGTACGCCCCTTGAGGGTTAGGGACCGATGTGAATGTACAATATATGTATATAAAGCGCTGCGTAAATTGATGGCGCTATATAAGTACCTGAAATAAAAAAATAAATACATCCTCTGCATTGTTTAAAAAGGCTGTTTGATCCTTTCTTCTCTGCCCCTCCTCTTGTTGAAATGACCACCTGATACAGACTAAACCGGTGGTCACATGCCCATGCTCAGTTTGGTGTGTATTGCTAGAGAGGTTTTTTTTTTTCTTGGGAGGGTGCATGTGATCAGCACTGGACCAATCAAAACTGTCCAGACAGAGGGTCAGGACTTTCACATTCTCCTAGAGCAAAACGAAAACTCCTCCTACAAGCTTTAACTAGTGCTCAGCTGAAGTCACAAGACTGCTCTAACTGCTGATGAGAAAAGGTATTTATCAGTTTATATTTACTAAAATAGTTGCATTTCCATGTTCTGTGTACTGTGGCAGACCAGATATAGTGAGTGCAGGGTCCTGGGTTTAGTATCACTTCAAGACCAAACGCATGTAGAAACTTGACCATCACACATATGTATATAGCCAATAATATGCAGAAATTCCTTCAAATTGAGCTCAGGTTTTTTAGGGGTGCTGTCACTGCTGCGACATACAAAGACATTTTAGATCAATGGCCACATCCAACCTTATTTTGCCCCAGCATGACTGTGCACAAAGTGAGGTCCATAAATGTGTGGTCTGATGACTTTCATGTAGAGTCACTTCAACCCTATTGAGCACTTTTAAAATATATTGGAACAATGATTGTGAGCCAGTTCTTCTTATTCAGCAGCAATACCGGACATAAGATATGCTCTTTTGACTGAATGGGCATGAACTTTTGTGTAAAGCTTTATCAGAAGAGTGGATGTTGTTCTAGTCACAAATGGTGTTTCAGGGGAGATGTCCACAAACCTTTGACTTCATAGTGGATCAATGGGTTCTTAAAGAAAGTTCACCAAAGCTCAGTTAGTGAAAAAATGTGTTTTCACTGACAGCTTCAATCATCTGCATACATATTTTTCTATGACTAGAGTCGATTGTACAGTATGTAGTAAAGCACAGTTTTTACTCTTAATCACTTGGTCTTTTTAATCATTTAGTGCTCATGTTTCATTGTAATCCTCCACACTGATCGTATGCCCTCTGCCTGCGGAGATTTTTCCATCTAGTTCTAGTTACCCGGAACATTAAAAATGTATTTTATGCACTGCTTAACTCGGAGGGAAAAGTACCATCTACATAATTAAACGGAGAGCGTTTTGTATGAAAAATACTCTGCGTGAACTGATAACATTTTTCTTCTCACATTTTAATTCTTTTTTATTTATGCTAATTTAAGCTGGCTAGCAGGAGTGAATCCCTGAATGCTTGATTATTGAAACGGGCTGCAATATTGGCGCTGGAGCTGGGTGCAGTATTTCATTAATTGGAATTTTCATTTCTGTGCTTTCTCCAAGTGTTGGATTAAAATAGTTTAATGTTAACATAGAACTAAGGTCACAGACTACAGTATGCAAAGGTATAGATTCATTCTATAGTTCAGGACAACTGTTTTACATTACTAGCATAGTAAATATTAATGCAGCATACATAGCTGATGATTGGTAATATTCCTATTTATCAAAAAATACGGCTGATTACAGAAAATTAATCAAAGAAGGAGATAAATGCAGCACAGTTGTTTATTAATTTTACGACCTTCAAAAATAAAAATGCTTGCCCAAATATGGGTTTATTATGTTTGTTTGACTTAACTTTGTAGAACTTAACTTATCTGGGTTGGAGAAATACCTAAAGTAGAACTTAACTTATCTGAGCAACACAAACTGAAAAAGACTACTTAAAACATTTGTAATATTTACTGCAAACTTGCCCATCCATACCTCATTTTGTTGAGAAATAACTTTGAACCCCCCAACATATTTTGCTGCAACTATCTTGAGTAAGGGCAGATGATTCATGTATCATTTTTTTCCCCTAGAATCCAACTGCTCTTACTGTGATGATGCCGTAAAAAATTTTGTGCATGCTCAGTACAATATATGTGGACTGATAATATTTGCAAGGTTAGGCATGCATACACAAGGAGAAATCCCCTCCTCCCTTCCGCCAAGTAAAAGAAAAAAATGCCCATGAAGACTCCCGAGCTATATCACAGCATTTTTGCCTAGGCCAGAAATCAGGAAACAACTAAAGAAATGTATAGATTAAAGTTTAAAACAAGTGAATATAATATACTATTTGATCTATTTACTAGAACTAGCAAACAACAGTAAAAAAAACTGACAGAAGGACTAGAAAGGTCTGTAGAGAATAAAATGTAGCAGCATACCTGATGCATGTTTCCATGACCCTTTTTGTGTTAATCCTCTGTTTGTTGCATTCTTAGCTTTTACAGTGGAATATAACTCATTTCCACCTATAATGGTGGCTCTTTTGCCTTTCAGGGTCTTCCTGGAGGCACTCTGACATTCACATTCCCAGCTGGGTTTTTCTCAGTCTGCGGGTATCCATGCGCAATGTGGCAGGGGGGTCCCTCTTATTGATCCTACCCAGGTGCTGTATTTAGGACATGCTAGTACAGTGTGGTCAGGGTCGCTAGCTTTGTGCCTGCATGTGTTGTTCTAGAGATGCACATACACAGCGTTTCCAGGGTCCTTTTATAGTGCATAGGGCATGCATGCGCAATTTTATAAGTGGGCAAGGAATTGTGGGACATATAGTCCAAGATCATCATATCATAACAATTTCACAGTGCATGTTTTCTGACCAGAAGTGCAAGTGAAGTACAGCAGAGAGGGACACAGCCTGTAGATTTTCCAAAATGCAAATGTGTTCTTGTAGAAAATGCGGATAAATGTTTGTTTAGCTGTTGGATATGTTGAGCTAGAGTCAAAATGTATCTATTGTAGCAGATATAAGAAGCGCCACAGAAAATGCAAAATAAATCAAATAATATGCAGCACCTCTAACCAAAAAAGGTAAAATGGTGTACAAAACATGCAAGGATAAATAATAAAAATAAATGAATTCATAAATATAAACATAAGTCCAGCCACCATAACAGTGATAGTCCAATATCAACTTAATGTCAATCTTGAAAACAAACCCATGTGCAAATCCGACACCAGATGAAATTAATACACTCACCAGAGCTATATGCTGATTATATTATAAACCAGCATGATAGCATTTTGCTCTGGGAGCGATGATCTGCAGGAAATCCCAGTAGAGGAACAGGAACCAATAGTGATCCAATCAGCACATATGGAACAGCTAGGCAGCACATATGGAACAGCTAAGCAGCAAATGATCTTCCAATAACATGGGCAAAGCTCGAGGAATAAGAAGAGATATGATGGTGCAGTACGTTTAAAACCAGTAAAATTTTATTAATAAAGTATTGCACTCACACCAGCAATGACAGCCTCTAAAATGCCACATCCACAAGGGAAAAACCAAGGGACGAACCTCCTGCACTGCAATCAACACAGCCGACAGCTGGGAGGAACGTTCCAACGTCACATCCACTAGGCCAGCCCAACGCGTTTCATCACTTGACGTCTTCTATGTATCTATTACATATCTTACCTATTCTCAGTTCACTCCAGTCCGGTCACATGATTTCCCGTGTGTCACCCATTACCAGCTGCAGGAGAGAGCCCTCCAACAAACACTGGTAATGTCTGGGAGCGTGACATCACCCTTAGGCTTCAATGGTCCATCCAATGTCAGCGCTCCCTCCCTCCCTCCTCTCCCCTGCAGACACAGGAGTGGAATCACATGACTGGACCAGATAGGCCTGAAAATAGGTAAGTTTATGCATTTTTCTTACATGTTAGTTAGCATAGGTGTTAGGAGTGGGGAGGGGAAAGTTTTAAGAATGGTTAGGATTTGCCTGGAATTCCACTTTAAAGCAGAACTACACTGCATCTGAGCACCACAAACCAAAAATGCCATTTAATTCTTTTTTTTTTTTTTTTTTTTTAAGAATCAGGAGTGCTTTATTAAAGAAAGGCATTCCACATCACATTAGTACAGAAAAAAAACTGTTGACATGGTATAACAACCTTGGTATGAAGATCAACTCTAACTCCTCAGGAAGAAAGGGGGGGGGGGGTTAAGAGAAAAGAAAACAGGAGAGCACTAAGGAGAGGTATACATGGGAAGAATCAGTGAGAGCTAAAAGTGTATACACACACCGGCAGACTTTCCTATTGGGATATCCATGGCTGCCAAACCTTGTCATATTTCCAGGGGCAACCTCGATTGATATATGTCAGCTTGTACAGGGGCAGAGCAGTATTAATCATGGTTTCCCATGATGACATATCTGGGAATACAGTAGATGTCCATTTACAAAGAATCTCTTTCTTAACGTAAAATAAAAGATAAGAAATCAATAATTTACTATGATTGGGGCATTGATCATCATCATGAATCCCTAATACAGCCAGCTTCCGACCAAAACCCATTAACTCCAGGACACTCCCAAAACATATAAAAGTAAGAGCCTAAATGTATTTGGCATTAAGGACACTTTATTCATTTGTGTTATTCAAAGCAAACTCTTCCATCTATACATGTCTCCATGCTTTATTTTGCTGTGAAATCACATTGAAAAACACCGCTAGCATTTCTGGCCATACCATCTTGAGTAAGGACAGATGATTCATGTAGCATTTACTTCCTGGAATCCATCTGCCCTTAGCTCAGGCATGCAGGTAGGAGGGTGCCTAGGCCTGGAAACCAGAATGTAACTGAAGGATTGTATATATATATATATATAAAAAAAAAGATTAAACAAGTAATGAATTGTAAAAAAAAATGTTTAAGCCAGTATAAGTCCAATTCCAAAAAAGTTGGGTCTGAAATTTACATAAAAACAGAATACAATGATTTGCAAATTTCACAAACCCATATTTTATTCATAGAAAATAAAAAGCATATCAAATGTTTAAACCATTTTAGAAAATAAATAAGGTCATTTTGAAATTGATGGCAGCACATCTCAAAAAAGTTGGAACAGGGCAAGAAAAACTGGCAACAACCCCAATTCCAAAAAAGTTGGGACAGGACCATGTTTACCATGGTGTAACATCCCCTCTTCTTTTAACAACACTCTGTAAATGTCGGGGAACTGAGGACACCAGTTGCTGGAGTCTTGGGAGAGGAACGTTGTCCCATTCTTGTCTGAGCATATGCTGCTCTAAAACCTGGATATATCTTTCAGCATTGCTGGTGCCTTTCCAGATGTGTAAGCTGCCCTTTCGATATGTACTAATGCACCCCCTTACCATCAGAGATGCAGGCTTTTGAACTGAGTGCCGACAACAAGCTGGAAGGTCTTTCTCCTCTTTCATCGGGCACTGCACCCACGATTCTCAAAAAAGAATGTCAAATTTCGATCCATCTGACCACAGAACAGTTTTCCACTTTGCAAAAGACCATTTTAAATGAGCTTTGGCCCAGAGAAGATAGTGGCATTTCTGGATCTTGTTTAGATATGGCTTCTTCTTTGCATGATAGAGCTTTAACCTGCATTTTTGGATGGCATGGCGAACTGTATTCAGACAGTGGTTTTTGGAAGTATTCCTGAGCTCATGCAGTGATGTCCATCACAGAATGATGCCTGTTTTTACTGCAGTTCCGTCTGAGGTCCCAAAGATGATGGGCATCCAATATTGTGTTTTAGCCATAATCCATATTATCAGAATATTTTAATGGTACTACATACTTTAGATGATGATACATTTAAAGTCTTTTTCAATTTTACGTTGAGAAACATTATTCTGAAAATGTTCCACAATTTTCAGATGCAGTTTTTCATAGATTGGTGAACCTCTGTCCATCTTTACTTTTGAGGCACTCTGGGGTTGATTTACTAATGTCAAATAGGCTGTGCACTGCAAATGCACTGAAAGTGCAGCTGCTCTAGATCTGAGGGGAACATGCAAGGAAAATAAAAAAACTGCATTTTTGCTTGCAAATGATTGGATGAAAGAAATCAGCAGAGCTTCACCTCCTTTCAGAGCTTCCCCTCAGATCTAAAGCAACTGCACTTGCAGTGTACAGCCTATTTGCCTTTAGTAAATTATTATTATTATTATTATTATTACATCGAGTTTATATAGTGCCAAAGGGTTTGCTCAGGGCTGTATAATAGGGGGGACAATACATGGCACAGTACAACAAAAACAGACAGCGTACGAGGGGTAAGAGGGCCCTACTCTTTCAAGCTTACAATCTAGGAGTAAATCAACCTCTCTGACTCTCTAAGATGCTCTTTTTAGGTTTTTATACCAATCATGTTACTGACCTATTGCCAGTTAACCTAATCAGTTGCAAAATGTTCTTCCAGCTCTTCCTTGTTAGTAGCGCTTACTTTGCCAGCTTTTGTTGCCCTGTCCCAACTATTCTGAGATGTGTTGCTGCCATAAATGTAAAAATTACCTTATTTTTTTCTTAAAATGGTACATTTTCTCAGTCTAAACATTTGATATATTTTCTATTTTTTATTGTGAATAAAATATGGGGAGGGGGGTATGATATCCATGTATTATCCATGGAGATCTTACCCCCCTTATGTATTATACATGGAGATCATATCCCCCCTTATGTATTATACATGGAGATCATATCCCCCCTTATGTATTATACATGGAGATCATATCCCCCCTTATGTATTATACATGGAGATCATATCTCCCCTTATGTATTATACATGGAGATCCTATCCCCCCCTTATGTATTATACATGGAGATCATATCCCCCCTTATGTATTATACATGGAGATCATATCCCCCCTTATGTATTATACATGGAGATCCTATCCCCCCTTATGTATTATACATGGAGATCATATCCCCCCTTATGTATTATACATGGAGATCATATCCCCCCTTATGTATTATACATGGAGATCCTATCCCCCCTTATGTATTATACATGGTGATCATATCCCCCTTATGTATTATACATGGAGATCATATCCCCCCTTATGTATTATACATGGAGATCATATTCCCCCCTTATGTATTATACATAGAGATCATACCCCTCCCCCTTATGTATTATACATGGAGATCATACCCCCCCCCCCCCCTTATGTATTTGAAAATCATTGCATTCTGGTTTTATTTACACAGCATCCCATTTTTTGTTTGAATTGGAGTTGTATGTAATGACACCCTTTTACAGTATTTTATTTTAATAAACTAATGTTGGATGCTTGCTTTTTGTATTATTTGAAGGGCTACTATTTAATTGTACAGACCACCAGAGAGAAATGAGAAATGGTTTCATAACTATAAGAATTCTTCTGACTCCTCTCAGAATTCAAGATTTGCTATAGCTTCTTCCAGCCTTTTTGCCTCATGAGTACCATGAGTGCCATTATGGTAAATACTACCCTGGGCACGTCATTTGTGCAACAAGTGTTTTACTGTAGATGATCAAAAGTATGTTTAGTTGTTGTATCGAGGGTAGGTTGAAGCCCCAAATACTTTACATATTAAAAATTGGATAGTCTTTTCAGTCATGGAAGGATGAAAGATAGTAAAAAATGGAAGAAAAAACCCCAAAACTATCGTTCATAAAAAACCTTGCAAAACCATGCTTTTTGTAGTCAGACAATACATTGCACATTCTAAAACCAAAACCCTGTGATAGCTTTTTAGTTGCTGTTCCTGTCCAGAAAATTGACTTCTATAATAAGCAATCTCGAGACCTGCCATTGTACTTACAATCCGTTTTATCCATTTTAGGTCTTGCATGAATAATTCTTGTCTGTTATTTTGTCACGGTTAAGTGCTTTCTTCTCTCCATAAAACAGATGCATATAATAATATGGTAATCTTTTATAAAATATATGCAGATTTGAATTGACTGGGATGTTTCTCTTAGGGCCGAAACACACTATCGGGATTGGGAATTGTGTGCTTCAACACATTTCATTGACGTTAGTTTTGAATGGTACCCTAATGGAGCTCCTGTGCACATGTGTTGCAGCGCACAATAATGTACTACCATGCATTGTGATACGCTGCACTGGAAAGAGTGCTGCATGTACGCATTTTGCTTCATTCCTATGGCAGCAGTTGCTGTGTTGGTAGCCAATTCAAAATTAATAGGCTGTGTTCATGGAATGCACATTATCACATGGCACAATATGTATTCATGAAAAGCACAAGAACAACGAACTGTGGAAGGACCCATATTTTGTTTTTTTTTGTTTTTTTATTTTGCTGTGTAATTTGATATTTATGATAATCATATTATTGTATAATAAAGGTATTAATTCTAATGTATGGATCAAAAAGGTGAAATCTAGCAGTTGGTGGTTTTCCTTAGGATGTCCTCCTGTGTGATTCCACACAAGCACATTCCTAAATTATTCCTGAAAATCTGCTGCTGCTTGCAAATGGCCAGTAGAGTTTAGCCAAGGGGAAATTTAAGCGCCACAACTTGATAAATGCATACCTGACTACTAAGACTGAGTAACTATACCTTGTTTCCGGTGTCTTTGTAAACTTTATACAGTCAGTATGTGGTTCAGTTCACCATCATTGGCCAAAACTGAAATATCACTTTTTATATTTAAAACAGGTGTTGGGGGGCTTTACAAAATATTCATCATATGTGTCATGGCTTTATCCTGTTAAAGTGAATCTATAGCTCTTAGTTTTGTTTAAAGTAGAGAATTGGTAAACCTTTGTTCATTTTTGTTTCTTTGCTGGTTTTTTGGGGGAGATGGGGAGTTCTTTTTTCTATTACTCACCATTTCTATCCCAGTAACACTTGTCACTATTACAAAACAGAGAGCAACAGAGGGGACACAGACAGCTGTAAAAACCTGTATGGGCAGTGCCTCCTTAACAGCCTTATGGTTTCCTGGGCAAAATAATGCACTGGGGCCCCTACCAGGGAAATGATAAGCTGTGGCATGCATAGCATGTCATAGTGCATCGGATCGGGTGTGGGTGTTTAATCCTGTTTTTACAAATGTTAATTATTCTTTTACATTTTCTTTTTCTTTTTAAATTAATTTTAATTTATTATTATTTTTACATTATATTCACAATGCTGTTGGGAGTACTTTGGTGAGATATCAGGGGTCTAAACAGACCCCTAATGTCTCACTTTTCAGACAGAGAAAAGGACTGAGGACACATTCCCCAGTCCTTTTCTCTGTAGCCTAAGCTGCATCACAGATAAACGAACAGGAGGCAGGGGCTTCTGTCCATTCATAAACTTTGTAAACAGTTTCCTATGCATCAGTTGTGAATGAATACAGTGAGTGATTGGTATTGATCACTCACTGTGTTCACTTAAAAAAGTAAGTGGCCTGTATATGATATATATACTGGCCCCTTGCCCACTCTCCATCCTGAAGATCCCCCTGTGTGTTTGCAGCTGCTGCCGGCAGGGAAGGAAAGGAGAGAAGCTGGCAGCGAGAGAAATCTGGATCAGTGCAGTAAATAGAGGACTAAGTGATCTTTTGTGGTTCTCGCTGCAGCAGCTTGAGCAGGAAATGCCAGCTTTCAGTTGCTGCAGTGAGAGCCCCAAAAGATTGGATTGATCACTTGCTCTATCCACATGTGATCCCCCCTCTAGGAGGGGTGGACTGCAGGGTCCCCCCATGCACCTGGGGTCCATGCAATAAGACCACCCTTTGTAAGATTCCTTCTCCTCTCTATCCAAAAAGAACAGTAAATAGTGTTTCCTACTCATTGTGAGACAGGTCACCTGAAGCTGCTCCATTTTGCTGCCCGACGTCATGATGTAAAATGCAGAGCCAGTGGTCCTGCATTGTACGTAAAAATGCCTAAAGCCCAACCTAATCCTGGGAGGAGAGCGCTAGTTGCTGGGAGAGTGAGGAATAAGGTAATTAACCTTGAACATCATGCTGTAAACAAAACAAGCATTATCCCATGTAGTGGGAAGAGAGGGCAACGTTTTTCCAACCTAGAGTTCAGCTTTAAGCACAGATACATTTCAAAGATCTATGGTAAAAAGGTCAATTTTCCTGAAAGATTACATTAAAAAAATGACTGAATTATATATTTTAAATCGATTTAGTTGATGTTTGTGGTTCTTGAATTTGTATTTTCCCATGAGCATTGAATTGTTTTTCCTCCAGCATCTCTAAGAAGGCCGGGCTCACGTATCCTCCAGCCATCCCCAGGACTTTTATTTAATTTACTTTATTTGTGCGTGCAGAAAAGACAGCTCTGTTGTTCCTGGTCACTGTCAAGAGTTTCTAATTAGCAGTATGTATAGGAAGTTGTGTCACTCTTTGGGAACAAGATACGATGGGGTATAATAGGAATAACTTGAACCTAGTGGATGGCTCATCCGGTGCAGTGTTGACATTACTTACATAGATCCAATGCTTCCGCTGCTTTGGAATCAGAGCTGAGTGCTCCAGCACTTCCTAGAGATCATAGTGCAACAGGAATAGCTTACTCCAGATAAAACACATTCCTTCATCCGACTCATGTGTCAGGGTGGCCACAATGCTTGCAGAAAGCTAAAGTAGAGACTTATCGGAAGTGGGCTCTTGCCCACGCTAGGTCCTTTTTTGGCAATGCAAACCCCCCCCCCCAAAAAAAAACAACCAATTTATATTAGTATTTGTTGTCAAGTGAGAAGAGGGAATTCAGTATATCAAGGAGATAATAAAAATATTTTTATATTTGTGTAGTTCTGAGGTAACTCTACAAAGTACACTCACAAGCCACATTATTAAGCACACCTTTCTAGTACCGGGTTGGACCCACTTTTGCCTTCAGAGCTGCCTTAATTCTTCATGGGATAGATTTAACAAGAGATTTTTCTCCATATTGACATGAGTTACTGTTGCCTTTCTATCATCTGAAGCCAGTCAGCCCATTCTTCTCTGACGTCTGACATCAACAAGGCATTTCCGTCCACACAACTGCCACTCACTGGATATTTTCTCTTTTTTGGACCATTCTCTGTAAACCATAGGGATGGTTGTGTGTGAAAATCCCAGATCAGCAGTTTTTTAATTTCTCACCAACAACCATGCCGCATTCAAAGTCACTTAAATTCCCTTTCTTCCCCGTTCTGATGCTCGGTTTGAACTTCAGCAAGTGATCTTCACCATGTCAAGATGCATTGAGTTACTGCCATGTGATTTCTTGATTAGCAATTTATGTTACCAATCAATTGAAAAGGTGTACCTAATAAAGTGGCTGGTGAGTGTATATAAACTATTTACATCACTCACTGTCATTAAAAGAGATTATACCATAATATCCCTATCACCGTCAGATCAGCACATACACACTATGACCAGTCTGGCTTTGCAAAGAAACCCATGTTTTGCAAAGAAACCCATAAAAACACAGGGAGAACATGAATTATAGAAAGGAGGAGAAAAAGCGCCTCTAAGTGTAATATGTAGTAGCGCTTTTTCTCCTTCTTTATCCTCATCCAGAGCCTGCTACAGCCACAAGAGCTTGCCTGAGAGTTTTATGGATTAATTTCATTAGTCTTTTTGGACGTTATTTTATATGTCTCTTTTGGACTCCTATACCAATTTACATCTATTGTGTTTAGTGTCTATTGTTATCAAGTATTGGGGAATCTGTATGTGCTGATCTTTTCTTATTCTTATTTTAGAACATGAATTGTATCCTAGGGATCTGTTTTGGAAATATACTGCCTTAGGGCCATTAGACTTTATGGTTGAGATGAGCATTCCTGCAGCTATAAGTCAGTGCCGAACAAGTAATACAGATTTATTGCTACTATTAGAGAGAGAATATCATGAACAGTGAAGTGTTTCTACTGCTAAACTCTTGAGGGTAAAGTCTGAGAAACAAGTTTCCTGTCTTGAGCTGCCCTCCTTCTACAATAATGCAGCATATACTGTACGTAGACACCAAATACCCAAGGGTATCTACATGTAAGGTTGTATCCTGCAGGACATGACTTATTTTTTCAGTATTGAGGTTTAGAAAAGATTGGATGCATAAGTGATCACATACACTCTGTTCTCAGTTGCATAAGGAGCTAGGGGAGGAGAAACAGCAGTACACTTGTTTTCCCAGTGAATGGCTGTGCAGGGGGCAGCATGTCAGCACAGGTCTGACCACACTGTTAACTCATGCCTAGTGTGGTCAGTTTTTAATATGGGATTAAGAGGGACTGGCTGGTATTTCACACAAAGGAAGCAATACAATCAGAACAGGATACCTTTTCATAAAAGTACATGGTACAGCAGGCACATATCAGGAATATGAAATGCTGATCTTGCAGGTAAAAAAAATGTCCATTTATTATTTTTTCAGGAGCCTGCAGAGCATTGCAAACGCAGTGCAATGGCAGGCCCCTGCAGGCATTGGGGTTGATTTACTAAAGGCAACTGGATTGTGCACTCTGCAAGTGCAGTTGATCCAAAGCTTAATAAATGAGGTAAAGCTTCACTTTGCAAAGAATACCCAATCGCATGCAATGAAGATTATTACAAAGAAAGAGCATTTTTTCTTGCATTTAATTGGATGATGGGAGTCAGCAGAGCTTCTGCTCATTTACTAAGCTCTGGAGCAATTGTACCTGCAACTGCACTTTTCAAAGGGCACAGTCTATTTGCCTTTATTTAATAATCCCTATTGTGTACAGCTTTGGGTTTTCTGTTTGAAAGCTGTAGGAAGTATCAATGCACTATGAAAGTGCTCATCAGCGCCCTCATAGTTCATTGGGAACTACAAGCCCTCTACCGTGTTGGCCGATGGGACTTGTAGTTCATTCATTCACAGATTCCTTGGAATTAATGTTGTGGCTGTGAGGTTGGAGCCCTGCACAGCCACGCTGTTTTTAAAATGTGACAGCGGGTCTGGGAAGAGGAACCCCCACCCACTGTCATGTGGTGGTGGTGGGGGGCTTTGGCTGGAGGTGCTAGAGCATGTTAAACGTTACAAACTAAATACGGGTGTAAAATGCTCCAAAGGGTGAACTTACCCTTTATTTCTCTCCCTGACTATGGTGCTGAATGCTGCTCCATTGCTGAGGAGCTTTCTCTCAAAGTGTGCTGGGAATACGACACTTCTGGGAGTGACGATCTCCTGCATCCCCTGCAACACCCAGTGGTTCCTGGTGCCTGTATCCACGTCACTACAGACCACAATAGTAATGTGGAGGTCTTTGGGAGGTACCACTGAGTGCTGTGGGGTACACAGGTGATCAATACTCAGAATATGTTTCCTAACAGAGCCATGGGTTGCAGTAAAAAAAAATGTCTTAGCTAGACTTAAATTTTATTAAAAGAACAGTACATATATGTTACAGTTTGATGGGGCTTGTTAGGGAATGCTTGTATAATAATACACACTCTTACCAGTTGTGCTTATATTCCAAGGGCAGATCTGTGTCCTTGAAAAGCTTTCTTGCAATTTTGTATCTTTCAAGTGCACCAAAAATCCTTATTTTATGTATTTTAGATTTTAATGCCGTTGTTTCTGAATTCATTTGTGTATTTACTGCATTATTTATTGATGAGAATGATTTGAAGAACTGGACATTGGGGGCTAATTACTAAAACTGGAAATGGAAAATTTGGTGCAGCTCTGTATAGGAACCAATCAGCTTCCAGATTTTACTGCCAAAGTTTAATTGAACAAGCTGAAGTTAGATGTTGATTGGCTAACATGCACAGCTGTTCCAGAATCGGAGTCTCCTCCATTGAATTTCAGCAGCAGCTCTTCTTTTTAACACAGTAAACTGATTTTCAGTTAGACTGGAATTCATAGTAAACCTGTCTCAATATAAAGTGATATAGCTGTAGACCATGTAGGTGCTATACATACCATGCTTAAAACTGTTGATTTGCTGGGTATTTATTAAGTAGTTTTGGATATCACTGATATGTTATGGTGTCTACAGTCATTTAACAGTTTTTTAAATGTTTAAGGGCTTGTTCACAACTGCGACTGGGGGCGGTAAAAACTGTTTGTTTCATTATCCCAAATGATGCCATATTTATTAAAGTGTTACTAAATTCAGGACTCTGCATTCACTATATCTGGTCTCCTACAATACACAGAACATGGAAATACAAATATTTCAGTAAATATAAACTGCTAAATACCTTTCTCATCAGACGTTAGAGCAGTCTTGTGACTTCTATCAGTGTCCAGCCCAGCACTAGCTAAAGCTTGTAGGATGAGTTTTCTTTCTGCTCTAGGAGTTTGGAAATCCCCTGACCTCTGTCTGGAAAGTGCTGATTGGCCCCGTGCTGATCACATGCACTCTCCCAAGAAAAAAAAAACCTCTCTAGCAATATACACCAAACTGAGCATGTGCATGCCTACGGATCAGTCTGGAGATAAGTGGTGGTTGCTTGAAAAAGGGGAGGAACAGAGAAGAAAGGATTAAACAGCCTTTTTACACAATGCAGAGGATTAACCCCTTAGGTTTTACAGTGAGTATAACAAGCATGATTTACTGCATCTACAGACTGATTTTAATGTTGTGGGTTTAGTAACACTTTAATCCCTAGCCAAAACCAGTAGTTATTTATTTATTTTAATTCTCTAAAGTGGTGGTGGGGGAATCTCATCTTAAACAGCTGTCACTGGCACAAGTATCCCCATTGGAAGACTTCCCCTTACCTGCTTCTCAGATGACAATTGTCACATTTTTTCTTTTACTTTCTGTCCTGGTAATGGTGGTCTCCAGTATGAACAGAGATGCCCTTATGGGGGAGATTTACTAAAACTGGAGAGTGCAAAATCTGGTGCAGCTGTGCATGGTAGCTAATCAGTTTCTAACTTCAGGTTGTTCAATTAAGCTTTGACAGAATAACCTGGAAGCTGGTTGGTTTCTATGCAGAGCTGCAAAAGAATTTGCACTCTCCAGTTTTAGTAAATCTACACCTATGTTTTTTTTTTTACACTATCACCTCCACACTGCCTATCGTAGCCTGGAAAATGCTGCACAATTGTGCTGAAACCGTGTGCATTGATGCAGGAAGTATGTTTATTGGTGGTACTGTCTGTCAACCAGGAGATATCATTTTGTAGCATGTGTACAACCCCCTCCAGCCAGTGGCGTATTTACCACAAGGCAAACAAGGCATTTGCATAGGGCAGCAATTTTCAGGGTGGGCACCACCCGCCAGAAGAAGAGACACATGTGGCAGGGATGGAGACCTGGTGAGCATTCGCCATAGAATTTGAGGATGCTGCACGCTGCTGGAGGGTGTAAACTTCCCGCACAAGGAAGGAAGATACTGGGCTTGGCTCTGGGGTTGGCCGGCTGCTTTCTAGAGAGGTTAAGGTTAGTGCTCGACTAAATCTCTCTCTCTGTTGGTGGGACGTGCTTGGCAGAGAGTGGCAGCAGGGTCTCGGGGGGTTGTGGGGTTGGTGGAGAGTGGCAAGGGCTAGGGGGGGTCTTTGGTGTAGGTGTCGGGGGGGCATCCAATTTTAGTGTTGCCTAGGGCAGCACAAGAGCTAAACACACCACTGCCTCCAGCTACTGTGTCAGGTTAAGGGGGGTGGTCACAGGGGCAGCAAAATTGCAACTCAACTGCCAATTTTTTAAACTTTATATCTAACAGGTTTAGTATTAAACTGAGAAAAAGCCAAGTGTGAACCCATATGGAGTCATTTTCTGTATTATGTATAGGTGTTGCTTTGTGTGGCTTCAACATCAGCATTATTTTGTAGGTATAGAATGTAGAAAGACTGATTGCTGATTTGATGTCAGAACTGCTGAAGCAACAATTAAAACACTTGACCAGCTCTCTGCATTGTGAAAATAGGTAATCAGGTAATTTGTACAATGTGATGACTCAGTAAGAAGAGGAATCAGAACAATGAAAGTCGTGATTCACAATTGCCTTTTTGCATAAATCTTTTTAGAGGAGGTGAGTAATGTGTTTTGGATATTCGAGGTACTTGTAAAAAAATGTACAACCTATAACAAAAAAGTCATTATTAAAATAATTGCATTGCTTCTCTTCCTTTAAAGTGTGAGTCATTCATCTGGTAAGCTTGATTGTAAAGGGAAAATCCTTTATTTTCTTTAAAATAATAAACATGTTATACTTACCTGCTCTGTGTAATGGTTTTGCACAGAACAGCCCTAATCCTCCTCTTCTCAGGTTCCCTGCCAGTGCACCTAGCTCTTCCCCCTCCCCGCCGAGTACAGACCATAGCAAGCCGCTTGCTATGGGGGCACTCATACAGGCTCGCTCCCAAGTCTGAGGTGTGAACTGACGGTGATCTGAATCCGAACTTACTGAAATCAGTGGGAGCAGAATCTTAGAAATCAGTAAAGGCCATTTTCAGGCCAAAATGTTTCTTAAAGTGAAACTTTAGAAATGCAAAATTCCTTTAGGGCTCATTCACACCAGAAAGTAGTGCAGGAAACACACTTTCAATGTGCATTTTCTCCGCTGCATTAAAAACACTTTGGATACGTGATCTGCTGCAGGTGTCCGTGTATTCCTAACAACACCCCAAATGCAGATTGCAAACACAGTGTATTTGGCAGCACAGGATCGCATGATATCGCAGTACCATACAATCCAGTGCAGTGCGTTTTTGAAAAGTAGTGCATGCATTACTTTTGGTGCGATCCAAATGAATAGGCTAAAAATCACACCACACTGAATTGCACAAGAACACGGTCCATGTCAGATGTGAACTGGCCCTTGAATAAAATACTTGAGGGATTCCCTGAACCTGCCAGTGAAGTGGCTTATCTGTATGATGTATACCACAGCTAAACTGGCAAGAATATGCAAAGAAAAAAATGCTGTGTATATTGCTGGCAAATGCCAGTTTCCGCTTGCTTGTAAACAAATGGCTGGGAATTCTCTACATCTATGTAAGACAATGTAGATGTTAATAAAGGGGGACACTATGAAAAAAAAAATGTTGGGCCCCCCCCCCCCAAAAAAAAATATACTGAACCCATACTCTTGATGCGGGTCTGATAGGGATGTCAAGGGGGACCCCAAGCAAAAAAAAGCCAGGTGACAGCTATCTGAGCTAGGGTGGGATCAGGGGCGGACTGACAACTCATGGGGCCCCCAGGCAATTGGGGATCATGGGGCCCCAGTGTCCTTGCCCACACTCAAAACACACCCAAAAAAGCCTATAAAAGGTACCAGAGGCATTTTATGGGGCCCCCTACTGAGCCCAGGCCCTTGGGCAGTGCCTGAGTGCTCGAATGGTCAGTCCGCCCCTGGGTGGGATGCTTTGCTGGTTACTAGAAGCTGGTGGCTGAACAGGAAGCTGTCACATTTAGGTGTGATACCGCTACTAAATTTTTGGCTCGATCTAACACCCTATTTAGCTTGGCAGTTCGCTGAACATGCAAAACTCAGGAAAAAAAACATTTTATTCAGTCCAAACCCGAAGCTTATCAGACATTCTCTTGCCATTGTAGAGGCCAATGGGGAAATTACCAGGTGTGGTGAGACAAATTTGAAAGTCCTCAAAGTAATGTCTTATTACTACCAGAACCTGAAAAACCTTGAAAGCAGTCTACAGTAGGAAATGAGGAACAAGACAGGTAGATCATTTCCTTGTTTCTAAGAGTCTGGATTTAGTGCCATATTTTTTTTTCAATGATATTCCATATAATACTATGTTCAAGGCATCCCAAGGCAGATTAAAGGCTTCAATGAAATGAATTTGTTGCAGGTACTGTGCAAGTCTTTGAGCCAACATATTTTAAAAAAGATCTTGCATTCTGTATTCAAAAGGTTTATTTGACAAAACTGTTGAATGTGACTTTTTTCATTTTGGGAATGACTTCCCCTGCTTTTTGTCAGGCTTTAGGAATGATTTGCTTTTGCTGAACACAAGCCTCCAGTTTCTCCAGAATAATTTCACAATATCATTCTTCTATACACATTACGGAAAACCATAAGGGCCCGATGCTGATTCCGATCTTGTCTTCCTTACTATCTCTTTCTCCTCACTCAGCTTTGGAGGATTGATATCAAAGCAGAACTTCACCCAAAAGGGGAAGTTCTGCTTGTTTGCCTCCCCCTCCCTCCTCTTTGCCATTCTGCACTTATTGTTTTTTTTGGGGGGGAGCAGGTACCCAGATACCCAGTCCCACTTCTGCCCAGATCACCAAGGTGTTCCAAGTAGAGGTTCAGCCCCCCCCCTTTGCCCACAGCCTTCTGGGACACATCACGGTCCCAGAAGACTATGGGACCATTCACAAAGCAGTGCTTGTGCATTCGCAGCAGGAAGCCGGCTGTGTAGCCCCCTCCTACTATGAGGCCCCCTCCTCTTTAACAATTGGCACTTATTTTTTTGGGGGGAACAGGTTCTGACAGGTACCCAGTCCCACTTCCATCCAGATTGCCAAGGTGATCTGAGTGGAAGTAACCTTCCCCTTTGCCTGCAGCCTTCTGGGACACATCACAGGTCCCAGAAGACTGCGGGACCATTCACAAAGCACTGCGTGGCTCACACATGCGCAGTGGAAAGCTGGCTGTGAAGCCACAAGGCTTCACTGCCAGTTTCCCTTAGTTAAGATGCAGACGCCTGGACCCGAAGCCCATTGAAGATCAGCACTGGATTCTGGGACAGGTAAGTGTCCTTATATTATTAAAAGTCAGCAACTGCAGTAGTTGTAGCTGCTGACTTTTAATATTTTGGGGGCATACTGAAGCTCCTTTTTAAAGAAAATGTAAACCCAACATTTCATATTCCTGATACACGCCTGCTGTACCATGCACTTGTATGAAAAAGTATCCTGTCCTCTTTGTATTGCTTTCTTTGTGTGAAATCACTGGTGTTCCTGCCAGTCTGCTTTCCTATTAAAAGCTGAGCACACTAAGGACAAGAGCACAATATGGCCAGTTCTCTAGCTATGCTGGAGTTCAGCCTACTCTCCTTCTCCATTCACTGGGAAGACCAGTGTAATGCTGTTTCTCCTCCCCTAGCTCTCCAAGCTCCTTATGCAGCTAAGAACAGAGGATCACTTATTAAAAGGGTATTTATAATGTTTTTAAAACATATACCTTATGTTTTGCCTTTCATTTCTAATTTAAAATTAATAGATTCTTTTACAAAGTGAGGGTTGACATATACTTTAAATTGATGTTATGGGGGTGAAATTTGTGGAGAGTCAGCTAGAATATGTATTGGTTCATCTTTTCACGCATATTGTAAGTGTTAATTGTTCTGAGGTGTTTTTCAACTGTCACTTTTGACACTGAGTTCTCTTTGCTTAACAGCAGAGACAGCTTGGCCATACAACCGCTAAATAAATCAGTCCATAACTTAACATGGATTATCTCCACAACACCAAAATATGTCCTACATTCATTTGCATGGAACAAGTTGAAGGATACATTCTGTCCTTGCTCCCTGTATGTCCAACATGCCTAGTGTGATTAGGGAGGTGGGAAATGAGTTTTGTTTACGTGCCTTTGTCCTCATGGATCTTGGCTGTCAAAATCTTCATGTAGCATTTGCAAAACCTTCTATAACTTTGAGTACATGTAGAGTAATACTAATCCCACAACATTAAAATCATTATATATAAATTATAACCACTGTGGAACCTAAGGGGTTACATCTCCACATTGTGTAAAAAGGCTGTTTAATCCTGTCTTCTCTGATCCTCCTCTTTTTCTACTGTCTCCAATCTGCTGATAGTACAGAGCACTCTGCACATGCTCAGTTTAGTGTGTATGGCTATAGAGTTTTCTTTCTTTTTTTTTTTTTTGAGAAAGTGCATGTCATCTGCACAGGGCCAATCAGCACTGTCCAGACACAGGGTCAAGGGTTATGCAGCCTCATAGGACAGTCAGTGGAGAAAGAAAACTCCTCCTACAAGGTTTAACCAATGCTCAGCTGGACATTGATAGAAGCCACCAAACTGCTATATACTGCTATATACTGCTGATGAGAAAAGGTATTTACTAAAATAATTGCATTTCCATGTTTTGTGAACTGTGGGAGACCAGCTATAGTGAATGCAGGGCTCTGAGTTTGGTAACACTTTAAAAGCAGCCTAGGGAAAGTTGAGTTAACCTCTGCTAAGCTGTAAATGTATTTACAAAGATGAAGTGATATCGAAAAAGAGTTGATATCTGTGGTGGAATATAATGTTTTATACTTGATGGGTTAATTGTTTAGTTCGTTGTTTGGCTGTATCTTGCACTGTCTTTGTAGAATCCTGACTGTGATTTTAAAGACATGGATTCAGTTTTCACTGTATTCATATTCATCGATGTAGCTGTATTCAATGATATATATAAGACCACTCACATTGAGCACATGGCTCGTCACGCTGGAAAATGGAATCTGTTCTTTCTCTATCATTCCCTTAGAGCAGGGGTCTCCAAACTTTTTAAACAAAGGACCAGTTCATTGTAAGAGGAGCTGGACTATGGCCATTGGAAGTAGAAAATGTCCCAGCATCAGTGGGAGTAAACAATTTCCCATTTCTGGTGACATTGGGAGGAATTGTGCCCCATCGTTCGTGTCATTTGCAGGAATTATGCACAATTGTTTGTATCAGAGGATGAAATATTGCCCTGAGGGCCAGATAAAAGCAAGCAAAGGGCCACACTTAGCCCCGGGTCGCAGTTTAGAGATCACTGGCTTGAGAAGCATGGAACGGTTTCATCACAGAAAGCATTCTCCATGGGAATAGAAAGTTTAACCGCTTCCCGACTGCCCTATAGCAGATATACTGCTACAGGGGAGCACGGGTGTGCAAAATCACATGTATATGCGTGATTATGCATTTCCGGATAAGGAGCGCTTGTGCGCCCTACCTGCACCGCCATTTGCGCCCTCGGCTGTCAATCACCGGGTCCCAGACGGTGATTACTTGCTGGCACCCGGTGATTGCCGAGCATCTCCGACGGGGAGGAGAACTGTGTGTAAAGAATACAGTTCTCCTCCATGTCAGCTCATACACACTGCTTTGGATGGCTGTGCCAGGAGCGCCAATGGGAGAGGAGGAGGATCTAGGCAGCTCTGTGCAAAACCATTACACAGAGCAAGTAAGCATATACATGTTTGTTGCTTTAATGAAAAAAAAATTAGAAAGCTTTACAATCACTTTAAAGTGATATAGCCCAATTTTTTTTTTCAGATAGTAGGAAAGGCTTAAAACCCTGTTGGGTTGTTTTTTGATGTCTGTGTACCAATGACAGAACATCCCTTCATTTCCAGGCCCTAGGAATTCGAGGAAATCTCCCAGAGTGAGGAGAATTCCCTTCTTAGAGCCGAGTTCATACCATGCCTGCACAGGAACGCATCCAGTACGGGAAAAAGCACTGCATTTGCGACCTGCGTTTGGGGTGTCATTAACTTATTATTTACACCTACTGCAGATCACACATGGGCTGCATGCAGTGTGAATCGCACAGGAACACACAGCGATGTGCAGCCATGGTGTGGGCTGGCCTAGACAGTTGTTCCCTGAACAGGTGTCCCCATTAGAAGATTTCACTCAACACTTTTCATTGGCCCCATTGGAAGCCATATAACCTATTATCCATGTGTTTGTGATGTAGAAAAAAATGCACTGGACTACATGTTGTGTGAACTAGCTCTAAGCTCTTAAAAAATCTCTGGCAATGTGCAACTTTTTTTTGCAAAGTGAGCAGCCTATATACTTTTAGTAAATCACCCCCAAGGCATATTCCGATTGGTTACTGTAGGATAGGCAGTTTTCCCTTCAAGCGCCTAGATCGGGGCGTCAAACTCCATTTCATCGCAGGCTGTATCAATGCTGTATCAGCCTCAAAGGGCCGGTTGCATCTGTAAGACTAGATGTCCAGAGGACCCTACCCCCCATTACATCAGATGTCAAGAATCCCACACCCTCCCTAACATCACCCTTTGGGGGCAGAGCTGGAGATCAGAAAGTGCAGGGTCTGGAGGAGGACCAGAGGAGGAGTGGAGTCAGTTACCAGAGTCTGCTGAATACTGAGACCAGGGGAGGCAGACAGGGGGTGCTTGAGCTGTACTGAAAGGTGCAGGATTTGGCTGAGGAGTTCTATTCTCCTCTCTGCTGCCGATTGCTGAGACAAGGTGGGAGTGGTGGGGACAAGGGGGTACCTGCAGGAGAAGTGCAAGGGCCCTGTAAAATGGCCTGGAGGGCCAGATTCAGCCCGCGGGCCTTATGTTTGATACCTGTGGCCTAGAAGCATGAGGCCCAGTTTTTGTGTTTAGATCTAGGCTGTAAAATGGTTTTAGCTGTGGAAACAAGTGATTTTGTTCTATTTCACAATGGCATAAATCAGTTGCAGTCATCCTAAATTTCTACATCAAACCCAGATGAAGTGGTGAATTCCAGTGACTCAAAAGAAAGCCTGATTCCGTTTGTTTGCATAACGCATGTTTGAAGATTACTTGCATGTTTGCTGTCAGGCCGGATAGGATTGTGCGCGACACCAGTAAGCACACTGGGGTTTGCTGCTATTTGTGGCTCCTTTGAGATGTCAGTTGCCTAGGAGATTGCTGGCAGACTCCCAACAACAACCTGCACCCGGCTGGCCTACAAAGAGGGAGAGCTGCCATAGATCTCGCTGCAATCATTAGATATTTCCTGAAGGGATAACCACAGCAGACTCGGGAAGCTTACATATCCATCACATGCCCCATTGTCACATCTGTTGTGCCATCCCTTAAACAGTCTGAATGTTTATGTTCAATAAATAAATTCTTTCCCGTCTCTTATGTGTCACTCCATCAAATATCCAGCTCACCCCAAGGTTAAACACTCCCGTTTCCTTTGCCACATCAGACCTTGATCCTACTTTGTGTCCAAACCAATTAACAGCATGGTAAAGAGATTAGCCTTTTGTGATTAGCAAGCTCAAATTGTGTCCTTTTCTCTTTCCAGGTAAGTGACTGTGAACCGTCTCTTCTCGCTATCACTTTCTATGGTGCTATGTTGATGATGGCTATGTTAACGTTGAATTTTCTGATCCCCTGTGGATTTAAAACCTGAGAAATATGGTAAGTGAACATTGCCCATCTGCAGAGGACTGACCACGTCTGATAATGGTAGATTATTCTTTCCCAGGGAAGAGAAGCTTTATCTGGAATAAAATACCGGCCACTCTGCTAGATTGGGAGATATTGATTTTCTGTTGATGTATGTGTTTTCTTATGGCACAGGCCACTCTGGAAATATGCCCATGAAAACGTGTCAGCATTTTCTGTTAATATTTGATAATTGAGTATGATGAGCAGAAAGTTTATTGGTCTCAAGCTAAATGACTGTTGTAATCTCCGATGTGTTTACAGGGCCTATAGTAATGGGAAATACCACTGCTGACTAGCTGGATCACATTTCTCAGCTATATTGCTTGTGTTTGGCTTGGCATTTATTTGCAGATGTATAGCCTTATAAACCTCAGATAAACATTTGTAGACATATTCATTAAAAATAATTTTACAATTGCTGAAGTTGGTATTTCTTTGAGAATGATATACTTGCTGTTGTTAAAAATCGTGCTGAATTAGTGTGAATTGTTTTGTTACGAAGATTTTTTTTTGCCAGTAGTAACCAGTCTGTTTCCCTTTATCATGTATGCAGTTTCCAAAAATTAAACAGGAATTCTGATTGAAACTGCCTCTCACCATAGCCGATCCTAGTATGAATGTATACATGTCAAAGCCTCAGTCAGTGCCGCTCCTTGGGCCATGCCCCCGGGCACGTTTCATCCCACCTACTGGGGCTTAATTGCCCCTCTGATTAATACCCAATGGGTGGGGTGAAACATGTTCAGGGGCATGGCCCAAGGAGCGGCATTGACAGAGGCTTTCACATGTATATTCCACACTAGGATTGGCTATGGTGAGTGGCATTTTCATGCTTAAATGATCATTGCTCACTGGATGAAGTTTTTCTTAATCTGGCATCCCTACTATCCTGAGTGCCAACGGGGCCCTACACCTCAGCCTGGAGCGGCACCACCAAGTACTAATGTCCTTATAGGGATTCTGATTGGTTTCCTTGAGTTACAAAAAAAAATACATTAAAGTGTTAGCTCACCTTTACCCTGGGTTTACACACACGGTGCAAATATGATCAGTTTTCGAGTGCGATTCAATGGGCACTTGCAGTCCGATTCTGTCCGTTTTCATGTGCAAGTCACCAATGCATTTCTCATGCGATTTTCATAGAGCTGCCTCTCTCTCTCCAATACACAGCAAAATTGGATCACACTGCCCAGAACTCACACACCACCCTTTTTGCAAAATACTGTGCAGCTTAACCACATATATCTGAACGCTCCCATTAAGGAAAACATTTAATTTACATTGTCATCCAAAGTTAGACAGTCAACCCGCAGCCAAAAATGCATACATGTGAACCATGGCTTACAGAAAAAAAATAAAAAAGGTAAACTAACACTGTACACATCCCTGAGCTGTCATTGCCCATGCCGCCGGTGCAATGGTCTGGGGATTTGAATTCCCCCACTCTCCTCCCTCTTCTCTCTGCAGCACTTCACAGATAAATCAGTGTGATGCGCTTTGCCAGCGCTGAGCAATCAGAATCGCTTTGATCTGTCCAGGATGTTCTGTGGAGAGAAGAGCGGGAGATATGTACAGCAGGGAGGAGGGGAGGGTGTATGGTGCTAAAGTGGAACTAAACCCATCGTTTTACCAGTTTCAAAACAGGTACATTCCCGGCACATACTGGACATGCTGTCACATTTGCTTGTGTTCTCAACCAAACTGTTAAAGGGCTAGTGTCATAACTCATCACATCTGCAGCATCGTGGTGGTTGAAGATCGAACAGAAGCCAAGATGGCAGCTTCTTTGGCTAAAAACAATAGGAGGGTTTAGTTCCACTTTAAACTTTAAATACATTTTCATTTATAAAGTCTGAATTTCACTTTTGAGATACGTGTACCCAGTGACCAGTCAGTATCCAACTGGCATTTCTGCAGTGCAAAGTTACAACTGAAACCTTGATAGAGAATAGTAGATAGGAGCAGCAGGAAATGTTCTTCTTGGCACACCTTTTATATATACACCTCTACTTGTATATTGTTATGCAGAGAAATGAAGGCTTCATATTGCAGAGTCTTGTGATTAATTTGTTTTTCTATTATCATATTTGTTTCTAAATACATTGTTACAGTAATTCGTACCTACAGCTCCTACTACAAAGTAACACTTTCCACTCCTGGAATCACTCGCTCTACGCTGTAAAATACATTGAGGAGTGTGGCAACATTCATTTGGCTTTGTAATTACAGCACCTGAAATTTGAGTTTTGGCAGACACTGGCCTCTAATACAATGTATGGGGAATTTGTCAAAACTGGAGCAGCTGTGCATGGCAACCAGTCAGCTTTGATCTTTCATTTTCAAAGCTTAATTGAACAAGTGGAATCTAGAAGCTGATTTGATACCATGCACAACTGCTCCAGTTTCTGGCTGGTCCAGTTTTGATAAATTCCCCTCTTTATGTCTTGTTTATATTAGTTGAAAGAAAACCTATCACAAGACAGGGCCCAGAGGTTTAGTGAATTGAACTGTTAATTGATTGGCTATCATTCTAACCTTCTCACACCAATCCTTTGAGCCAAAGGCTTATATAAAAAAAATATACATAAGGACATCTGAATAAGATTTACCATGTGAGTACATTTCATGCCTACATATTTATTTAAAAAATGGAAATGGCAGCGTGGAAATTCCTCACTTAGTTGGCAAGGATGGTAGTGGCTTGTAAATGGAAAAAGTCCAATCCTATCAGACAAGGAGATCAGGTGCATTTTTGGGGGATCAGTGCATTTCCTACTTGGAATAATACAGAGCTGTCATGTGACCTGGCCTTGATGTTAGCCAATTGCACAAAATTGAACGTCTCCACTGTGCCAGACATGTAGCATGGATTAATGTTGTGTTTGCCAGAGTTACATTCCACATGACATTTCAGAATAAAATGATTTGCAATATGTTATATCCAATATATTATATATTTTTTTGCTTAATGAGATTTAGATATACACAGAATAAACCTGATTTAAATTTTCCATCTAATTTAATAAAAAAAGGAAAGGTAATCTACATCAGTTTATTATATATTTTATTCTCTTGTTATGTTTCTTTTTCTAATCTTGTAAATATGGCATAATTCATATGAGTATTTTGGATATTAATCTTCAGTCATCAGCTAGAACTCTCAGCACCTTCACATGCTTGTCAGATTAGCTGGTTTGCTGCAAAACTCCTGCTGTTTACAGCGCTCAGTAGTTCAAGCTCAAAGAAAGAGTGACTGATCCACTCCCCCTTCCTGTTTGTAATGCTTGCACTGTGTGCCTCAAAATTTCAATCAGGGAGAGCAAGTCTAAAAGTTAACAACTTTTGTTCCATTCTATGGTGTTATCTATTTAGAAAACATTTTAGTATTCAAAATAGTCTCTTCAAAATCTTCTACAAATAAAGTCTTCCAAAGTACCTCATCCAGGTGAAGTTCCTTCTTTGGTCCCGTGAAGTCCCCTCTGGCACAGACCATTTTTCTACTCCGTTCTCCCTGATGTTATGGAGTTGTCCTTCTACCCAGATCTTCATGCAGAACTCCATTTCTTGCCAACATCACTTCCTGTTTTACTATCCTCCATGAACCAGTCAACCAGTTAATTAGCCTTTGAAGATAGGAAGCCCAGCTCTGAGCTAAAATGTATTATTCCATGTTGTCACTGTATGCTATAAAAAGTCTCTAAAATAGCCAGGGCAACACAGGTGTTTTTAAGCTCAGGTGCATTATGAAGTTGGGTTGGGGTGCCATTCAAAATGAAATGGCACCACAGTGCACCAACACAAGTAGTGTGCATTACTGTTCAGTGTGTGGACAATTGGGCCTTTAGACAGATGTCATCAAAACAGGTGTTTCTATTGGAAATGTTACCCTGACCACTTGTTCCAATGACGGTCATTTCTGGTGACCAGATGTTTCTGAGCAATAAGATGCACTATTGTTAATAGTCTTTAAGAATTACAAGAGCAGTAACTAGATATGTATGTGTTTTTTGCTGCTTAGCAGCTATAAAGGCTGTTGCCAATTTTGGATTCTCATTACTGGAGCCTGTAAGCAGACACCTTGCCCCCAATCAACACCCATCTACCAGGATCTTTTCTATTCTAAAGAACAGCTGTTCTCAACTAGGGTTCCTCTCGAGGTTGGTAGGTACTGATTGAGCTCTCCTCTCATGGTAAGTAGAGAAGAAGAAGCGCCTCTAAGCGCATCAGACCACTTTAATACAGCATAAAAGTAGGAACACTCACATGTTAGTAGAGTAATACAGGCATGTTTAGTATATGGTGTTGAAACACCGTGTAGAACGGCTGTCACTGGTGCTTAATACATCCGCGTCTCACTGTAGGAGCGTGGTAGAAGGAGGGAGACAGATGTGGAGCCGGCCGGCATTCACGTACTCCTCAAGATGGCAGCTCGAACGCACGCTGGAGCGCAACGTTGGCATAGGCGTGATGACGTCAGTGACCAGAATGCAATGTGACGCGTTTCGGAGCATGCACTGGCCTCTAGTGGCAAAAGCACACTCCTTTGTCAAGCAGGGGGCCAGCCTATGCCAGGCTCCAGCGTGCGTTCCAGCCGCCATCTTGAGGAGTACGTGCATGCCGGCCAGCTCCACATCTGTCTCCCTCCTGCTACCACGCTCCTCCAGTGAGACGCGGACGTATTAGGCACCAGTGACAGCCGTTCTACATGGTGTTTCAACACCATATACTAAACATGCCTGTATTACTCTACTAACATGTGAGTGTTCCTACTTTCATGCTGTATTAAAGTGGTCTGCTGCACTTAGAGGCACTTCTTCTTCTCTCCTTACTACACAGAGTCTGCTACAGTACTGCATGAAGCTTGCCCTTAGTGCCATACGGACCCCCCCAATCCAAGTCACCCAGACTATCTCCACCAACTATTGGACTTTTCAGACTTGGTTCTAGTATTTGCGCTGATTATAATTCCTTTTTTTCTCCTCTCATGGTGCCTGGAAAGTTCTGGGTCAAATGCATTTGTTAGAACCAGCTGCATGACACCAGTGATCTTTTATGGCTGTCTGTAAGGGTGGTATTCTGATCACTACTATAGGGGGCTATAACAACTGATCAGAAGTGTAAGAGGTGTTTTTTCCACTAACCCTCAATGAATTATTTTAGCAGGGTTTCCCATGAGACCTGAACATAATTTCAAGGGTTTCTTTGGGATAAAAAGGTTGGGAAAGGCTGACATAGAGCATTCTGTTGTTTTACTGGTCCTAATCTGTCTAATTAAATGAAGATTTTATATGAGATGGCTGCCTTTTTGCTAATGATAGAAAAACAATTATGAAATGTAGCAGACATTGATACTGAGAAAATCAGTCTCTTTTCCTTTTGCACCTGTACAAGAAGGTCTACTGTGACCTATTGTAATCCCAGCCCAGGATGTTGCCAATCAGGGAGAGCAGATTATATTTTTTATATCCTGGGCTGTCTGATGAGATCTAGCAGAAGAATAGCAAAAGAAGGAGTCCTCAGGCTGAGTGATAGCATGAAAATCAGAATCCCACAGAAACTGGGAACTTTTACTTTTAACAATTAAGACATTAAAGGATAATTGCATAGATGTATAGGTTAAATATAAATCCAGATTGCATACTCAAAAATTGCCTCTATAAAACCTTTGGATTTTCCAGCGATCTTAATCATGTAATATTTATTTTGGTAAATTTCTGTGTCAAGATTGCCATGTTTTATTTATCATTCCAGTTTACATCCTCAGCTTAGCACCTGGAGCTTATATAGGTTTTGAACATTGGGTGTATTATGTGTCATCTTAAGCAGCGATCTATTTCCCTCTTTCCTTGCATAGAAGATGGATATTATTTGAAATACTTTACTTCCAATTACAGTCTGTGCGCAGTATACCAGCTGAGCCCACTGTATGACTTCAGCACTTTCAGCTGTGTCTAAGGAACCAAAAGAAATTTCACTCCAGGCTTCATTCTAAGAATTCTCCTTGTAAGCTCCAAGACTTCCCCTAGCTGAGCAGGCAGGCATTTTCAGCTGCTATTTTTAGTTGGCAAATAGCTTTATTTCATAGTGTCACTGTATGGATGATTTGAACAGACATGCACGATATTTTTTCATTCAGTATATTGTACGGTGGCATGAAAAAAGGTAATTGATATTTTTAAAAGAAATAGTTAAAATGAACAATAGTAGATTCTTAATATAATTTGATATTGGTGGGCTGGATTGTCTTAAATGATGAGTACATAAAGAAACCTCTATTCATTGAAAAACGCAACATAAATACACATTTAATAACATTTGCTATTAGTCATTTTCCCTAATTTAATGTGTTAGTAAGCCCACAACAGTAAAATTGGTCTGTATATGCAGTAAAGCATGCCTGTTATAATCACTGTGGAACCTAAGGGGTTAATCATCTGCATTGTGTAAAAAGGCTGTTTGATCCTGTCTTCTCCAATCCTCCCCTTCTTCTACTGTCCCCAGTCCATCTGCTGATAGTACAGAGCTCTAGGAGTCACACTACACATGCTCAGTTTGGTGTGTATTGCTAGAGAGGTTTTTATATTTTTGGGAGGGTGCATGTGATCAGCACAGGGCCAATTAGGGCTATCCAGACAGAGGGTCAGTGGTTATGCAGCGTCATAGGACAGTCAGAGCAGAATGGAAACTCCTCCTACAATATTTAATCAGTGCCCTGTTGGACACTGATAGAAGTCACAAGACTGCTATATACTGCTGATGAGGAAAGGTATTTGGCAGTTTATATACTAAAATAATTTCATTTCCATATTCTGTGTACTGTGGGAGACCAGATATAGTGAATGCAGGGTCCTGGGTTTAGTAACACTTTAGCAGACTGCTTCTTTTTAAAGCGGTTCTTCAGTCACCTGTGTAAAAATTAAAAGTCAGCAGCTACAAAATCTGTAGCTTCTGATTTTTAAAAAAACAGCCAAGCACAGAAAGGTTTCTTCACAGTGAGAGCTGTGAAATTGTGGAACAGACTCCTTCAAGAGTTGGTTCTGGCCAGCTCAGTGAATCACTTTAAAAAAGGCTTGGATTCTTTCTTGGATACACAGGATATAACTGGATACCAGGGGCGGACTGACAACTCATGGGCCCCCGGGCAATAGGGGATCATGGGGCCCCTGTGTCTGTGCCCAAACTCAAAAAAGCCTATGAAAAAGGTACCAGGGGCATCTCATTGGGCCCCCTACTGAACCCGGGCCCTCGGGCAGTGCCCGAGTTTCCAAATGGTCAGTCCGCCCCTGCTGGATACTAACATTTATAGGTAAAGTTGATCCAGGGATTATCCGATTGCCTGTCAGGGATCAGGAAGGAATTTTTTCCCCTGCAGAAGCAAATTGGATCATGCTTTGCTGGGTTTTTTTCCTTCCTCTGGATCAATTGTGGGTGTTGGTTTCTAATTTTTTTTTTTTTTTAATGGTTGAACTGGATGGAATTTTGTCTTTTTTCAGCCAGACTGACTATGTAACTATCAACCACTGACCTTCCTAGGGATTCAGCGCTGCCTGCACCCAAGCTGGTTTCTCTACCACTCTTCAGTCCTCGATGTCAGCACCCTACCTGTGGGTAGCCAGCTGTGATTTCTTGTGGCTTCACAGCTGGCTGCCCACTGCACACACACTAGCCTCGCTATACTTTTCGAATGGTCCCGTAGCCTTCTGGGACCTGTGATGTGTTGTCTGTACTTGCACTTGGATTGCCTAATCGATTGTGCGGAAGTGGGAGCAAGTAGCTGTCAAACCCAGGTACCTGCTTCTCCCCCCAAAAAATGTGCCATATATGACAGGTAGAGGGGGGAGGTGCAGGAACAGCAGAACTTCCCTTTTGGGTGAAGTTCAACTTTAAAGTTATTCTGTCACTCTCACCATTTAGGGTGAAATTTTAAATCTCATCCCTGGCCCAGTTATACTCACCTTCCTCACACTCCCTCATCGCTTGATTGCTCAGCAGTCCTAACCCTGTCCAAGGTTTATTTTATTTATTACGGGCATTTATACAGCTCCAAAAATGTACACAGTGCTTTACTGTACATTCACATAAGTCCCTGCCCTCAAATAGCTTACAGTCTAATGTCCCTAGCTCACATGCTCACACTTACTAAGAGAGCTAACTGGAGTAAGGACCCCTTTGCCGAAGGGACCTTTATTATGCATAGTGTTGTAGCATACACACGGCTGATGATCCTGCTTTCAATGTGAAAGTGTTTGGGCCTGCAATTGACCACTCAGGCCTGTGCACTGGATTCTAGAAGAAACTCATATCCTCTCCCATATCTGGAAGCATGAGCTATTTGTAACAACTGCTATTGAGGAATGGAGCAGGAAAGTGTAGCAGTGGTGAATGTAAGTGGGTCAGGGGTGGGCTAGTAAGACACTTTGGGGGAAATTTACTACAACTGTATCTGGTGCAACTATGCATGGAAGCCAGTCAGCTTCTAACTTCATCTTGTTCAAGTAGGCTGTGGAAGCTGATTGATTTCTATGCGGAATTGCACCAGATTTTGCACTCTTAAATTTTAGTAAATAACCCCCTTTGTGTTATTGTCCTGAGTGGGAAAGTGATAGTGTCTCTTTCAGTTCTAGTTCCAAAGTAATAGTTTCATATGCTTATTTCGTGTCAGTCAGCAAACATGCCATTGTCAATTGGAATTGTCTTTAGGTTTCAGTTCATGTGGTCTGATGGCTTGTAGTATGTAATGTGGTGCAGATTACCAATATATCTAGTACTGCACAGTGTTACCGAGCACCTTGTTTAACTAATGAAACATAACATATTGGAGTATATTGCTAACATTTACATGATCTAAAATGGCAAAATATACTTATACCTATACATTCTGGAAATTATAGAGCCTTAAAGGATAAGTTCACCTTTTGACAAAAAAAAATAATAAATGCAAATTTATTTTTTGTTGCAGGAGCCTGTAAGGCATTGCACCAACAATCAGCAGATTGCTGGTGCCATACAGGTCTCCTGCAAACCTGTCAGTATATCTGTTTGCCTGTAAAGGATGTACTGTCAAGCAGATATACTGACAGGAAGAATCAATAAACTACTATAGCGCTGACAGCGCCGTGGTAGTTTATTGAGAACTACAAGGCACTAACCACTAAGGCTGTCGGGACATGTAGTTTTCTCATTCACAGAGGACTGTGAATGAGTGAAGCGGATAGGCATGTGGAGCCCCACTCTGCCATGGTTTTTACAAATTTTGACAGCTAGCGAGAGGAGAGGATCCCCTGCTAGCTGTCAAATTCCATTGATATCATGTTACATGTTATACCCTGAATATGAGTGTAACATGTTATGAAAGGTGAAATTATTCTTTAAAGGCCCTGTTACTCTGCCCATTCAGGGCTGAATAGGCCTTTTTAAAGCCCACTGTATGCCCCACTTCCCAATTATACACACCTTCAACTTCACGAGTGGGCTAGGTCATAGGGTCTCTTTAGGATAATATTATATTCTATTTAAATAATAACTTCATTTCAATTTATCACCCAAATCATCCTCTTTCCTCCTACCAAGACCTCTTACTTTCTAATTCTCTTGTCACCTACTTCCATGCTCATGTACAGGACTTCTCCAGAGCCTCTTCCATCCTCTGGAACACTCTACCTCAACCTGTTCAGTTATTTCCTATTCTGTGTGCCTTTAGGTAGTTCCTGAAAACTCATATTATCAAAGGAAGCCTATTTCCTCTACCCAACAACTGACAGGTTGCTTTCTCGAACAACTCATCCCCAGGCAGTGCTACCTTTCCTGTGCCTTGCCCCTCCCTTTTATATTGTAAGTTCTCATGAGCAGGGCCCTCCTAACCCTTGAATTGTATTGTAACTGTACTGTTTTCCTTTGAAGTAATGGGCAAATTGTTGGTGCTATCTAAATTCATAAATTCTGTATAAGCTGTTTTTACACAACCGTACTTTATACATGTTTGCTTTAAAGATTAGCTTTTTCTGTAAATCAATTATGCTTCTTTCTTCTCACAAACTGTGCAGGTTATAGAACCAAACAGGGTATGGGGAACAGGCTATGTGTATACAGCTCTGATTTCAGATTTAATCAATGTCAACCCAATCAATGTTATAACTCAGCTGGTGATTAAAATATAATGAGACACCACAGCAGTCTACTGAGTCCTTTGTAAGGAACGTAGGACCGGAAACAAGACTGAAATATTCTGGCTGTAGTGATGACAGGAATGTGTGGGTTAATTTTGGTACCTTCTGACATGACATCCCAGCTGTATCTAGATATCTGCTTCCATTATTTCCTGGGCAAACTCTTAACATTGATTGCAATACCAACTGTATTCCCTTGTACGCGCTGTAAATGTGCTAGCAATTTCTCTTGATGTGAGTCTCACAGAACAGACTGTACTCAGAGCTTTTAAATCCATCTTGTTGTATTCCTGATTGCCTTTCAGGATACACATTAAGTCAGATGCACTTGCTAAACCATTATTCTTATATTGTCTAGCAGATGTGAAAGGCTGGTATCTTCTTGAAAATGTAATTTTATTGCTAGACAGAGTTGGTACATTAACTGACCTGACTGTAGGGGAAATATAATTTTTTGGAAAAGGGTGTCAAATGAGTAGTAGGTTGGAAGATTGGAATGCATCCCAGGTGGAGCACATGGTGTTATATGTGTGAGAGCACTGAGACTCTTCATCTGTTGCTGTGGGAAAAATGACAACCAAAGATTTCTACTTTGTCAGCCACAGCTCTCCTTGGCTCTTGTCCTTGTCCTTGTCCTTGTCCTCTCCATTCATAGAAAACTGAGGAGTCCTTACACTCTTCTTATGTGTGGGAGGCTTGTGAAGACTTTGTGAGTTAAGGTCATTGGAAGCTTCCCAACACATGTGAATACAAATAAAGCTCCAGATAAAGAAAAAGAGAACTCCCTAGGTGAAGAAATCATCACATTGTGTTTTGAGATCTAGGCATAGAATGGTATGCTTCATGTTTTAGGTCTTAGGTCAATTTTGGATCCCAAAAAACAGTTGCAGTTCATTTTACTATGCATGATCACCAAGTCCACAAATTCAGAGTTATGGCGATTGAACAGGAAACCACATAGGGATGGCAAAACGGATACCTATTTACTCAGACATGAAGCATTTTGGATATACATTTTAGACACCACCTATCTGAGAGGCCTCAACATAGCCTTTTTGTTTTCTCAATGACCGCTTGCCAGCACTCCCATATCTATTCTGTAGGGTTTTTTGTGGTTGGTTTTCTATGGACATGTTTTTTTCTGATTGTTCTACTGTGATGTGCTATATCATTCCATTTATTCTGTACCAGAGTCCTGTGTTATTATATTATGCTGCAACAGCCTTTCTCAACCTTTTCAACACAGAGGAACCCTTGAAATTATTTTCCAGTCTCAAGAAACCCCTGCTAAAAATTAATATATTTACAACTCAGATACGCATGGTGTGGTGATCAGTGGGAAGAATGCTTCTTATACTTGCGGACATTAGGGAGAATTACCCCCTTAGCAGCTTCTGGAAGAACCCTGGTTGAGAAATCCTGTGCTAGTGCTACAACATAAGATGGAGATGTTCAGAATCTATTTACTGAGATCATTATTATTTATCTTCTTGTGTGCAGCCTTTTTCATGATTCCTTATTAATTTTGTCTATGATATAATCAGGGGCGGACTGACCATTTGGAAACTCGAGCACTGCCCGAGGGCCCGGGGTCAGTAGGGGGCCCCATGAGATGCCCCTAGTACCTTTTTCATAGGCTTTTTTGAGTTTGGGCAAGGGCACAGGGGCCCCATGATCCCCTATTGCCTGGGGGCCCCATGAGTTGTCAGTCCACCCCTGGATATAATACATATGTATATACTTTGGTTTTGTTTACTTTTGGTCCCTTTTTCTCTTTTTAATCTCTACTGATTGCATGTCATATGTTCACTGTGTGAGAGGTACCCACACTGGAGTTTTCGTACGTGGCAGACGTTACAAATTTTTAGCAAACCTCATAGATGGTGTGATTTTGTGCAAATGTGTTTGCGGTATTCTACATATGACAATTTGGTGATGTGTTGGTTGGATTCCCTGTATTATTACCACTGATGGATGGACACTGAGCCACGTGGGGTTGCTAGGCAACAATGATGCCACTGCTGGCTTCTTGATTTACCTGCATGGCATTTCAGGGTTTTTAGGTACTCTTTCCACTGGTTTTTGGTTAAGTGTAGCATCAAGTAGTGTTTTTTTTGTGGGATTATGTCACTATGACATCACTAGGGGTGGGTATTTGGTTTGCATGTTCACCTATGTATACATACATGTTTCTTTGCATTGCAAGTTGTCACTTTGTTGCCTTGAAGAAGGGACTCTGTGTGGCCCTGAAATATTGGCATATTTGACTGATGCAACATTGTACCAATAAATGAGCGTATATGTTTGCAATGGAGCATTAGTGACGTCTTGCCATTTGAATGGGAAACACATCCTCTATTCCCTGATGCTGTCAAAAATGTATATAGCATGAGGTGGGTTGAGAAACCCTATTTGTTGCATGGAGTTGCTGGTAAATGGCTGAAAGATTCCAATACTGATTGCTGTACAACCGGAGCACAGACAGAAGTCAAGCATGAATCTATGCAATTGTCAAGGTGCATGTGTTATATAGCAGTTTAATGTTCATAGAGTAATTCTACGGAGAACTTCCACTTTAAAGGAGAAGTAGGGCCAAAGCTTTTTGTTCAGGCGTGCAGTTTGTTCTTCACTCATGTGAGCTGTTTTCATCCAACACAGGCTAAAGCCCCCTGTCAGCTGATGTTGTCCAGGTTCTAGAAAGATCCCAACTTTAAAATCAGGATTCACTCAAATGCCTGCAGCAGCAGCTGGCTCAGCCTGTTAGCAAGTCACTAAGGCTAGGTTCACATATGTGCAGGTGGATTCGCTGCGGATCCACACAAAAATCCGTGCAGCCGCACCACCCACACAGAAGAATGTGGGCCCGCGGGCGGGTGCCATTAATTCTAATGGCACGCCACCCGCACTGGAAATCGCAACTGTACTGGGAACTGAGGTTCGCATGTGGGCTGTGTTTTCAAAAGAAGTGCAGGGACTTCTTCCCTGCGTGTACCGTGGCACAAGAGTCCGTTCAAATGAATGGGCTCTTATGCCCGTGCAAAACGCGGCCCTCAGGAACGTGGATATGTGAACCAGGGGTAAGAGCCTGAGCCAGCCACTCCTGCCCCCTTCTCAGCCTGGCGCACCAGTGGGCAGAGCAGAAAGCCAGTGACTTACAGTCACCAGCTCTCTGCTCACTGAACACTGAAGGCTGAGGACCGAGTGATCAGCGGTCCTTGATCGCTCAGTTCTCAATCTTAGAAACAGCAGGGACAGATGCAGCATCGGACCCCTGCTGCATCCCCCTAGGTGAGTGTAATTTTTTTTTTTTTTAAGAACCTCTAATTTTAATTTTACCCTGTCTTTTTTGCATTCATACATTGCATTTACAACAGATAAAAGGATATGTGCAAGTCCAGCTCTGTGTTAAATCACATGCCACAAATAAACAACCCTTTATACATATTAAACCACATTAAAGCCTCATCCCTATAAACCATGTCCCAGGAAATGAACCAAGCAAAGGGGCTAAGCAGAACAGCAACGGAAATATTAAAGATAAAATATATTTCCCCCCACCCTCCGTACAAACTAATTCTCCTAAGTGTGTTCCATGCTGCGAGTAGATCGGATTAAAGGCATTCAGATATGCAGTTCCATCCAGTTCAAATACAAAATCCAAAAGGTTAGAAATTCTTTAATTCTAACATTGGGGACAGAGTGTATTTTTTCTGCTTTCAGTAACCATGGTGACGGCTGTGATTATGTTCTTGAGCGTTTGATGAATGTACACAAATGCTGCAGAATGGTCCTTTGAGCCTCTACTGCATGAAATTGACTGATAAGGATTCTGAGAAGCAGCCATGCTTATCTGTGTAACACATTTGTTTTTGTTATAAAGTCCAGATTTGCATCTCCATAATTATTGCTATTCTGCGGACAAAACAAAGGGATGTTTCCTACAGCAACTAGTTATTAATTGGTCTTATTTGACCTTGTGCATATTTTACACACATTTGTGTTCTCCTCATCTGAGATCTATAAGAAAATGTGATTTTTCACCATTGTTTGTTCTGTAAATGTATGTTTATCTGGAAGTAATGTTGACTCTGGTTCCCTATTTTGACAATCATGTTTCATACACAGCCATCTATATATCAGACAGGGTAATCTGGTTGGTGTAATAAGGTCACATGACAGTTTACATCTCTCAATCAAATCAAATAAAGCTGAAATGAGAGTTTGCCACTGCCGAGCTCCTAAAAATGCTACTTGCCTGGCTGCTGAAGACGTGGCTTCCATACTTTGAATAGTTGAAAAACAAACATGCAGGTCAGAAAATCACAGAAAAATCATAGGCTGTTATCTGCATACTTGGACCGGATCTATCTAATCTGGGGGTGCAGTAAAAAAAAGTCAGGGGGCATAATGTCAACACTGTGTGTGAGTCACTGACAGTCTATCACACAGTGACACGGCTTGGGAATCACTAGTATGTATTAGGCTGTCATTAGATTAGGATGATTAAACAGAACCTCTGCCCCCTTATATCAGATGTCCCCATCACAGTGCCCCCTTACATCAGAGTCCGCATCACTGTGCTCCCTTACATCAGTTGTCTCAAACACAGCACCCCCTTTCATATGATCAGTTATCCCCATCAGCATTCCCCCTTACACCAGGTGTCCCATCAAAGTGTTCCCTTACATATGATCAATTGTCCCCATCAGAATTCCCCCTTACACCAGGTGTCCCATCAAAGTGTTCCCTTACATATGATCAATTGTCCCCATCAGAATTCCCCCTTACACCAGGTGTCCCATCAAAGTGTTCCCTTACATATGATCAATTGTTCCCATCAGAATTCCCACTTACACCAGGTGTCCCATCAAAGTGTTCCCTTACATATGATCAGTTATCCCCATCAGAATTCCCCCTTACACCAGGTGTCCCATCAAAGTGTTCCCTTACATATGATCAATTGTTCCCATCAGAATTCCCCCTTACACCAGGTGTCCCATCAAAGTGTTCCCTTACATATGATCAGTTATCCTCATCAGAGTGCCCCCTTACATCAGATGTCCCCATCAAAGTGTTCTCTTAAATATGATCAGTTATCCCCATCAGAGTGCCCCCTTACATCGGGTGTCCCCATCAGAGTGCCCCCTTACATCAGGTGTCCCCATCAGAGTGTCCCCTTACATCAGGTGTCCCCATCAGAGTGCCCCCTTACATGGATTGTCCCCATCAGAGTGCCTCCTTACATCAGCTGTCTGTATCAGGCTGGCACATGGGTCAGTGGATGCACTCTCAGAAACCTGGGGGGGCAGCTAAAATCTGGGGGGGGGGCACTGCCACCCCTGCACTGCCCTAGATCCAGCCTTGCTGCATGCTTGTTTTTGCTTGAGTTATTCCAAGTACTAAAACAAGGGAGTCAACATGACAGCTAAGCAACTAGCATTTACAGAAGGAGAGGTTAGCAGCCTTTGTACTTCTGTTGTGACAGGTTTCCTTTAAAGCTCAAGTCTTCCAGCTAAGAAACAGGTCTTGAATGCTGCAGAACATTTCACCATGTAACATGATGCTGTTCCCTTCAGCGTTCTCCGATGAGCCAGTGGTAGGTGGTGACATACCCCCGGGCATGCCACAAAATAAATACTTGAAAAAGCAATGCATGCAGGGGCGGACTGACAACTCATGGGGCCCCCGGGCAATAGGGGATCATGGGGCCCCTGTGTCTTTGCCCAAACTCAAAAAAGCCTATGAAAAAGGTACCAGGGCCATCTCATGGGGCCCCCTACTGACCCAGGCCCTCGGCAGTGCCCGAGTTTCCAAATAGTCAGTCCGCCCCTGAATGCATGCCATCATAATCATTTCTATTAAACTGACCATATATATTTTAGTATAAAGTGTTCCCTTTAAAGCTGAACACCAGCCTTACCTTGAATCCTGTACTAAAAATTGCCTCTCTGATTTCATTGCACACTGTAAGCTTTTCATGGTGTGCATCAGAAGGTGCAGCAAGCCAGATAGAGCCTGGCTGGAAGACTTCCAGCATTGTCTAGCCCTTTCTTCTTCAGTCTGACTGTCCCTGGCCTACCTCTTTCATTAACTGGATTTCAGTTCTTTCAGTTATGGAGGCTGAGAATCATATGTGGTGTTACCTAGGGCATTCTGCATGCAAATGTAGCCTACCTAGGAACACCCACTCCTCTATCCACCAGGGGCGGACTGACTATTTGGAAACTCGGGCACTGCCGAGGGCCCGGGGTCAGTAGGGGGCCTCATGAGATGTCCCTGGTACCTTTTTCATAGGCTTTTTTGAGTTTTGGCAAGGACACAGGGGCCCCATGATCCCCTATTGCCTAGGGGGCCCCATGAGTTGTCAGTCCGCCCCTGCTATCCACCCATCATTTTCATAACTTCTGTCAAGATCCAGCCCACTGCTTGCTTCAGGGTTGAGGGCCTTGCTTCAAGGTAGAGGAGTACTGAAAAAGGGTGCTGTAATGTTTCAGGACGTTATGCACATCACTGTTCCGGCTCTTCCCACCACAATAATCTGTCTGCATTGCATAGAGAACACAGAGACCCAGTAGTGCAATCACTGAGTCTAAAATAAGATATTTAATGAAAACCAATTTTTTTTTAAAACATTTTCACTAGCATGTTGATGGAGGGGGATGAGGTAACAAGGGAAGGCAATATATAAGCAGATTAAACTTTAGCTTTAAAACATGACACTGAATAAAAAAACTACTTTCCAGTAAATAAAAGCCCTCATTTACTGACACAAAAATCTTATAATACGAGATCCTCATTACTTCTAACCTGATGATCTGTGAAGGTTTTATTTGCACATTGTCTCATTCTCTGTTTCAGATGATCATCATCCGCCCCAATAAAACATCAGAGTTGTTTGAGTGAGATCAGTGGCTGACGCTGACACCTGAGTCTAGACTGACAGTGACAAATGACAACAATAACTAATAAGTTGTCATTTTAAATGAGACTTGACATTGTTGCTGAATCAGTCTACCTAACATTGTCAGTCATTACTGTCACCTTCGATCATAAATCCAGTTTTTAAATTAGATGTGACTCTGGGTGTTACACCTGATCCCATTATTCCTGTTCAGTTTTCACCTAACTTCTATTTTTCTTCCATAAGAAATACATCTGTCAAATGAAGCCGACACCAGACTGCAGGCAAAACTGTTGTTGTTATGAGTGTGGTGCGATTTTATAAATCCCTGGGACACAATGTTGTATTGCTGGACTAGTGAAAAAAGCATCTACTGAAATCGTTATAAAGAGCTTTGCTGACATTTATGATGAATGAGCAACTGGAAGCAACTGGTAAAATAAATCAGTGAGCAGCTAAGTCAGTATACTCTGTTCACCTTTAAAAACATTTTCTGGGAGAGACATGGGAGCCACCAGTACTGAACCCCCTCTGAAAAAGCTAGTTTTTTGGTTGTTACATGGATTCCCCATCTTCAGTACCCTCTGGGTAGTTAACCAGAAACAAGTGCAAAGATCAGAACAGAAAAAGTAATGTCAGATCCCCTAATCTGTGTACTTTGTCTAGACATTGAAAGCCAAGGAGTCTGATTATTCCTAAAACTGGCCATACAATGAGCAAATTTTGGACAGTCCCTAACAAACCAGATAAAATTCAGTGGGTGGCCCTGATGACACCATTCTGTCCTACATCCTTCAACTGAAAAATGGAACGAGCTGGGTGGAAAACTGTTTGCTAAACAAGCGCTGTTCTGGCGTTTTGATGCAGCCGCTCTCAACCAGCGTTTCTCCAGTGATTGCTAGGGGTTCCTTGAGCTGTGGCTTATTGACCTCCAATTTGATAGTGCCTGCATAGTTCCAAAGCCAATGCCACATCCCAGTCAGTGGTACGACAACAAAGATCTCTTTGCTATTCATAAGGATGGTACTCTGACCACAATTTTAAAGGGGGGGGGGGGGGCAATATCCATACTGAACACCAATTAGGGGGAATTTTCCCACTGACCCCTGATAAAGTAATTTTAGCAAAGGTTTCCTGAGATCTGAAAATTATTTCAGAAATGTGTTTCAAAATTAAGTTTTCTTCTAGGGATAAAAGTTTGAGAAAGGCAGCTGGCCATGTACTAGGCAACAGATTAAGGGTTTGTGTTAATGCAGGGATATTCAATTCACATCGCCTGATGCACAGGACATGTATTTATGGGTGCCCGGCAGGCAGTTTTTGTTTATATTTAGCCAGGGCTGTCTTAATAGCATCATGGGCCCCTGGGCAAAATAATCCCCTGGGGCCCATACCAACCTGCCCCAGTTTACATACCTACTCTCAAGAATTAAAGTGTAAATAGTTTATAGAATTAAAAATATATTTTGAAGTACAATAATTTCAATGAAATCTATTTTAAACATATATCAAAGACAGGGGCGGACTGACCATTCGGGCTCTCGGGCACTGCCTGAGGGCCCCGAGTCAGTAGGGGGCCCCATGAGATGCCCCTGGTACCTTTTATAGCCGCTCACATTATTGATGATAATCTAGGCAGACAACCATGGAGGAAGCTGACCGGGAGCCCAGGATAAGGGAAGAGAACGGATGAGGAGGAGCTAATGATGAGTGACTAATCCTCAATCCTTGCCATATCTGGAACTGGGTCAGTCTGGGTACACACACAGCACATGCTGGGAATCCCGGTGGAAACCCAGTCATGTCGCCCCTTCCATCTCCTCAAGCTGTGCTGTCTGTGCCCCCAGTGAGGATGGCAGAGCCGGCTGTGTGCCCGGACAGGATGTGCAGGAAGCAGCTGAGAGGCAAGCAGCTGGGGGAAAGTGAGGAGGGGGAGGGACAGTCTCACTCCCCTTTCTCTGAACCCCCCTCTCTCCCCCCAACTCTCTCACCCCCCTCACCCCTCTCTATTTCACCCCCCTCTATCTCACCCCTGTCTCTCATTACCCTCTTTCACCCCCACCTCTACCCCCTCTTTCTTTCATCCCTCTTCTCTCTCTCTCACCCCCACCCCTCTCTCTCTCACACCCTCTTTCTCTCAACCTGCCACCCTCTCTCTCTTTCTCATGCCATCTTTCACCCCCCCTCCTCACCCCCAACCCTACCCCTACCTTCTTTCACCCCCCCTCTCTCTCTATCACCCCCACCTCTCTCACCCCCTCTTTATCTCACCCCCACCCCCTCTCTCACCCTCCTCACGGCCTCTCTTTCTCACCCCTTCTATTTTTTTACCCCCCCTTCTATCTCACCCCCTCTCTGTTACCCCCTCTTTCTCTCACCCACTTCTTTCTTTCACCTTCTTTCTCTCCTACCCCCACTTCACCTCTCTCTCTCTCACCCACCACCCTCTCTGTCACCCCCCCCCACTCCCTCTCTAATTAACCCTTCTCAATTTCACCCCTCTCTCACACTCTTACTCTCTCACCCCCACCCTCTTTCACCCCCAACCCACCTCACTCACCCTCTCTCTCACCCCCTCTCTCTTTCCCGCTCTCTCATTCTCTGTTCCTCACCCACCCTTTCTCTCACCTCCTGTCTCTTTTACCCCCCTTCTCTCTCCCCCCTCTCACTCCCCTCTATCTTATGCCCAGCAGCTTCTAAAGACGTCACACACTTCCATGCAGGCTATGCTGCGGTAGATATTTAAATGCCCCCTCTTTTCATCTGAGCTGCAATATGCAAATGATCAGGCCCATGGAGGTTCCTAAAGGCATGGTTAAGAAAATGTCAGGCACTTGAAAGGTTATCGGATGGCACGCATGCCACTTTTGAAGGTGTTCAGTGGCTTCACAGCAATGCCAATGAGCCAATATGCTGACAAGAATTGGGCATTGATGTGCTGATGGGCCCTTGTGTGCAGCTGTGCTTCAATTTGTGGAGGATGGCTTCCATGAACACATGTAATGTGGGCAGTGCAATATGTAGGTGGAGCTTTTTTGGGTTTGGTTTGAGTGTGGGCAAGGACACAGGGGCCTCATGATCCCATATTACCCGGGGGCCCCATAAGTTGTTAGTCCACCCCTGTCCCTATCAAAACCCCCTTACATCGGGGTCCTCATCAGTGCCTCCTTTACATTAGGATTTAACGTCAGAATCCCCATTACATCAGGGTCCCCATTAGAACCTTTTTTACATCAAGGTCCCCATTAAACCTTCCCATCCATCAGAGTCAGCCTTAGGGATATTTCCTTACAAAAAAATCTCCATTAGAGCCCTCTTAAATCAGAGTCCCCCTTTCATCAGGGACACTACAAAATCTCCCTTTGCATCAGGGTCCCCATCAGAGTTATCCTTACGTCAGTGGCAGGGGCAGACTGACCATTTGAGAACTCGGTCACTGCCCGAGGGCCCGGGGTCAGTAGGGGGTTCCATAAAATGCCCCTGGTATCTTTTTATAGGCTTTTTTTGGTGTGTTTTGAGTGTGGGCAAGGACACAGGGGCCCGATGATCCCCAATTGCCTGGGAGCCCCATGAGTTGTCAGTCTGCATCTGATCAAAGACCAATCAGCACAAGTAAGGGGGGAGGGAGGAAGAAGGGCACAGTACAGGGGAACTCATTAGGGCACAAAACTGGGATCAGGAGGGCACAGTACAGGTTCTGGTATGCTGCCCGGGCCAACCCAGGATAGCTTAGTAAAAAAAGTGACTGTCCTGGCAAATCCGGGACAGTTGGCAAGTATGATGTCATGCAAGATTATCATGGGGCCCTTATGCACCTGAAGCCCCTGGGCAGTGCCCAGATATGCCAATGCATTAAGACAGCCCTGCATTTAGCCTTGTTGTGGGCAAGCAGCAGGGTTTGCCAGGTGGAAGCATTTAGGTGTCTCCACTTTCACCCCTATTGCTTCCACACATGCCGAGAAAGTGCGCTTCCATGTGTGAGGGAATAAGGTTTTTTTCTTCTCATTGGGACTGGCGCCTAATTTACTCACTCAACAGACATGCTTCTGCTGAGCGTTAAGAGAGCCTGACACTCTCCTTTCTTGATGAGCACCCAATCGGTGCTTGTCACACTGCAAGGTCTCTCTGCTCCTTGCTAGTCCCCAGATGCAGTGCTGGAGACAGGCAGGGAGGTGAGTAGAAGATAAACAGTGCAATGCTAAAAGTATTAAAAGTTTAAGTTGCCATAAAGCCCCCTTCATTTTTCAAAGCCCCAACATTCCTAAAAGCACCTCAGATTTAAATACAGTTTTGGTTAAAATATTTTATTTTACCAGGACAAATAGATTGTCATGAGGGGCAAGTAAATTGGGAACCCGATTTAGTCCTTGGACAAGTGGCATTTTAAGAAATTTCCACACTCCTGTAATGTTTTTTTAAGCATAAGGAAGGTTTTATATTTCAATACAAGTCTGTGGTATGAAGTAATACTTCAAAATTTGAAATGTTTTACTCAAAACTGTGAAAAGAAAAGTGGAAACATACACTGATCAGCCATAACTATCATAACCCATCAATGCATGGACTCTGCTGTACATCTGGAGGTATGCTATGGTATTTGGCATCAGGCAGTCAGTAGCAGATCCTTTAACTCCTGTAAATTGTGAGGTGGGGCATCCAGGGATTAGATTTGTTTTTAAGCACATCCCACAGATGCCTGATTGTATTGAATTCCAGTGAATCAGTAGGACATGGCAGCACCTCAAACTTGTATTCCTCAAACCATTCTTGAAATCATCAGGCCAGGCTACCTTCTTCCATTGCTCTGTGGTGCAGTTTTGATGCTCACATGCCCAGTGTAGGTGCTTTTGGCTCTGAACACAGGTTAGCAAAGGGCACCCTGAAGGCTCTGTGGCTAGTCAACCCCGTATGCAACAAACTGCGATATACTATGTGTTATGACACCTTCTTATCAGAACCAGCTTTACGTTTTTCAGCAATGTGAACCTTCGCTCCCCACATACAGTACATCTACATCAATGAGCCTTGGCCTCCCATGACCCTGTTGATGGGTCACCAGTTTTCCTTACTTGGACCACTTTTGGTAGGTTCTGACCACTACAAACTGATAACATCCCACAAGAGCTGCAGTTTTTGAGCCGTTCTGACCCAGTCACCAAGCCATTATAATTTCACCCTTGTCAAAGTCACTCAAATCCTTACTCTTGTTCATTTTTTCTGCTTTCAACACATCAACTTTAGGGATGGCATGTTTACTTGCTGCCTAATATATGCTACCCACTGTCAGATACCATTGTAACAAGATAATTAATGTTATTCACTTTACCTGTCAGTGGTCATAAGGTTATGGCTTATCGGCGTGTTCTGCAACACATCCACCTCTGTAAGCTTCAGATGAATGTCACCTCTATGGAAAGAGAAAAGAAATGCTAAATAAATCCCTTGTCAGGTGTATGGAAAATTGGAATGCCTCCATTTTCTTCACTGCAGATGTACACAAGCTCAATGAAAGAAAGCTGAACTCCAGGCAGATATAAAACACTAAATATTGCAACTCTGTAATTCTTGAATACATGCTTCTTCTCCTTGTCCAGTCACAGGCTGAAGACCTGGAAATGTTACTCAAATTGGACCTTCCTTCACATTTTGGACATTACATAATCCTAACCCCCCCCTTTCTCTTTTGAATTTTATGGGGTAGCAAGTACCTTTCAGCAAGGACTTACTCCCACCTCCTCATTCCTTGCCTAGGCATGGATGACGTAGTCTCGGTCCACCACCCCTCACTAGTCACTAGTAGCACCCTGGGATACATGTTACGCATTCCAGGAGGCTTCTGGACAGTGTCCCCAAATCAGCAGATTTCGCACATGTGCAGTAGGGGCTAACTCTGAGTGATCAAGAAGTCGCAGCTGAATCCAAGATGGCAGCATGGGAACAAAAACAGTGGTAAAGATTTCAGGTTGTAGGAAGACAGTGCTGGACTTCTTGGGCTGATAAGTAAGTGCTCTTTTTTAAGTTCAGCAGCTACAGTACTTATGCTAACTTTTTTTTTCTAAAGGCTGGATAAAGTTCTTTCTTCACTGCAGCAGAAAAAAAAATAAGATCTTCTGACCTGCTAGATAGGGCTGTTCTTTGTAGCAGAGATAAGTAAATCTCGGAACTGGATAGACAGAAATACTAATCTTTTGACAGGTAAAATGTAATTCTTTTGTGTATTTAGCTTTTTGCCTGGTGTTCAATTTTCACCTTGAAATCAGGTGCTTTGGGGAGCTTGTATTGGTGAAATATAAAGGGTGAACATGACCTAGAAAACATACACTCACTGAAAATTTCTGTATCAGCTAGAGTTACCTAAAGACATCTTGTTTGAGTCACTGCAGAGTGGCATTCATCATCACACAGCAAGAATCAATGTTTCTGCAGGTTATATAAGATCTCAGAACTAAGAGGAGAGTTGGCAAATGTAGTACTTTAAGAGACCATGGTGATGTAGCCTTCATTGCTACGTTTCCTGTAGAATATGTCACTTCTTATTGAAGATATTGCATGCACAGTGTGGTAATCCCTGTTAGGGCGCAGGCTTCTCTCCAAACACTTTCCTGCTTCATTAGCCCGCATCAATATTTTTCATTCCTTACGGGAAAATGGCTGTTTGCTTGTTGTGACTTGTGTTTCCATAAATGTATTTAATGGACTGGGGATATGTTTTATGCTGTTGCAGATATTATGATTAGGTCATGGCATTTTTGTTCTAGCTCTCAAGCTCTGTACATTGCTCATTATCCCAGAAAATAGTATTTATTTACCATGCACTGTAGCTTTGCTACTTTATCATGTAGGAGAGTTTCAGTCAGGCTAACAGGTTTTGATTGTCACATCTTATGAAGCTTCAACTCATTGACCTTCCGGTCAGCTCTGGAGACTGCTGCTGTCCTTCACTAACATTCTCCTCTGTTCTCCCAAACTCTTTTTTTTTTTCTTGTTTTCTATATATTTATAGCCAGTGTGTTGCTGATGTCAAATGCTTTTTTAGTTCTAATAAGATCAGTCTTGATTTCATATGTAATAACATGAGGCTGAGGCTTAGTTAAATGTTAATGGTTTACCTAGGGTTGTGCCCATGGTCATTATAGGACAGTCCTTTTCCATTTTTAGCTGGATCAGGGTATGATCTAATAGCTATGTAGCATCCTCAGACACCCCAGAAGGGCCTGGAGCAAGAAGACAAAGGAAATGGGCAGAGCAGTGCTTGTGCAAGGTCATCCAGCTCCCAGGGCAAAGAAGCCAAACTATGCCCACCTTAATTATGTACAAGCTTAGGGGATGCTACCCCCAGCAGTCATCCACTTGTCAAAATGTCTTGTATCAGAATGGGCTCACTTATGCCTGCATCCCTAAAGTAAACTTCTGTACCCAGGGCAGTCGCCTCTCCTGCCTACCCCTTGTCTGGGTCCTGGGGCCGAGGGAACTCATGACAGGGAGAAGGGTGCCTGGCAATGGGAGGTTTGCTAGAAGATAGCAGAGAACAAAGAACTAGGGTCACCCTCCCTGCCTGTAAGGTGTAGTTCTGGTGGCTGGGGTCATTTTGAGCCTATCTGAAGGAGGAAGAAGGGGAGGGGTTATTTTCAGCTCAACCAGCGACTGAGGGAACCTGTCTATGGTTTGGTGTCACGTGGTGTTGTTGCAGTTGTTGGCGGTCTAGGACCGGTGTGCAGAAGGTGATTCTTCAGTAGGTTTCTGTTATTGTCCCCAAATAACAGATTGGGTTGCAGATGCTGTGCTCTGGTTGGCTCTTTTTGTGGTTTGTTCTCTCTTCTACCCTTCAAGGACCATCAAACTTTGTTGTTATTTATGTAAAGGGATGTTATTCATATGGAAGCTTTGTAATAAAAAAGCTTCTACAGCCATTAAATACATCTTGGTGTCCGCTAACGTTGTTGGAAATAGTGGTAATGATGACAGGCTCACTCTGAATTACCCTAATCAAGTTCTTTTGGTAGAATAAATCAAAACCGTAACTGTCTGCTGCCTGTAAACCCATGCCTTCACCTCTCACCTTCTTCACTAAAAGGGACACGCATGTAATTTAAACTAATCTCTTTATAACCAAAGCTGGCATAGCAGGTATGTTCTCATATCCAACCATTACCACATGTCCAGCTTTAATCATAGAAATATCTTTATTCTTCAGATATGACTCCTTTTGCTTTTCATACTACACAGAAAGTGTAAAGTATGCCAGTATGAGTCACTTTAGCATATATTTTCTTCTATAGATTAGGCAGCTATTATTTCAAACAGTGAAGGCGGCAGTTCATTCTTTTAATTCAGCCATGAGTCAGTCAGCCTGGTAAGTGTCAGCATGTTCAAAGCTCTAGCCATTGTGATAAAGGTATTATTTAGGCTGTAGCAGTAGTACAGAACAAATATGAAGATCAGGAATTTAAATCTAAACTAGGTGAGCTGTCTCTTCAAGTAAAATAAAGTGCAAAATGCAAATCGATAATTCATTATAAAGGTGAATAAATAAATAAATGCATAAATCGACATATAGCATAAATTCATTAAATCATAAGAAAATTTTGGCAAATGATACAACAATGTGCAAATAAAAAATGTGCACTATTTGTGATGTATATGTGGCCATTTGGAGAGTGGTGCTTGGCTGTCCAGTTCTGCCATGACTCTATATAACTGCCTTGTGAGGTGTCACTGGTATGTTGCCGTTCCCTGAAGATGTGTTTTCACATGAAACACATTGGGTGGAGCCTATCGATGGCGTCATCATGCACACCCGAAGTTGGATGGTGGTTCCATACACCACTGCTCCTCTACTTATTTGAGCTGTATAATGTTTGAACTGTAAACACAACAGAAGTGGGAGGAGTATATTGTGGAATCATGACCAATGAACAGCCTAGGTGACTTTCTGGTATTTAGCAGCTCAAGTTGATGTGTTATGGTGTGTGAGCAATGTTGTTTTGTGTTTTTGAATATTCAGAGCACATGGACCTATGTCAAATGAAATGCAAGATTAATCTGTAGTCTGATATAAGAGGAAAGCTGAATTTCTACAGGAACGTCATTAACCAATAAAATATTGGATAAAGTTATGTATACAATAATACAACAGAGATACGGGAAGTGTTTTAAAAATCTACTTGTCCAAGGGACTAAATTGAGGTCCCAATCTATTTGTCCCTCATTACAAACCACTTGTCATGATTAAAAAAAAAAATTTTTTTTTCCAGGATGGAAAATGTGAAGGGTTGATATTTTTTTTATTAGGCAGAGGTGCTTTTATGAATATCTGGTGCGGGAAACACTGCGAATCCTATGTGTTTTCTTCACCATTTTGCAATCGCATCGCGTTCATGTGATCTGGTGCGGGTGTCAATGATAAATTAATGACACCCCGAAACAATTGCAAAACACAATGTGATTGCCAGAAATTGCATCTCATGAACGATGGCACCCATGTGATGCGATTCAGGTGTGGATTTAAAAAGGGGTCCTGCACCTTTTTGGTGCGGATGCATTGTGATTTGAGCCATACAAAATGTATGGCTCAAATCGCACTGCACAGACATTTACATGTACTTCGCACAGGAATGCGGTGCGATTCTTGTGTGAATTACATGCGCTGTCCCACACCGCATAGTGTGAACCCAGGTTTAATGCTTTTTATTTTTTGATAGAAAATTTCTTAGCACCCCCAAACATTATATATATTTTTAACACAGTGGCTCTAGAGCAGTAGTCTCCAAACTGTGGCCCGGGGGCCAGATGTGTTCCTTTGCTTGCTTTTATCCAGGCCTTAGAGCACTTTACCTGCCACTAATGCAATACACTATTCTTCCCACTGACACCAAATAATTCCTGTTACTAACATCAACAACGGGGCAGTATTTCTCCCACTGACACCAACGATGGGTCACTATTCCTCCCACTGACACCAACAAAGGGGTATAATTCCTGTTACTAACATCAACAACAGGGCAGTATTTCTCCCTCTGACACCAATGATGGGGCACTATTCCTCCCACTGACACCAACAATGGGGTACTATTTCTCCCACTGACACCAACGATGGGGCACTATTCCTCCCACTGACACCAACAATGGGGTACTATTCCTCCCACTGACACCAACGTTGATGCACTATTCCTCCTCCTAATGCCAAAGATGTACTATTTAGTCTTACAGATGCCAGTACAATATCTACTCCCAATGGGCACAGTCTGGCCCCCCTGAGTAAACTGGCCCTTTGTTTAGAAAGTTTGGAGACCCCTGCCCTGGAGAATAAAATAGTGGGTGTTGCAATTTTTTATGTCACATGGTATTTGTGCAGCATTTTTCAAATGCAATTAAAAACAAATTTAAAAAAAATACACATTTTAATGCTAGTTAGGCAATTTGATTGCTTTTACAAGAGAGATTGCCATTGGCTCTAGGGCTAAATGTATGGAAAAAAAAAACATCTTGCACAGCTCCCAGAACTGCATGTCCTGGGCATTGGGCGATAGGAATTGCGCACATAATGGCTGCTGGAATAAGTGGTTATAAACTCTAGAACCTTCTTGTTTGATATAACTACATAAAGCAATTAAGTCTCTCTTTAATTGGCCATTAATTTACTCATTTATTTTACTTCATTGGAATATGTGATACTGAAATTGAGTGAAATATTAGCTAGAATACAGAATTCTAATTATAATGTATGATACATCACTGAGGACAGGTTCCAGGAAATGTGTCAGTTTGAATGCGGGGGTCTAACAAAACTGTGTGATGTTTTAATGACAGATCTGTCGATTTATGGTGATGGTATTCATTGGTTCTTTTGTCTTTTTTTTTTTAATAGAAAAGGATTTTGTATTCTATTTACAAGTTTGTATGACTGCATTGGATCCATTTGTTCAGTCTTTATTATTTTTTTTACAAGATCAGGATTTCGGCCTTCAGATTCTGCATGTTTGATCTAGTTTGCATGATGGCCATGAAAATTGCATTTTCATAAACAGGTTAGCTTTCACAGGCATCTATGAAAGTAGAATTTAAGACTATATCCTCATTTCCACCCATTTCTGTAGCTTTGGATCGCATATACAACTGCACTGTCAACCTCACTTGTTCTTCCTGGTAATATTAAATGTTATATAGCTGTAAAATTTACTCTTGTTGCTAGGTTACTGACTTTTGAGTTCTGAGCAGGCAAAGCTTCATTCAGGGTGAGGGATATCCTGAAAACCACACAATTTTAGGATGCTGAAATTTTGCCTTTTTTTATCTTTTAGGAGATGCAATGGATTGTCAAGGTTAAAGTGGTTGTAAACCCTCACATATTGCCAATAAAGTGACTGGCCTCATATGATACACGTAGTTGAAACAAAATATCTTACATAAGTTGTACCTGTTTATCCCAAGCAATCTTTCCCCTACATCAGGGGAGGGCAACTGTGGCCCTCCAGCTGTTGTAGAACTACAAGTGCCATGAGGCATTGCAAAACTGAGTTACAAGCATGACTCCCAAAGGCAGAGGCATGATGGAACTTGTAGTTCACCAACAGCTGGAGGACCACAGTTGCCCACCCCTGCCCTACATCCATTCAAATGGCAAACTTTACACAGGATCAGAGTCACACCCCCTTCATACAGCACACAAGAACAGAACTGAGGCTGTCAATCTGCTGGAGGTCCCTCCCCTGTCACCATTTTTTTCTTGGTGTCAAGAAAACTTGTCAGTAGTGACTCATGCTGATAGCAGAGGAATGAGGCAGCAGACAGCAGTGACACTTAGTGCTCTGGATTGAGACAAGTACACACAATAGAGGGATATACTTTGTTCATATTTCATGTCTGAGGTTTACAAGCGCTTTAAACAACCTTTTGCTATTATTAATTCAGCCTGCTTATTTAACAAATGATTACTTTGTAATAAATAATTTTATGAAATAACTATAAATCTGTGCACAGAATAACCCAAATTCCGGTGTGATGATGCTGTTACATGATAGCCAAACGCAGGTTTGTGGACTAGTGGCCAAAGCTGGTACTAAAGTCACTACGATGTGAGGAATTTAATCAGCCTAACCAGAATGAGCACACTCAGAGCTAGTGCAAGTATAAACTATTCTCATGATAATATGGCCGATATGTGTAGCTCTGTCCCTTTGCCCCTCACTATGTCATTTCCAGGGATGTGGTGATACTCCAGCTATACCAAATCTGTAATAATGAAGTTATGATTCCTATGTAAATCACTACAACATAGATAGTGTTGAGAAAATGATCCAATGATCCAGGTTGGTAAGGCTCCTGTGTGCATCTCCATCTTGCTACTGAAAAACAGGAGTAAAATAGTGGATGACCGCACTTCCAGTGAAATTCTGAATACTTTGTTATTCATATAAGTTCATAAGATGCTAAAAAGGCAGAGACGGCTGACACATTTCACGCCTAATTAGAAAGTGTATCTTAACCTTAGTGTACCTGTTTTTTTGGATTTTATACAAATAGAATATTTTGAACTGGAAATAAAGTTTGTAGCAGAGTAATTTCAACAAATATTTTGTATAATGAAGTCTTTTTCCTACTGTTGAGTATACTTTTTCCTACTGTTGGGGAGTATAGATCAAACGAAAAAAAGAAGAAAGACCATGGTGCCTTATCCTTTTAAAATTGAATGATTTATTGCTGCCAGATGCGGTGATGTACAGCAGTATGTGGCACTTAAATACAGGTCAGCAGTGGATGATATACTCTGCCTTTGCCTCTCTGTCTGCCCTGCTGGAATCGCCGAGCCTCGCCGATGCAACGTCGTGACGTCAGAGCCCCTCTCCTACGCGTTGCGTCACAGGGTCACGTGACTTCATCAGGGGAAAATTGATCTGGCAGCAATAAATCATTCAATTTTAAAAGGATAAGGCACCATGGTCTTTCTTCTTTTTTTCGTTTGATCTATACTCCCCACACTGAGGAAAGGAGGATATAAGGAAGAGGTGTCCCCAGGAGGGGAAATGGGAGATCCTTATAGATCTTAATAAACACTCATTCATAAGCAGCTTCCTATGGAGGAAGAGGAGAGTACAGGAGGATTCCTACAGATCTTTTTTGGAAACATTTAACACATGAGCACTATCCCACCAATCCCACCAATCCTGGAAGGATTAAAAGTTTATTTGCCTAAATTTATTTAGGCAAATATTAAGGTGAGCGCATACTGAGACCACACGGCACCTGGAGAGAGGGAATAAGGAGATCACCTGCACACTGCACATATTTGATAAAAGACTTTATTTATGAACTTTATTGATTGCATTTGCACATTTTTTAATGATTTTGCACATAATTTGATTAATCACATATGATATGTATTGGCACTGATAATGGTGATAATACATTTGTATTTGCACATTTGCACATCGATTTATGAATTTGCACATATATTGATTGATCGCATATGATACGAATTAGCATAGATTACGGTTTTGATTTATTTATATTCATTTTTTTCATATTTATTTGGTCACATTTTTATGTATGTATTAGCTTATGCATTTATAAGCGTGAGAGATTTTATGATTAAGGATTTAAAATAGGAGCGCGGCACTATAAATATATATATTTGGATTATTGGAACACAATTCAGTGGGTTTGTGTAAGTGCCAGCGAACCAAGCACACTATAAATAGATAATTGTTACTGAACACCTCATTCATAATAGCTCACAAGTATTCATTTTTTATATTATATGTTTTTTTCAGCTCCATGGATTTGCTCACCTGGTGAAATGTTGAATGCATTAATGATAAATAATATTTCCCAGGTGCTCTAATATAAGTAGGGCACTGGATGGTTAAACATTTGAGTGTTCATCTTCATCCACCAACACAGAATCCTAATAATAGATATTGAACATCTCAACTACTCTGTGCTTTAAACTTGAGGCTTGTCAGTGATGGAAAAACATTTTCCTTTCTTTGTAATTGCTTGTGCGTCATAACAAGATGGTTCTATAAACTACTGGAAGGAATACGCAGAATAAATCCTTGCGTGAAACAGCAAGAAGCTGAATAATACTAATGGAAAACTCCTTTTTTCTGCATTTAGAAAGCAATACAAAAGGGTGTCTCTACGAAAGTTGTAAACCTTTTAAAAGATATTTAAAATGTTTAATAAGTCATTCAGCCATTTTATACTTTTAATAGTAAACAAGGGGTTTAGTCACACACATTGGCAAATATGTGTATAAACCACAGTGGTCATGCCAAGTGTACTGAAGTCCTAACTCTATAATTTAGGAGTCTCCCAAGTAGGAGCACACATAGCGGTGAATAGACTGGGGTGCCTTAACATGGCCAATGCGGCTTACACATATATTTACAAATGTGTGTACTAAACCCCTTGTTTTTAACATGAACTGTTAAACATGGGAATTTTTGTTTGTTTTTGACATACGTTGCCCTTCCATGTGCTTCTTGATGCAAACACTAGTTATAGGTTGAGGTGGTTGTCATTTGTTTGTATAGTTGGGAAATTGGTATAGGGATGCAATGGATACCTTCAGCTGCCATTGTGTCCTAGCTGGGTGTCCCATGCCTCCCTGTACCTTTAAGGAGTGGGCTCATTTCAGCACATCTGTCCTTAATCTATCCTTTGCTTTACTGTATGTGCTCCTACTTGGGAGACTCTTAAATGATAGAGTTAGGACCACAGTACACTGGGCTGCCGTGATGTGAACCATGGTCACTGCGGCTTACACATATATTTGCAAATGTGTGCAGCTAAACCCCTTGTTTTTAACATGATCTGTTATACAGGGTCAATTTGGTTTGTTGCAGGCTAGTTGGTAAGTGAGCTAGAATTGTTTTTTGTTTTTGACTCACCTAATTATACCTTATCCAGTAACAGTGCTCTTGTTTGTAGGAAGTAAGTTCTCTTCCTTTGCATTTGGCAAGAGTTCAGTCCAGAAGTCACAGTATTAGGCCCCTAGTAAGGGAATCTACGTCCAGATGGATATATGGTTAACAAGTCTTCTAGAAACACCCACCTGCTCTTATACAAGACTTTTAGGGTTAAATGATTGATTTGGCCTACATGTTTACCTCAAAGGGTTATTTCACCTTTTCAGAAAAAAATTATAAGGTGAAGTAACACCCCACACCCTTGATGCCCCCAGTCCCTGCTGTACTTACCTCTGTTCCCACGCAGCTGGTGCAGCAGTCTGGGGATTTGAAATCACTCTCTTCTCTGTGCAGGGCTTCCGAGGTGGATCAGAGCGATTTTAATTGGTCAGCTCCAGCACAGAGCATCGCAAAAAATAAGAACTTTCTGGAATAAGTATGTATGTCACATAATTGTAGGCCCTCTTAGGTGTCTGCACCTACTGTAAGTTGTTTATAATAAAATACTGACTTCATAGTGGGGGCATAGACCCACCCTCAGCTTGCATATAACAGTTCATAATAATCCTTTCAAGATGCCAGGGCCTTACCATGTGATGGCCAGTGGATTGACATGTTTTTTCAAATTTAGAACTGCTCCCCTGAATTAGACAGCTGGCAGGTGTGCAGGAAAGAGTCACTTGGATCGTAGGATGGCTTCATGATTTTCAAGCAGGTAAAAAATTGCACTCAAACCTAAATAGAACATTTTGCCTTAGAAGCAGGAACCCTGGAGCACACAGTTTAAAGTCAAAACATTCTTGTCATTATAAATATTATATTACACAACTGAAAAGTTTTGGGCAAGAAGAGTTAGTCAGAGACTTGTGCATACTTCTCGCAGTAGGCTGTGTGTTTATTGCCAAATATACCGTATTCCAAGGACAATTGTAGACTAAATGGTTTCTGAGCAAAAGGAATTGGAACTGGAACTGGAATCCTCTAACCTTGACATTGACCATTTCTGTTAACAGAACTAGCAGACCCAGAAGCATTCCTACATTGACAAAACCAGAGCCATAGCTGTATTGTGAGAACCACAATTAATGCTATGTAGCTATAGCAATAATACTATGTTTTAAGAGCCAGGACTTCATCATATGCTAGATTCAGAGAGATGCCGTGCCCCAAGACCCTAAATAAAACCTTGCCTTGCATAATTATAAAGTACTGTTATGTCTAATGATAAGATATCTTGAAATGTTTCTTGATTACATTTAAGTTGTGAGTGCAGCTTGTATAAAATTGCATCTCCAGCAAAGTTAATTAAAGATGCACAATATTCATAACTGTAAAATGAACCTGTGACCAGCCTATGGATCAAGTATTTACATATTCTTAAAGTGTCAAAATGTAAAATCATACAGTATTCATTTTCACGTTGTTTTATTTATTATTTCTAGCCTACTCTTATTTATCTGAATGATCTTGAAGTCTATAATCTTACTTTGTGAAGATCCACACACATTTACTTCCTTGAATTCTGTGAAACGTATTTGCTATGCCTTGCTGATAAGGCACTGATATGTCACAGAATTCACAGAGAGGTAAACAGGTTGACCACACTTCGAATGATATGGAAATTTAACCAAACATATTGAAGTCTTCCAGTTAAAACACATACAAACACCACAGCTCCAAACCAGCTCCGTACTTTGTTTCATGCAAAGTACATGTACTGAAACGCGTTAAATGCTATTCCCTAGTTTGGAGCTGTGGTGTTTGTATTTTTTTTAATTATCATTTGGAGTGTGGTCAACCTGCCTACCGTCTTCTCCAGAGTTTCACAATCATGGATCGGTTCAGCACCAGTTTGTGGAGGGGCTGATTGACTGTGTGCTCACCTGGGGCGATGTTTATCCTATTACACAGACTTCACAGACCCTGCTTTTTGAACTACAGAGGTGCTGACAGGAGGAGTTACAGGGGGCAGAGTCTGTCCAGGAATTATTATTATTATTATTATTATTATTATACAGTATTTATATAGCGCCAAACGGTTTGCTCAGCGCTGTACAATAGCGAGGGGAACAGAACATGAGACAATACAGTAACAATACAATACACGAGGGGTTCAAGGGCCCTGCTCTTTCGAGCTTACAATCTAGGAGAGAGGGGATAGTGTACAGGAGGAAGTGGCTGTGGGGGATGGAGTGGTAGCAGGAGTGGAGGAGATCGGCTGTTAGGTGAGGGTGGGGTAGGCTTCCCTGAAGAGATGGGTTTCAGGGTGCGCCTGAAAGTGAGGAGGGTAGGTGACAGTCTGATGGATTGGAGTAGGGAGTTCCAGAGGATGGGGGAAGTCCTGGAGAAGTCCTGCAGTCGGGCGTGGGATGAGGAGACCAGGGAGCTAGAGAATAGGAGGTCCTGTGAGGAGCGAAGGGCACGGGTAGGGTGGTATTTGGGTATCAGGTCAGTTAGGTAGTTTGGGGCGGCGTTGTGAGTGGCTGGGCAATCGGGAGCCAGTGAAGGGATTGGCAGAGGGGGGTGGCAGATGTGGAGCGGTTGGTGAGGTGGATGAGTCTCGCTGCTGAGTTCAGGATAGCTGGAGTGGGGATAGCGTTTGTTTGGATAGGCCAGTGAGAAGGGAGTTGCAGTAGTCCAGGCGTGAGATGATGAGGGAGTGTACGAGTTGTTTAGTAATGTCCGGGGTGAGGAAGGTGCGTATCTTGGAGATGTTGCGGAGGTGGAGCCTGCATGACTTTGATAGTGATTGGACATGAGGTTGGAAGGAAAGGTTTGAGTCCAGGGTGACACCCAGGACTTTGGCGTGTGGGGTGGAATTGATGGTGGCGTTGCTAGTCGTGATGGAGAGGATGTGGGGGGGGGGCGGCGCGGGCTGGGGGGCAGACCAGGAGCTCAGTTTTGGACAGGTTTAACTTGAGGAAATGGAGCGACATCCAGTCTGATATGTCGTTCAGGAGGTGGCCGATGCGGGCTAGAGTGAGGGGGTGAGGTGGGGGGTGGAGGGGTAAATTTGTGTGTCGTCGGCATAGAGGTGAAGCCATGGGAGTGTATCAGTTTGCCAAGGGAGGAGGTGTAGATGGAGAAGAGGAGGGGTCTGAGGACAGAGCCTTGGGGGATTCCAACAGAGAGGGGGAGGGAGGGGGAGGTGGCAGCGTTATAGGTGACGCTGAAGGAGCGTTGGGATAGGTAGGAGGAGAACCAGGAGAGAGCAGCGTCCCTGATGCCAAAGGAGTGCAGCTTGGTAAGGAGGAGGGGGTGGTCGACTGTGTCGAAGGCCGCGGAGAGGTCGAGGAGCAGGAGGACGGAGTAGTGGCCATTAGCTATGGCGGTTAGCAGGTCGTTAGTGATTTTAAGTAGGGCGGTTTTGGTGGAGTGTAGGGGACGGAAGCCAGACTGTAGAGGATCAAGGAGGTTGTAATCAGTGAGGTGGGCGCTTAGGCAATTGTAGGCTGCTTGCAGATAGCTAGGTACCATGGGATAGGTAATCCTTAGAAGCTGAATGGAAACCAATTAATTTACACGTATTGGGATTTTTTTCAGCAAAGTCATGTAGCAGAATACATTTTGGCCTAAACTTATGATGATACTTGATTTTTTTATTTTTTTACTGGACATGTTTAATAGCAAAAAGTCAAAAATATAGTTTTTTTCTCAAAATTGTCGGCCTTTTTTTTTTTTTGATAAAAAAATTTAAAAAACCGCACAGGTGATCAATATTTGTGGGAAAAATAATGTAAATTTCATTTGGGTGCAGCATTGCATGACCGCGCAATTGTTAGCTAAAGTAGAGCCATAACGTAAAAAATGGCCTGGTCAGGAAGGGGGGTAAATCCTCTGGAGGGCAAGTGGTTATATCCTATACATCATTTGACCTTACTACCATCGAGGAAGTCTCCAAGATCCTCTCTGATGCCCGCCTCACCACCTGCCCCCTTGACCCTATCCCCTCACAACTCCTACGACCTCCCTCCATCCTACGCTCCCTCACCCACATCTTTAATCTCTCCCTCTCCTCCGGCACTTTCCCCTCCCCTCTGAAACATGCACACATCACCCCCATACTTAAAAAGCCCTCCCTGGACCCCAATGACCCGAACAACCTCAGACACATCTCCCTGCTCCCATTTACATCCAAACTCCTCGAGCGTCTAGTCTACACCCGCCTAAGCTCTCACCTCAACGACAACAACCTCCTCGATCCCCTACAGTCCGGCTTCCGTCCCCTACACTCCACCGAAACTGCCTTAAACTTAAACTCTCCAACGACCTGCTAACCGCCAAAGCTAATGGCCACAATTCAGTGCTCCTACTCCTTGACCTCTCTGCGGCCTTCGACACAGTCGACCACCCCCTCCTCCTCAAAAAACTACACTCCCTTGGCCTCAGAGATTCTGCTCTCTCCTGGCTCTCATCCTACATGTCACAATGCTCTTTCAGCATTACCTATAATGCTACCACCTCCCCCTCACTCCCCCTCTCTGTTGGGGTCCCTCAAGGCTCCGTCCTTGGGCCCCTTCTCTTCTCCATCTACACCTCCTCCCTTGGCCAACTCATACACTCTCACGGCTTCAACTACCACGACGACACACAAATCTATCTCTCAACGCCCCACCTCACCACCTCAGTCTCCGCCCGAATCACACACCTACTGAGCAACATATCAGACTGGATGTCGCTCCACTTCCTTAAACTGAGCCTCTCCAAAACTGAGTTTCTTGTCTTCCCCCCAGCCCGCACACCACCCCCCATTGACTTCTCCATCACATCCAACAACGCCACCATCAAACCCGCCCCGCAGGCCAGAGTACTTGGTGTCATTCTGGACTCCAACCTATCCTTCCAGCCCCAAGTCCAATCTTTAACAAGCTTGTGCAGACTCCACCTCCGCAACATCGCCAAAATACGCACGTTCCTAACCCCAGAAACCACTAAACAGCTCATCCACTCCCTCATCATATCACGACTCGATTACTGTAACTCCCTCCTTACTGGCCTGCCTCGCCACTGGCTATCCCCACTTCAGTCGATCCTGAATACGGCTGCCAGGCTCATTCATCTTTCCAACTGCTCCGTTTCTGCCACCCCCCTCTGCCAATCCCTCCACTGGCTTCTGATTGCGCAACGGATCAAATTCAAAATCCTAACACTGACGTACAAAGCTGTCCACCATACTGCCCCGAACTACATCACTGACCTAATATCAATGTACCGCCCAGCACGCACACTCCGCTCCTCACAAGACCTCCTTCTCTCTAGTTCCCTGGTCTCCTCCTCCCATGCCCGCCTCCAGGACTTCTCCAGGGTGTCACCCATCCTCTGGAACTCCCTGCCCCAACCCATCAGATTATCACCTACTCTCCTCTCATTTAGGCGCACTCTGAAAACCCACCTCTTCAGGGAAGCCTACCGCACCCCATGCTAACTTGACCGACCTCCTCCACTCTTCCTACCACTCCATCCCCCACAGCTATCTCCTCCTGTGCCACCATCCCCTCCCTCCTAGATTGTAAGCTTGAAAGAGCAGGGCCCTCAATCCCCTCATGTTTTGCATTGTATTGGTATTGTTCTGTCACATGTTCTGTCCCCCTTTGTAATGTACAGCGCTGAGTTAACTATTGGCGCTTTATAAATACTGTATTATAATAATAATAATAATATATAAGGACTTATTGGGCTGACATAAATTCTTGTCATTCAAATACAGTCCATAATTAAATTGCAGCCAAACTTTGCAGTGGAGTAAACTCGCAGTACAGAGTGTGAGTGCACCCTAGGAAAGGTCAGAATTTGCACATCACTGCAGGTTTTGCAGGCCGTCAGGGTCCTGAAAAACTTTGAATTTATGTGATGTGGTCCATGTCTTTACTGTCCCAACCATTGCATGTTTCTTAAACACAGGAATGGAAGTTGCAAAGTATAGAATCTTGTGACAAAGCTCAATCCTTGTTGGCAGCATATGCGAGGATCTTAGAATACTATACTTTGAATTAAAAATACTATAAATCGAGTGGACTTTTTATCCCCTTGAATATTAGCAATCCAATGGCTGATTTCACCTCTTGCTGTTTATATGTCATTGACTTCGAAATGTGTTATAAAATGGTAAAATCTTATAGAAACTACAGAGCTAAGGGCTTGCAGCAAATCCTTTGTCGTAGTCCTGGCTGTTGACACTGTACTTGGCGAAGTGAAATGTGCAATTGATGTTGTCCATGACAAAACTGCCTATAGTGAAAACCTGTCAAGTTTTACAGTGTGACAAGAGACATTTTTGAAGCCATGTCACTTCCCCTAAACATCTTTGTATGCCAACAGGCAAAGTTACGCAGGCAGTCTCTTAGCAAGGTGCACCGTGGAAACCAAAAACTGCGAATGTCATTGCGGGAAGCCCCGTGTCGCAAAGAACATGATGTTGTGTATAGTGATACTGTGTAAAGCTGTGTACAGACGCTGCATTCTAACCGCTTCCAAAACAGGCAGTAATCTGATCTCCGCACCATGCAGCCTGTGAGGGATTCAGCACGCTGGGTATCCTGTCAAAGATATGCTTGGTTTAACTGTATAAATGTGATCAAAAGTTACCGATGGGTTGGCGTGGAAATGAGAAGAAGATTGCAATTGGAGTGCTGGCACCTAGGGGACAAGCACATGAGGACATGGGCAGACCAGGCCCACTTTTGTCCTCTGCAGTGCAAGGCCCAGTATGCCAGCCTTTCTCAACTGTCTTACCATAGGTTCACACCTAAGCATTTTTCAGAAACGCAATACAGTCCATTTAACATGATTTCCTATGGGACATGTTCACATCTCCGTGTTTTCATGCGCTGCATTTTTTGGGAAGGGTCAAGGAATATTTTCAATGCAAAAAGTTGCAGTTTTGGTTCTAGAGATTTTTTATATTATATAGGAGGATTCAATGGAATTGCTGCTGAAAAGCATGTATTGTGTTTTTGCTGCATTTTTTATGCATTTTTGCCACATTTTTGATGTGTGTTTGATGCATTTTGCATCTTAAATCTGCCCAGCAACAAGAAAAAAAACGCGAAACATGTTGAAAACGCAGGTGCAAAAATGCAAAAAGTGACACAAAATGCAATGCAGAAATGGCTCCAACGCAACATACATAGGTGTGAATCTAGCCTAAAAGTGGTTGGAAACTTCAGAGATGAAATGTGAACAAAGTATATCCCTGTATAGTGTGCATTGTCTCAATTAAGAGCACTAAGTGTCATTTCTATCTGCATGACAAGTTTTCCTGACACCAGAGAAAAATGGTGACAGGGGAAAAACTTCTATTGACAGTCTCAGCACTGTTCCTGTGTGCTGTATGGGGGCTCTCAGAGCTCATCTCACTGACTCATCTCTCTGCCAATTTTTTTCTGAACTCTTAGACAGGTTTTATAAATTCTGCAATTTCAAGAGATGTAGAGAAGACTGCAGATAAATAGGTACATATTATGTAGGAGGATTTGTCTCATCTCTGTATATCACCTGAGGCCAGTCACTTCACTGGGTACATGTAAGGGTTTACAACCACTTTAACAATAGGGATCCTTGGAAAGATGTGTCAGGTCACAGGCAACCCTTGCTAATAATTACTGTATCTATAGCTGAAGGTATCTTAGCATGAACAGTAAGTTGAAATAATAAAAAAAATGAAATAATAAGGAATGAAGCATACTCTGCATATTTGATATTAGCTCTGTATGACCGTTATTTTCAGTTTTAATAATGGAATTAAAAAAAAAAACTAAAAAGAATAAAGGCCACAAAATAAGTGCAACAGTGAAAATTATAGTGTTCCCTTACAGTGGTGGTCATTCTTACATAGGTGGTCAGTGAAATGCTCCTTTACATTGGTGGATAGTAGAGAAGGGCCCCCTTAGATTGATGGAGACTGTGAGAAGTTCCACTTTGCAATGGTAATCAGTGGGAGATGTTCCCATTACACTGAGAAGTCAGAGTACTCAGTAGGAAGAAAGTCCCTTATGTTAGGTGGCACTGCTTGGTGTCGTAATCATATGACTTCTGTGCACATTGTCTAGACTGACGTCATTGTGACTTAGGCAGTCAAGCGGCCGAAGAGTTTGAACCCAGAAAGAAGACCAAGAGAAGATGGAAGCTCCAGTGACAACTGAGAACGCTGACACCAAAACACTGGTGGGGATCGTTTGACATAAAACTCCTGGGGGCTGTTATTTTTGAATTTTTAAAAATACAGGGTTTAAAGAGGAAAGATGCTGCTGAGTGTGTCAGCGTGCTGTTTTTTATGACATATATAGAAAAAGAAAGAATGTAGCACCTTTAAATGTCAATTCCTGCAAGACAGTAACAGTTTAATCGCTGTTTGTTTATTAGTTCAGTCAGCATAAATATTAGCTCTGTGTCTGATATTACATTTCAAATTAAATTCGCTTCCATATGTTTACACAGCACACCATACGGCTGATCACGTTTTTGGAAAATAGTTCAGTTTAAAAATAGGACACTGCTGTGTATCAGTATATTTGAACATGAACAATCGAATAATTAATTTTCAGAAAAATCCTTTTACAAAACCTTTAACCATTTCTTTCCATTTCTGTATGTAAATTATGAGATTGACAGACCAGTACATTTAAACTGTATCTATTGCAGGAGGTGGTGCTTGGGTCCTGGGAGTAGGGCCAGGACAAGGGGTGGGCAAGGGGGGCAGCTGCCCAGAGTGCAGCAGTAGGGGCAGGTGCCCCCTCACCACACGCAAGCTCCATATCATTCACTAGCAACCGGCAGGCTGCAGCTTCCTGTGTGCTGTGACAGCTACTGCTGTCATACTTTGCTCTAACCTACCATCTCTCCACCCCACAGATGACACAAAAACACCCCATCCTTGTGCAGCTACCATTCGGGCATAAGAAATCAAGTAATTGGCCATGCATGGGCAGTGTACACTCCATGCCAACCGTAGACAGCTGGAGAAAGGGGCAAACAATGGGCACAAGGCAGTACACCCATTGTACAGCACGCATTAGAAGGGGAACGCAGTTCTGCATCCTTTCCTTGGGTGCTGGACGAACCTGTTATGGTACTGCCTGGGAGGGGAGTTCCCTTCTTCTCCCCCTACTGTACATTATCCACCTTTTCCCTCATTTTTTTCCCCTTTTCTTCCCTTCTTTCTTTGGCTTCTTCAATTCTCCTACTCTTCTACAGACGTACAGGAACATGAGTTTCTATGATATTATTCATATATAGCTATAATTCTCTGTGTTTTCTACCCTCCTCCCTTTTTAAAATTGAATGGCATTGATGTTGTCTAATCCAGGCAAACTTTACAGGATAAATAAAAGAAATCTGCACTATGTCAAATGCAAATAGCCTGTGCTGGCAATGTTACTGACCAGTACAATAGTTGGCGTCTCTGGGTGGTGGGGCTCCTCCTTAAGGTGCAGAATTCTTTTATTTCTCCTGTAATTGATTACACTTTATTACATGTATGTACTAAGTTTTTATACATCCACATTACATTTTTCAATAAATACTTGATCATACTACACTGTGAGACCCCCCCCTTTCTCTGGCTCTACTATGAGCACCTAACCCCCAGGACCCATGTTCCATCTGATTTGGAGGATGGAATATATTCATTATGACCAGACCAATCTAAAGACCCTGGAGAGGGACCTCTGATTGACATCTTCCATAACGCCCATGCTATCAGAGGTGAACAACGTCTAGAACAGACCAGGTTCCACTTGATGGGAGTCCCCCACGCCGGATTACATCATTTAATGCGCATTACATTAATGCTTCTGGTGAGTTTGCAATCTCACTAATCTTTCGCACACCTCCAGACATTTTTTATTTCCTGGCCTTTTATTTCATTTCCTGGCTGATCATCCACTCCCAGATTTTATGTAAATCACTCACTGGAATCTCATCATCTGAAGAGACACTTCCATATCATTTATTTATCCAATAGGACTTTTATATTGTTCATACAATATAGTTTATCAATATACTATTCTGCAGATGATCACCTGCGACACTTATTCTGCCTTAATATGTTCATTTTATGTGCTGCACTACTGTATGTTTATTTGATTTCTTAGAGAGGATTTGTAGTTCCTTTTTTTGTGCATTTGCTGCTACCATAGTTAGCGCTCGCTGATGTCATTTGTTTTTACGTTTTTGAAAAATAGTGGCTACCTTTACTAACCTCAAAATAATATTCTATAAAATATTAATGCGGAGCTCAATAAATGATTTTCAAAAATATATATAAACACATGAAAAGTCCAAATAATTCAGTCCTTTTTGTGATCACCACGTAAAGTTACTTCATAATCATAATCATATTCCAATGATCACCACGTGAATATTAGTGAAACAATCTGAAGTTGTGCCATGGTCCTCTCTCAGGTATGCACTCACCAGACATATTTGCCTTCCATTCTCATGGTTGGCATTTTGCACATTTGGGTATATAATTCTCTAAGGAAAAGATCCTTTTTTAAGACACAGAATGGATTCCTCTAATGATGGCTCAGACTCTCCAAGATAGTAGTAACTCTTTCTGATAATCCCAACAAACATCACATAGAAAATAAAAAATAGAGACCCAACATGGTGCAGTATCACTTAAAACCTTTTATTCTCTGCCCGAGAATACTACTTACAAGAAGTCAGAAAAAATAATGGCCAAAGATGCAAGTGTATCGGTATATCAGAGAGGGAAGACCGCACAATGCTCTCACCACTGCCAGTCCTCGCTCTTGGACAATCCTGCGTCACTTTCGGTTCTGATGTTCGTCACTTCCAGTCGCCGCTCAACCAATCACTGATACGTTTCGTCCCTTCCGGACTTAATCATAGGGAGTCACTAACCTATCTAATCTATCTAAAAAAATGTATGCTCCTCAGTAGTGTGATGCTTTGGGCAGTGTTCTGCTGGGAAACCTTGGTTTTGCCATTTATATGGGTGATACTTTGACACACACCACCTACCTAAACATTGTTGCTGAGCAAGTGCACCTCTTCATGAAAACTATATTCCCTGATGGCAGTGGCATCTTTCAGCAAGATAATGTACCCTGCCACACTGCAAAAATAGTTTAAAGTGGTTGTAAAGGATCAAGGTTTTTTTTTCGTTTCTATTTTATGAACTGATAATATTTAAACTTTTTTTTTGCTTTGTTCATTAACCGCTTGCCGCCCTGCCACTGTGTATATACGTGTGTAGGGCGGCAGTGGAGCGCAAAACCATGTTTAAAAACGGGTTCCGCGTTCCCGACACTTTCGCCGGCAGGGGGCGCACGCGCTCCCGCCGACCCGCGGGTGACACGATTTGATCCAGGAGGGATCAATCATTAGATTTCAGCCAGTGATTTCTGGCTGAAATCGCCATGATCGGTCCCTGTCCTATCCTGTCCTGTGTTGACATACACACAGGGCAGGATATGATGTCATTCTTCTCTGCCTGGACACATTCCGTTCCAGACAGAGAAGAAGACATCCAAAAAGTGAGTACACAAGCACTACACTACAGTTAGAACACTCTAGGACACATTTAACCCTCTGATCGCCCCCCCCAGTTAACCCTTCACTGCCCTGTCACCAGTGTCACTGATCAGTGAAGCGATTTTTACTGATCAGTGTCGCTGGCGACTTCCGATAGAGTTAGCGCCCCTCCCAGATAGCGCCAGATTGCCCGCCAGTACACCAGTAATCCTGTTTAACCCCTTGATTGCCCCCCCTCCAGTTAACCCCTTCACTGCCCTGTCACCAGTGTCACTGATCAGTGAACCAATTTTTACTGATCACTGCATCAGTGTCGCTGGCGACTTCCGATAGAGTTAGCGCCCCTCCCAGATAGCGCCAGTTTGCCCGCCAGTACACCAGTAATCCCGTTTAACCCCTTGATCGCCCCCCCCCCAGTTAACCCCTGCACTGCCCTGTCACCAGTGTCACTGATCAGTGAACCAATTTTTACTGATCACTGTATCAGTGTCGCTGGCGACTTCCGATAGAGTTAGCGCCCCTCCCAGATAGCGCCAGATTGCCCGCCAGTACACCAGTAATCCCGTTTAACCCCTTGATCGCCCCCCCCCTCCAGTTAAACCCTTCACTGCCCTGTCACCCAGTATCACTGATCAGTGAACCAATTTTTACTGATCACTGTATCAGTGTCGCTGGCGACTTCCGATAGAGTTAGCGCCCCTCCCAGATAGCGCCAGTTTGCCCGGCAGTACACCAGTAATCCCGTTTAACCCCTTGATCGCCCCCCCCCAGTTAACCCCTGCACTGCCCTGTCACAAGTGTCACTGATCAGTGAACCAATTTTTACTGATCACTGTATCAGTGTCGCTGGCGACTTCCGATAGAGTTAGCGCCCCTCCCAGATAGCGCCAGTTTGCCCGCCAGTACACCAGTAATCCCGTTTAACCCCTTGATCGCCCCCCCCAGTTAACCCCTTCACTGCCCTGTCACCAGTGTCACTGATCAGTGAACCAATTTTTACTGATCACTGTATCAGTGTCGCTGGCGACTTCCGATAGTGTTAGTGCCCCTCCCAGATAGGGCCAGTTTGCCCGCCAGTACACCAGTAATCCCGTTTAACCCCTTGATCGCCCCCCCCCCCCAGTTAACCCCTTCACTGCCCTGTCACCAGTGTCACTGATCAGTGAACCAATTTTTACTGATCACTGTATCAGTGTCGCTGGCGACTTCCAATAGTGTTAGCGCCCCTCCCAGATAGCGCCAGACTGCCCGCCAGTACACCAGTAATCCCGTTTAACCCCTTGATCGCCCCCCCCCCCCAGTTAACCCCTTCACTGCCCTGTCACCAGTGTCACTGATCAGTGAACCAATTTTTATTGATCACTGTATCAGTGTCGCTGGCGACTTCCGATAGAGTTAGCGCCCCTCCCAGATAGCGCCAGTTTGCCTGCCAGTACACCAGTAATCCCGTTTAACCCCTTGATCGCCCCCCCAGTTAACCCCTTCACTGCCCTGTCACCAGTGTCACTGATCAGTGAACCATTTTTTACTGATCACTGTATCAGTGTCGCTGGCGACTTCCGATAGTGTTAACGCCCCTCCCAGATAGCGCCAGTTTGCCCGCTAGTGCACCAGAAATCCCATTTAACCCCTTGATCACCCCCCCCCAGTTAACCCCTTCACTGCCCTGTCACCAGTGTCATTGATTACAGTGAACAGATTTTTACTGATCACTGTATTAGTGTCACTGGTGACTTCTGATAGTGTTAGCGCCCCTCCTAGATAGCGCCAGTTTGCCCGCTAATGCACGGGATTTTTTTTTACCAAAAGCATGTAGCAGAATACATTTTGGCTTAAATTTATGACTAACTTTGAGTTTACGATATATTTTTTATAGCTGAAAGTAGAAATATTGTTTTTTTTCAAAATTTTTGTGGTTTTTTTGTTTATAGAGCAAAAAATAAAAAGCGCACAGGTGATCAAATACCACCAAAAGAAAGCTCTATTTGTGTGAAAAAAGGACGTAATTTTCGTTTGGGGGCAGCATTGCATGACCGTGCAATTATTTGAATTAGTGCAGCGCCAAACAGCAAAAAAAGGCCTGGTCATTAAGGGGGGTAAATCCTCTGGGGCTCAAGTGGTTAATATTTTTACACCTTTAACATATATTTACAAATTTCACATTTTAAAAAGCGCAAAATTGAAAAAACCCACTTGATTTCATTTGTGAATAATTTTGCAATGCTTTGTACCAGAATCATAATTTTAGTGTCATTTTAAACAGAAGAATTACAGAATAAAATGCACACTTTTTATGTGCAGTAACGTTATTTATTTTTAAACTAGCATTGCTCAAAAAAAGAAAAGGCATGTTTTGTTATATTTAATTGTTTTAGGATTGTAAAAAAAAAATTATTGTTGCAAGGCAATATTCACGAAAAGAAAGCCTTGTTTGTCCTTAAAGTGGTTGTAAAGGCTGAAGGTTTTTTACCTTCCCGCATCCTATGCATGAAAATAAAACACCTTCTGTGTGCATGCAGTGCTCCCAGCCCCCTAAATACTTACCTGAGCCTCACTGCAATTCAGCGATGTGAATGACAGCTTCGGCTGCTCCGATTCTCTGCCTCCTCTTTTGCCATTGGCTCCTGCTGCTGTCAATCACAACCAGTCAGCCAATGAGGAGAGAGAGGGGGTGGGGTCCAGCTGCGGCTCTGAACAATACACACAAAAGCAAAAAAAAAATTAAATATTATTAGTTAATAAAATAGAAACTAAAAAAGATCAGCAGGAAAATAACAATTGAATGGAGAAGGAGAATAAGGAGTTAATTAGTGCTGATTGGAGTAAACTAAGGATTAATAAGGGGTTAAACAGAGGACCATTTAATAAAAAAAAAACAAAAAAATTTTTTTTTTTAAACTTGTCAGGTTGCTTTAATTGACTTCATCTGCAGATGGAAGTTCAGCCTTTTGATCTGTAGATGAATACACAGATACAAAATGAAACATTGTTTCTTTTGAGCAATGTTGTTGATAAACATTGCCAGACTGCTTTAGTTTGACAGCTCCAGCTGTCAGAACTTTGTCTGTGTACTGGTAATGCCACTTTGATTAATCAGAGCTAAACTGCCCAGTACTGGGACAGAGGAGGTCCTGGCAGCAGGGCAGAAGGACTGGACATATTACTAAAACCCTATGTACAATGATGATATTTTTTTTTGGGTGTGTCTAACACGTCCGCAGTCTGCAAATGCTTAAATGAGTTTATCCTATTTTAACAATTGGGATTAGACCCAGACCCAAAAGAAGGAAAAAAAAGAAGTTCCTTGTTAGAGGTTTACATACTGTACACTTGTGACAAAACCTCCCCTCTGACAAGAGATCTGCAGTGGATTGCTTTTCAGAAGCTTTTGACAGGAAATTAGATCTGCCACCAGCGCCAGGACAAGGAGCGGGCCGAAACCGGGGGCTGCCCTGGGCACAATGGTTTACTGTAGGGATGGGGGTACCTTCCTTCTGTTATAAGGCTGATAGGAGAGTGCAGTTTAGCTTGTTTACCTTGGGCCCTGGATGCCCTTGTCCTGGCACTGAATGTCCTGTTTTACCCCTGCAAAGGCCGCATCACCAAACCACAACTGTGTGCATTGCAGGGTGGTTTCAGCACTCAGTTCACTTCAATGGGGCATGTTCAACGCAATATGAGGTATCATTTTTGCAGCACCTGCGCTGTGTGTGTCACCCTGTCTGGCTACCTTAAGGAGGAGCGCCAAATAAGCTCAACTGTCTATTTTTACTGCACCCTGACTGCAAGTGTAAATGAGCCTTATCCGAGGGAATGAAGGGGTTTTTAGGTTTTTTTTTTAAATTTTACCCTCCTGATCCAGACAAAATAACCAATTTTTAGGGTGAGGTGGTCCAAAAAGGAACCAAAATACAATAAACAACACTGTTGCTTTCTTAAAACGGAAGATATTTACACATTCTGTTCAGTAGAAGTTATTTCATTCATAACTTGTAAAGAAAACTACTAAGCAACTTATTCACTCCCTTGTTATCTCTCGCCTTGGCTATAACTCCTTCCCCATTGGCCTACCTAATCGCAGGCTATCCCCTGTTCTGTCTATCATGAATGCTGCTGCCAGACTCATCCACCTTACTAGCCAATCCATTTCTGCCAATCCCTCCATTGGCTTCCCATTGCCCAACACATAAAATTCAAAGCATCTGCCCGGAATTATCACCAATCTTGTCTCCAAATATCACTCAAACCATCCTCTCTGCTCCTCCCACGACCTCCTGCTCTCTAGCTCCCTTGTCTCCTCCTCCCATGCTTGTCTCCATGACTTCTCCAGAGCCTCCCCCATTCTCTGGAACTCTCTACCCCAATATATCCGACTATCTCCTACTCTACCCACTTTTAGGCGATCTCGGAAAAATTCTCTCTTCAGGGAAGCCTATCCTGCTAATAACTGAATCTTCTATTCCTCCTATCAGTTCATCCCCCACAGTTATTACCTTTTCTGCCACCAGCCTCTCCCTCTTAGATTGTAAGCACCCAGGAGCAGGGCCCTCCTAACCCTCTTGTATTGAACTGTATCGTTGCTGTATTGTCTCTCTTTATATTGTAAAGCGCTGAGCAAACTGTTGGCGCTATATAAATCCTGTATAATAATAATAATAATAATAAATGGATTACTGGGCTTGAAACAAGTATATGGTAGTTGAAAAATGATCCATTTTTTAAAGCTGTATCTATACTAGAAGACAACGCTGTACTTTGTGAGTTGTGTAGCTTGAGATTCAGTAGAATAACAGAGTCCTCTAGTGGCAGAAACAGTTTTGTCTTCTTTTTTTATTCTATATTGTTATATTATGTAGATATTTAGCAGGGGATGCTGTCTTTGTTTTATTAAAGTGCTGTTAAAGGCAAAATAAAAAATTAAATATATGATGCAGTCTGACACGAGCATTAACAAAGCAGTCTTTGATTTTCTGAGTCACTCTTGCATTTTTTATTTTACCTGTTAATCCTTCTGTTTGTTTAAATTTGTCTGTTCATTCTAGCAAAAGTTGCATTTAGAGGGTAGAATCCATTTAACACTGACAGGGGTGCTTACAGTGGTCAGCTTTTATTAATTTAGTTAAAACTTTTATCCCAAAAGGAACAAAAAATGTTTCTGTAACTGCTTAATAAGTGTTAGCTGAAGTTAGGCTTTAAAGTAGTATTATACCCAAAAGCAAACATTTATTATATTGCATCTTGCCAATTCTTAGATGTGATGGTTGCATTAGATTTTGGGGGGTTTTTTCTTTCTTTTTTTGTATTTTCACCATTCAGCCAGTACTTCTGCTTCTTTTCAGAAGTCCAAGCTCTCCAGCAGAATATATAAGTTTACATGGATAAGACCATCTATTTACCACTGGCAGGTGTAATTAAAATGATCAGCTTTTCTTTATTCATGTAGAACCTTTATCCCAAAAGGAAAAAAAAACAGTTTTAACCACTTAGAAAGTGTAAGCTGGAGTTTGACTTCAATTTGTTATTGCATTCAAATCTACTAATACATTGTAATACTCCCACCCCCCAGACTGAAAATGCTGCTGTCTGCTGTGTCCTAGCATATTTCTCCACAGTGGTGTCTTACTAATACTGGAGGTGTGTTAACTGGCCATATTTCCAGGTGAAAACAGAAGGTAAAAGCATAAAAAGAAAAAACTGATGCAGGCCCACATCTAATGATAATAGTAGGCTGCAATACAATACATTTTTGGTTTTGGGTTTAATACTGCTTTCATTTTAGTCCATCTAACACTACCCTCTCCAGACAACTCTGCTGCCCAAGTGTGACTCCATTGCTTCTTCATAGATAGAGGAGCTAGTCTAAGACAGGAAATAAGTTATTGACCAGATCACAAGTTGAAAATAAAGAAAATTACCCTAATAAAAAACAAAACAAATGCAGTCTCCACATTTAAGGATTGGCAAACTGCAATTTATAAAATTTTTGCTTGTGGGTTTATGCAGCTTTAATGAAAAATGCTCAGCTGACCTCATCCTTAGCTAATAATCAGCTTGTGGTTTGGGTCGGCTTAGAACTGCTTCATCCCTTCACATAGGGCAGCATGTCCTCAGAAAGCACTGCCTTGGTTTAATGGCCTGTTATCTTGTACCTCCAAACATCTTCATTTGATAATCGTTTCAATTTGATCATTCTGAGCCTGGTCTATAATGCCCTACACTTGACCTGAACCACTTTTATTTTCCTCAATGATTTCTGATGACCAAAACCATGTACGTTTTCTACCAGACAGGGACAGATGGGAGGTATGTCCTACAGTTTTTTTTTTATTAACCCCCCACAATTTCCCAGCTTTTTTGTTAATGTTCTAATAGTATAGTGCTCATTACAAGTGGGAAGAATGCTGTGCTGAAGGACTGCCTGCAGAGAGTTCGGAAATACACAAGCATTACACATGTCTACTGAACAGCAGTAGTTTAATGCTTATCTTGAGTCTTTCTCATTTTTCAGAGAATGTCCTAAAATCCATCACTTTTCTAGAAACAGCCTCCTTCAAAAACATACATTGTATTAAAAATAATATATATATATATATATATATATATATATATATATAGCGCATTTGCATGGGGATTTAATACATGGTACTATTCTTAGCAGTATATTTGCAGAAATTTGCAGTTCATTAACAAGGTCTACAAAGGGCCTGTTCTAGTTGTTTGTTTTTTCCAAAGGTGTTTTCCATTTAATTCAATTATATTACATGAAAACAGGTCGATGTGTATGAATACGCATTTGTGTGCAGAAACGCATGTCACTGCACTTTCACATGCACTATGATGTTTGTTCCCATTCAGTGCAAAATGCATTATCACATGCATTTAAAATGCAAAATGTATTGATGTTCACTTTGATGCATTTTTATTGATTTCAATAGAAAAAGCATCTGCCAAAAACAAGGGTAAATGGGCCTGAAATTCAGAAGTAATCTCCTCCCCCCTCTCCCAAATTATCAAAACTATAATTTATCTACAAATACACTAAAGTCAGCAGACATAAACATACCTTACAAAATTCCTGCTAAATATAAAAGATAAAACTGTATTGATTTAATAAATAAAGCACTCTGTGAATGTGGTCTTGAGGCTCATTCACATGGTTTCTGTGTACTGTACAGTGTGAATCAGCAGTTTGTTTATGTGGCAGCAGTTGTGTGCAGACAGCCTATGTTATGGGCACACTTCAGCTGTATGAACACAGCCAGAGGCCCTAATTTGACAGGTATGTGGGTGCAGGTGTGAGGCCCCAAGCACAGACAGTGTGCATTCATCCCCGGTTCACATATATGTGGCCGTGCGGGCCAAGCCCGTGACATGCAGGGAAGAAGTCCCTGCACTTCTTTGGAAAACGCAGCCTGCACGGGAACCCTGGTTCCCAATATATGTGCGATTTCCAGTGCGGGCGGCGTGCCATTAGGTCCGCATTTCTCTGTGCGGGTGGTGCGGCTGCATGGATTTTCGTGCGGATCCACAGCGGCACCACCTGCACAGATGTAAACCTATGGTCATGGCTACTCACCTGCTTCTGCACACCTGTCAAATTAGAGCTTGAAGCTGTGTTTGTACAGCCGCTGCATTTCCACATAGTAACAGGTGGCATAAATAAACCATGGATTCACACTGTAGGAGCCAGAGAATCTATGTGAATGAGCCCTTAAAGTGATTCTAAAGGCTTAAATTAAAAAAAAAAAAAACACAAATATGTCTATACTTACCTGCTCAGTGCAGTGGTGTTGCACAGAGCAGCACAGATCCTCCTCTTCTCAGGTCCCCCATTGGCATTCCTGGCCCCTCCTCCCTGTTGGGTGCCCCACAGCAAGCACTTCACTATGGGTCACTCGAGCATGTGCACTCCCCAGCTGCTGCTCCGTGTGTCCATTCACACAAGGAGCAGCAGTTCAGCTTTCTCTTCTCACTGGCTGTGATTGACAGCAGCGGGAGCAAATGGCTCCTGCTGCTGTCTCAGCCAATGAGGAGAGGGAGTCCAGGGATAGCCAAGACTCCAGTGCACATCGCTGGATCGAGAGGGGGATTAGGTGAGTATTAGGGGCTGCTGGGGGGGGGGGGATGCTGCAAACAGAAGGTTTTGCATAGAATGCATGAAGGTAAAAAACCTTGAGCCTTTACAACCACTTAAATTCACTCTCTGTACAGAGAGGCCTCCTGTTCATCCACAAACTGAAGCATAGTGAACACCGTTTACTATGCTTCAGTTATGTGAATGAACACAGTAAGTGTTTGGTATATGACATATTTACCAGCTCCCCACTCTCCATCTTGAATCAATCCTCCCATGAGCTGTGGGGGAAGGAGCCCACAGGGAGGCAGGGCAGCAGGGGAAATCAAATCATGGACAGGGAGGGTGGTTGGTGCAGCGGGGGGGGGGGGGGAGTGGGGGCAGTTACTGTATCTGATCCCCCTGGGTCTCTTTCCCTGCAGCAGCTGAAACCTCAGGGATGGGAGAGGAGGAGAAGCCATTTTTTCGGGTGCTGCAAGGAGAGCCACACAGGGGAATCGGTTCCAGTAATTGTCCATTCACCGCATTGATCACCCTCTCTGTCCAAGATCTAATTCACCCTGCTTGTCAGCTGCCCGATCCCTCCTTATTAATTGATGGGGTCCAATTAGAACATCTGTCAGGATTGTATGCTGCTTGCATCCCTGTAAGAGGAATTGCCCCTCTATTTGTGTCTTATCCAAAATTGGAAACAGAGTTTTGTATGGAGCTGGGTTTTAAATGTTAACCATTTAAACCTTTAAAATGAAAGGTACTGTCTAGGAGCTGATTCACATAAACATAGAAAATGCTGCATTCAAATGCATACAGCGTATAGTTTTGTATGCACTAAGGAAGTCTATGGGCCCATACACACAGCTGTGTCTTGCAGTGTCAATTTATGCTATGTTTGGCAGCATACATAAAGTAGGGCACAGCTGCATCCAGAGCTGTATATTCAGCCATAGTTAATGATGTACATATGTAAACATTTGTGCAACATTTACAGGCATACCAGCAGCGCTATTGGTCACTGGCGCTGCTCAGGACCAATAAGTATACAGTATTCCAACAAAGTGTAAATTCACTGTGCTGATCACACATTATTGATTTTACATATCGGCCAAATAAAAGAGGCATTCATTCTTTGGGCATGATCCTGGAGAGGCTCATTGTATGTATGACATATAGGCCTCAGCTTTCCATCAGGTCCACTCTGATGGCTTAGCCAAACAAATTCTACCCATGCACAAGCAACCAATCCCACCAGCTGTCAGAGCACACCTGGTGGTACACATTGGGGTGGGGAAAGGGGTGGGAGGTGCAGAGACAAAATGGTTTTAGAGTGTTGCACCTCCCCATCAAGTCTGCTCTGATGGCTGGTAGGAGGAGTCATTTCTGCCTTTGTAGAAATTGAGTGGCTAAGATACACTCTACACATTCAGAAATTGATCCTCCCCTCAGCTATCATAGTAGATGTTATGGGGAAATGTGGAGGGGGCAGAGCCAGAATGGTTTTAGAGTGTTGTGTTTCCCCATCAGGTCCAATCTGATGGCCGGTGGGTGGAGCCATTTTTGCTTTTCTAGCATATGATTGGCCAAGCCAAGCAAATTTTACAAAAACAGAAATGGCTGCTGCCACCAGCTGTCAGAGTGGACCAGATGGGGATCACAACACTCTAAAACCATTCTGGCTCTGCCCTCCTCCCCCCACATCCCATCAGTTGCATCTGACAGACAGAGCTCAGCTTTTACATGTGTACAGCACACAGCGCATACAAAAATCACATATAAGCATGATCCTTTGTGGAAAACCAGTATGTGATGCGAATAAGCCCCACGAGTGGGCACCAGGAGCTACCTTCTCTTCCCTTTATTTTTTTAACATGAATAGCCTTCTCTAAGCAAATTTCTAATTTAGTTTCTGTGCTAAACCCTCCAGTAATTCCATGTTCAGTGGGCTCTATTTTTGAAGACAAGACTTAGCCCATAATTAAGGGGGGTTTCACACCTAGTAAGCAAGCAAAACTAAATCAGGTAGGAACACAGAGTTTTCTGGTCAGAAAATAAAATAAAAAGCACATTGTGGTGATGGGCAGAACAATTTATTTTGGTAACTAGTGCCCTTGCTGTCACTTGCAGCTTTGTGGCACAATAAAAAATAACAAAATTTAGTGTGTTTTTGGATATGAGCAGCTCACGTATAACGTCTTCATTAACGCCTACAGTGAATATTGCAGTTCTCAATACTGATTCTATGGACAAATTCCACTTATTGATTTTACAAACTTCTGTAGATGGAAAATTGCAGCAATGGTGTAATTTTATAGAACTCCCTGGAAGAGTGACAAGTCTTGGAAAAAAAAGTAAAGTGGTAATATACAATTTAGCCACTAGATGGCACCCTATTTGTATCATATAACATTGACACAACAACTAGTGATTGATTTGCTGTGTTTAATTGCTGTGTCTGTTTATATATCCTACATATCAGGCATTTGCATGGCATCGTTGATCACAAGGAACAGTCCTACAGTTAAAAAAATGCCTAAATGGAAATGTCTTGTTTTTGATTAATTCTTAATCAGTAATACAATTCAGTTCAGTATCAGTGTCCCTGTATGCAGAATAAACATGTCTTATGCTGTTTAAATATGACGCAAATCAAATGTTTGATTCACCATCCTGTTCTGGAAAATGTTAAGGCAAAGGGTAATGGAAATTTGAAAAAAATATCTGAAAAAATATTTACAGAACCAAGACTTTATTTACCAAATAATTCAACTTTTGTAGAACTTGTGTATTTCTGCGGAGAGCCAGATCCCTGTCAAGTCACTACATAGTAAGTGGAGTTGAAAAAAGACATATGGTCAACAATAAAATAAATAAATTTAAAAAATGCAAAACTTTGAGTTGATCAAGAGAAAGCAAAACTTTTAAACTAAATTCCTTATGAATCGTGGTTCAATTGCTCCAACAGGGAAAAAAATATTTCCTGATCCCCAGAAGCATAAGTGGATAATTCCCAAATTATGTTAAATTGGAATTGTGTAGACACTTAGGTGTCCAGTTATAAAGCGGTGGAGGGCCCTTACTGCAGCCAGACTGCTGCTTTAAAAAAAAACACATACCCAGCATATTTGACACTCTGGGGTTTATTTACTAAAGCTGGAGAGTCCAAAATCAGACTCCCTTCTGCATAGAAACCAATCAGCTTCCAGGGTTCATTGCCAAAGCTTCATTGAACAAGCTGAGGTTAGAAGCTGATTGGTTTCTATGCAGAAGGGAGTCTGATTTTGGACTCTCCAGCTTTAGTAAATAAACCCCTCTGGTTCAGGGGCAGACTGACCATTCGAGCACTCGGGCACTGCCCGAGGGCCCGGGGTCAGTAGGGGGCCCTATAAAATGCCCTTGGTACCTTTTATAGGCTTTTTTGTGTGTGTTTTGAGTGTGGGCAAGGATACAGGGGCCCCATGATCCCCAATTGCCCGGGGGCCCCATGAGTTGTCAGTCCGCCCCTGATCTGGGTAAATTATTTGTTAACAATCCCCCACCATGTTCCACTATACAGCAAAACTATTTTCATTAATATTAAATTAAGAGAAAAAAAAACAGTGATGGTTTGTACATACCAGAAAAAAAGACAGTGGTGGTTTGTAAATATAATGACATTGGTAAAAGAAAAAAGTAAGACTATTAGGATGGTAACAATATGCTATATAGAATTCAAGGGTTTAGTAAATGGTGCAGAAAGTGTTCCTTTTAAAAACCTATGGATAATATTCACTTGCTTTAAAGCTGAAGTTTAGCTAAAGAAAACAAAATCCTAGAGCTTTAGTCACATCCCTTACCTGTAATGAAGTATATCCCACGTGGTGTAGGAATCTGGATCCTGGAGAGCTATTCCCTGTCATTGATGCCTGTCCTCTTCCTGTTTCTGAACTTCTTCCACTGAAATGGTTAACAATGTTGGGTCTTCAGGCAGAATAGCAGTAGAGATGGTCTGATGGGGACACCACTTTCCTCCTCTTCTAATGAGAAAAGTTATTTCATTGACTGTAACATGATCAATGAAAAGGGGGGGGGGGTCTGTTTAGTCACAGAATTCCCTCTCCCTCCATGCATGTACTTACCAGATCTCAGAGCAGCATCCAGCAGAGTGAAGGGAAGTTCTCCTAGGCTTCCCCTCTGCTGTGTCATGTGGCATATTGGAGCTAAGGAGGAGTCTAGGGAATATTACATGCAGCAACTTTATCTGCCAGACAAGTCACTACCATAAGGGTGCTCCTGCAGATCTGTTGGCAAAGACACACCACATGCCTGGAATGTTCAAGGTGGATGGGAGGGGGTGGTGGAGTTGTAGAGACCTTCCAACCTGGACTATCTGGTGGAGAGTGGATAGTGGCATTGGAAGTCTGTTATAATTGGAGGCCCTAGTTTTCTGACAGCGTACCTGCAGTATACACAGGAGCTGCTACAGAGTACCACTCTATCGCTCACTCACTTGAGAGAGAGCGCTCAGTCCTATTTAATGTCCAAGTTTTGGTAGATATTGCTGAAAGTGGCAAGTCCTTACCCAGAGATAGACCCGTCCTATAATAACAAGCCTTCTGACTGGGCCTCAGGGACACATTAGACTGAGTCTATGAGCTCAGCCTGGGTCAGGTGAGGAACAAGTCACTTCTGTGCACACCTTAGCTAGATGGTTAACAAGGTCATCTCAGATGGCAGGCCGCATAACCAGAAAGTTTATCCATATGATAGGGTAATGCCTTTATCTCTAACAGGGTAATGCCTCAACATGGCGGGCAATTTAACCATAATCCATCCATATGGCAGACTTCTTAACCTTGCAGAGTCTAACAGGGATATGTCTCCTTATGGCAGGCTCTTTATCCAGCCAGTGTCTCCACATGACAGGCTTTCTAACTGCAGTGTCTTCACAAGGCAGGCTCTCTCTCACTAGGCAATGTCTCCACATGGCAGGCTCTTTAACCATGCAGTCTTTTCACAAGGCAAGCTCTCTAACCAGGCAGTGCTGTCCCATTGCAGGCTCTCTAACCAGGCAATGTCTTCACACAGGCTCTCTAACCAGGCAGTTCTTTCACATTACAGGCTCTCTAACCAGGCTGTTCCTTCACATTGCAGGCTCTCTAACCAGGCAGTTCCTTCACATTGCAGGCTCTCTAACCAGGCAGTTCCTTCACATTACAGGCTCTCTAACCTGGCAGTTCCTTCACATTACAGGCTCTCTAACCAGGCAGTTCCTTCACATTGCAGGCTCTCTAACCAGGCAGTTCCATAACATTGCAGGCTCTCTAACCAGGCAGTTCCTTCACATTACAGGCTCTCTAACCTGGCAGTTCCTTCACATTACAGGCTCTCTAACCAGGCAGTTCCTTTACATTGCAGGCTCGCTAACCAGGCAGTTCCTTTACATTGCAGGCTCTCTAACCAGGTAGTTCCTTAACATTGCAGGTTCTCTAATCAGGTAGTGTCTTCACAGGGCAAGCTATCTAACCAGGCAATGTCTTCACATGGCGGGCTCTCTAACCAGGCAGTTCCATAACATTGCAGGCTCTCTAACCAGGCAGTTCCTTCACATTGCAGGCTCTCTAACCAGGCAGTTCCTTCACATTGCAGGCTCTCTAACCAGGCAGTTCCTTCACATTGCAGGCTCCCTAACCAGGCAGTTCTTTAACATTGCAGGCGCTCTAATCAGGCAGTGTCTTCACATGGCAAGCTATCTAACCAGGCAATGTCTTCACATGGCAGGCTCTCTAACCAGGCAGTTCCTTCACATTGCAGGCTCTCTAATCAGGCAGAGTCTTCACATGGCAAGCTATCTAACTAGGCAGTCTCTCTACATTTTAGGCACACTACCCAAGCAGTGTTTCCACATGGCAGGCTCCCTAACCAGGCAGTCTCTCCACATGATAGGCTTTCTACTGGGCAATTTTTTGGGAAATTATTTATTCCAGATATGCCAAAAATTTAAAACCCTAAACTGGTCACAAGATAGACAGAGTACAGATTGTGTCACAATAAAAAAAAGTCTACAAGCAGTCCTTCCCTAGAAAGGAGAACCAAAAGTACTTTGTAAACAAATTTGTAAAGAAGCAACGTTCCAGGTAATTTCGGGATATAGAAAAGTAGAATCACCAAACACAGACATGGCTATGAATTGCATCATGTTTCTGTTGTGACCACTCTTAAGAGACCTTGAGGTCTCTATCAATGAGGTCAATATCATTTCATATCAGGGACAGAGCAGTTTTTAATGTAACAGTGCCTCTAAAGTAAATAGTCTAAAATCAAGTGTATTATCTGTTCTTATCAGCATCCAGCAGGGGTACACTGTCCTCATTCTGGCATTTTAGCAGGAATGGCTGGCTCTAAGGTATCTCTACTGGTATGATGGTGGTCTTGAGGGACCTTTGACATGGGAAAAAAAACAAAATTAGGCACCCACTGGGTAAGGTGAAGGTTTGGCATTTCCCTGGTGTGAAAGATTCGGAGGGGAACCCATTGCCTCCTGATTTGAGCAGTACTACCTGGTCTGGCTAAGGGCTGGGAAGGCAGAGAGCCTGCAATGTCAAGCACCTCCTGGGAGTGGCTAGCGTATTTTTTGTTTAAGAAAACAGAACAAAATTACACAAATAGGTGTAAGACTGCAGAATAGTATGACATGAGGATGGCATAATAATAGACAGTATAATGCTGTGTACAAGTCATGTAAGAGAGAGGAAAAATCTCACAACTCCACCAGACTATTACTGCACATCACCTTATTGGCTAGGTATTTTGGCCAAAAGCTGGGCAATTTTTGTTACCAGACCGCAAGGCCCAGCTATTGTATAGCATTTTGGCAATTATTTCTTTTCTTTCTCTGTGTGTCACTTCCCTTTTTTTATTTGTGTTTTCACTCATCAGGATGGTAGGGTGCAGGTCTGTGAGCCTGCCCTGAAGTCTAGGATGAGGATGAGTGGCCCTTAAGTTCCTACCACTCCTGCCTGGAGGTCTCTCTACAGGAGTGCCCCTAACCTAGCACTCATTGGCTGGCTTTGGCTATACATGAAAACAGAGATCCGCCAGGTTGGGTGGACCAGAGTCTTGCCCCATCAGGGGTCTTGCACTCCATGGGGTTCAGGGAGGTCCTTCCTTTTTATGAAGGGACCAGTGGCCCATCCTGGCATGTTTTCACATGCTCTTTTCTGGTTCATTTGGTGTTCAGTTTTATGCATACTACATCACAGGCTCAGAAAAAACAGCATAACAATCTTCTGTGGTAGTTTCAGAGTGGAATATGTTTAATTGGTTCTGCGTTCGTATATTTTGGTCAAAAACACGAATGTATTATACAGTACAGGTGAAGGCTAATACAGTACCATACACTTTTTGATTATTGTTAACTGATGTACATGTTAATGTTTTTCCATTAGTTTTGGATGAATGGCGAAGGATAAGATTACTATCACTTCTGTTCATTAAATGGGGACATGAAACAGTGATAAAAACCCCACAAAAGTTTTGTTTACTTTTAATATGACTAGCAATTAAAATAATTGAATTAATTCATACAGTATACTGTTTTGGGCAGTCTTTTCTGGGGTAGTAGTTTTAAATGGCTGGGGTGCACCGGTTATGTACTCTTAGTGAAAAAAAGTATGTCATCTGGAATATTGTTGATATATCATGTTTTATTCTGTAAGATTGGCTATGGATGGTGTTCTTTCCCTCTCTATTGTGTGGGTAGGCAGTTATAACTTATAGGTTCAATGACCACTCCTCTGCGCTCACAAGTTTACGACATTTATTATTGCACCAAAACTACTGATCAAAAAGTGAGCCACAGTGTTTCCCTATAAAAGCTTCCATGATCTCAGTAAACCCCCCCGGCGTTCTGTCTGTCATACATGGAAACCATTTCCCAGCTTTATTGTCCATCTGTGACATAATATTCTGTTACCACTAGATGGTGTTCACTTCTGCTTATAAAGAGCAGTTCAACTGTTTACACAGGTTTTCAGCGGAACATGAAAAGAATTGTGTTTTTAGATGCTCTGAGCATTTTCTGACAAAGGTGTTTATAAGGGGATTATTTTGCTGAAGTTATTTTTATGAGTGTTTACTGGAGAATAAAACTTTTATTGATCTTTAAGGCACACTCTAGGTCACAGCTTCTCAACAAGGGTTCTGTGGAACCCTGGGGTTCTTCCAGAGCTACCAGTAGATTGCGGCCAGGTGACTTGTAGATCGCGGTCTGGGCTTGCTAACCTGCGATCTCAGAGCATCAAACAGAGTGCAATGCAGAGGGACTACTGGTAAAGTTGGAGCTGTAGTAGGGAGTAAGAGCTGCATAAGCCAATGCCTCCTCTGTAGTGCTGGATCCTGTCCCATGCAGAGTGATACCAACTGCAGTCCACCTCTTATCCCGGGTAGAGGTCTCCAGAGTGGTGTCAGCAGCAGGAAAGAAAAAATCTTCAGGTTAGTGTGAAGCAATACACTGGACATAAAAATATAGGGCTGTTTTCACACTGATGTGCTGCGGTTCACCCACATTGTGGCTGCAGTGCAATGTAACCGCAGCTTTCCTGCAGGTTTGCTGCGCTTAGCCATAGTAGTCTTTAAGTCCTGAGGGTTTGGTGCACTTTCTGATATGGCATCAAAACTTCTGAGTGCAGGAGTTTTGGTGCGCTTTCAGAAAGTGCACCACACCTGCAGGACATATTAGAAGTCTATGGAAAAGCACAGCTAACCCAGGAAAGCAGCCTTATAGGGGGTTCAGAACAGTAAAGGTTCATTTACACTTTCAGTTTGGGGGGGTCATAAGACCTAGTTAAAGATGTGTTTTTACCACCCCTGCCCCAACCGCACAGCCTTTAGCTGCAGTGCCCTTGGGTGTACACACCCAGGGGCGGACTGAGCATTTGAGCACTCGGGCACTGCCCGAGGGCCTGGGGTCAGTAGGGGGCCCCATGAAATGCCCCTGGTAACTTTTATAGGCTTTTTTGGGTGTGCTTTGACTGTGGGCAAGCACACAGGGGCCCCATGATCCCCTATTGCCCGGGGGCCCCATGAGTTGTCAGTCTGCCCCTGTACACACCCTGTCATAGTTGGTGGGTGTAGCACATGCCAAGCATGACCCACGCAAGTGAATGAGGCCACTCTGGAAGTGCCCTGTAAACTTGTGCAGTACAACAAACAAGGGGTTAAAACAACCAGTGCTGTGTTGCTTTCTCACCACCTGCTTTAACCCCTTGGACCCCTTGCAGAATGGCCCCATTTACTTTTTTTTTTAAAATCAGATCTTTTTTTATTAATTGAAGTATGGATCCATGTACACATATAATCATACAACCACAATCTCTAAGTGTGGCGTTAGTATCAACAAGTTACATTTACGTTATTATATAAAAGAGGTACAAAGTCATGGATACCGAATATATAACCATAGATTCCAGACCACAACATTTTCTAGATCCTTTTTTTTTTTGAAAAATAGAAAAAAAACAGATTTCAAAATAGACTGGGAAAAAACAGAAGGAAATTAAAAGAACACGAGTTATAAAACCAAAATAATTTTTAACAATTTAACAAAAACCAGTCTTCTTCTGAACTGAACTCTGAGAGTCAAACCTCCTTAGCTCATCCACGTGCAATATAGTAGATAAAGAGTCTAATCCAACGTTTGCCAAAAGTAGAGTTTTACCGTATGTGGCCCCATTTACTTGAATGGGTCATGATTGGCAGGCGGTAGCACCCACCAACAGTAACACTGGGTTTAATTCCTGCTGAGGCATGTGTACTTGCTTTTCAGCTGAAGCAGGTAGGGATTGATGGCGGTAAAACCGTGATTCAGCCGCAGGGTTTAACACCCCCCCCCAAGTTTATGTCGAAACAAGCTCTAAGCGTGCCACTGCCAAATCCAACTAAGGGCTCATTCACAAGTGCAGAAGGCACTGCTGCTCCTATGGAAAGCAAACTGTGTCCTCTGAAAACCCAGAGGTTGCACTGCCGAGCAATGCAGGCAATTGCGACATGGTATTATAGAAAGTAGAGATTTAAATCATGTATGAGGAGGAGACACCGAGTGACACTGTGCACATGTTGTTCAGGTAGATATCTACCGCTTTAATAATATAGGGCTTTTTTTACACTGATGCGCTGCAGTTCACCCACACCCCGGGTGCAGTGCAGTGTACCTGCAGCTTTCCTGCAGGTTTTCTGCTCAAGGAACCCATAGCAACTTCAGGGGGATCTCTAGGGTTCCACCAAACCCTGGTTAAGAAAGGGTGCATTAGGGCCTAGATTAGCCACTAAAGGACACATTGATAATACATTGAATGTTTATCCATAATTAACGTTGAAAACATCATACATACCTTTTAAAGCAGTCTGAGTACACCTGATTTTAGCACAGTTGTATAGCTTCCTGAATAGCAGTGTAGCACCCTCCTGGGTTAGGTAACTTTAGTTCTGGCTCACTGTAATCAGTATAGATACATGTGAATATTTAGGTCTGTTCTGTGTTTCACAACCTGCAGGTTTGACTGCTCCCCCTGCACTCCAGCACTTTCTGGGTCATTCTGGTACAAAGGTATGAGGCAAGGCAAATAGGCAGCATTAATATGTGTACTGTCTCAGCCAATCCCTGTGGAAGACTGCACAGATGGCTGCTAGAAAAGTGTATAAATAGTCTGAGACCTGGAACAGAAGTGTCTTGTCCTTGAGGAGGAGATCACAGCCTAGGGGTGTGTGGGGGGGGAACTTTTCTGAAAATTACTGAAGCTGACTGAGGAACTTTTCATCTGAGGATCTAGTGTGGTATCACTGGGAAAAAGTTTCTGGAAGATATTGGAAGGTGGCAACCAATTGTCCAAGGACATTAACGAGTACAGACTGGTGTGAGAGATAATAGACTGTGTGCTGGTGCTATGGAGTCAGCTGTGTTCAAAGTGGACATGGTGTTTGGTGTCCTGAAGAGCTCCGTCTATCTAATTCCTAGTGAAAGACTCTGCACAGATCTCTAAGAGGCACATTAATATCCTCAGATTGCTACTACAAAGCTCAGTCCATCATTTACTTGTGCAAGGACTTGGCTTATAGCTCTAAAGAAGAAAGTTTAGTGTTCTCAAATTGCTACTAAAGGTAATTGGAGTATCCCACAGGTACACTACTCCTATCCAAGTTCTACAATAAATAATAAGAAAAACACACCCCTAGACTGTTCATTGAGCCAAATGAGTGACTGTGACTGTGTCCTGGCTGTGGGGCAATTCCAGGAAAAGACCTAACCCTAGGGGACATATAATACTGCAGGTTCCTACAGGGGTACCGCTACAGTAGGTTACTTTTTTTCTGTTGTGGACAGTTCTACTTTAACTGCAAAAAAAACAAATGACCATACTATGTTTCACTGTGAGATACAGTATGTATGTTTTCCCATGCCTAGACTTGTGGAAACTAAACGAGGATGGGTTGAAATTGAATTTCAAGAATACTTAGTCAGATCTGGTATGATCTTTAAAATCAACCTTTGAAAGTGTAATAATGCAATGGTTTTTGGTAAGCTGCTCTTGGACCAAAAAAAAAAAGACAAATAGCACTTCAGACAAAAGGTGTGATTTTTAGATGAAAGACAGCCAAACCAACATTTAAAGTTCAAATACAAAGTCAGTTTATTATTCAGTAGAAGTTTATAAGTAATCCAATGTGCTTCAGGGGTTACAGTGACTACTCCTTCATTAGAACAGTGCGGTGATAGAGAAAGTAAAATGCAGACAAACAGTATGTGATGGAGTACTCTTGTTAAAAAGCAGTGGTCACTCCAGGGGCGGACTGACAACTCATGGGGCCCCCGGGCAATAGGGGATCATGGGGTCCCTGTGTCCACGCCCACACTCAAATCACACCCAAAAAAGCCTATAAAAGGTACCACGGGCACTTCATGGGGCCCGCTACTGACCCCGGGTCCTCGAGCAGTGCTCAAATGGTCAGTCCGCCACTGGGTCACTCTAACTTCTGGTTTGCCAGTGGTAGACAGAGGGTAGTCCATCATCTCGTGTTCAAATTCTCCTTTCTCTAGCAACAGGAAGTCCAGATGAAGAGGGAATCCTTCTAAACCCAAAATTTATTGGCTTACTCAAAAGCTGATTTTGAATAATAAAAGGATTGCTTGTTATATAACCCTGAGCTGATAAAATATAATGGCACGTTCTGCAGTTCTGTAGCCTATCTAGTACCTTTGTAGCACTGACAAGTGTACTTTAATGCCTGGCGCCCAGGTTAAAGCAGTGGTAAACCATCAGGGCCGGACTGACCATTTGGAAACTCAGGCACTGCCCGAGGTCAGTAGGGGGCCCCATGAGATGCCCCTGGTACTTTTTTCATAGGCTTTTTTGAGTTTTGCGCAAGGACACAGGGGCCCCATGATCCCCTATTGCCCGGGGCCCCATGAGTTGTCAGTCCACCCCTGTAAACCATATAAATAAAAAGAAAAAAAAAACCTGCAAGGTAAAGGTATAATGTGCTAGAGCTTACCTTGAAACCTAGCCCTCCAGCGGAGCGCTGTCATGGCTCCCCATGTCTTCCATCTTCACCCGGTCTTTTTTTTTATTATTATACAGGATTTATATAGCGCCAACAGTTTGCGCAGCACTTTACAAAATGAAGGTAGACATTACAGTTACAATACAATTTACAAGAAGAAACAGAGGGCCTGCTCAGTAGAGCTTACAATCTAGGAGGAAGGGTTGAGTGACACAAAAGGTAATAGCTGTGGGTGGATGAGTTGATGGAGGATATAAAAGGTAGTTTGCTACTTAGAAGAAAGATAGGCTTACTTAACCACTTGGTAACCGCACTATAGCCAAATGATGGCTACAGCGCGGTTACCCACTTCTGGGAGGGCATCATATGACGTCCTCCCAGAATGTGCCCACCCTCACGCCCCCAGGGGCATGCACCCGGTGATCTCCATGATCGCTGTGTCCTATGGACACAGGTGAAACCAGTGATGAGGTAAAAGGCCAATCACTGCGGCCTTTTACCACGTGATCAGCTGTGTCCAATGACACAGCAGATCATGGAGTAAATATAGTTGCCAGTTATTGGCAGCACTTTCCTCATGTTGTCACAGCATGAGGAAAGTACTGCCGAATCGGTAGCTGTCAGAGGAGATTGGCACTGATCATCAGGGCACTTATGCCCTGCAGTGCTGCCCACCAGTGCCAACCATCATTGCCCAGCAGTGCCTCCCAGCAGTGCCACCCATCAGTGCCTCCTATCAGTGCCTCCAGTCAGTGCCATCAGGAGCAGGGCCCTCCTAACCCTCTTGTATTGTTGCTGTATTGTCTCCCTTCATATTGCAAAGCGCTGAGCAAACTGTTGGTGCTATATAAATCCTATATAATAATAATAATCAGTCAGTGCCAGTAGTCAGGGCTGTCAGTCAGTGCCTTCAGTCAGTGTCACCCATCAGTGCCACTTATTAGTGCAGCACAGGGGTGGACTGACCATTCGAGCACTCGGGCACTGCCCGAGGGCCTGGGGTCAGTAGGGGGCCCCATGAAATGTACCTGGTACCTTTTTTATAGTCTTTTTTGAGTGTGGGCAAGGACACAGGGGCCCCATGATCCCCTATTGCCCGAGGGCCTCATGAGTTGTCAGTCCAACCCTGGTGCAGCATCATCAGTGCCTTCTCATCAATGCCCACCAGTGCCGCCTCATCAGTATCGCCTCATCTGTGCAGCCTATAAGTGCTGCCTATCTGTGCCACCTCATCAGTGCCCATCAGTGCTGCCTATCAGTTCAGCCTTATCAACGCACATCAGTGAAGGAGAAAAATTACCTGTTTGAAAACTTTTATAATAGAAACAAAGAAAAACTTTTTTTTTTTCAACTTTTTGCAATTTTTTTGTTCCTAGTGCAAAAAATAAAACACACAGTGGCAATTAAAGACCACCAAAAGAAAGCTCTATTTGTGTGAAGATAAAATCCTAAAAATTTAATATGGATACAATGTTGCATGACTGCGCAATTGTCAATCAAAATGCGACAACGCTGAAAGCTGAAAATTGGCTTGAGCATGAAGGGGTTATAAGTGCCCGGTAAGCAAAGTGGTTTTTAAAGAAAGAGGTTTTCAGAGATCATCTAAAGGTGGATAGATCGCGAGCTGTACCTGGCTGACTGGCCGAGCTGTGATGACATCACTCCCATGCATGTGCGGGATTCCCGGCCACAGCACAGCGCTCTGAAGGAATGGAACAGGTATGCCGTTCCTTCAGAGCTCATACACTGAATATCAAAATGGGCTAATATCTCCTAAACTGTTCACATTTAGGAAATATTAATTTTACCTGCAGGCAAGTTTTATTATAAGCTTACCTGTAGGTAAAGTTAATAAACAAGACTTTACTATCACTGTAAGTTTTTGTTTGTTCAACCCAGCAGACTGAATGAAAAAAAAACTGAGGAGCTTGCAAGGAAGTCACTGTAATAACTATGCAATGTTAGCAATTGCCCTGCTGTGCTATTGTGTTCTGACAGCGGGACTGCCTCCCCATCCCAGCCAGAACACATCAGTCAGCGCTCGCAGTCATTGGCCGAGAGTGCTGATTCAAGGCTGATCGACTTCTGGTTATTCAGCATGCTTGTTCGACAAAAGCTGGTCATGAGATCGGCTTCTGTTGGTCAAGAACCTGTACACATGGGCCGAATGTCAGCTGGTTTCTACTGTACCAGCTGATTTTGGATGATATTGGGCCTGTGTGTATGGGGCTTAAAGCTGAATGGATGGGAACAGATTCCTCCATCCACCACTGAGACACTATTCTGACAGCGAGAATCTCTGTCTGCAGCCACTGATTGACAAAAGTTTTCCAACATTGCAGTTTGACACAAGTTAATCGAATAATTGACTTCTATCAAACACGGACGCCCACACATGCATTAAAATGTATTCGGGTTCCTGCTGAAACAGCCATATTTCGATCCAACTATGGCCAGCCTAAGTATGAATTGCTCGCGAAAGCAAGACAAGTTTTCTTTTAAACGTAAAGCTGAAAGACCACTACATTATTGATTAAACTGAAAGTGCCCATCGTTGTACAGAAATTGATGTCTTCTGAACCATTTGCTTTATATAAATTGCCATTAGAGGCCACAAAAGGCAACAAGATGACAGATGGACATTTTTCCTCAAAAGGGTTAATGAGCTGTGTGTTGGAGAATATCACCTCCCTCTTTACCATTGGTATTCAATGCCTTCTGTCCTCATAATCTCCTGAAAGCCTTTTACATATTTAGCTATGAATACTAATCAAACTTCCTTTGCACAAACCAGTATATGAAAATCATGTGATTTGTGTATAGTAGTTGTTTGCGTTTTACTCTAAGCCAGATCCGGAGTCTGTTTGCAGTGTGACAAGCTTTTGCTGGACCAACTACATTATCTGAACGACATTCAAACATATAACATTGCTTTCAGTCTGTACCTTCTTTCCTTAGACACATCACTTAAACATCATTCTAATGCCTTTTAGGAAATTTGTGGGGTGCTACCCAGAGCTGGATTAACAGTTAGGCAACATGAAAACATGCCTAAAATAACAAGGGAAGGGGGCCATAGAGTTTTTTCCTTAGCTGTCATTGCACTTTAAAATAATTTCAAACTTTTTTCACTTTCAGGACTTATTAAGTCTGAATGTTTGATGGGACCGAGGGGGGTACCGATGTTAGGTTATATTGGAGCATCATTTGCCCTCATTCCAGCCATGGTGCCATCATACTAATCATTTCATGTGTATAAGAGTTGTTTCACTATTTCATTTACTTTGTTGCTTTACAGAAATCTTTAAAGTAAAGGCTGGTAGAGACATTCTGAAGTCTAGTGTCCACAGTTGTTTGCATTACTGGCGAAGTATCCATGGAAGGGTCTGTGTACAGGCATTAATTTGGACCAGCCCCCTCCAGGGCATTGCCCTCACCTCACTAATAGACATCTGTGTTTAATTTCATTACGATTCATTTTTCGGATGAAAATTTCATTTTCGTAGAGTCGAATGTACACGAATCTCTTAATGGACATTCACTCACTGGCCAGTTTATTAGGTACATCTTGCTAGTACCAAGTTGGACCCCCTTTTGCCTTCAGAACTGCTTTAATTCCTCATGACATAGAGTCAATAAGATGCTGGAAACATTCCTCAGAGATTTTGGTCCATATTGACACGATAACATCGCTCAGATGCTGCAGATTTGTCGGCTGCACATCCATGATGTGAATCTCCTGTTTCTCCACATCCCAAAGGTGCTCTATTGGATTGAGTTCTGGTGACTGTAGAGGCCATTGGAGTACAGTGAACTCATTGTCATGTTCGAGAAACCAGTTTGAGATGAATTGAACTTTGTGGCATGGTGCATTATCCTGCTGGAAGTAGCTTTCAGAACATGGGTACTCTGGCACCCGGTGTTGTCTTCTGCTGCTGTAGCCCATCTGCTTCAAGGTTCGGCATGTGCATTCAAAGATTGTATTCTGATCCCTTGGTTGTAACGAGTGGTTAATTGAGATAATGTTGCCTTTCTATCATCTCAAACTAGTCTGCCCATTTTCCTCTGACAACAAGGCATTTTTGTCCACACAATTGCAGATCACTGGATATTTTCTCTTTTTCAGACCATTCTCTGTAAGCTCTAGAGATGGTTTTGCATGAAAATCCCAGTAGATCAGCAGTTTTTGAAATACTCAGACCAACCCGTCTGGCACCAACAACCATGCCATGTTCAAAGTCACTTAAATGGACTTCAGAAAGTTGTCTTCACCACATCTAGATGCCTAAATGCATTTAGTTGCTGCCATGTGATTGGCTGATGGCCAGTGAGTGTAGTAACAAATGTTAACAAATCCAAAAAAAGTTAGAACAAAATTAACTAATGCATTTGTTTCATTTGAATGACATGATGCAATAGTTGTTTAGGTCCATGGGGCAAAGAATTACATTTTTTAATTCAGATAATGAATGGATAGCTCGGATAACGAATGGATCCAAATTTTGTTCCATTCATTAATTCAGATGCACAAGGTTCCAATCAATATTGTCCAATCTGCTCATGCCATTTCTCTTGTTGGGTTGGACTAGCATCCGAAAATATTGAATCCTTCCGATCCAAATCCGTCTGATTCGATAATATGTCACATATAAAATATATAGCAATCCTCCAGAAAAACTGCAGACTTTTTCTACTCCAACTGGACCAATGAACATATGGAACAAATACAAAAAATATGAAATGAATTCCAAAAATGAATTGGTTCAACATAACGAATATGACAAACTAGTATTCTTAAATGAAGAAATGCAAATGAAATGAAAACTTCTGGTGTGCACATGTCTACTCACTGTCCTCTTGTAAGCCCGTTTGGTCATATAGGTAAATGACACATTACCAAATATAGCGGATGTGTAGGAATGTATCGACTATCCTATACCTTCTGAGTGTAGTTCTGCCATCCAGAACATTTGCTCGGTGCACTCTACTCCCTGTGCTCTGACCTACTGGGGGAAAAAAAGATTAGTTACTGTGAGAGGCACAGACATTTTCTTCTTCAAACTTTGTTTCTACTTCATGTCTGGTTTTCTGCCTCCAGCCAAACAGGCCACTTTCAGAGCCTCATGCCATGTAAATTATTTTACAAAGTGTTTTGCTTCCCTTGCTGTTGGCACAGTAGTGTTTATTCCCTTCTGATGTCTGCAGGCAGCACTGCAGCATAATCCTAAGCGTGGCATTCCTGTTTTGCAGATGAACTGTTTTGTGGCTTTGTTGTTACAAGTAGATCAATGTAGTTATTTTGTGAGCTACGGACTTCCTGTGTTTGTATATTGGGACACCTTGGTTGCCTATGGACAATTATGTCTATGGCCTGTTACAGAGACTCAGCCTTTCATTGAACATCTGGCTGACCAAGGAGTTGCTGTTCTCTGTATGTGAGAATTATGTATCAAACGGAAGCTTTGCACCCACCCTTCTATCCACCCTGTAAGGGACCACCCGACAGCACCTGTCTCAGTCCCCTGATAGAGCCTCTCCAGAGTGCGGAGTCTAAGTTCCGGAGCACTTGTTCACCAGGGCCCCTGATGGTGGGGATGGACTTGGAGCGCTCCGGGACCAGGTCGCAGCTGCCGGATATCCCTATCAGTGGTAGAGGAGTCTGCCGGAGGCTCCTGCAGGGTGAGAGTCTGATGTGAGGGGACCCGGGGATCCCTGAGGGATGGATGGATGGATGGAGGAATGAGCAAGGGCAGAGTCAAACAAACCGTGTTGGTAGCCGGGGGGTCGGTGCGGTACAAAACAGTAGGCAAAGAATGGTCGGGTCACACGCTGGGTCAATAACAGGAGATCAAATCTAAAGGGGAGCATCCAGGAGCAGAGTCAGGCAAGCCAAGGGGTCAGGACAGGAGAAGGCAGCTAGGTCAGACAATCCGGATCAAAGTACTCACAACACAGGTAACAGGATATACAGAGAGACCATTCGGCAACAAGTAACAGTACTGGGCGCTTTAAATATCGCGCCCCGCGCTGTCATTGGTGCCAATCGCGCATTCACGCCCCCCAGTGCGCATGCGTGAACTCCGTCGTCGCGGTGGACTGAGTCCTAGCACCCGAATCCCCGTATGAGACGGTCTACTGCGCATGTGTCGGGACCAGCACCGCGGCGATCTCTGACACACCCAATCCCTGTATTGGCCATGAGAGGAGCATGCAAGGGGCACGCACATGCAAGGGGCATTGCCTTCTCCTTGGCTGGGAGTTCTCCCCTGTGTCCACACCCCGATCGAAGCCTGCTCATTGACAGCTCCCACACTGCTCCATCAGCACCCGCCCGTGCTAGCATGTCCTACCTGGCACGATCTGAACCAAGCAGGTCAAAGCCTATGTACACACCAGGAATGGAATAGTCCCCACAGCCAAGCACATAAGTATTGGAGGTGTCCTGCTTATGGATACTGGGGTTGATTTACTACAGGCACATAGGCTGTTCGCATTGCAAGGGAAGTTGCACTTTGCTAGGGAATTTTCTCCAGAGATTAGAAAATTAGGTAAAGCTGTTGCCTTCTATCATCTGTAAGCAAAAATACTTTTTTTATTTTCCTTGCATCTGAATGGGTATGTTCACTGAGCTAAGGGAAAATTATCTTGCAAACTAAAAATTCCCTTTGCAAAGTAAACAGCCTTAAGTAAATCAACCCCACTGACTCTAACTTTTCCTAGAGGATCCTAATACAGATTTCTGGGACAGAAGGGATGTAATCCAGCTATAATGTTCTGCAACTGTCCCAGTGTTTCTCCCAGTCAAACAAACCCAGAACAACACAAGAGATCATCTATATATGTGTGAGGCTCTGCCATGGTGTGAGAATAGGAAAGGGAGGTAGGGATGACACAGGATTCTCACATTTGCAGAATGGGAAGCTCCAGCGTGTTTATTCTGTTGTAGGTTTTCTCTGGGTTTTGTAATCTAGGATATGGGACCTGGAGTTTGAAGGTTCCAAAGTGTTTTGGGTGGGACGAAAACTTCTGTCCTGTGTCCGGACTTTGCTGGATGCCTGCAGTCTGTGTGAGAGCACAGGTGTGCAGGGTCATTATAAGCCAGGTCTGAGCCCCAGTTCACACTATAACCCACAAGTAAATCGCACAGGAATTACAACGCATTGCTGTGCAATTCACATGTGATTCAGTGAGGTGTGATTTGAGCCCATTCCTTTTTGAATGGGCTTAAACTGCACTGTTTTACATTAAAGAAGTGCAGGCACCTTTTTTGGAGCTGCACCGCAACCGCATTACATGTTTGTTTTGTATCATGCGATCCAGTGCGGGCAAACTATGCTGCATTTTTTATGCGTTTGGGGTGTTTTTAACTTTGCACTGATACCCGCAGCAGATTAAAAACACAGTGCGATTGCAAAGCGGTGTGGGGAACGCACAAGGATAGCTGTGTTCCCCTCACCGCATATGTGTGAACCTAGGCTGAGTGTAACTCAGTGCAGTTTCTTCTATAGGGAGCAAAGCCTTTGTGTGAGGATGGAGGCATGCACCAGCTAGGAGAGGTAACCTGCTTGGGAGACAAGACTTCATGTTGGAGTGATTCCCATACTCGTAGGACTATGAGAGTTGGGACAGCTAAGTGGGCTGGCAGAGGACCGAGAGAGCTGAGGCAACTATATAGTCCAGGAGGGGGATCTGTAAGTTTCTAGAGAAAGAGAGCCTGGGAGAACCTTATCCAGAGACCAGGAGTGGGCCCATGCAGTGAGACACTGCAAGTATAGGCTGAGTGAGCCTGAAGAGTCTACGGCACAGGTGTCAAACTGGCAGCCCTCCAGCTGTTGCCAAACTACAAGTCCCATGAGGCATTGCAAGATTGACAGTTACAAGCATGACTCCCAAAGGTAGAAGCATGATTGGGCTTGTAGTTTGGCAACAGCTGGAGGGCCGCCAGTTTGACATCTGTGCTCGTAGACTCTTCAGGCTTTTTGCAGTAGCTACAGAATTGCTTTCTCTAATGTATTTTGTTTTCTTGGTAAGAATAAATAAACTCCAGGCAATGAAGCGCTTGTGTCGCAATTATCCAGGCATCTGTAGCTCAGTTGCTGGGTGACTAACCAGTTTCAAGCTAGCTAGGGTTTCCCCAACTTTCACTAGGGCTGCTATTAAAAACCAGGGGTCCTGAACCGCCTGCCACTGCACTGTCCTCCTGCATTTGGCTGGATTGACATTTCACTGGACCCCAGAGGCATTGCTAGGATTGTGAAAGACCTGGTGCACCCCTTGGGCATGCAGAGGAGAGGAGGAAGGTGTATCAGTGTGTGGGCATGGACAAATTGTGCTAACTCTAGAAGGATATATATAAATAAAAGTGCAGCGCTAAGTGATAAATCTGAAAATTGTCCACTGTAAGTCCAGTTCATATAAACGTGCCAGGTGACAAATGGAAATCCACAAGGAAGTAGCAGAAATGCGCACTCACCAGAAGGCGGATATATATAAGCAGTATATATCAAAAGCTCATGGATCCTCAGTCAAGAAGAAACAGGTCTGGTCACTGTGGATTGGCCTTTCCTTTCCTCAAGGGTGCAGAGAAAAATTCTTCCTCCTCTTAGGTGGATGCTTGGATTCCTAATAAGGACTCTGAAAAGAGGTACTCCTCCAAGGGAGTCAGGAAAGGATGCCCATAGTGTAGTATGTTTAGAATAAACAGCTTTATTAAAGACAGTAATACCAGATTCAAACGGCAAGTGTCATCCAGATGTGATAGTAAAACTAACCCTAACAGTTAGAATGATGGCCGCCGGGCCTCCACATGGCTCCGGCGGCATAGCGTCTCGACGTCCAGGCTCCTCCTTACGCGTTACGTGCGCACGCACATCTTCAGAGGTATGGAACTCTAGAAGGGGCATAGGTAAATAAAACTTGAGTCTACCCACTGTAGAAACAGTACCTTCCCCCCTCCTCCAACCTTATCCTGCCTAACCTGTATAAAAAAGATCTGTGTATGTACCTATTTTCAAGCCACTCTGGTCACATGATCCTGCAGCTCTATATATGTGAGCACCCAGCCATTGTCGGCACTGCTGGATCATGGGATGTGGATTAAAAATAGGTAAGTACAGAGATCTTTTTATACAGGTTTGGCAGGATAGGTATGAGGAGGGGGGATTGAACATTTAAGAATAGTTATAGCCAGGCTTTTCTTCCACTTTAAATAAGAGCTTCATTAAATCATTTGGGTGACTACTTAGTGACTATCCCTTTTTTGGTCCATACATAGACTTTGATCTGGCTGGCACAGATAGAATTCTTCTTGGGTGCTGGATTAGCCATGCTGGCACAGGTGGGTGTTGATGGAGAAGTGTAGGAGGTGTCTATGGGTGGGCTAAAAGCATGTTGTACTTGATATTTTGCCAATTATGGAGAGGAAAGGATGTCTGCTGCCAGGGCTGGGCCACTTGTGAATGCTCAGAAGCCTGCAGCTAAAGCCAGCTGTAGATGGTTTCAATCTCAGCCAATTCAGCAAAGACTGGCTGAGATTTGATCAATCTATGGGCAGGCTGGTTGTACTGAAGTTGATACATCGATCAGATTTTTTCATGTGATCACTGCTGGCGGCTATACAGTAGCTGCCAGCAGTGATTCTTCTGTTCTGCTGGCAAGCAAGCCTCCCTGCTGCGTGAGGGATTCTATGTTGATGGGGGAATCAAGCAGTTTTCTTCCACCTGATGTGGAATGAAAAAAAATTGCATAGTCTACAGTCTTCTTTACTCAGGTTCTAAAGAGACATGCATGGCATTGGATCGAGCACAAAGAATCAGTAGGCCCATAGGCAGCCTTTGCCAGGCCCAGTACAGGAGAAATTCCTGTATCCCCCTCCCAGCAGCCCTTGCTCCAGTAGTCATTCTTGGCATCTAATGCAGCTTCCAATGACCATGACACTAGCAATTTGTAGTGTTGCATAGAAAAGTATCATAGGCAGATAGAGAAGCAACTCTGTAACAGCTGCAAATTGGCAGAGTTTGTATTTGTTACATTTCTCCTACAAAGTTGCTGGTATGACAGGACCCTTAGCACTTCTCTTGTTTGGAACAAATACATTGCAGTCAGTGGAAGGTCTGTGTTAGAGCATTTCAAGTGATTTGTGACTTAAAGTGATACTTTGTGATATTATTTGTTTCCAAAAATACACATCCTCTAATTAATGGCCTTGTAAGTTTCCTTCTTGTAAGACCCGCCGTAAGTTTCCAAACCTCTCCTTTCCCTCTCACTACCATTTGTTTAGTACAAGCAGTACATGTTAGTTGCAGTCATGTACACTACAAATTCCAAAGTCCATAGTACATCTCAAGAGTTAGAAAGAGGGTGGCTATGTTCTAACATACAGTGGGACAATGGAGCACAAACATAGCCACCCTCAGACAGGAAGGCAGATCACAGCAGCAAAAAAGGAGATTTGGAGGAGGCTGTGAGCTATTAGAGGTACTTTTCTGAGTTAATGAATACTTGGTTTTCTTTAACACCAGAACTTAGTGTAATTTGGATAGACTTTTTACAACGCTTGAAGCTATCTGCAGTTATTTCCACCTTCAGCTTCGTTGTGGTATCCAATGCAGCTTCTAATGATCAATGTACACCAGGGAATTTTATTTGCAAAAAAAAAAAAAAAAAACACTGTAGCCTGCCACAACAAATCTGTAGCCACCTACAGCAACAGATGTAGTCAGCTACAAATCACTAGAGAGAACAGGCAGAGAGATTTTTAGCTGCTAATGTGAGCAGACCTGTGGAGAAACGTTATTTTCTGGCACCAACAACTTCATTCTTCTGGTTATTTCCCGTATCTATTAAAGTACCTGGTGATATTGGACATATCGCTGACAGAAACCAATTAAGAGTCTGCAAACTGCATCCACAAATGCATTTTCTGTATTCATTTATCCTTTCCTCTTTCTTCTACTTGTAAATAATATCCCAAGATATGTTTACAAAAAATCAAAATTTTAAGAATATCTAAACCCTAAAACAAAAACTTAATATATTGCAGCCCATCAATCCTTAGATGTGTTGGCTGCATTTGGTTTCCTTTTTTAATGATTCAGTAAGTTTTCATAAATTTTTAAATAACATAGCACATAGCTTCTGTGTATTGGCAGCAGTATGAGCGACTTCCTGTCTGCTGCCAGAATGAAAGAGTTACGCTGAGTACTTCTCTGCCATTCTTGGGCCCCTTTCACATGGGGTGGACCAGTCAGAGGATCCGTTTGCCCACTGGGGGATCTCCACTGAGCAAGCGGATGACAGGTCCATGTCCGCTCCATTTATGCAGAGCAGACACGGACACAACTCACTGTCCTTTATGGGCTTTCAGATGGAAACCCATTTCCATTCAACTGTCAATCGATCGGCCAGACAGATGGGGAACAGATCCCCTTCCATCTGTTTTTAATGGACAGTACTGGATGCAGGCGGGTGTAAACAGACACATGTCCATTTACACCCACCGCTCCATAGAGAGCAATGGAGCATTTGAACGGGTCCATTTGAAAAATGGATAGGTGGACCCGATCGGTCGGAAAGAGGCCTTATCGGCCAAGGTGGAGAGGTGGGTGGAGTTATGATTTCAACTATGGCAAATCAGAGAAAGCCTTGTATTCATTGATTAAAATACAAGGCTTCTCCTGAATGGCAGAGAATCACTTGGGTGACTCTCTCTAATTTGTAGCAGACTATAAGTTGCCCATGCTGCAGGAACACTTACTATATGTAGCTAACACCACATCATTGAGTAATGGGAATAGTTTGTTTGGGCCAGTTTCCAACTGTTTCAATAAGATTCTTTTTAAGGTGGGCTCAAACAAAGTTTTAGTTCTCAGTCTATATTTTGACTAAAGAAAATCTAGTTTTATTTCTTTTTAAAAAGAGATAAAAAGAGTTATGTGTTTCTGTAAGACTCTCGCTTGATGTACAGTTATTGTGTGGTTACAAGGACTGCAACATACAGTCATGGCCGAAATTGTTGGCACCCTTGATATTTCTCCAGGAAATCATGTATTTCTCACGAAACGTATTGCATTAACACATGTTTTGCTATACACATGTTTATTCCCTTTGTGTGTATTGGGACAAAACAAAAAAAGGGAGGAAAGAAAGCAAATTCGACATAATGTCACACAAACCTCCAAAAATGGGCTGGACAAAAGTATTGGCACCCTTTCACAACTGCGGATAAATAAGAATGTTACAAGCATGTGATGCTCCTGTAAACTCACCTGGGGCAAGTAACAGGTGTGGGCAATATAGAAATCACACCTGAAAGCAGATAAAAAGGAGAGACGTTCACTTAACCTTTGCATTGTGTGTCTGTCTGTGCCACACTAAGCATGGACAACAGAAAGAGGAGACGAGAACTGTCTGAGGACCTGAGAACCAAAATTGTGGCAAAATATCAACAATCTCAAGGTTACAAGTCCATCTCCAGAGAACTAGATTTGCCTTTGTCCACAGTGCGCAACATTATCAAGAAGTTTGCAACCCATGGCACTGTAGCTAATCTCCCTGGTCGTGGACGTATGAGGAAAATTGATGAAAGATTGCAACGCAGAATAGTCCGGATGGTGGATAAGCAGCCCCAAACATGTTCCAAAGACATTCAAGCTGTCCTGCAGGCTCAGGGAGCATCAGTGTCAGCGCGAACTATCCGTCGACATTTAAATGAAATGAAACGCTATGGCAGGAGACCCAGGAGGACCCCACTGCTGACACAGAGACATAAAAAAGCAAGACTACAGTTTGCCAAAATGTACTTGAGTAAGCCAAAAGCCTTCTGGGAAAACGTCTTGTGGACAGATGAGACCAAGATAGAGCTTTTCGGTAAAGCACATCATTCTACTGTTTACCGAAAACGGAATGAGGCCTACAAAGAACAAAACACAGTACCTACGGTAAAATATGGTGGAGGTTCAATGATGTTTTGGGGTTGTTTTGCTGCCTCTGGCACTGGGTGCCTTGACTGTGTGCAAGGCATCATGAAATCTGAGGATTACCAAAGGATTTTGGGTCGCACTGTAGGGCCCAGTGTCAGAAAGCTGGGTTTGCGTCCAAGATCCTGGGTCTTCCAGCAGGACAATGACCCCAAACATACGTCAAAAAGCACTCAGAAATGGATGGCAAAGAAGCGCTGGAGAGTTCTGAAGTGGCCAGCAATGAGCCCAGATCTAAATCCCATTGAACACCTGTGGAGAGATCTTAAAATTGCTGTTGGGAAAAGGTGTCCTTCCAATAAGAGAGACCTGGAGCTGTTTGCAAAGGAAGAGTGGTCCAAAATTCCGGGTGAGAGGTGTCAGAAGCTTATTGATGGTTATAGGAAGCGACTGATTTCAGTTATGTTTTCCAAAGGGTGTGCAACCAAATATTAAGTTAAGGGTGCCAATACTTTTGTCCAGCCCATTTTTGGGGTTTTGTGTGACATTATGTCATATTTGCTTTTCTGCCTCTGTTTTATATTTGTTCCAATACATACAAAGGGAATAAACATGTGTATAGCAAAACATGTGTTAATGCAATACCTTTTTTGTGTGAAATACTTGATTTTCAGGAAAAATATCAAGGGTGCCAACAATTTCGGCCATGACTGTATACAATGAGCAGGCTCAGACATTATTTATCACGCACATCTAGGCCATGGCAAATATTCAGGGCAGTGTAGCCATGGGTATTTCTCACCACGCTGTGCACACTGCTTCTATATCTCTGCATCAAATTATCCCTTCTGTAGTTGGAATATGGAAGTTGGTGTTTGCATGCTACACTAAACTGTTAAGAAGTAAACAAGCTCTTAGAGAGTTGGAGAGTAACAATGTTACCCCGTCTGTTGCAAACACCAAAAAGCAAGCTAAGGAGGTTTTAGGGAATTGAAAACCCTTTAAATGACTGCAATGAATTGTAGGCCCCTGCCATTCTAGTCACGTTCATCAAACCTTCTTAGGCTCCATTAGCCATGATTCTGCTTGTCCATTGTGAGTCAGTGAATCCTGATATCTCCATAACAGAAACTGATAAATAATTACTTTCCAGTAAGCATCATCAATGTGTTGTGTTTTGATCTGCTGGAATTAATGGATAGGTGACAGTGATATAATTGCACCAATTGACACAAAAGCTTATTGTCCGTACTAAGCAATAAAATAGGTTGGAAATGAACAGAAAGTGCAGTTACGTGATATATCTGTATGTGTCACACTGCCTTATAATGTACTGTGAAAATCTGATTTGTGTTTTAATGCATGATCAAATTCCATATGGTTGTGCGTATGCTTTGTAAAAATGCCAGCCATGTCAAATATTATACTGCATACAGAAATGTGGCAATTGATGAACATGACACCATTATCAAATAAGGGAATATTATTTGGAGTGGCATTGTCCTTGGGCACTTTGCCTTTTTGATTGTATTACAGTGCTGACAATTACTTTGCTGTGGACAGCTTTTTGACTTTAAAGAGCTCTGCTAAATACTTTATTCATTGAGTAAAATGGTTTTTCAACATGGCTTTATTTTCATTTTACAAATCGAATTGTTAAAGAACATTTAGGTGAGTGTCAATGGTGTTCTGTGTATGGCCAGTCTTCTTGCTTAATGTGTCACAAATGAGTAGGTCTGAATCTTAACTATATAAATAAATATTCATGCTTTTAAAAGCTTGCAATGTTTTGGAAGAATAGTTCATTGATTAAATGTATTGATTATAACAGTTTGGAATTTTCAGACAATATGCATCTTGTAAGAATATACAATAAAGTTTGTTAATTAAATAATTTGTTAATCCAATGTTCACGGAAGCCGCATGATCTGTGCACAACATCTCCAAAGACCCAGTTATTCCTCCATTTGGTGCTGCCATTTTATCATCACAGCCTGTATGGCAGGCACGTCTGCCCTTCTTGTAACAAATCTGTGTATCTGCAGTAGGTATACATCAGTGACCAGGCAAACTCGTTACAGATGGTGCTGAGGACTTAGCTGTTGACTTTTGATAAAAAAAATCAGAATTTGCATATCTGGAAAAATGCTACTTATCTTGGCTGGATTTACACTAAATGCATTGCATTTAGGTTTTACTTTTCTTTAAAGAAGAATTCCAGGCTAAACTTAACTAGTCTTCAAAATGCTCCCCCCACCCATAATACCTATGCTGACTAACCTGTGTAAAAAGGATGTATATGCTTACCTATTTTCAGTTTGCTTCAGTCCAGTCACGTGCCCTTGCACCCCATTGACCGGCAGTGGCAGCTGCAGGGGAGAAGAGGGATTGCCGACAATGGATGGACCATAGGAACCTCTTCAATGCTTCAGGCTTTATCAGCCATTGTCAAGTGCTTTCCCTTCTCCCCTGCAGCTTCAACTGGTTAAAACTTGTTAGGTGTAGCCTGGAATTCTACTTTAACGTGTTGCCGCATGCTTCGATATATGGTATCACATTTCAGCATATTCCATTTTCACTCAGCTCACTCCAGAGACTGGACCTAATGGAAACAATGGAGTTTGGCTTCTCATTGCATGGTGCGCCCTTTATGTTTTGAGGAAACAAGGAGTGCTCTTGAAACAGCTGATGGAGTGGATTATGAATGTACCACTATTTAGGAAGTAGAAAAGTTAAATGAAACACTAAACTCTGGTTTAAATCAACAAAATGTGTGTTTTGTCGGTAGGATGTGTGTTCAGAGGCCAGTGCGTAGCCCCTGAAGATGTCCTCTAGTGACAAAAATGCGTTGTGTGAAGCCTTAGTGACACCATTACACATGCCGATGGACAACCTTTGGCTGATACATGCTGTATTTTATCTTCCCCCTTTGAGTATCTTGTAAAACTTGTATAACAGTATTGCACTACTAGTCTGTCCTCCTCCTCTTGTGGCGCATACATGATGATTTGAGAAGATGTGATGTATGTGATTTGGATGTAGTGAGACAATATTTAACATGAATGTATTTTATTTATTTTTTTTCATTGTTATTTATTTGGAGATCATGTATTAGGTTTTGGCACAATTTGATATTTTACTGCACTTTTGCTGATACACATATTATTAATATTATTATAATACAGGATTTATATAGTGCCAACAGTTTGCACAGCGCTTTACAATATAAAGGGAGACAGTACAACTACAATACATTTCAGTACAAAAGGAATAGGAGGGCCCTGCTCGTAGAACCTACAATCTAAAGAAAGGGGGAGGTGGTACAAAAGGTGATAGGTGCAGAGGATGATCTGATGGAAGTAGCTCAAGTACAGTTCTTAGGTGAAGGTGGGGTAGGCTGCCCTGAATAAGTGAGTTTTCAAAGATTGCCTAAAGGCAGACAGGGTGGGGGCTGACCAGACATACTGGGCTAGGGAGTTCCAGAGGATGGGAGAGACTTTGGAGAAGTCCTGGAGGCGAGCATGGGAGGAGGTGATGAGGGAGCTAGAGGGCAAGATGTCTTGGGAGGAGCAGAGCGGGCAATTTGGATGATATCTGTGGATGAGTTTGGTGATGTAGCTAGGGGCAGTGTTGTGGATAACTTTTTATGTTGCTGTTAGTATTTTTAATTTTGCACATTGGGTTAGTGGAAGCCAGTGAAAGGATTGGCAGAGAGGGGCAGCAGTCTCTGATTGGTTGGAAAGGTGTAGCAGCATTCATAATAGACTGAAGAGGGGATAGCCTGTGTAACAGTAGACCAGTGAGGAGGGAGTTGCAGTAAATAAAGGCGAAATATAACCGAAACATGGATAAGTTGTTTTGTGATGTCATTGGTCAGAAAGAGGTGGATTCTGGAAATTTTGCGTCGGTTGAGGCAGCAGGATTTAGCCAGTGAATGGATGTAGGGCCCAAAGGAGAGGTCAGAGTCTAGGATTACACCTCGCACCCTGGCATGAGGGGAAGGACCAATGGTTGTGCTGTTGATCTTAATGGTAAAGCCATGGGGGATTGGAGAGGAGGCAATATTTCAAGCTTGGTTTTGGAAAGATTGAGTTTAAGGGAGTGGTGTGACAGCCATACTGATATGTCCCTTGGTAGATTTGTGCTACGTGAGAAGATTTAGGAGGTGAGCTGGGGAGTGGAGAGATAGATCTGGGTGTCATCAGCATAGAGGTGGTATTGGTAGCCATAGGAGGTTATCAATTGGCCCAGGGAGGAGGTGTAGAGAGAGAAAAGGCAGAGCCCAAGGACAGAGCCTTGGGGTACTCCAACGGGAAGAGGAGCGGAGGAGTTGTTGTTGTATATGATGCTGAAAGTGGGCTGAGAAAGGTAAGAGGAGAACCAGGAGAGAGCACGGAGGCCAATCGGGTGCAGTTTACTGAGGAGGAGGAGTGGGTGGTCGACTGTGTCAAAGGCAGCAGAGAGGTCTAGGAGTATGAGTATGGACTAATGGCCATTGGTTTTAGCAGTCAGTAGGTCGTTAGTGAGTTTTAGTAGGGCAGTTTCAATGGAATGTTGTGGACGAAAGCCAGACTGTAGAGGATTGAAAAGGTTGTTGTCAGTGAGGTAACAATTCATACAGTTGTGAACAAGGCGCTCGAGAATTTGGAGGCAAACGGAAGCAGGGAGATGGGTCTTAAGCTACTCAAACAGGTGGGGTCCAGCAAGGGTTTTTTAAGTATTGGGGTAACCAATGCATGTTTGAGCGGGGAGGCAAAGGTGCCTGTGGAGAGTGAGCGGTTGAAGATGTGGGTTAGAGAATTTACGATAGAGCAGGAAGGAGGTTGCAATAATCGTGAGGGGACAGGGTCCAGGGGGCAGGTGGTAAAGTGAGCCTTGGTAAGGAGTTCGGTAACTTCCAGTAACAGGGTCGAAGGAGAAGAGTAATGAGTGTGGTGTTGGGCCTGGTATGTTGGTTGGAGGAGGAAGCTTGACACTGGAGATCTCATTATTTAAATTGCTGTATTATGAAATCATCAGGCTGCTGTTTTATAGTGCCCCACTGTTTGTTTAGGCTTTTGAAACACCCTCCTTTCATGGCCACACACCTGCCTGTTTTCAGATCAGACTCCCTGAGCTTCCCCCTTCCACAAACCACACCCAGGTTTTGCAAGTTCTTTACATAAAGCCTACTGTGTTAGTAGGAAGTAGATCAGCACACAGCAGAGGATCTAGTTCACTTGCTAGTTTGTTTTGTAGGGTGTTAGCCAGGCATGAAAAGCTATAGTATAGAGAAGATGCAGGGCAGTATTTGTGAAAGTATCTTTCTGTGTCTGCCCTGATGCTCCCCATGGTCAGCAAGTGTTGTGATCAAGGCCTCAAGCACACTGACAATCATTTTTAACTTCCCTAGAAGCCAGCAGTGTTGTGCATTAATTAATGCCCGAACACTTGACACGTGTAAATGCATGTAAACACAGTGTTTACAAGTGTCAAGCATTTTGGGCAAAAAAATGCTTGACACTTGTAAACACTGTGTTTACATGCATTTACACGTGTCAAGTGTTCGGGCATTAATTAATTTAATTGGCCAGAATCAATAAGTTATTCTGGCCTTTGAAATAAATTAACGTTCAAGCGATAAACGCACCTAGAGTTAGGTGTGTTTAGACATGTCAAGGGTTTTTTTCAGCCAAAACATTGCTGCACATAGGATAGCATGCTGGGGGGTTTAGAGGCAGTAAAAAAAACACCTGATGCCCCTAGGAGCAGCTGTAAAAGCATCCAGTGTGCATGAGGCCTATTGCAGGAAGCAGATTAGCACTTTTAGCTAATTGCCAATCTACTTAGAGTGTTTGTTTGAGGAAGATCTAGACAACCTACACAGTCTAGACACAAGGTACAAGGGTGGCATGCAGCCAAGGGCCCTACTCCCACTGGATTTACATGGAGTGGCATTCAAAGTGTACAATAAAATAGGCTGTCATTCTTCATTTACCTCTCCTGATGCTCATGGTGTATCTGCTGACTGGTCCTACCCAATTCTTCCCAATATATTACCAGCCCCCCACTCGCTGATCAGCTAGTTTTGGAAACATCACAGGTGTCCTAGTTGCCAAGGAATCGCTAATGATGTTCCCTGTCCTTTTGGACCCCTATGAAGTTGTTCAGCTTGTATGGGCAGTATGTCCACCCCAACACACATACTCATTTTCTATCTACCTCTGACATATACACATATCATAAAAGACTTTAAAAGATGTTTGTCATTGTGTTATGATATTATGATGGATATCTTGCCCCACAACCCTCTCTACCCCCAAACTACAAAACTAGCCAAATCCTCCAGGCCCACTAGCTGTCAAAAATTAATGATAGTCCAAATATCTAACCAAAATGGGAGGCTGGAGGAACATCAAGTGTGACTTGTTAAAAAAGTAAAGGCTTGACATGGATCATGACAAATGAACGCCTGTCAGCGTTCCTACATGACAAACTGTCCTTCTTTAAACTTGGGACCCATGGATCAGATACTTTACAGATTCCTCATGACTTGGATAGCATACTCATACCTGGACCTAGGAGGGCGCAGATTTTCTTCTCTTTTCCTTTCTTCCTTCTTAGTTTTTCTTTTCTTTTTTTTTTAGTCCTTCCCTTTATTAGAGGGTGATTCTTTTTTTTCTTTTTTTTTTTTAAATCACTGCATGAGGCACACTGACTTTGTCTCGTTGTAGGCAACAGGTGATATTGAAGGTTTGTCCAAGAGGCCGATCTGTTGCACACAGATTGGCATTTTTTTAAGCTCCTGAAAGCTGTTATTAGCATTTTTTTACTACTCCTAGACGCTAAATAGTGTTATCCTATGTGTCCATGCTCACTACTTTAGAATATTAGCATTTTAGCTGCAGTGTCTAGGAACAGAAAAAAAATGTTTTTGTAGAAATTGTTGAAGTGTATTTCCCGCAGAAAAAAAATGTTAAACACCGCTAAACGCTACTAAAATGCCCCTCACAGCTTTTTTTCTAGCTTTTTTTCCTCTACATGTACTGTAAAAATGCTAATGCTCCTAAACACTACTAAAATGCTACTAAAAACGCTATTACCAGCATTTTTTATCCAGGGTTTTGAGCTTAAAAAAAACGCTAGTGTGCATGGAGCCTTATTGGTAAACATAAACCTACTAAGTCCATAATCACCCCTACAAACAGGTTGCCATTACAGCCAAGCCACTGTTGTCACAAGCTTGATAGTTCCAGTGCTTCTATGAAGAATCTACAAATAGACATATGATTCTGTATTTCTGTACTCTACCAGCAGCCAGTGGGGGACTTCTTGGCATGGGACCCAAAGAGATGTAAAGACCAGCTGGGATTTGGAACTCTGCCCCTGTGCGTCGTAGAATTTGTGACTTTTTTTGGGCGGAGTAGCTCTTATTAATATTCTCTAACTATTATCCAAAGCTCTCCTTATTATAATCTTTCAGAATACAAAAAAAAGCTTGGAGGGAGAGATCCTTTTAGAATACAGATAAGAAATAAGAAGTAGTTCTTCTACAAAGCAGACTATACACTGACAGCTATCCTTTATCTCATAAGCAGCATTGTGTGTGAAAACCAGAGCAGCATCTCATATTCTGAGCTGTATTTGTAATTTCCAGGAACAAAGAGTTCTGTTCTGCTGAGCATTTAATATACAGTCATTTTATGACTTTTCTTGACAGAAGATAAAATCTCTTGCCCAAGGTCACAGTGAGACTTGCAATACCATGCAGTCCCGCTTCTCAGAGTAAAAGAAAGTCTCATTTATATGATGGAAACTGCTATATGAAAATGTTCATATCTAAAGGCCAAAGCATTTGTATCTTAACATGTTTGTAAAAATTAATCATGATCTTTATAGTCAAATTTTTGGTTATAACGCGATTTGATTTTAGATCTTTTGTGGTAACTGAGACCCTTAATAACTCGAGTTTCCTCAAAGCTAGGCCTGATAGGCAAACCAATCCTCAGAGGAGTGCAAGATTAAGCAGGCTTTTCTGCCTTTACATAATCAGGCTGGAGGCTCAGACCATGATGAATGGGATAGCAGATTTTGAGGCAACTGTGCCCTAAGGAAGCTGTAGATCCAAGCTGTGTTTTAATGTGCCATTATGTTCTGTAGTCCTATCATGAACTATCCCCTAGGGCAGTGGTAGGCAATCTCAGATCTCCAGCTGTGGTGAAACTACAAATCCCATCATGCATCTGCCTCTGGGAGTCATGTTTGTGGCGATCACAGTCTTGAAATGTCTCATGGGACTTGTAGTTCCACAACATATGGAGCGTTATGCCTACAGCTGCCCTAGGGCATTTAGAGAGAATAGGAATGTTATGAAAATGTATGAAAGAAAGCAAGAATATGGAAGTCATAACAAGTCAAAAAAGTCAAGAACGTTTTATAGATGGCAATGAGGATTATATACTGTAAATGTCTGTGAATCCAAGGCTGGAGATTAAATACAAGAGATATGGAAGAATGGGAGTATGACCTGTAGGAATCCAGGACCCTCCATGGGCTGTAGTGCTATAGTGTAACTATTATGTTCAAAAAAGCACTGGCTACTGCTCACTTCATATCCACTTCCCGCTGCCTGCGGACAGGCAGGTGATGAGGTGTGTGGGTTCACATTCTACCCTGACATAGACAAACTAAGGTTAAAGGGGGCCCTGGTATAAGAAAAATCATATATAGAGAGAAAGAAAAAGGGGAGAGTGGGAGAGAAAAAGAATCCAATCAGGGACATTATTATAGAAAAGTAAATATGTGTGTATGTGTGAAAAGAAAAAAAAAGTCAGTGTTAAAAAACTTGCAGATGGGTGGCTGTGCCCGTTTAATGTAAATTTTGCCTCATCCCCACCTGGTCAGCCTTGGTGCTCTATACAGCCTCCCATAGATATGAATGACTATGTGTGGCTGTAATCTGGGTTTACGGTGGTGCAATCATAAACATGAGTATAGTATAAAGCAAATGCAAAAAATAGCATATTTTCTATTTTTTGTATGTGCCCATATGCTATGCTCATAATGTACTAGTGTTCATCACATAGCGTGCAGAGTGTTACTGCGTATGTGTGGGTGACGTCATCCACTATTGTCTATGTGAATATTTCCTAATCGGTATACATTTAGGAGATATTCCTTGTACCTACAGGTAAGCCTGATGGTAAGCTTACCTGAAGGTACAAGTTAAAAAATAGAATTTACTACCACTTTAAGTTCAAAAACAAAAATGTAATATATTGTAACTTAGATGTGGCAGCTGCATTAGTTTTATTGTTTTTGGATTTTTATTTATTCTCACCTGCTGATCCTGCTAGTAAGTCTGTTATTTTTCAGTGTCCCTTACAAGACCAAGCTATCCAGCAAAAATGGTAGTTAGCTTTTATTCATTTATTTAAAATCTTTATCCCAAAAGGAAAAAAAAACAGTTGCTGTAACTGCTGAAAAGTGATTTTAATTTGTTAGGTGTAGCCATCTAGATCTGATAATGCATCGGAAGCTGTACATAGATGACCCATTTTTTTTCGATCAGCCAGCGGCCTGATTAAAAAACAAACCAAAGGATTGCTCTAGGGATACACCAATACTCTTTTTTTTTTTTTTTATCAGTGAGTACAAGTACCGATACTTTCGGTCAAGTACTTGATGATACATTGTGGTACAATTTGCATCAAAATAAAATGTATGGATGCAAATTGCACCGCAAAGAATAGCATGTGATTTGAACAGGAATATGGTGTGATTCCTGTCCAAATCGCATGCGGTTTCCCCACAGCTCTTGTGTGAACCCAGAGGCGGTACAGAAAGCCTCCCTGCACCAAACCCATGCTGTTACAGAAGGATTTGAAATCCCTGCAGCTTTCTCTCCTCTCAGTTCAGGGATGACAGTACAAGCTAGAAGGCTTTTCATTGGTCAGCACCGTCACAGTGCTGACAGATCAGAAGCCATCTAGCCCATATTGTTATCCCTGCAAGGAGAGTAGAGAAAGTTGCTTCACAGGTCTGGGGACTTGAAATTCTGTGACTGTGCTGACCAGTCAGAAGCTCTTTGACCCGCACTGGCATCCCTGCACTGAGAGGAGAAAAAGCCGCATGGATTTCAAATCCCCAGCTTTTCCTTCTGTGACAGCATGGGATGAGTGCAGAGAAGTTTCCTGCACCGTCCCTGTGTGAACTCAGACTATGACAAGCTTGAGTTCACACAGGAGCAGTGGGGAAAACCACATGTGATTTGGACAGGAATCACATGCTATTCTTACATACATTTTGTATTGATACAAATCGCACCACAAAGTTTTGGTTTCAGGTATCTGGAGCATTTTCACGAGTATGAGTACTCATGAAAATACTCAGTTTCTGCATCGGTGCATCCCTAGATTCCTCCATACACACAAACAAGGTGGATAGAGGAATCCTCCCCACTGCATTATTGTATTCTGACAGTGAGACTCCTCTGCGGCTGTAGCTGCTGATTGACAAAACTTTTCAAACATTCCAATCTTCAGACGCCGAGCCAATGATTGACTTCTGTTGAACAGGGGCAGTCATATATAGGGGCGGACTGACAACTCATAGGGCCCACAGGAAATAGGGGATTATGGGGCCCCTGTGTCCTTGCCCACACTCAAAAAAGCCTATAAAAAAAATACCAGGGGCATTTCATGGGGCCCCCTACTGACCCCGGGCCTTCGGGCAGTGCCCGAGTGCTCAAATGGTCAGTCCGCCCCTGGACATACATGAATCGAAACTCATGTGGGCCCTGCTGACCTGGCCAAATTTAAGTCCATCTATGGCCAGCTTAACATTACCCTCTTCATCGCTCCTACATCCAGATTAGAAACATCCAAAGACAGGAAGTGTATTACTGGCTGGATCACCAGATGAAATTAAAAGGAAAAAGCCTATGAAAAAGAACACTAATGCAGAAAATTCTATGGATTGGTAATCTGCAGTATACTGTATTACGTTTATAGTTTTGGGTTTGCCATCACTTTAAAGGGTGTGCTGGATTGATATTATATAAGTATGCTGTATGTAATCCATGTCTGAGTGTGGTTTTTGTGCATGTGGCTGTCAGTTCAGTAAGGAAGGGGGGAAGATGTGTCCAGTGTGGAGCAATGTGGTTGTTACAATCAGCTTGTAGAGTGCAGGATTTGGCCTACTAAGACAGATGAATGTGGCTCTCCGGGTACAGGCATATCTGTATTTATATGGAGTGATGTACACACTAGCTGGTCTAAAGCAGGGAACATATTTACAGGGAAGGACACATTCTGTGTAACAATGTTTACTGTATTATATAAGCACATATTAGGTTCGTTTACTAAGGCTGCTTTCACACTGATCTGCCGCAAAAACGCATAGGCGTTTTTACCGCGCTTTTGCTGTGCTTTCTGAGCATTTTTAAAGGACACATGACTTAAAAACTACACCAAAAACGCTTCCTTGAGGCATTTTTGAGGTGCTTTTCAGGCGTTTTTTTATTGATTTCAATGGGAAGAGGCGTTTTTTGACCTTTTTTTTTTACTCGCCAAACATGCCCCAAAGATGCTGCAAGCAGGAGTTTTTACACCGCACCACAAGCACAACGCCTCAGTGTGAAAACATACATAGATTACATTAACATACACAGGGAAGAAATTTTCTTGAACTTTTCAGGTGCTTTTTTTTAACGCAAAAACGCTTCAAAAATTCCTCTGTGTGAAAGTAGCCTAAAGAGGTTGGGAAACATCACCCAAATGTGTGTGGAAATGTTTCCTTTAGTTTCACAGTCATGTAAACAAAGAAACACCCGTTCATGTGCAAATGCTTTTTCCATGGTTGGATAATTGATAATTTTTTGTATCGGTTGTATGCTGAATATAGAGCAATTTGTTATATAACAGGTATAAGATCACAATATGTCATATTATTATTATTATACAGGATTTATATAGTGCCAACAGTTTGCGCAGCACTTTACAATATAAAGGGAGACAGTACAATTACAATACATTTCAGTACAGAAGGAATGTGAAGGCCCTGCTCGTGGAGCTTACAATCTAAATGTCATATACATTGATACGTGGATTGGATAATTGTGTTACTGTTTATACTCTGTGTCCTTATGTTTGCCATGTGACACATTGCATACATGTATGTATACCATTTAAATGTCACGTGATGTGGCACAATACACAGAATAAGCATAGTCCACCCCGTGCACATTTGCTCTGCTCTATACCAATTTACATTATAGAACTAGGTTATCTGTTGCAGAAACAAGACCATTGGGACAAGTTTTAGAGTGGTCAGCCATCAGGCATCTGTCTAACCCAGGGTAGGCAACCTGTTGATCATGGACAGGTGACGGGTAGACAGGGGCGGACTGACAACTCATGGGGCCCCGGGCAATAGGGGATCATGGGGCCCCTGTGTCCTTGCCCAAACTCAAAAAACCTATGAAAAAGGTACCAGGGGCATCTCATGGGGCCCCCTACTGACCCCGGGCCCTCGGGCAATGCCCGAGTTTCCAAATGGTCAGTCCACCCCTGCGGGTAGATCACATTGCTTACTTTTTGACCCCTGAAACCTCGACAGGAGTGGGGTGACATTTACTGGAACCAATCGCCGGTCTTTTCCTCCTGCAGCAGCTGAAAGCCTGCCTCTCCTCCTCTCCCTCCCATGGGCAATCTGCTGAAACAGGAGGAAAATGTAGGTGATAGGTTCCAGTAAATGCCATCACTCCTGTCCAGATTCCCCTCCCTTCTGCTGCCCGGTCCACAACACCCCCCCCCAGTGTTGCCAGCTTCCATTCTCTCCTCTCCCACCAGCAGCTGTGGGGGAACTTCAAGATGGAGAACAGTGGAAAGGGCAGCAAATATGTAATTTACTGGCCCCTTATTTTTATGAATGAGCATGGTGAGTTATTAGTACCAATCACTCACTATGTTCATAACTGAAACATAGTAAACTGTGTGAATATACAGGGAGACAGGGCAGAGCTCTTCCTGTTCATTCATTCTGTGCAGCTAAGGCTGCAGAGATGGAGATTGAGGACTGAGTTCCCAATCTCCCTTTCTCTGACTCAAGAGTGAGACATCAGGGGTCTGTTTAGATGCTGGGTATTTCACCAAAGCCCCCCCCCCCAACAGGGCTGCTAAAAAAATTGTAGAAAATTCATAAAAACCTACTGACACCATCCACTGTCCTACTGGCACCAACCTCTGCCCTACTGACAAAGTCTACTGCTCTACTGATTGACACTGTCCACTTCCCTACTAACACCAGAGGTTGCCTACCCCTTGTCTAACCTACACAAGAGACATCTCATACCTATGGGTACCTGTGCTATGCTTACCTAGGTTTCCTGTTGGCTAGGTTTGCACACAGGTCACACAGAAGGGGAAAGATGGGGGGAAAAAGAACAGCTTCTTTCTAGCCGCTGACACTCACAACATCCACAGTAACTACTCCACTCGCTATGCCCATTGTAGCTGGTGGCTGTGCTCAGCTGGCAGAGGAGATCAGAGAAGGCAGAGGGTTGAATGGCAGAGCTGCAGATGTTCCAAATGACTGCTTTCAGGGAAGTTGGGGGCTATGCGGGCTCAGTCTGTCACACCCGTCCTCCTTCGAAACTGTCATTCAGAACTCCCTCTCCTTTTGTTCATTGTGCCTAGGTCGGATGGCTTACCCCTCTCCTGCCACTGCTATCCGATCACTCTGCTATCCAACCACTGTGCTTAGCAACCCCTGCACAGATTTGAATGGGGCCAAGTGTGATTTGCACTGGTTTCTATGGGGGTTAACAAGTTTTTTCATCTCCTGGCAAGACTTCTTCTTTATTGTAAACAGTTAGAGATTGACTGTGGCATCAAGAAAAAATGTGACTATTTCCAATAGGATACAATGTGCAAAAAGTCTGTAGAGATTTAGAGTGTATGTTTAACCAAAACATTTTGTTGTTGGACAGAGTAGGGAAAGGTTAAATCCCTTGTCAGGTATTATATCCTCTTTATTTGTTCAGGTGATTATTTGTTAAAGTGATCATCATCATCATCAGAACATAAAATGATGGGAAATCCAAAAATGTACAGATGACACCAAAGAACAGATGAGAAACTTCTAGAGGGGACATCTTGCCAGTGACAACTGTTTAAGGGGGGCATTCCAATCACTGTTGTATCTTCAAGACAGCAAGTAAACAGAAATTTTCCTAACAGGACCCAGGCGAAAAAAATAAAATGACAGATGTTTTACCCTTTCCATACTCTATTTAAAACTTAAAAAAAAAGTTTTGGCTATATACTTTATTCAAGCCAAACATTTATTAAATGCTATTTACATAATTTATGACCATCTTTCTGATTTGCCAATAAAATGTAGTTGCATTGTAGCTTCAGATTTGTTCACACAGTAGTGACACTCCGTTCAAGAGTTTGACCTTGTACACACTTGCTCAAAATACTGACACTGAAGCATTAATGCGTGTTGTATGCCGCATTTGACGCGCATTAAAGATGTGTAAAACTGCACCCCAGACACCTATTATTTTTTTTTGAGTTGTTGTGAACAAGGCCTAATGCACGCACATACGCTGTAATCGTGTGCCTGCATGTATATGTCACGTTACCATAGATTTGAGATGCTTCAGCTCCTTCCAAATGCCACAAGAAGTTTCATCTTTGAAGCGCAACAGCGCAATGCGACACAAATGCTTCATGTTTTGATAATGTGAACAGTTCATATCATCAATTGCAGACTGCTTTACTAAGTGTTTGAGGAGCATTAAAAATGCACCTCAAGCTCCTGCTTTTTACGCCAGTGTGAACAGGGCCTAAGAGTCATTAAGTAAAAACAAGCACTAATTATTTATTTTAAAGCAAGTATTAAAGTTTAGGAATATTGCTCCCTGTAAAAAAAAAAAAAATCAAGAATGAAGATTGGCAACTAGGGTAACAGGACAGGAAAGTATTAACCACTTGCCCACAGCGTTATAGCCGAAAGACAGCTACAGCGCGGTCGTCTAGTTTTGAGAAGGAGTGCTCTGTGAGCATTGTGTGCTTTGTGTCCGGCTGATCACAGATCAAGGAAAAGGGCCAATCACAGAGGCCCTTTACCATGTGATCAGCTATGTCCAATCACAGCTGATCACATGTAAACAACTGCTGGTTATAGGCATCTCCTTTCCTTGCGTACTGAGGAAAGGAAAGCCGATAAGCAGAAATCCTGTGACAGCACACATTTACACTGATCTCCAATGCCCTGATTATCAGTGCAACCCCATCATTGCCAGTCAGTGCAGCTTATTAATGTCCATCAGTGCAGCCTCATCAGTGCCCATCAGAGCCGTCTCATCGGTGCAGTCTATCAGAGCCATCTGATCAGCGTAAATTACTTATTTGCAAAATGTTATAACAGTGAGAAAAACATTTTATCTTTTCTTAGTTTTCGGTCTTTTTTCATTTGAGTAGCAAAACTTTAAAAACCCAGCAAACCCCACCAAAAGAAAGCTCTGTCTTAAAAAATGTCATATGGATACAGAGTTGCATGACCGCACCATTGTCATTCAAAGTGTGACAGAGCTGAAAGCTAAAAATTGACTTGGGCAGGAAAGGGGTGAAAGTGTCCAGTATTGAAGTGGTTCTGTGGTCACAGCATATACTTTCATTTTATAACATCAGCGTTGTAATAACTATGTAAACAATAGACATTTTTGACAATCTAACATAAGCTGACTTGAAAAATCTCATACTGTGAGTTCTGCCTGTCTGCTGGTCATCTCTTTTAACAACTTCTGGATTCCCTGCATGCATTTCAGCTTCTCCTCTGCTGATTACTTTCAATTACCAAGGACTACATATCCCATGGTACATTGCTGCCTGCAAGCAGTGATTCCCGTAGTGACTCTGCCTCCCGAAACTTCAGTAGGCAGGCTCTGTGAAATGTGGGACACAGCAGTGCCCACCCACAGGACATTGTGAATATGTGTTGCAGAATTCCAGCAAGTAAATGCTTGGGGGACTTCACAAGTTAAGTTTACAAACTTCATGGAGTAGGCTAAAAAGTATTGAAATATAAAGAGAAACTAATAGAATTGTTTTACAGTCTGATACTAGATATGCCTTACTGTCCTTTACAGGGAGGTTTCTACCTGCCTTTGTGTGCTTGGAACTTCAAGACTGTACCCTAGAGGAGCACTGAGTAAGCACCTAATAGTGATATGTGTGCCCTAAAGTTTAAGCATCCTCCTCTGTCCACAATAACTGTCACTCCTGGGTACAGATGGGCATGTGACTTCCCCTCTGTGATCATACTGGGGTTTGTCAGCCAAGCACTGTCACATGACAGGGGGGAGCGGCATAAAGTGTCATTTCAGTGTTGGCTGCGAAGGAGGAAGGAGTGGCAAGCGATTATTTGTAAGATCAATAGGGGGGGTCTTGGGGCCCTTTGCAAAGACTCTTATTGACTGCAATTTTCAAATCTCATTGGAACTGAAAATAACTGACACTTTATAGGCGCTTTGAGGCTCTTTATCCTGATATGTTAGGTCAGTGAAATGAGTCTTAAGCTCCATGCACCCTGGATGTTTTGATAACGCTGGTAACGTTAGCTGTGTAAAGTCATGTTACAAATGTACGTTTTTTAGCCTTTTCCCGCGTTTGCGTTTTTAGCGAGTTTGTTTTACTAAAAACAACATTTTTTTGGTCAAAAAGAGTACAAAAACACTGGTTTGTGGTGTTTTACCACGTTTTGCTGCATTTTTCAGCTTTTGAGCATCTAGAAACCCACTAGTCCTGGGTTGTTTTCCCAGCCAAAAAAACGTCCCTGCCAAAAATCGTTGATTACAGTCTATGTGTGCATGAACACATACGATAACATATTGGGGGGGGGGGGTTTACTAGCTGTAGGAAAAAATGTCAAAAGCCAAAAACAGCGGCTGTAAAAACGTCCAGTGTGCATGAGGACTAAGCAACTCATTCACTCCCTTATTATTATGTCACGACTTGACTACTGTAACTCCCTCCTCATCGGCTTAACTCACCGCAGGCTATCCCCACTTCAGTCTATCTTGAATGCTGCGGCCAGACTCATCCACCTTACTAACCGCTCCGTACCTGCCACCCCTCTCTGCCAATCCCTCCACTGGCTTCCAATTGCCCAAGGGATAAAATTCAAAATACTAACATTGACGTATAAAGCTGTTCATAGTACTGCCCCAAACTACATCACCAATCTGGTATCCAAATACCACCCAAAACGCACTCTCGGCTCCTCACAAGACCTCCTACTCTCTAGTTCCCTGGTCTTCTCCTCCCATGCTCATCTCCAGGACTTCTCCAGGGCTTCCCCCATCCTCTGGAACTCCCTACCCAATCCATCAGACTATCACCTACTCTGCCCACATTTAGGCACACTCTGAAAACCTATCTCTTCAGGGAAGCCTACCCCGCCCTCAGATAATTACTGAACTCCTCCACTCTTCCTACCACTCCATCCCCCACAGCTATTTCCTCCTGTACCACTATCCCCTCCCTCCTAGATTGTAAGCTCCAAGGAGCAGGGCCCTCGAACCCCTTGTGTATTGAATCGTATTGTTACTGTACTGTCTCATGTACTGTCTCCCATTATAATGTACAGCGCTGAGCAAACTGTTGGCGCAATATAAATCCTGTATAATAATAATAAATGTGTGTTTACTGTAGAAGGTGAGTGGCAGTCCTTGCATGTGCTCATGTAAATCATAGCTGAACTATGGAGGTTAGCTACTAAAGCTAGTGCAAAATCTGGTGCAGCTCTGCATAGAAACCAATCTGCTTCCAGGTTTTATTTTCAGAGCTTAACCAAATAAGCTGAAGTTAGATCTGATTGGCTACCATGAACAGCTGCACCAGATTCTGAGTGCACCAGTTTAGTAGATCTACCCCAATGTATTGGACCTCATACATTTCTAGCAACATGTTAGTTTGTACACATACTGCATACTAAAAAATTTTTTTTCGTGTGTGGCGTATAAATTATTTAGGAATACAAAATTTTATTACCATTTTACAAAACAAACCATAATATTTTTCAAAGCCTTTATAAACATTTATATTTACTTTTTGTAGCATTTTGTTTAGCTTTTTCCTTCTTGTTATTTAACTTGTTTTCGCATATTGCCTGACCTAGTTGGTGCTTACCAGTTGGTAAAATCAATTTTTCATCTGGATTAGAAGCATTTAGATAAACCAGTTACTGCTACATGCATATTAGGAGGTTTTATTGGTCTAGTGTTACGTATACGCCGACATCTGGATCAACCAAGCAGAGATTAACTAGGCTCAGGGATGACATGATGGTATGCCCAATCTTGATGAAAAGTGGAATGGTTTGAGCTCTGTTGATTGTGTTTCTCGTAAATACGAAAAATAACAAAAAAAAAAGATCAGGCCTATTCTGTGAAAACTGGAGCAGTAGTTTAAAAGCAACGTGCCATTATTACTACTACTATATTGTTAATATAACTAGATTTGTCTTTAAATATGTTTATATAATTATTGAAATTTATTGCGTTTTTTTTTTTTTTGTATTTTAACTTCTGTGTACCTTCCATTAATAGCTGCTGCTACTGCTATTTTAGCTCACATGATGAATATTCAAAAGCTGCAGATACCATAGGTAAATAGATATTGAGGTGATGGAAGAAGATCTCAGTGCAACTCATTAAATCATAGGCATCAAAGAGTGCTTGAAGAAAAAAAAAAGAAAAGTTTTTTTTAATTTGTTTTTTTTTCTGTGTTTTTTTACAGCACGCTATGCTTTAGGACTGATTTCACACTACTACAAAACCATTTTTAGTTTCAATACACGATCACTGGAATATCAAATACAATTTTAAAAAAATGTATTATTTTTATTTCTTGTATGTCATGTCATATAATGTATGTTATGTCATGTATTATTTTTAATTATTTTATTGAACATGAATGCTCCTATTATATATATATATATATATATATATATACATATATATATATATATATATATATATTTTTTTTTTTTGCAGTGCATGCTTGCATTTATGAAAAAAGAGCTTAATTCCACCACCATTTATGAATGTGTTTTCATTCCAAAGTGAGGCAGCGTGCTATGCACATACTGTGTTAATAAAAACCTCCTCTCACATTGTGCTCTGCATAATGCAGCTTGGGGGCTGTGTGGCAAAATGATTTTTTTTCCCCTTCTGTTTTATTTATTTATTTTGCCTTCCTCATCAGCAGCAACAGCAGCTATTTTCAAAGTGGGAGCCTGCACTGTATCTTGGGTTCAGAGACTTCTGCAAAGGACACGTTCTGGTCTTATGCTGATGACACCGTGCTTGTTTCAGCTGCCCCCAGCGCCTGGGCTGGCAGGCAGATTGCAAAGCTGTGTGTTTGCATGTGCAGCTCCACATGACTGTTTTTCTGCATAGAAGCATCATTAGGAGCAATCCCCCTTTACTGGGATCACTTAGACACTTCCAGCTGGTGGCAAGGGGATAGTGCCGTCAAGCAGCACACACTGCTTCAGCTGTCTTTTTTTTCCTCCCTCTCTCTCTCTCTCTCTCTCTCATTGTACTGATACATAACAATGACAGGGAAGGCTTCAGGTACTGGAAGGTGATGGAAGAGATGTAAGCACTGGATCTGTACATGGTTCTCCTCCTCATCCTGAGCCTGCGTACTGGCTTCCCTGCTGTATCACTCCATTTATTGGAGTCCTCACTGTGAATCTGGATAGAAGGTGCACTAGGGTATACTACCTTCTTCAAGGGTGCTTTTCATGGGATATTCTCTCTCACAATGGCTCATGCAGCATCCCAGTTAAAGAAGAACCGGGATCTGGAAATTAATGCAGAGGAGGAAGCTAAGGAGAAAAGAAGGCACAGGAAGCGCTCTAGGGATCGAAAGAAAAAGGTATCCCTTTCTGCCTATGACAAGTGGAATGCTGTATGTTTGTTTTACAGGTGCACAAACAGGCTTAGGCTGATCTGAAACCCTGGACCACATTTCTCTGGTACTGACTGCTGCAGTAATGGTGCAGGGGGTGTTTGTCCTCTGTATACGTCAGTCTTCTTCATGGGATATACAATTTTGTTCCCACTTCTTTGGCTAACTGCTTCAGCTTCCATGTTTATTTGTGAAAATTACCCAACATGCTTTTCAGGGAAAAAAAAATGTTTACTATGATATAGATATATATATTTACATGTATGCTCCATATAGTGTGTGAATATATATATATATATATATATATATATATATATATATCCTGTTTGGTCTTTAGTTTTCATTTCAGGTCGTGTGACCTAAATACCTCTTATTTTAATATTTGTGATATCCAATATTTTTCTGCCACAAATGTTCCATTATTCATTCAATTCAGTGCTTTTTACATTCAACATTTTCTTCCTGCCTTTTTCTTTGCTTATAACGCATGCACAGCCAGGGACAAAGGGCAATTAAAATGCATGTTCCTATGGAGAATTAGGTATATCCAGTGTCCACTGAGCCTCTGCCCTCCAGTTTCGTAGATAAGGCCCAGAAGAGTTTTCACTCTCATCAGTCGCAATTAATAAATATTGACCAAAGGGCCGAAGACTAAGCAAAGGAGCTTGCCGCTATAGGTTTTTTTTTTCTTTTTTTTTGGCCTTCTGTTTTTTATGATCCTTTGTGATATTCCCTAAAGGACAGATAATCCTAATTTCCTGTGGGCATTGATGCATGAGCTCGTTCAGTGACATGTAGATTTGCTGCAGTAAAGAAGAATCCTCCTTGGCATATCACATAAAGCACCAAACTGCTTGTCAGTCTTTTGTTTACACTGTTAGTCCCTTATATCCCTCATAAGAAACAATTACCTATTGTTATCAATGACATAATGAAGAAGTGGCAGTAGGTGTTGACAGTGGATATTGCATACAGTGCATACACTTTTGAAGTTAACCGGCATGCTTTGTTATAACAGTATGTTAAAGGCCAAACAGCTGTATTGCTGTAATTGACATGATCAGGTATCACTGGTGGGTGATTGTGGCGGATCATTGTGTATTCACAGCGTTCCATGTGTATAATCCGGATGTTGACCATATCAAAAATTCACAGTGGGAATAACACAGCAGCTGAGAGAGTACATTGGTTCTTACAATAGAATTGACTTAAACTGCACATATATTGCTTGATTGATCTGTGATTGTGTCTTATTACCCTGGAATGCTTACGAAACGCATACTGTACACGTGTTGGTCTTGGATGCAGAGTAACAATGAGCTTCAGCAATCAAATTTTGGACAGCTCCTAGTAATGTGATTGAATGTCTGCCAAATTGATGAGTAGTGTTTTTAATTTTTTTATTTTATTTTTATATGGTAGTGTAGATCACTGAATTGGTGTTTAGCAACGTTATGTAGCAGGCAGACAATGTGCATTTGTAAAATGTTTGCTATTATAAACGTATTATCCATGCTAGAGGTATCTTTGCAGTAAATGTTGATTTGGCTGTTTTAGTGACATTCTTTTATATGCACATTTTACGTACTTGGACATAGTGAAAAATGATGGAAGCACAGGCTTTTGGAGACAGAGCGGAGATCAAAACTGGCTGTTTCTATTCTCTAGGAATGTTTTCTATTACCATAAGACCACCTCCTCAATCTTGAGGGGGAGTGAGACTTGAAAGGGTATACATTGTCCTGTGTATTGCCTTTGTCCTTTGAAAAGAGCTTAAATCATGTGTGCCTATGTCAGGCCTACAAACAAAGCACAATAAAAAATTGAGCCTTCACTGTCTACATATGTGCAGAATGAACAACATACATTTTCTAGATAACAATATTTCAGTTGATGGTTTGGTTATTACTGAAGTCGTGTTTATATTTTGTATAATGACCTGAGAAATGTTGGGCAGAAGAGCGATGGTATGCAATAACGCACAGTATCCAATCGGTTTTCAACATCCGTCAGTGTGAAGCAGTCTGAAATGAAGGCATTAAAAATGAATTCCAGTTGGTTTGTATAGGCTTCTCATCTTTGCGCATTGTCCTTTGCATTGTTATATAAGCCTTTCTCTTGTTAGATGTGAAAACTTCATTTAGGATGCATTGGTAAGGTATTGCATTCTAAGTGCTTCAACTGAGATACATTAACAAAGTGTATGCCAAAGGATGTATTTAAACCCCGGAGTGCAAATATATAATGTAAGAGCTCATTTCATCCACACTTAGGGTATAGTAAAATGAAGGGTGTGGTTTGTTTTAGAGAACACAGATCAGCACTTTCTGGTCCCAGCAGTACATTTAGTAAGGTGTCTACTTTTCCTGTTCCATATACTAAGGGTAATTAGTCTTCTATTGTCATCCAGTCTTTCCATTGACTTACATTAGATTGCATGACCATGCTTTTTCAATATCTGGTGTTATTTTCATTGCTTTTAGGCTACCGGGCCTGCTATGGTCATAAGATGCAATTCATGTGATGTTAATATGTTGTTTGAATTGTACTTTTATAGCTATAGGGCTTTCTAACAAATTTTACATTGCCATTAAACGTTTACATTAGAGAAGAGTGCACCTCTTTCTCCATAATGTAAGGACTCTTTGCATCCTCTAGTATCTAATAAGAAGATGACAGTGTTCTGTGTACTTCCTATATATCAAGAATTCACTTTCAAACTTTACTATCCGAGTGACATGGGGTGGTGGTAATGTTATAGTAGTTGGCAAAGCAGACTGGAACATAGGAATGTTGAATGGCTAAGCTCTTGATTTGTCCCCTTATGGTGTCCTAACAGATAGAAGTTCTAGATGTATGTTCATGTACAATACCAGAAAATATGTAGTCTTTTGTAGGTTTTCCACAGGTGTTGTTTCCCTTTAAATACAGCACTATCCATATTATATAATGTTGTCATTATGCTCTAGCTTGTGGATGTGCATTTGAAATTTTCTTCCCTGACGACTCTTGAAATGCTGCCAGTCGGTGTATAGGTTTGCCAAGGTATGTAACAATACATCTTTGGAGTTGTTTTCCGTCTGCCCAGGGTAATGCAATGTTGGTCATCCAGAGGGGGAAGCATATTTTAAGTAATGCTTTCCTGATTTCACTCTGAACGACCAGTTGTTAGTACACATGTATACTGGCTATCTGACTACCTCAGGGCCCTCCAGGGTGTACATTCTTTAGCATAGGTTCCCAACAAGTGTTATGTGTACTACACGTGTATTGCTGATATGTCCAGTTGTTACTTCTGTATCTTCTGTTGTAACAAGTGTAATATGAGTAACCCGGAATCACCAACCAGCCGTTTGTAAATTAAAACAGTCTTTACTGTTCTTTCAAAATCAGGAAAATAAAACTGATTTCTTCAGCAAAGCAAAAACAAAAAAACCCATAGTTCTGGTATATTGAAAACAATATTATGGTTTACAGCCAGTATACCAGTCCCACACCTGGGATAAGGTTCCCATCAGCTTCAGAGTACAGGAACTACGCAAACAGTCTCAGTTGCAAGACAGTCCACACTTTCTCACAGCTGTAAACTACTCCATTCCACCTTACCCACAGGTTCTGACTCCTTCCTTCTCCTTTTAAAGCCTCCCCTGCAGACGGATCAGCCTTTCAGGACCAAAGTCTCAGTAATCAGGGTTGGAAGCTCTTTCCTACCCAAAGTCTCTCCGAGCCTCTGAATTATGTGTCCAAAATAAGGACTTACTAATCAGCCCTCTCCTCTCCAACCAGACTACCCTAGAACCCCTCACGTGGGTGAGAACCCCTGAATGCTCAAAAACATCTCATCCCCCCCTTAAAAAGACCACAACCCAAACAATGGGGAAAGAATCATCAGCTTTTATTAAGCGCTGATAGTGGCGTGAAACACGTTAGATTGAGTGCTATGTTCCCTCTTTTGTATACTGTGGAGTATTTATTTCCATATGTCCAAATAAAGAAGATTTTATTGGATGTGTGGCCGACCGGATCTTTCTTCCCTACCATGATGTCTGCTACAAACAGGGCCAGCACCTGCTAGTGTGCAGTGGAGGTGATACAGGTGGAGACCAGCCTTGAGCTGTGATTACTCTTCATTCAGTGGGGAAATATACAGTGCATCCAGGAAGTATTCACAGCGCTTAACTTTTGTTATGTTACAGCCTTATTCCAAAATGGATTAAATTAATCTTTTCCTCAAGATTCTACAAACAATACTCCATAATGACAACGTGAAAGAAATTAGTTTTGAAATCTTTGCAATTTATTAAAAATAAAAATGAAAAAAAAACCACTTGCACATAAGTATTCACAGCCTTTGCCATGACACTCAAAATTGAGCTCTGGTGCTTCCTGTTCCCACTGATCATCCTTGAGATGTTTCCGCAACTTGATTGAAATTCAGTTGATTGGATATGATTAGGAAAGGTATAAACCTGTCTATAGAAGGTCCCACAGTTAACAGTGCATGTCAGAGCACAAACCAAGCCATGAAGTCCAAGGATATGTCCATAGACCTCCGAGACAGGATTGTATCAACTCACAGATCTGGGGATGGGTACAGAAAATTTTCTGCAGCATTGAAGATCCCAATGAGCACAGTGGTCTCCATCATCCATAAATATAAGAAGTTTGGAACCACCAGGAATCTTCCTAGAGCGGGACGCCCAGTCAAAATGAGCAATCAAGGGAGAAGGGCCTTTGCCAGGGAGGTAACCAAGCACCCAATGGTCACTTTGAAAGAGCTCAGTGTTTCTCTGTGGAGAGAGGAGAACCTTCCGAAAAACAACCATCTCTGCAGCACTCCACCAATCAGGCCTGCATGGTAGAGTGGCCAGACGGAAGCCACGCCTCAGTAAAAGGCAAATGGCAGCCTGTCTGGAGTTTGCCAAAAGGCACCTGAGGGACTCTCAGACCATAAGAAACAAACTCTCTGGTCTGATGAAACAAAGATTGAACTCTTTGGCCTGAATGCCAAGCGTCATGTCTGGAGGAAACCAGGCACCGCTCACCACCTGGCCAATACCATCCCTACAGTGAAACATGTTGGTGGCAGCATCATGCTGTGGGGATGTTTTTCAACGGCAGGAACTGGGAGACTAGTCAGGATCGAAGGAAAGATGAATGCAGCAATGTACAGAGACATCCTTAATGAAAACCTGTTCCAGAGAGCTCTGGACCTTAGACTGGGGCGATGGTTCATCTTTTAACAGGACAAGGAATCTAAGCACACAGGCCACATAACAAAGGAGTGGCTACAGACCAACTCTGTGAATGTCCTGGAGTGGCCCAGCCAGAGCCCAGACTTGAATGCGATTGAACATCTCTGGAGAGATCTGAAAATGGCTATGCTCCCCATCCAACCTGATGGAGCTTAAGAGGTAATGCAAAGAAGAATGGGAGAAATTGCTCAAAAATAGGTGTACCAAGCTTGTAGCATCATACTCAAAATGACTTGAGGCTGTAATTGGTGCTAAAGGTGCTTCAACAAAGTATTGAGCAAAAGCTGTGAATACTTACATACATGTGTTTTTTTTTTTTGTTTTTATCTTTAATAAATTGCAAAGATTTCAAAATGAACTTCTCTCACGTTGTCATTATGGGGTATTGTTTCTTGAGGAAAAAAATGAATTTAATCCATTTTGGAATAAGGCTGTAACATAAAATGTGGCAAAAGTTAAGCTCTGTGAGTACTTTCTGGATGCACTGCACCTGCCTTCCAGGAACCATCCCTGGCATTCTATACACAAGCTAGAGTTTTTATTAGATGGTAAAGATTTTGTATAAGTAAGTTGCTTTGAAAAAGCATATGTACATCATTAAAGCTGGAAAAGGTGTTCTGCAATATCCGTCATAACCAGGCACTGTAGTTAGACGTATTTCTATACACTTAGGGACTACTGTAGGAAACACTGTTCAAAGGAAATCTAATGATCCATTCTCAGTGGGCTGCTAGTTACTTCCTTTGTTTGTGTGGGTATTGCATTTAATTATTTGAGTTCTGTTTTGTCCAGGACTGTGTTCTATGCTTGCCCTAACATTTGTAGCCATTGTCATCTCTTTTAAACCTCCTTTGACTCTTGTGCAGCGAGGTACCCAAACATGAGGAAAAAGGGGATTGTTTATATGCTCTGGTCAGAAATTTGTACAATTTTTTCTGTTGTGTGATCAGTCCATATACTCTATATTGTGGCAGTGCGGTATCCAGCCACGGTCGAAATCCAGTTTATAACCCGGGATTCTCAACCAGACAGGTTGAGGGGCTCCAGAGGGTTTATTTGATGCAGAGGAAACTGGCTTTTTAGTTTCCTCATTTATTAGTAAAGTCTGTTTTGGGATCTGGAGATTTCTAAGTGATCTGGGAGGGATGAAATCTCCAATCCTGGGTCCATTTTTTCTGAACCCCCAGCACACTAATGGTACAGGTGTGTGCAGGGCTTTAAATAATGCAAGAATATTTTGGAAAGAGTCTGCAAGAGACGGACATAAGCCTGAAGTGGAAGGTCAGAGGAAAATTGTATGTACAAGCCAGGAGGCTGAATATTTGTTTGATGGTGGATACCCCTATGTGGGAAGCTTTATGGAGCTTTTTCTTTAAATAAAAGTGGGCTAAAACGGCCCTTAAAAAGAAAGCGAGTTGCTGTGTGCTTTAAAAAAGCTGTACCATTTTGATGCGAGTTCCCACAATATGAATACACTGACCAATGTTATTATTTTACGTAAACATTAAAGCAGAACCCCTGGCAATTGTCTAGATACATTGCTGTAATACAAATATGTGTACTGTTGACCTGCCAGTTTAGCCAACCATTCCTATGGCATGCACACCTCTGCTGGTCAGTAAGGTCATTCTGCTACATCTGGTTTATTAACACTGTCCTAGTCTGTGAATTAATAAACATACATTAGTTTCCTGATGGAATGAGCATGCATATTTTGTATGTTATATTTTGTACAGCAGCTTTACTATTTCTGATATCAATAGTACATCTTACATAGGAAATCACACAGGGCAAAATATCTGCTTTTAACAGAGCTATAGATAATTATTAGAGATGAGCGAATCGAAGCATCCGAAGTGGAATTCGAGTCGAATATCGGAAAAATTTCGATTCGTGCCGAATCCGAAAAACAGCCTAATTCGGACGCGCGAATCGAAATTTTTCCGAAAATGGCGGCTGACATGTGCGGCGACGGAGCGGGGATGTCGGGGAAGGCGCGCAGACAAGGCGCGCTGCCCCATAATGCATTCCTCAACGACATGTGATCGCATCAGCCAATCAGCAGCCAGCCAGCCAGCACTGTGTAATGGTCGAGGTATATATAGCGGCCATTTTGGAAATCTTCATTTGCCTGCAGTCATTGAACAGAGGCAGACCGCTCTGTACTAGGGACAGGGACAGAGTTAGGGCCACAGAAACGAGAATTGGGGACAGAGAGAAGTTACTTAGGGACAGAGAACCATTACTCAGGGACACAGACTTGTTAATGAGGGCCACAGAATCGTTATTTAGGGACAAAGAAACGCTAGTTAGGGCCACAGAATTCATACTCAGGGACAGACAGAATTGTTACTCAGTGCCAGAGAATTGTTACTTAGGGCCACAGAAACGTTATTAGGGCCACAGAATTTTTACTCAGGGACAGACAGAATTGTTACTGAGTGCCAGAGAATTGTTACTCAGGGACAGACAGAATTGTTACTGAGTGCCAGAGAATTCTTAGGGCCACAGAATTCATTCTCAGGGACAGACAGAATTGTTACTCAGGGACAGACAGAATTGTTACTGAGTGCCAGAGAATTGTTACTCAGGGACAGACAGAATTGTTACTGAGTGCCAGAGAATTGTTACTCAGGGACAGACAGAATTGTTACTGAGTGCCAGAGAATTGTTACTCAGGGACAGACAGAATTGTTACTGAGTGCCAGAGAATTGTTACTCAGGGACAGACAGAATTGTTACTGAGTGCCAGAGAATTGTTACTCGCACAGACACAAAATTGTTACTTGCACAGACACAGAATTGTTACTCGCACAGACACAGAATTGTTACTCAGGGCCACAGAATTCATACTCAGGGATAGACAGAATTGTTACTGAGTGCCAGAGAATTGTTACTCAGGGACAGACAGAATTGTTACTGAGTGCCAGAGAATTGTTACTCAGGGACAGACAGAATTGTTACTGAGTGCCAGAGAATTGTTACTCGCACAGACACAAAATTGTTACTTGCACAGACACAGAATTGTTACTCGCACAGACACAGAATTGTTACTCAGGGCCACAGAATTCATACTCAGGGACAGACAGAATTGTTACTGAGTGCCAGAGAATTGTTACTCAGGGACAGACAGAATTGTTACTGAGTGCCAGAGAATTGTTACTCAGGGACAGACAGAATTGTTACTGAGTGCCAGAGAATTGTTACTCGCACAGACACAAAATTGTTACTTGCACAGACACAGAATTGTTACTCGCACAGACACAGAATTGTTACTCAGGGCCACAGAATTCATACTCAGGGATAGACAGAATTGTTACTGAGTGCCAGAGAATTGTTACTCAGGGACAGACAGAATTGTTACTGAGTGCCAGAGAATTGTTACTCAGGGACAGACAGAATTGTTACTGAGTGCCAGAGAATTGTTACTCGCACAGACACAAAATTGTTACTTGCACAGACACAGAATTGTTACTCGCACAGACACAGAATTGTTACTCAGGGCCACAGAATTCATACTCAGGGACAGACAGAATTGTTACTGAGTGCCAGAGAATTGTTACTTAGGGACAGACAGAATTGTTACTGAGTGCCAGAGAATTGTTACTCAGGGACAGACAGAATTGTTACTGAGTGCCAGAGAATTGTTACTCGCACAGACACAAAATTGTTACTTGCACAGACACAGAATTGTTACTCGCACAGACACAGAATTGTTACTCAGGGCCACAGAATTCATACTCAGGGACAGACAGAATTGTTACTGAGTGCCAGAGAATTGTTACTCAGGGACAGACAGAATTGTTACTGAGTGCCAGAGAATTGTTACTCAGGGACAGACAGAATTGTTACTGAGTGCCAGAGAATTGTTACTCGCACAGACACAAAATTGTTACTTGCACAGACACAGAATTGTTACTCGCACAGACACAGAATTGTTACTCAGGGCCACAGAATTCATACTCAGGGACAGACAGAATTGTTACTGAGTGCCAGAGAATTGTTACTCAGGGACAGACAGAATTGTTACTGAGTGCCAGAGAATTGTTACTCAGGGACAGACAGAATTGTTACTGAGTGCCAGAGAATTGTTACTCAGGGACAGACAGAATTGTTACTGAGTGCCAGAGAATTGTTACTCAGGGACAGACAGAATTGTTACTGAGTGCCAGAGAATTGTTACTCGCACAGACACAAAATTGTTACTTGCACAGACACAGAATTGTTACTCGCACAGACACAGAATTGTTACTCAGGGCCACAGAATTCATACTCAGGGACAGACAGAATTGTTACTGAGTGCCAGAGAATTGTTACTCAGGGACAGACAGAATTGTTACTGAGTGCCAGAGAATTGTTACTCAGGGACAGACAGAATTGTTACTGAGTGCCAGAGAATTGTTACTCGCACAGACACAAAATTGTTACTTGCACAGACACAGAATTGTTGCTCGCACAGACACAGAATTGTTACTGAGTGCCAGAGAATTGTTACTCAGGGACAGACAGAATTGTTACTGAGTGCCAGAGAATTGTTACTCAGGGACAGACAGAATTGTTACTGAGTGCCAGAGAATTGTTACTCAGGGACAGACAGAATTGTTACTGAGTGCCAGAGAATTGTTACTCGCACAGACACAAAATTGTTACTTGCACAGACACAGAATTGTTACTCGCACAGACACAGAATTGTTACTCAGGGCCACAGAATTCATACTCAGGGACAGACAGAATTGTTACTGAGTGCCAGAGAATTGTTACTCAGGGACAGACAGAATTGTTACTGAGTGCCAGAGAATTGTTACTCGCACAGACACAAAATTGTTACTTGCACAGACACAGAATTGTTACTCGCACAGACACAGAATTGTTACTCAGGGCCACAGAATTCATACTCAGGGACAGACAGAATTGTTACTGAGTGCCAGAGAATTGTTACTCAGGGACAGACAGAATTGTTACTGAGTGCCAGAGAATTGTTACTCAGGGACAGACAGAATTGTTACTGAGTGCCAGAGAATTGTTACTCGCACAGACACAAAATTGTTACTTGCACAGACACAGAATTGTTACTCGCACAGACACAGAATTGTTACTCGCACAGACACAGAATTGTTACTCAGGGCCACAGAATTCATACTCAGGGACAGACAGAATTGTTACTGAGTGCCAGAGAATTGTTACTCAGGGACACCTAATCGTTGAATTAAATAGTATGTCAGACAACATGCAGAGGAGTGGCAGAGGAGGCAATGTTTTAGGAGCGAGCAGACGTGGCAGCAGAGGAAGGGGTCGAGGCAGCAGTATTCGCAGCCAGAGGCCAGTGCTCCCGGTGTCATCCAGCGGTCGTGTCTCCACCGACAACCCTGCCGTCATTGATTGGTTGGCTCGGTCGTCTTCCTCTTCCCAGGTCACCTCTGACACCTACAGCCAACGGTCGGTGGGTACGTCAGACACAACCGTTAGTTGGCATGGCCCGGGAGCAAGCCCACTGAAATCACGTGTCCTCTACCTGCCCCTGTCCTTTGCTGTTCCCTCACCAAGCGAAGTATCGCATGCTGTGGGCTCAGCCCCACTGTACAGTGAGGAAGAGCTAACAGAGGGCGGTCAGGAACGGGGGGAGACATCGGCCTTTTCAGCAGCCAAGCGAACAAGTACTGGCGAGGAGAGTGGCTCGGTAGCCGGTCTAGAGACAGGTCTGTCTCCTGACCCAGACGCAGCCGAGGGGGCTAGTAGTGAGGCGGAGACCCTACTTGATGATGAGGAGGTTGATCGCACTTGGCAGCCTCGTCGTCATCAGGCAATTTCTTCCGCATCATCAGGAGAAGAGGGTGGCAGCTTGGCAGCGAGCAAAACAGTCGGTGGGTTGCCCAGGAGACAGCAGCAGGGTCGCATCAGTGTCAGTGGAGCCAAACGTCCACGGAGTAGAGCACCAGCTCCACTGCAGCCTACCACCACGGCCAGTAGTGGTGCCGGTGCGCACGGAGGAAGTAGCAGTCAGCCAGTGAAGAGTAGCGGGGGCAAAGTTTCCTACTCGGTGGTGTGGCAATTTTTCCTCAAGCCGCCCGAGGAAGTAAACGTAGCCGTATGTCGACTATGTGGCCAGAAATGCAAGCGTGGCCAGGGGGCCCATGTTGGGACTACAGCGTTGCGTCAGCATATGCAGCGTCACCATTCGGTGGCCTGGGAAAACCGTGATAAACATACGGCGGTTCTGCCTGCCCCAGCCCCCGCTCCATCACCCGCTCCGTTACTTGCTCCATCACCCGACGTCGTCAATCGCCCTCTATCAGCCAGTCAAGGCTCCAACACCTCTGCTGAGGGGAGTTGTCGCTCGTTGGCATCTTCCGCTCGTTCAGATGCTCCTTCTCCTGCTACTCCTCTTCTCGGATTCCGTCAACAGTCTTTCTTGGAATCCGTATCCAAGAGACAACAGTTTGCGAGCACGCACCCGACGGTGCAAAAGCTGAACGTCCTCCTGTCCAAGTTGCTGGTGCTGCAGTCCCTCCCTTTCCAACTGGTGGACTCAGCACCTTTCCGAGAAATGATGGCTTGTGCCGCGCCGCGGTGGAGAGTGCCAAGCCGTCATTTCTTTGCCCAAAAGGCAGTGCCAGCCCTGCATTCACATGTAGAAGAGATGGTGGGCCAGTCTTTGAGCATGTCGGTCTCTGCCAAAGTGCACGGCAGCGCCGACGTGTGGAGCTGTAACTACGGTCAGGGACAGTACATGTCATTTACGGCCCACTGGGTGAACGTGGTGCCGGCACAGCCGCACCAGCAACTTGGACAGGTCACGACGCTTTTGCCTCCACGTTTGCACGTCCTTGGTCCAGCAAGCATGTCCGCCTCTACCACCTCTTTTTCCGCCGTGTCCTCAGCCGCCACCCCCGTGCCAAGTCCCATTACCCGACCGGCATATCACATGTGCAGGGCGCAACGGTGTCACGCTGTGCTGCACCTGGTATGCCTTGGCGAACGTAGTCACACAGGGGAGGAACTGCTGAGTGTAATGAACAGAGAAATCGACAGATGGCTGTCTCCGCGCAAACTAAAAATCGGAACCATGTTGACTGACAACGGAAAGAACATGGTGTCTGCTCTGCGTCAAGGAAGGTTGTGCCATGCGCCATGCATGGCTCACGTGTTCAATCTGGTTGTCAAGCGGTTCCTAAAATCCACCATCCCACTGCAAGACATCCTTAAAATGTCACGTAAACTGTGCATGCATTTCAGCCATTCCTACACCGCAAAGAACACCCTCATTGAGCTGCAGCGGCAGAACGGAATTCCACAGCATCGCCTGATCTGCGACGTTGCAACAAGGTGGAATTCAACCCTACACATGTTAGACCGCCTTTACGAGCAGCGAAAGGCCATCACCGATTTCCTGATGTTACAAGCGGATAAAGGTACTCCCCTGTGTAACTTAGATGTCAGCCATTGGCAGCTCATGCGTGACACCTGCCGCTTGCTCAGGCCCTTTGAGGAGGCCACGCTATTCGTGAGTCGGCAGGACTATGGGATGAACGACGTCATTCCTCTGTTGCACGTCCTGGAACAAATGCTGTTAACAATGGCTGGTCAGGGTGCGGTAGACGTGGCGCACAGATCTCAACGCCACATGACCCCTGTGGGGGCAGGACAGGAAGAAGAGGAGGAGGTAGAGGAGGACATTTGTGCTCAGGAATTATTGAGTGAAATGGGTGGTTTTTCCACTCAGCGGACAGGAGTGGAGGAGCAGGAGCATCTGGTAGAGGAGGAGGAGGAGGAGACAGAGGACCCAGACGCACCGTGGCAGTATGCTGTGGAGATGGAGGCAGGGAGTCCCTCGCATTCCTTGGCACAAATGGCCCATAGCATGCTCGGTTGCTTGCGTAGCGACAGCCGAATAATAACCATCAGACAGAGGGATGACTTTTGGCTGTCCACCTTGTTGGACCCTCGCTACCGGTCCAAAATGGTGGCCTTTTTCACACCTGCTGAGAGGGAGGCCAAAATTACGTACTATAAAAACCACCTATGTAGTCAGTTGGTCTCTGCCTTTGTGCGCCAACGTCCATCCTCAGACACTGTGGGCCCTGTGCGCTCGCGTTCCGCTGGCATGGCAGCAGGGGAGGGGTGGGGTGGTAGGAGCAGTGGCAGCTCCACCAGCAGCGGCTGCCTCAGTCTGCAGTCGATGATGAGTAGCTTTCTTCACCAGCGCAGTGAGGAAACTACTAACCAGCCGCAGCAGCAGCAGCAGCATCAGGTGGACCTGGAGCAGGAGCTCAAACAACAGGCTTGGGCCTACTTGGACAGCACCCTGCCAACCGAGGTAGACAATCCCCTTGACTACTGGGCAACGAAACTTGACCTTTGGCCCCAACTAGCTGAATTTGCCCTTGAAAGGCTGTCATGCCCGGCCAGTAGCGTGGCATCGGAGCGCGTGTTTAGTGCGGCAGGAGGTATTGTAACTCCGCGGAGGACACGACTGTCCACCCAAAGTGTGGAGAGACTCACGTTTGTGAAAATGAATCAGGCGTGGATTAGTCTGGATTTCAAACCACCAGTTCCTGACACAACTGACTAAATCCGCCATGAATCATGCCTCAAACATGTGCCACTTTCAGGTCTCCTCACACACTGCTGGTGTGTTACATTTTTTGACATAGGGTGCAGGCAGATTACGGGCCTCACATAGCTGCTGCCAGGCCCCTAATCTGCCATGGGCCCCTATATACCGCCTCCTCATGCTGCTGCCAAGTCCAGAGTCTCTCATGGGTCCCTGTACGGCCTCCCATTGCTGCTGTCTCCATCGCCACACTCTGCTGCCATGTGCCACTTTCAGGTCTCTTCACACTGCTGGTGTGTTAAATTTTTTGACATAGGGTGCAGGCAGATTACGGGCCTCACATAGCTGCTGCCAGGCCCCTAATCTGCCATGGGCCCCTATATACCGCCTCCTCATGCTGCTGCCAAGTCCAGAGTCTGTCATGGGTCCCTGTATGGCCTCCCATTGCTGCTGTCTCCATCGCCACACTCTGCCATGTGCCACTTTCAGGTCTCCTCACACACTGCTGGTGTGTTACATTTTTTGACATAGGGTGCAGGCAGATTACGGGCCTCACATAGCTGCTGCCAGGCCCCTAATCTGCCATGGGCCCCTATATACCGCCTCCTCATGCTGCTGCCAAGTCCAGAGTCTCTCATGGGTCCCTGTACGGCCTCCCATTGCTGCTGTCTCCATCGCCACACTCTGCTGCCATGTGCCACTTTCAGGTCTCTTCACACTGCTGGTGTGTTAAATTTTTTGACATAGGGTGCAGGCAGATTACGGGCCTCACATAGCTGCTGCCAGGCCCCTAATCTGCCATGGGCCCCTATATACCGCCTCCTCATGCTGCTGCCAAGTCCAGAGTCTGTCATGGGTCCCTGTATGGCCTCCCATTGCTGCTGTCTCCATCGCCACACTCTGCTGCCATGTGCCACTTTCAGGTCTCTTCACACTGCTGGTGTGTTAAATTTTTTGACATAGGGTGCAGGCAGATTACGGGCCTCACATAGCTGCTGCCAGGCCCCTAATCTGCCATGGGCCCCTATATACCGCCTCCTCATGCTGCTGCCAAGTCCAGAGTCTCTCATGGGTCCCTGTACGGCCTCCCATTGCTGCTGTCTCCATCGCCACACTCTGCTGCCATGTGCCACTTTCAGGTCTCTTCACACTGCTGGTGTGTTAAATTTTTTGACATAGGGTGCAGGCAGATTACGGGCCTCACATAGCTGCTGCCAGGCCCCTAATCTGCCATGGGCCCCTATATACCGCCTCCTCATGCTGCTGCCAAGTCCAGAGTCTGTCATGGGTCCCTGTATGGCCTCCCATTGCTGCTGTCTCCATCGCCACACTCTGCTGCCATGTGCCACTTTCAGGTCTCTTCACACTGCTGGTGTGTTAAATTTTTTGACATAGGGTGCAGGCAGATTACGGGCCTCACATAGCTGCTGCCAGGCCCCTAATCTGCCATGGGCCCCTATATACCGCCTCCTCATGCTGCTGCCAAGTCTAGAGTCTGTCATGGGTCCCTGTACGGCCTCCCATTGCTGCTGTCTCCATCGCCACACTCTGCTGCCATGTGCCACTTTCAGGTCTCCTCACACTGCTGGTGTGTAGAATTTTTTGACATAGGGTGCTGGCAGATTATGGGCCTCCTATAGCTGCTGCCAGGCCCCTAATCTGCCATAGGCCCCTATATACCGCCTCCTCATGCTGCTGCCAGGTCCAGAGTCTCTCATGGGTCCCTGTACGGCCTCCCATTGCTGCTGTCTCCATCGCCACACTCTGCCATGTGCCACTTTCAGGTCTCCTCACACACTGCTGGTGTGTTACATTTTTTGACATAGGGTGCAGGCAGATTACGGGCCTCACATAGCTGCTGCCAGGCCCCTAATCTGCCATGGGCCCCTATATACCGCCTCCTCATGCTGCTGCCAAGTCCAGAGTCTCTCATGGGTCCCTGTACGGCCTCCCATTGCTGCTGTCTCCATCGCCACACTCTGCTGCCATGTGCCACTTTCAGGTCTCTTCACACTGCTGGTGTGTTAAATTTTTTGACATAGGGTGCAGGCAGATTACGGGCCTCACATAGCTGCTGCCAGGCCCCTAATCTGCCATGGGCCCCTATATACCGCCTCCTCATGCTGCTGCCAAGTCCAGAGTCTGTCATGGGTCCCTGTATGGCCTCCCATTGCTGCTGTCTCCATCGCCACACTCTGCCATGTGCCACTTTCAGGTCTCCTCACACACTGCTGGTGTGTTACATTTTTTGACATAGGGTGCAGGCAGATTACGGGCCTCACATAGCTGCTGCCAGGCCCCTAATCTGCCATGGGCCCCTATATACCGCCTCCTCATGCTGCTGCCAAGTCCAGAGTCTCTCATGGGTCCCTGTACGGCCTCCCATTGCTGCTGTCTCCATCGCCACACTCTGCTGCCATGTGCCACTTTCAGGTCTCTTCACACTGCTGGTGTGTTAAATTTTTTGACATAGGGTGCAGGCAGATTACGGGCCTCACATAGCTGCTGCCAGGCCCCTAATCTGCCATGGGCCCCTATATACCGCCTCCTCATGCTGCTGCCAAGTCCAGAGTCTGTCATGGGTCCCTGTATGGCCTCCCATTGCTGCTGTCTCCATCGCCACACTCTGCTGCCATGTGCCACTTTCAGGTCTCTTCACACTGCTGGTGTGTTAAATTTTTTGACATAGGGTGCAGGCAGATTACGGGCCTCACATAGCTGCTGCCAGGCCCCTAATCTGCCATGGGCCCCTATATACCGCCTCCTCATGCTGCTGCCAAGTCCAGAGTCTCTCATGGGTCCCTGTACGGCCTCCCATTGCTGCTGTCTCCATCGCCACACTCTGCTGCCATGTGCCACTTTCAGGTCTCTTCACACTGCTGGTGTGTTAAATTTTTTGACATAGGGTGCAGGCAGATTACGGGCCTCACATAGCTGCTGCCAGGCCCCTAATCTGCCATGGGCCCCTATATACCGCCTCCTCATGCTGCTGCCAAGTCCAGAGTCTGTCATGGGTCCCTGTATGGCCTCCCATTGCTGCTGTCTCCATCGCCACACTCTGCTGCCATGTGCCACTTTCAGGTCTCTTCACACTGCTGGTGTGTTAAATTTTTTGACATAGGGTGCAGGCAGATTACGGGCCTCACATAGCTGCTGCCAGGCCCCTAATCTGCCATGGGCCCCTATATACCGCCTCCTCATGCTGCTGCCAAGTCCAGAGTCTCTCATGGGTCCCTGTACGGCCTCCCATTGCTGCTGTCTCCATCGCCACACTCTGCTGCCATGTGCCACTTTCAGGTCTCTTCACACTGCTGGTGTGTTAAATTTTTTGACATAGGGTGCAGGCAGATTACGGGCCTCACATAGCTGCTGCCAGGCCCCTAATCTGCCATGGGCCCCTATATACCGCCTCCTCATGCTGCTGCCAAGTCCAGAGTCTGTCATGGGTCCCTGTATGGCCTCCCATTGCTGCTGTCTCCATCGCCACACTCTGCTGCCATGTGCCACTTTCAGGTCTCTTCACACTGCTGGTGTGTTAAATTTTTTGACATAGGGTGCAGGCAGATTACGGGCCTCACATAGCTGCTGCCAGGCCCCTAATCTGCCATGGGCCCCTATATACCGCCTCCTCATGCTGCTGCCAAGTCTAGAGTCTGTCATGGGTCCCTGTACGGCCTCCCATTGCTGCTGTCTCCATCGCCACACTCTGCTGCCATGTGCCACTTTCAGGTCTCCTCACACTGCTGGTGTGTAGAATTTTTTGACATAGGGTGCTGGCAGATTATGGGCCTCCTATAGCTGCTGCCAGGCCCCTAATCTGCCATAGGCCCCTATATACCGCCTCCTCATGCTGCTGCCAGGTCCAGAGTCTCTCATGGGTCCCTGTACGGCCTCCCATTGCTGCTGTCTCCATCGCCACACTCTGCCATGTGCCACTTTCAGGTCTCCTCACACACTGCTGGTGTGTTACATTTTTTGACATAGGGTGCAGGCAGATTACGGGCCTCACATAGCTGCTGCCAGGCCCCTAATCTGCCATGGGCCCCTATATACCGCCTCCTCATGCTGCTGCCAAGTCCAGAGTCTCTCATGGGTCCCTGTACGGCCTCCCATTGCTGCTGTCTCCATCGCCACACTCTGCTGCCATGTGCCACTTTCAGGTCTCTTCACACTGCTGGTGTGTTAAATTTTTTGACATAGGGTGCAGGCAGATTACGGGCCTCACATAGCTGCTGCCAGGCCCCTAATCTGCCATGGGCCCCTATATACCGCCTCCTCATGCTGCTGCCAAGTCTAGAGTCTGTCATGGGTCCCTGTACGGCCTCCCATTGCTGCTGTCTCCATCGCCACACTCTGCTGCCATGTGCCACTTTCAGGTCTCCTCACACTGCTGGTGTGTAGAATTTTTTGACATAGGGTGCTGGCAGATTATGGGCCTCCTATAGCTGCTGCCAGGCCCCTAATCTGCCATAGGCCCCTATATACCGCCTCCTCATGCTGCTGCCAGGTCCAGAGTCTCTCATGGGTCCCTGTACGGCCTCCCATTGCTGCTGTCTCCATCGCCACACTCTGCCATGTGCCACTTTCAGGTCTCCTCACACACTGCTGGTGTGTTACATTTTTTGACATAGGGTGCAGGCAGATTACGGGCCTCACATAGCTGCTGCCAGGCCCCTAATCTGCCATGGGCCCCTATATACCGCCTCCTCATGCTGCTGCCAAGTCCAGAGTCTCTCATGGGTCCCTGTACGGCCTCCCATTGCTGCTGTCTCCATCGCCACACTCTGCTGCCATGTGCCACTTTCAGGTCTCTTCACACTGCTGGTGTGTTAAATTTTTTGACATAGGGTGCAGGCAGATTACGGGCCTCACATAGCTGCTGCCAGGCCCCTAATCTGCCATGGGCCCCTATATACCGCCTCCTCATGCTGCTGCCAAGTCCAGAGTCTGTCATGGGTCCCTGTATGGCCTCCCATTGCTGCTGTCTCCATCGCCACACTCTGCTGCCATGTGCCACTTTCAGGTCTCTTCACACTGCTGGTGTGTTAAATTTTTTGACATAGGGTGCAGGCAGATTACGGGCCTCACATAGCTGCTGCCAGGCCCCTAATCTGCCATGGGCCCCTATATACCGCCTCCTCATGCTGCTGCCAAGTCCAGAGTCTCTCATGGGTCCCTGTACGGCCTCCCATTGCTGCTGTCTCCATCGCCACACTCTGCTGCCATGTGCCACTTTCAGGTCTCTTCACACTGCTGGTGTGTTAAATTTTTTGACATAGGGTGCAGGCAGATTACGGGCCTCACATAGCTGCTGCCAGGCCCCTAATCTGCCATGGGCCCCTATATACCGCCTCCTCATGCTGCTGCCAAGTCCAGAGTCTGTCATGGGTCCCTGTATGGCCTCCCATTGCTGCTGTCTCCATCGCCACACTCTGCTGCCATGTGCCACTTTCAGGTCTCTTCACACTGCTGGTGTGTTAAATTTTTTGACATAGGGTGCAGGCAGATTACGGGCCTCACATAGCTCCTGCCAGGCCCCTAATCTGCCATGGGCCCCTATATACCGCCTCCTCATGCTGCTGCCAAGTCTAGAGTCTGTCATGGGTCCCTGTACGGCCTCCCATTGCTGCTGTCTCCATCGCCACACTCTGCTGCCATGTGCCACTTTCAGGTCTCCTCACACTGCTGGTGTGTAGAATTTTTTGACATAGGGTGCTGGCAGATTATGGGCCTCCTATAGCTGCTGCCAGGCCCCTAATCTGCCATAGGCCCCTATATACCGCCTCCTCATGCTGCTGCCAGGTCCAGAGTCTCTCATGGGTCCCTGTACGGCCTCCCATTGCTGCTGTCTCCATCGCCACACTCTGCCATGTGCCACTTTCAGGTCTCCTCACACACTGCTGGTGTGTAGAATTTTTTGACATAGGGTGCTGGCAGATTATGGGCCTCCTATAGCTGCTGCCAGGCCCCTAATCTGCCATAGGCCCCTATATACCGCTTCCTCATGCTGCTGCCAGGTCCAGAGTCTCTCATGGGTCCCTGTACGGCCTCCCATTGCTGCTGTCTCCATCGCCACACTCTGCCATGTGCCACTTTCAGGTCTCCTCACACACTGCTGGTGTGTTACATTTTTTGACATAGGGTGCAGGCAGATTACGGGCCTCACATAGCTGCTGCCAGGCCCCTAATCTGCCATGGGCCCCTATATACCGCCTCCTCATGCTGCTGCCAAGTCCAGAGTCTGTCATGGGTCCCTGTATGGCCTCCCATTGCTGCTGTCTCCATCGCCACACTCTGCTGCCATGTGCCACTTTCAGGTCTCTTCACACTGCTGGTGTGTTAAATTTTTTGACATAGGGTGCAGGCAGATTACGGGCCTCACATAGCTGCTGCCAGGCCCCTAATCTGCCATGGGCCCCTATATACCGCCTCCTCATGCTGCTGCCAAGTCCAGAGTCTCTCATGGGTCCCTGTACGGCCTCCCATTGCTGCTGTCTCCATCGCCACACTCTGCTGCCATGTGCCACTTTCAGGTCTCTTCACACTGCTGGTGTGTTAAATTTTTTGACATAGGGTGCAGGCAGATTACGGGCCTCACATAGCTGCTGCCAGACATGTAATCTGCCATGGGCCCCCGTACCGACTCCTCATGCTGTGACGTTGCAACAAGGTGGAATTCAACCCTACATATGTTAGACCGCCTTTACGAACAGCTAAAGGCCATCACAGATTTCCTGATGTTAAAAGCGGATAAAGGTACTCCCTGTGTAACTTAGATGTCAGCCATTGGCAGCTCATGTGTGACACCTGCGCTTGCTCAGGCCCTTTGAGGAGGCCACGCTATTCGTGAGTCGGCAGGACTATGGGATGAATGAGGTCAAATCGGCCATGGGCCCCCGTACCGCCTGTTCACGCTGATGCTGGTCCCACAGTGTGACCTGGGTCCCTGTACGGCCTTCCATTGCTTCCACTCTGCCATGTGCCACTTTGAAATCTCCTCACACTCCTGCGGTTGTCCATTTTGTCATAGGTTGCTGGCAGATTACAGGCCTTCCATAGGTGCCACCAAGCCCCATATCGGCCATGGGCCCCCGTACCGCCTGGTCACGCTGCTGCTGGGCCCATAGTGTGACCTGGGTCCCTGTACCGCCTCCCATTGCTCCCACTCTGCCATGTGCCACTTTCAGGTCTCCTCACACACTGCTGGTGTGTTACATTTTTTGACATAGGGTGCAGGCAGATTACGGGCCTCACATAGCTGCTGCCAGGCCCCTAATCTGCCATGGGCCCCTATATACCGCCTCCTCATGCTGCTGCCAAGTCCAGAGTCTGTCATGGGTCCCTGTATGGCCTCCCATTGCTGCTGTCTCCATCGCCACACTCTGCTGCCATGTGCCACTTTCAGGTCTCTTCACACTGCTGGTGTGTTAAATTTTTTGACATAGGGTGCAGGCAGATTACGGGCCTCACATAGCTGCTGCCAGGCCCCTAATCTGCCATGGGCCCCTATATACCGCCTCCTCATGCTGCTGCCAAGTCCAGAGTCTCTCATGGGTCCCTGTACGGCCTCCCATTGCTGCTGTCTCCATCGCCACACTCTGCTGCCATGTGCCACTTTCAGGTCTCTTCACACTGCTGGTGTGTTAAATTTTTTGACATAGGGTGCAGGCAGATTACGGGCCTCACATAGCTGCTGCCAGACATGTAATCTGCCATGGGCCCCCGTACCGACTCCTCATGCTGTGACGTTGCAACAAGGTGGAATTCAACCCTACATATGTTAGACCGCCTTTACGAACAGCTAAAGGCCATCACAGATTTCCTGATGTTAAAAGCGGATAAAGGTACTCCCTGTGTAACTTAGATGTCAGCCATTGGCAGCTCATGTGTGACACCTGCGCTTGCTCAGGCCCTTTGAGGAGGCCACGCTATTCGTGAGTCGGCAGGACTATGGGATGAATGAGGTCAAATCGGCCATGGGCCCCCGTACCGCCTGTTCACGCTGATGCTGGTCCCACAGTGTGACCTGGGTCCCTGTACGGCCTTCCATTGCTTCCACTCTGCCATGTGCCACTTTGAAATCTCCTCACACTCCTGCGGTTGTCCATTTTGTCATAGGTTGCTGGCAGATTACAGGCCTTCCATAGGTGCCACCAAGCCCCATATCGGCCATGGGCCCCCGTACCGCCTGGTCACGCTGCTGCTGGGCCCATAGTGTGACCTGGGTCCCTGTACCGCCTCCCATTGCTCCCACTCTGCCATGTGCCACTTTCAGGTCTCCTCACGCTCCTGCTGGTTTCCATTTTGTCATAGGTTGCTGTATGGCCTCCCATTGCTGCTGCCTCCACCGCCACACTGTGGCTCCAAACACTGGTTTTGGCCCCGTGACTGGCCAAAGGAGTGAAGTGTGCAGTGATTCTAAGATCGACGGCACTCATCTGCATGTCATACTGACAGACAGTATTATTTCTCTTCCCCAGCAGACTCCAAGGGCATTTAAATTAAAGGTACAGTGTTCTGCACTAATATTAAGTCTCTCTGAAGCCTAGAAACACCCTTTTTTAAGTTAAATTCACAGCGAATTTATTCGACTCGAATCGAATATTGTCCACGAATTCGCCGAATCAGTCGAATCGAATTTTTCATTTCTTCGCTCATCTCTAATAATTATATACCTCTCATTGATGTAACAATGCATGAGAGCTCATTGATCTTATAGTAAACAAAAAAACGCAGCTGATGAAAACGTAAAGTGAACCCATGGTCTGGATATGGACATTCAAGTATTTATACATTCTTAAAAAACAGTAAATAAGCTTTAAAACAAGCTGTTACTCCACTAGCTATCTTTCGGAAACTTTATAGACCAATTTGCGTTTATGTATGGCAAGGCAATCAACCTATATGTTCTTAAAAGATTTGACTGACCAGTTATTTGTGTGGAAGGAAGGGTTACCCAGATATGAAATACTTATTACATAATGGCAGCTTTGGATCAAGTGAGATACAGGTTTAATGGCCCCAACGACAAACGCTGGTGTCTGTTAGAAACAAAGGCAGTACCAGACGCAGCATACCTTTATACCTTATTTCTTCTGCTATACTTAGACATCATCCCTTGATTCCTTACACTACAACACAGGTGAAGGTACAGTATATACATGGGAACAACATACACAAGCTAACATGAGGTGGAAGACATAATATCCCTTCCAGTGCCTATTACAATATTTGAATTTCTTATTTCAAAGCTTAACCTTTCCCCATAGTTGGAAAAAGGTATTACTTGATTAGACGACATACAGGTGAAAAAAAAAACACTAGTCCCATTTTAATATTTAGTCTCACACTCTGTGCTGATCAGTAAGGAATACTTCACATATCTCAGATTGTCTCACTATGTACAACACTATAGGCACACTGTTTATTTTACTGTCTCTTTACAGTTTAAAGAGATTTTCTTTTAATTGTCACCACTTTTGTGGGAGGATGAATTTAACAACATTTCTACATAGACCCAATGGATGCAAGCTATTAGTAGCAATATAATATGTTCTAAATTACTAGGAGAAATATTACGCTGATATTATACCCCTTGCATTTTAGCAAAATTATCGCATTCAGGTAACAATCTATGTTGGAGGGGTGGTTTTAAGCGGGCATCCTACATCAGGGGCGGACTGACAACTCATGGGGTCCCCAGGCAATAGGGGATCATGGGGCCCCTGTGTCCTTGCCCAAACTCAAAAAAGCCTATGAAAAAGGTACCAGAGGCATCTCATGGGGCCCCCTACTGACTCCAGGCCCTCAGGCAGTGCCTGAGTTTCCAAATGGTCAGCCCGCCCCTCTCCTACATCACAATATTTGGCAGTGTAAACCCTTCAAAAGATATTGAAATGCAGTATTTCAGTCATTCTTAAGTTCCACTGGTAATTTTGTAACTCCCTCTGTAGAGTTTGCACTCCTAAACATTGACATAGTTAGGATTCTCTCAGTCTTTGAACCTTTCTCCGTGAATATACATTTTAAAGTCAGACTTTATATAACAAAGAGATGGAAGGGAAACATAGTTCCAAACCTGACAGACATCATCATGAAAGGGAGATAAAAACTGTGTCTATGTAAGAATGATAGCTCATACTTTAGACCTTAGGGCTAATTTCCATAGGGAATGGGATTTTTGGTTGTTGTACCCTCAATGTCATGTATTCCCATTATTAGCTTGATACCTTAAAGATTTTTTAATGTACACTTTTCAGCAATTTTCAAGTTCATGTACCTCCTTGGGTGGTTATTGGTTAATTTTTTTTTGTATGTTTAATTCCTTGGTATATACATTTTTGACAAAACTAAGGTGTTAACATTGGAAACCATTGTATAATTCACAACCAATTATTTTGTAACTCTCACTGTTTGTCAAAAAGGCTCTGCATCAATATATTTCCTTCATTTTTGTAATTGAAAAAAAGACCCACTGGCCTCTGTAGCTGAAGGATCTACCTCAATGTTCCCAGCAAAAGCACTAAAGTTGAAGTTGTTTAAAGGGGACATTCAGGCAAAACCTCAATAACCCTAAACCTACTCCCCACCCCATTCTAAGCCTAATCTATCTTACCCTGTAAGGAAAAGATTGCTATACTTACCTGTCCTGAAGCTGCTCTGGTGCAGTTCCCAGCGGCTGCTTCTGTGTAGAGAGAGAAATCCGACAATGGCTGGTAAATGAAGAGGAGATGACATCACCCATAGACTTACTATGGGGCATCTGTTGTTGGCTGCTGACAGCTCAACCTGCGACTGGACCAGAGCAGCTTCAGAATAAGTAAGTATAGCATTCTCTTCTTTACAATGTTAGATAGATTAGGCTTAGAATGGGGTCAGGAGTCAGTTTAGTGTTAGTGAGGTTTTGGCTGACCATCCACTTTGTGTTTCCCTCTACGTTGCTCAGCTCACCTTATTTTTCCACCTAGCATTGGCTTGACAACTTTTCATCCATGAAATGCTGATGTAGAACAGGTGCTGTGGGAAAGGGAGCAGAGTGAAGTGATCTGCTTAGAGAGCTGACTTAAACAATTTCAGCTAATGCTTCTGCTGTAAATTTTGGGGATGATTAGCTCCACGGTGCATGCAGCTACAAATGTCTGTAATGACATGCTTTTACTGTTAAGTATGTGCAAATACTTGAAAGTTCATTACCTGGCCAAAGGCACACTTTAAATGAGATATTCCATCAGGTCTGTATTTATATTACTGCATTAGTAACAATGAGACATATTAACAGACGGCTACTGCTGACTCTGAATACAGGTATGGTTTCCCGGCCTGTGTGTACACTGTGATTTTCTTTCATCTAATTACTTTCATGCTGATCTGCAGACATCACTGTGAGCAGGACTATTTCCACAAATAGTGGTGCCTAACGCAGTATATGGAGAGTGGGCCTTAATGCAATGTTTATGCTTCACTACATTCTCTGGTGTCAGATGACTTATTGTGCTAGCCTTGGTGTCATCAGTGTCGGTTTGCTATGCCTAAAAATATGCACAACCAGAAATTAGCATCTAAAAATGTATATTGCTAACCGTGGGGTTATTAAGTGTATAATGTCTAGTGCATAAATCAGTCTTCTATCTTTTGATATCAAGTTATGATGCTCATATGTCAGTATATGCATAATTGTTGCACTTGCCATATATTCAGGGAAATTTGTAAAGGGTGCTGTAGGCACACCTTGAAATTCCGTTGGGGCGCAGTTCCATAAGTGTCGGTGCTTTTGCCGAACTCATGCATCTGTCATAGTAAGATACTGCACAAGACTTTGTGTCTGCGCTGGGGAAGGAGTGCCCATATTGGACACGCCTCCCCTTAGTGCACTCACTCCCGCCCTCCTTCCCCAAACGCTGCACCCATCACACTGACAGGCACATGGCCGAAGAGTTTTGTCCTATTGGTGGCTTGATGGGGAACTGAAAGACTAGTTCCCTATGAGCTCCACTCCACTTTTGGATTGACAACACACAGGAGTGGGTGGACCTTTAGCTGCTATTTAGTCCAATGGCAGCTTTCCAACCTGCCCACTGCTGTGCATTGTCAATCTCTCTTAGTTCCCCATCAGGTTCTGCCTACTCAGTGGCAAGTCATTTCCCAAATATAGGCATTGCCTATAGTTGGCTAATCACATCAGCAGTATCCCCAACCCTTTTGTTTACATTTAGCTTTCAGCCCTGCGGGGATAGAGAACTGTGCTGGGAAGCTGTCACATACATGACAGGTCTTAATTACCGTAAACTGGCTCCACCTCTTCACATTTTAACCTCCTTTGGTATATATACCTGGTCCCTGGAGCACAGAAATCCTCTTCTTTGCTCTTTTAACATCATCACAGGTGCTGAAGTAGTCTTCTCAGTGTGGAAATCGGGAGGAGAGACCCAAGAGGGCACACTATGTCACTTTCTACTGACACAGGGCACCTTGGAGTGCCATGCTAGCTGTACACCCCAAGTGGTATAGACAGTAATATGCATTCAGTCACAAGGCCTGGAGGTACAGCTGGGCCTGTCCTGTAACTGATTAGCAGTGAGAAAGGGGGTTGTCAACAGTGACACAACTTACACATGCTTTTCTATAGCCCTAGTGGCTACAGGAGCTGGATAGGGTGACAACATTGCAGTGGCCGAACTGCAAGAGAGTCAGAGGTGTAATCCTGTCAAAGGAAGTACTTCTCCCTGATAGGTTCACCATGCATTTATTACAGAAATTGAGTATTAAAAATATTCAGTTGGATTGTGTGCATGTATGAAATGCTTTAAACTTCAAGCTCAAGTCATTCTCTCCTCCCGCAGTGGAGCACTGATAAAAATCAAGAATCTGTATACCTCCCTTTGTTACAAGCGTCTTCAACCAGGTCTAATGACATCATAGGCCATCTTTGCCCTTTTCTTAAACTGGGGATGGACAGATCCTAAATGCTGCACAGAGAAGCACTATGTAATCACTCTGTGCAGCATGTTCCCTGAGTCTGGATGGGTGGAACCTTGATGCCCTGGGCTCACAGAAAGTGAACTGAATGGAGCAGGGCTTTACAGCTGCAGGGTCTGCTTTAATATTTTTTTTTTATAGTTCCACTTTAATAAAAGGAATATGTAGCCACAGAGTTTGAACCTTTAAAAACAAATTAGCAGCGCAGAACACATATTTCTGTTGTTGCCCAGTACAGTAACCAAGCCACATATTTAAATGGGCAAATAATGTGGTTAAAAAAGAGTTCCACTCCTTTTTTTTCCCCTCTAGTTTTAATATTTAGGTATAGAACTTACCCCCAAAAGAGCCGCTGATGTATGGGACCCCTGATTCTGGATGACAACGATCCTTCTGGCAATGCCAAACCCTCTGATATGCCAAGGCTAGAAAAGGGTGATTTATTTGTGCTAGGTACCTAACAAGGAAACAATAACAAACAGCAACATCAGTAAACAAAAATGAAATAAACTAATCTATACAATGCAACAAATCATGAGAGGACCAAATATTTCTGTACCTAAGCCCTAAATATAGGGGGTCCTAACTAAAGGCAGTAATACAAGCTAGAAGGTCCTTGAGCCACTCCAAACCCTCCTACTGGCCAGTGTGGTATAAAACTCTGGGGCCTAGACTCCTGCTTTGGAGCTCTCAGATCTATTTGTATCCCACAGTTAAGGGGGTTAGTCCCCAAACAAGTTAGGGTGGCACTGTCCTTTTCAGAAGAGATTTAGAAGGTTCTGGCCAGTGGCCTCTCAGCACTATGCAGTCTGTTAAGAAGCCTCCTCTATGCTCTCTGATGACCGGAACATGTGGCGATGGTGCCAACTCTGGTATCGGCAATCTCTCACAAATCCAGTAATGTTTCTATCCTCCAATTCAACTCACTGGATCTCTTCGACAGCCTCTGTGTGAATGCAACAACACAGTCTCACTCTGACACCATGGCAGACTCTTGCAACAGCAGCGTTTCCAACTCCGCGGTACCTTCCAAGAGTCAGCTTGGGAGCCTGCAAGAACCCTAGCTTATCCTTTCTGTAGCACACCATCCTCCTGGGACTTATAGTCCCATGCAGTTCTTCACCTAATAGAGGCCCACTCCTGGGGATTAGATCCCCCACAGTTCCAAGGGGCTGCCAGCAGTCTTTCAGAGTTCCCAGGCTGCCCTGCAGCCAATCACAGTTTCCTCTGTATACTATACATTGGGACAGGCTCTCGTCTAGTGGCCCACCCTGGCTGCAACTGCAGCCCTATCACAGTAACTTTGTCCTCTGTTTTTCTTGTTTCATTTCCCCCTCATATATAATCAGTAGCTTCTTGTTTAATAACTCAGCATATTAGGATATCCTTGTACAGGTGCCAGACTGGAGTCTACCTCTCCCGGGAACAGACACTCCTTCATTCACATGTGGCCAGGAAGAGGTAACAGATGCTGTCTGAAGTGTCACAGCCCAGTTTAAGGCTAGGTTCACACCTATGCAATTTACATTTGATCCGTTTCTGCAGTGCGTTTTGCTGTGGATTTGTGTTTTTGCACATGTGTTCTTGACGCGTATATGCCGCATTGTTGATGTGTTTTGCGTTTTTTTTTCCTTGTTGCTAGGCAGAATCACAAAGGTGGCAAAATGCATCAAAAACGCACTACATGTTTTTCTGCAGTGTTTCCATTGAAGTCTATAGAACCAAAAATGCAACAAAGTTTGCTGAGCGCTGTACATTATAGTGGGGGACAGTACATGAGACAACACAGTAACAATGCAATACACAAGGGGTTCGAGGGCCCTGCTCCTTGGAGCTTACAATCTAGGATTGTGCAGTCATAGTGCCAGAATCCAAAAGCGTCACACCTAAAAATTAACTGAATTTATTGCATGTTCTGGAAAAAGAGAACTGTCACAAGGCTTTCTAAAATTTGATGCAGAACACAAGAAAAGTTTAACAAATGCTTTATTGAATTACCCCCAATTTTTCCTGTGGTGACTAGCCCTGGCCTACAAATTCCAGCTGCTTGTAATTAGTAAGTGGGATCACCTATCTTAGTGACTATAGTCAATAGCAAATAGTTGGGCACAGGAGGCAGGAAGGGGAAGGGAGACCAAGCCAGCAGCCATGGAAGATAGCTACTGTCTCCTTGTCAGAGCACGGCAGTTTTCTGGGACCTAGGACACACTGCAACACATAAAAAATCATATGCATGTCAACTACACTATGTAATTTTCAGTCATGTATGGTCATATTGATCTAAAATAACTTCACAATAAAGTTACATTGTTGTTATACTAGGCTCTTTTACATACTTGGGAATATCAGTAGGAACCCTTTTGTATGGTTTTGTAACGTTTTCTGTTCTTTCGCAGCATTATTTTGAAAATCATGTCATTCCATGTGTTAATTTGAACACACTAAAAGATCTCTGCAAACAGTACTGCACCGATATTTAGACCTGTCATATTTTACTTTAGCTGCTTGGGCTTTCATTATCGCCTGATGGGCTTTGGGAAGGTTCTTTTCATATTCTAATGACACATGCCAATAAGGAGGCACAAGGAGGCAGCAATCTGTAACAATGAGCGTTGAATTGATCTTCTACCAGTGCATTCAATTAAAACATGGTCCAGCTGATGCCCAGAATCTCTTGCACAGAAATCTCAGGTCAAAGGAAATTAACCTCTGTCTGACAGTCTATTGGACAGGAAATTTATATGCAGGCGCTATACACAGATAAATGTTTATATGTAATTTTTATAGTATTGAGGCCATCAAAGACACAGAAGTGGCCACACAAAGGCCTTTGTTGCTTTTCCTGCACACAGCAGACTCTAGTTTGCTACATGCAGTGTAGGGACACATATGGATCCCAGAGTAGCCTTACTTGCCTTTTTTGGAAATCGTCCTCCACAATTGCATGATTCAACAGCAGAGCTGTCTTCATTAAACACAACTATGTATGGGCCTAGTGGGGCACTTGTATAGGAACGTAACATTTGTTTTCTCCAATAGAAATTACCAAAAATATGTAATTATTCATAAGGGCATACTATAATTTGCAGGGCCTTGTAGAAAATTACACCTCCTGTCTTTGACCTATGTGTTGCACCTAGCACTTTGTGACCTTAATATTTGGCAGGTTTATCCTTGGTGATCTGTGGTCTGTATTGCCCCCAAGTTATACTGCTGGTCTGCGTTGACCTATGCATCCCTCTGTTTTCATCTCTTTCATATTGATGGTAAGTGGAAAGACCCTGTTAATAAATGTTCCATTTTATTGGTGGTCAATGACTTTCACTTATTGCCATATTGGTGTCCTAATGTGAAGGCAGGCTGGCAATAGTGCTAACAAAGTAGCTCTTTAGCAGTGCTGTCTAAACTTTCTAATAAGGTCAAATCAAAGAAGGCTTCCATGAATCTCCTCTAGATATCTCCTGGAACCACACTACACTTAATCCAGGGCAAAGTAGTCTACTCTTTTCCAGTTGGTCCAGCTAGATGGCAGGATGGGAACTGATGAGTAAACACATCAAAAATCAGTTCTCCAAACCTGGATTCCAATTAAAGACTGATGAAGAATATCAGTGCTTTGACTTAGGCACTTGTTGGCCAGTTTCTAACAAGATAATCCAAAATACTTGGCACATGGCAGGATCAAGGTGCAAAAACCTTTATTAAGGTACTGGGTGAAAATACATGTTTGCAGACCCACATTGCTAAGGTCAGCTTTGACTAGGTCTGCATACATAATTTTTAACCCAGTACCTTAATAACGTTTTTTATGCATTGAGATCCTGCCATGTGCTGACTATTTTGGATTATAACAGATGAGTAAAGTAACAATACCATCATACAGAAATTAAAATTAAATTTTAAATACTATGTTTGAGACATCTACTTGAAGAGATGTCTTTCCTTATACAGATTATTCAGCTACGGATTGTCTCATAAAGCCCAATGCAGCTTGAATGTTATGCTTTTCCAATGCTTTACAGCTGCTCACATTATGTGCTTGGTCCTCTTCCTCTCCTGATGTTTTTCCTTGGTAGATGGTACAGTCCTGGAGATGCGAAGAGCAGTGCCAGCATAATGACATGGGCATCTTGTACAAGGAAAGGCTTCTCTACATAAGGAACAAATATTGAACAATATTTTGATCAGCTAATTTACTGCATATAATGCTACATTCACATTTGTGTGACTTGTCATGTGACTTTGGACACATAAAGTTGCATGACAAGTCGCAGCCCATGTATTTCAATGGAAGCTGTTCAAATCTATGAGACTTAAAATCGTAGCAACTTTACAAAGGTTTAGCAACTTTCATGCAACTTGAGTGCCATGGACTGAAATGTAAACTCTCAAAAGTTGCATGAAAGTCACGTCTTAATGTGATCATTGCAATAGTTGTGCAACAGTCAAAGCCAAAGTTGCAACCAAGTTGCACCCACTTTGCAAAGTGCCCAGTCTATTTGCCTTTAGTAAATCAACCTCATTGTCTTTGCTACCAAACACAACAACTCTAACAGCATAGTCCCACTGTTTTTTAAAGAGATACCACCTCAGATCCATGCGGAGAAAGTTCGTGAATTGAGACTTCTATGTACTGTTCATGTCCCTCATGAGCAAGTGGGCTTTACTCAAAGTTATGCTTTAGAGATTTTATTTTATTATACATGTAGAATTCTCCCCTAATTTTTTTTGCTTCAGCTACGCTTTTGTGAGAGAATCTGAAATAACTTTCAAGACATCTAAGCATGCAGCCAGGAGTGACCTTGGTTGCCAGGCAGCCAATTGACATGTGGTCTAACCTTATCTCCTAACAATACAAAAGTAATTTTCCACTATAGAATAAACTGAGAATACTTTCTACCATCACTGTGTGTGTGAATTGTCCCTGTGTACACAGCATTGCATATATTTCAGATATATTTTTTTATTTTTTTATACATCAGACAGCTAATAACATCAACACTCAGTATGATGAGAAGTTGATATAAAATCCCGTGTTTTTAAAAAATGATGAAACCTGCTGATCTGGACCTTCCATTAACCAGTTGTTTTTTTTGTACTGAAAACTCACTCTAGAGATAAACAAAAAAGTGATTAGTTTACGTGATCAGTGATCACTGTACTAGCAGTGTCATGAGTTGATTTTAGTGATATATCCCCATGGGCCAGGTTTAGGCCTCGTGTACCCTGCTGGTCCTAGACGTGAGTTTAGGAGTTTTGGGCATTTTTTTTTGCCAAAGCCCCTGAACTCAACTCAAAACAGCCTATGTGTCCATGTACACAAAGGCTTTTACTGGAGTTTAGGGGCAGTTAAACATTTCTCTTCTGAACGCAGAATAATCACGTTCGGGGGAGGAATGTTTTGACACAAAAAAGCTGAACATGGCAAGAACACGTGTAAACGCAGCTAAACGCTAGCCACATTTAGCGCTTGGGCATTTATCCCTGTCAATGGAAAATACTCTGGCCAATCAAATAAATAAACATCCAAGCGCTAAACGCAGCTAAACATGGTACCGCATTTACACACGTCTTTGCCGCTTTTAGTGTTTTTCTGCTGCCAGGAGAGTATAACGACTGGGTGAGTCATTTGTACATGAGGTCTTACCAGGCTTCGTCCATGTCTGTGACTGTGCTGGCACACTTCTGTATATCAAAAATAAATAATTATTGTTAATTTGACTTTCTACCTTTGCCTGAAATGTGATAAAAAGACAATAAAAGGACAGCCTTCAACTCCCTTCAAATTTTGTCACCCTAGGCTAGGACTCAAATTATCCTGGTGTCACTTGACCTTACATGATCCTTTGAATATTCGTATAAGGAATCCAACAGGGAGAGGGTGACAACTGCAGTGAACGCTCCTTCCTTCATACCCCTAAAATGCAATAATAATATTGTAATATATCCCCACAGGATGTCTACAAATACAGTGTTCAGGCAGATGGGACACCTGGGTTTTCTATAGCCATGAGAATGTTAGTGATGATGAGGTAGAGAGATGTGGTAAATAAAGAACTGAGACACAAGGGGTTAGTGAGAACAAGACCGCAGGCAAAGCTGGCTTTAAATTGGACTTCATACAGTGCAATTTCTTTGAAGTCATCTTCAAAGCACAGATATAGTAAGGCGCTGATGCTGATTTCACAAGAAGACAAGTTTTCCCTTTGAAATTATGTGCACAAGGATACAGCATATTTTACAAATACAAATATTTTTGTTCCTGTGATATAGAAATTATATATATTTTAAGAGTGTTATAAATGCTGTATAATTAATGCATCATTTAAAGAAATGTAAATGTGGCCAGGATGTGGCTTCAGTAAAACAAAAATGTATCTTTTTTTTATGTCTTCCATCCATCAAGCAGCTACTAACCACTTCATGGCCTTCAGGGAAGGGATAATAATTAGCTTACTATCTCAATTATTAAAGATGATTTTACATTTTAAGAATATTTTTAATGTTTTTTAATTTGTATTATTTTTATATTGTATGAAGCATATATGTGTATGTTAGGTGCTAATTATAAGAAAATTAGGGTTGCACTAATATATCTGCAGCCAAAACATGAGCTGAAAATAGTGTTATTGGCATTTTGGCAAGTTACGTCTCATTGACTTTCCTGAAAAAACACCCCCTAGTGACTTCAATGCAAGATCTTGTCTCATAGACTTTCATGCAAAGTTGCATCCCCATTGACTTCAATGTAAAAACGCCGCCTAGTGACTTTAATTCAAGATCTTGTCTCGTAGACTTTCATGCAAAGTTGCGTCCCCATTGACTTCAATGCAGAAAACGCCGCCTAGTAACTTTAATGCAAAATCGTGCCTCATATATATTCATACAAAAACGCCCCCTAGCGACTTCAAAACAAAATTGCTTCTCATAGACATTCATGAAAACTTGCGCCCCCATTGACAACAATGCAAAAAATACCCCCTAGTGACTTCAATTCGCGTCTCATTTGATTCGATTTTCATGCAAAGTCATATCCCCATTGACGTGCAAAATCATGTCCCCAATTACTTCAATGAAAAAATGTCCACTAGTGACTTCAATGCAAATCATAGACTTTCATGCAAAGTTGTGCCCCATAAACTTTTTTTTCTCACAAACTTCCAACTGATGACACTGCATAATCTCACTAGAAAGGGCATTTTCTTTCTTCAACCAGACAGCTTCTATACAAAGTATTTATCTCCTTGGAAATGTTCATATTTATTGTCACAAAACACCAAATAACAAGTATTTTCTTTCAAAAGTGATACTCCAAGTATCAAAGTAAAAAAAAATCTTCAAATTTCCAAGGGGTTGAATACTTATTGCAGGAACTGTATTGTAGTGCAAATGAACTAATGGCATAGATGCTTAACGCAGTATTAAACTCTAAACCAAAAATGTAATATATTGCAGCTTACCGTAAACTCTAATGTAAAAACCCCCCCTAGTGACTTCAGTGCAGAATCGCCAGCCATATTAATTAAATTAAAAAAAAAATTCAAAACTGTCTATTTCGGTTTCAGTTTTCAGCCAAGTGCATCCTGAATTTTCAGTTTTGGCACCAGAATTTTTTTTTTGGTGCACCACTAATGAAATGTTGTGGGGTCCTTATATCAGGGTCCAAATTAGTTTTTTTCTTTCCCCGGTGCTTTTGCAAATAAATATCTTTTAAATCATTAAACGATGTCTATTGCTTTAGTAATGCTATATTTCTGTTAAGAAAAAAGTATTCCCCACCTTTATCAGGAATATTCACAGCTGTTCATAACATGAGGGAAGGTTTTTTTTAATACCAGGGAGATATCTACAAATTAGAGGGAAATGTAGGAAAATATAAATGGGTCCCCTCTGCTTTTGTAGCACTAGGCCCCTTGCATACCCGTTAACAGGCAAGTTACCACTGGTCCCCAGTGGCCTTATTTATATTCTCTCACCATTGTTAATCTTTTATGGCCTATGCAATCCTCTCCTATCACCCGTTTAATATTGCTAGTCAGTGAAAGGCTTCCTTTAATAAAATTTCCTTTAATAATGTCTTCAATAAAAATCTGCCTTTATATTGGTAGTCAGTTAGTCAAAAGACCCAAAGTCTGCTTTAGATTGTCAGGCAGTAAAAACACTATCCTAAAACCTTCTTTTCATTGGTGGTTATTGTCAAGGTCCTCCTAAGGTCTCCTTTATGTTGGTGGCCAGTCAGTGGAAAGACTCTCTCAAAGCTTCCTTTTTATAGGTGACAAGTCAGTGGATAGGGCCTCATAAGGCAGGATATTGGTGGTTTCTGGTACTTATCTTGAGGTGTGGTAGCAAACTGGCAGCCGTGATGCTAGCAGAGCTGACCACAGAGTTTTAGATCTCTAAATGTTCTGCTCACATAAACCAGAACTATGCTGGCTTGGGCAGATACACAAAAAGATAGTCCATTCTTCGCTAGCTTGAAGAGTAACTCCACTTGTGTTGATAAAAAAACATTCCCCTCTGGGCAATCAATGTACATTGCAAGGATTTTAACAAATTTTGTTGCAGATTCCTACCTTTTGTTATTCTGAAGAAATAGCTGTTTGTCTGTGTCCATGTGCTGAGTGAATCTGTATGGGAGTGGATTTATAATTATCAATCAGCTGCTGCACTAGCATGGCTCTAATCAGAAAAATGGCAGGGTCTACATCCCATTGAGTGTATGTCACCAAAAGTTTCATTTGTGTTGCAGGGGATGCCAAAATCTGACTTATATCTTGTGCAGACTTCTGGGAAAATCAGTAAGTCAATCACAAAAGCAGGAAGTGACATTTCTGGGGGGGCATTCTGTACACCTTCTGTGTACAGAATGCCTCCAGGTAGCCACGTCACATTGCAATTTACAGAAAATTACAGCACTGCAGTTTGAAAGGGAAAGGCCATTTTTATTAACTTCAATTACAAGATTATTTGTGTCACAATGGTATAGGCCAGGGGCATCAAACTGCAGCCCTCCAGCTGTTGCAGAACTACAAGTCCCATGAGGCATTGCAAGGCTGATGGTTACAAGCATGACTCTCAAAGGCAGATGAGGCTTGTAGTTCCGCAACAGCTGGAGGGCTGCAGTTTGACACCTATTATTATTATTATTTTTTTTTTAATTTGCTATTTTGTCCCCATGAAAGTGTTACCTTTTAATGCCAGAAATATAAACAATCAATGGTAAGTAGGGGCCAGATGAAACAAGCAGAAGGAAGATGTATTTTTAATCACTGTGTGGCACCTCTTACAAGATTACACTTCCACTCCTGAGCACCATAATGGCTACACAGGTCGCTTTAGTGGTAGTTGTGCTACAGATTTTTATTTCATTTTACAGCAGCATAAAAAAGATTGTAACACTGCCTTGTTATTCTTAGCTGGCAAGGAGATATTCTACAATAGAGTAAAAGTTATGGCCACCAAAACAGGATGTCATTTTAAATGATTCTTTAGGCAGCACTGGAAATGGACATCTAATTAAGTGTTCTTGCATGGCAAGACCACTTACTGTTATCTCACATATATATTCTTATTATTATAGCCAAAATTACCACCCTAACTCCTCCCACAGTTTTTACACTACAGTAATATACCAAAACGTGCGGATTGTTCCCGATTGGTGTGCTATTACTTTGTGGAACGTTTCGCCGAATGGTTAACGAAATATTGGCTTTTTGTGGTGAAATTGGTCTCATAGGAATGAATGGCGGAATGTTCAAAACTAGACTGGGAGCTGACAAAAGCTAGAGTGTGAGCTGAAAATCAGGACATGTTTTCTAAACTGCCATCACTCCCTCATTTTCAAGCCCACCTACACAAATCTTATATCAAAACGTTCAGCTATCCCTGCTGCCACCAAAAATGTCCACAGCTAAGCCATAGTCCTGATAGTTTTCACAATATGACAATTTGTTTGCAACTCGCACCCCCCATTGACATTAATTGCAACTGCACTCTAGCCACCTCAAATTTGAAGGGCAATTTCTAAACTGCGGCTGTGCCTTCATTTTTAATATTTCAGAGACATACTATGCATCACAATGTAGGTCTGGGTCTTGTGATTCTCACAATATAAAGCTCTTCGGTGTAGGATTTATAATTTTTAAACTACAACCGTTTGAAGATGGCAACCGCCAGTGAAGTGAGCAAGTTGGATCAGTTTGTTTTTAACCGCTCTTCTCTGCCCTTGCTGTAGAGTGAGTTGCCATAGGAACCCACTCCACCCAGTTACTCCGCCCACTCCAGTTGTAGACTACTGGTTGAGGCAAGAACACTTCACACAATTTCCCCAGAAATTCTAGCTTTTCTAGTTAAGTCTGCTTTCCAACTCCAGCTGGTGAATGGATGACATTGCCACTGATGCGTTTTGGGGAACTGTTCCCCTTCCTCAGAGCTCTGGGTACTACGATAGGTGCCTCTGCCATTTCTGAGCAGAGAAGTGTCAAGTTTACATGTTTTGCTTTAGCTTGTGCTAAAGCTATGCATGGGCTGTTTTTTATTTATAGCTTTGCCAACATACCGGAAAATGTGACAAATAATGTAACATAAAATGCATAAAGGTTTTATGTGCTTTCCATTGTCTGTTAATAAAGACAGTACTGTGTAGCCTAAACCACAGTAACTTTTTTTTAATCTGACCAAGCCAAAATGGAACATTGACCTCATATCTTATCTTTTAACTGAAGAATTCCACTGCACTAGATTGAATTTCAATTCAGGGCAATGTAGTGAACCCATACTTGGTCCAGTGGCTTGTTTTGTGGAGAACATGCAGGGCTGTGTTATAGCATACCTTATAAATTGTCAGACTGGTCACAGGATTATAAAGCAGGCAACTGCAGGAGTCATGCATGTATAGTTTATTTCCAGAGATCTCTAGGAGCACCACAATCTATGGTGCTTTATTACGCAAATTGTGACCAGATGTTGTGAGACCGTCTCCCACTACATGTGTAGCACTACCCCCTTAGGGGCCACTGGATTTAAATTGGGTTCTGCTATGCTCTGCACTGCCAGGCAACACGCATTTATCACACTTTGAACACTGGAGTCAGTAAACAGTCCTTGGGCTTGGTTTTGCGATTTTGAGGGGTTAAATTTGGATAGGGTCTAGGGGTATATGGGATGCCTGAGGAACTGCAAATTTGAGGACAACTCATTAGCAACTATGTACAAAGATTCAGATTAGCAATAGTCTTTTCTTGAAGAGTACCAAAGCTCTTTGGTGTACCTCCTCAGACCCCGGATGATTCCTCCTCTTCACCCAACTGCCTGGGGGTATCCCTGGGCAAGGGGGCCCAAGAGCTTTTAATTTAGAACAGTCCCAGATGAGAAACTAGTTGGGTCTTACACCTGACTGTCCTCTTCCCTTATCTGGCCCAGGGGGTGTAAATGTACTCACACTGTCCTCTCCTGTTAGCTTAATGGGTTGGTGGATGCCTTCAGGCCTTACGCTGGGCTGGCTTCTTCCCTGCTATACAGGGTGTTCTCTCCAGGAGACGTTGAGGCAGTGGAGATCCTATTCTCCAGTGACCTGCCTGTAGGTAGGCTCCCCTCCCGGGGGCCTCCCTTCAAGGCTCCACACTCCAGCCTTCCTCACTCCATCTTCCATCTGACACTGCACACCTCCCCCCAGGCTCTGCCACATTTGATGGTTGCCCTGGTCACTGTGCCCAGCCTTCTGACAGGGGATTGTCCAAATTCCCCCAAACATGCAGATCTGGGCCTCCTCCACCCCTTTTCCAGAAAGCTCTCAGATTTCTGGAAAGGTGGAATGGCTCCCGAAACCCTGACCTGTTAGAGCCTCCTAGCCTGTCATGGGGCAGCCTCACTCCCCAGGTGGGCTCATCCCCAGGCTGCTACTCAGCCTCTAACTAACAAAAAATCCTACCTAGCTAAGCTACAGTGTGTTACATATGTTTCACCTCCCTTTTGGCTAATAATTGTGATAGACAGTCTCATGCTCTTCTAAAAAGTTGTTTAGAAGACACAGGGGTTGATTTATTAAAGGCAAATAGACTGTGCACTTTGAAAAGTGCACAGTCTATTTGCCTTTAGTAAATCAACCCCATAGTCTGGCTTTAGGGCCATTTGATATTGTAATATATTTATAGATACCAAAGAAAGGCATTAGAACAAGGCAACATAGAGCACCATACCCCTAAATTTAAACCACAAAAACCCACACTGAGACAATTGTGAAGAATGTCATTGCTGCATGGGCGGATGGACAACTCATGGGGCCCCAGGGCAATAGGGGATCATGGGGCCTCTGTGTCCTTGCCCAAACTCAAAAAAGCCTATGAAAAAGGTACCAGGGGCATCTCACGGGGCCCCCTACTGACCCCGGGCCCTCGGGCAGTGCCTGAGTTTCCAAATGGTCAGTCCGCCCCTGCATTGCTGACTTCTGCATGAAATCCTAGTTGCTCTGCTGAATAGACTTCTGAATAGACTTCTGTCTTTACTCCAATCTTTCTACTTTACACACTTGTTTCAGGTCAGAGACCTCTAAAGTATTGAAACCACTGGATCCAAATAACAGCCAGGCAACCTATATTTTCAGAAGATCAGCATCGGAAGGCCTATATTTCTCTTATGACCAGTTTCATTTAATTAAGTCATTTTTTACGAGCCACCTGAGCACAAGTCAGCTTTGTCTGAGCGGTCAGGGTGATGGCAGCCTTTGGCAATTCTGTGCAATGTTGTTAAATTTCTAAACAATTTGTAAAGCATGCTGTTATATTGATTGGAAGTGATATTGTAACCAAACTAGACACTAGCATAGAGTGACGTCATACACTGCTTTTGTGAGAACACTTCTTCAGAGTGCTGACATGGCTTTTGGGTGTTTTATAGAAGTAACCTTTAGGTAGAATGGACTTAGAGCAGAGCCCTGCCATTGATTCACTTACCAAGGTCAGCTTTGCTTTCTCTACATCTCTTCTAATTGGTTCTGCATAATGAGAAGGAATTCAGACGGTAGATTAACCAATGAATGTGGTGTTCGGATGTGAACTCTTAATCAGATTGTTGGTGAGCTCACTACTATAAGAAATTCTCAGCATACTCATCACCCATTATATTTTATTCTCTGACTATTAGGGTTGCAGTATCCCAAATCTGACCAGCAGCATAGGATACTGTTTTCATGAAGGCCTGTTTATGAAGTTTAGGAAAAAGATTTTTCCTATTTTTTGTTCCCTAGTTTGAAAACAATTTATTTTAAGATTCATAGGATGATCATCAAAAGTGTTTGCTAGAAGCACAGTGTAAGGCCCCATTGATGTACTTTTTGGCATTCTTTGGGTATGTGTGAAAGCGTTTTGACAGTGTTTCAGGTTTAACGCACATTCAGTGAGCTTTTGCATGTTTTTCTTTTTTTAAAAAACATTTTTATTGAGAAAAGAAGCATTGTAATAACATGAACAGATTACATTCTGAGCATGTAGTGTACAAACCAATGCCAGTGTCCCCTGTCGGGGTAAAGATTATACATAGTTTCAACGCATAACAATGCAGAAAACAATGATAAGAGAAAAACAAAAAAACAGAAAAGAAAAAGGGGTGAACTGTTATCAATTGCGTACATGAATTAGCAAATCACCATATTTTCCCTTCAGATACAATTGTGTACGGAGCAAAGGAATCCTAGCACATTCCGTCGTGCATATTTTTCATGTGTTCCCAAGTATATTGGGGTCAATACACAAGACTCTGCCACAAAAAAGAGTTCAGGTACTTTTACTTCAGGTATATCAAGCTACACTATGCTCAGGTGTGAATGGGCACCACTGAATATAATGGAAATTCTAGTGTTGAGTGTTGAAGCACTTCTGGTGAAGCTTCAAATTGCTCAGGTGTGAATGTGGCCTTAAAGCAGTATCAGCCCTGGTTTACACTGAAGTGACTTGTCGTGCAATTTGACCCTATGATCGGTAGTGGAACTCTTCTAGTCAGTGCAACTCTGACAAAGTTTGAGTCACACCGATTTGAAAAGTAGTTCCTGCACTACTTTTGCCAATTTCTGGTGTGACTTGTATCGACATCTGTGATGAAGTTGCACAGATGTCTTCCATGTTGCACCTGAAGTTGTACTGACATCCGACATTGAAATTGTGTGACTTCAAGTGAAGTTGCACAATTTCAAAGTTGGATCCAGTGTCAAGCCAGGCTTAAACTTGTAGCTTACCAATCCTTAAATATTGTGGCTGCATTAGTTTCTTTTTTTAGGCTTTTTTTTTTCCTGCTGATTTGTCCAGTAGCACTTATCCTGTCTTAGGGTGGCTTCTCTATCTATAGAGGAGCTCCTGTGTCACCCTGGGACAGCAGCATTGTCTGAAGAGGGTAATGTTCTGTTTCAGTCCTCATGCACACTGGATGTTTTTACAGCTGCTGTTTTTGGCTTTTGACCTTTTTTTCTACAGCCAGTAAACCCCCCAACACGTTGTCCTATGTGTTCATGTACACATAGATTGTAGTCAACGTTTTTTCATAGGGGCGTTTTTTGGCTGAAATAATAGTGGGTTTCTAGAGGAGTTTTTTTAGCTGTAAAAACGCTCTAACACTGAAAAATGTGGTAAATCGTGGCAAACCAGCGTTTTTGGACTTTTTTGACCAAAAAAGAAAATGTTTTGTTTTGGTCCAAAAAAACTCTAAAAGTCGCTAAAAAATGCAAACGCGAAAAAACATAGCTAAACGCTAATACAAAAACGCTAAAAAACACTGAAAAAAAAAACGAAAAACACAAACACAGAAAAACGTGGGATAATGCTCAAAAAAGCTGAAAAACTCACTTTTTTAACGTGACTTTACACAGCTAACCTTACCAGCTTTATTAAAACGTCCAGTATGCATGGAGCCTCATGGTTTTGGGGTGGTGGTGCGGGCTTTGCAACAAGGCAGTGAAAAGGTGACATAATGTCTCCTTCCTGCCTGTCAAACTCCCTCTGAAAATGATCCACTGCAGTTTGCTGTTCATAGAGCGAACGCTAATGTAAACTGTAAGGCCTTATGCACACAGGTTTCTGAAAATCATTTTGAATTTTGCAGAATAAAATGCATCTAATGTGGCTCTAATTATAGGATCCCAGTTTCTAATTTTAAGATTCCGGTTTTTAGTTTTGTTTTTTGAAAAAATCCTGTTCAGATAAATGTGACCTATTGGGGGTTATTTACTAAAACTGGAGAGTGAAGAATATGGTGCAGCTCTGCATAGAAACCAATCCGCTTCCAGGTTTTATTGCCACAACCTAATTGAAAAAGTTGGGGTTGGAAGCTGATTGGCTACCATGCATAGCTGCACCAGATTTTGAGTGCACCATTTTTAGTAAATCTCTCCCGTTGGGTTTATGTTTATGCTATTTTATAGGATTGGCTCATTATTGTCTGAGAACAAAGATGGGGAGTGGCTTCTTTCTTCATTGGTTTGTATGTCTTTATAATGTGTCCAAGCATTGTCAGTTCATGTGTTCCCTGGCCCCTGATGACATCAATTCTGACTAAATGCGTTGGGTGGAGCATGCAATGTGACGTCATTGCAAGCGCACAATGAGTGGTGTGAGTGTCATTATGTATATGCCTTTTACTGCTTTTTTTGTAAATATATTTTGAATCACTAAACCTGGATTGTTTTTACTGTATTATGCTATGTGGGGCTATTTTTTATATGGTCATATTATACACTAATGTCGTAGAGCCTATGTGAGGAGCAGAGGATTTGCTGGTAGAGTCCACTGATATACACACTTTAACCCAAAGTTGTTTTGTGGAAGCGCATTAGTTCTCCAAAGATTAAGAGGCCTCATATTCTGGTAAGAGGCTTAATATATGGGGTTGGTGGTGGAAGAGAATGTCACCTGGCTGCATCATATGCACTTTTTGCAAAAGCAGTGAATTAAAGACTTTTTTCACCATTTCATTTATGATTATTTGTAATTGTTTACATAAAAACTTTTTCGCACTAGTCACTTTATTGCACTATTTTGCATATTTGATGTGATCAGCATAATATCTGCATTAAAGTGTTACTAAACCCACAACAGTAAATCAGTCTGTATATGCAGTAAAGCATGCTTGTTATACTCACTGTGGAACCTAAGCGGTTAATCCTCTCCATTGTTTAAAAAAAGGCCGTTTGATCCTGTCTTCTTTGCTCCTCGTCTTGTTCAAATGTCCACCTCTTATCTCCTGATAAGACAGACTGAACCTGTAGCTATTCTGCACAAGCTCAGTCTAGTGTGTATAGCTAGAGAAGTTGTTTTTTTCTTGGGAGAGTGCATGTGATCAGCACAGGGCCAGTCAGCACTGTACAGACAGAGGTCAGGGGTTCTGCATCCTCCTAGAGCAGATAGAAAACTCCTCCTACAAGCTTTAACCAGTGCTCAGCTGGACACTGATAGAAGTCACCAGACTGCTCTAACTGCTGATGAGAAAAGGTATTTAGCAGTTTATATTTACTAAAATAATTGCATTTCCATGTTGTGTGTACTGTGGGAGACCAGATATAGTGAATGCAGGGTCCTGGGTTTAGTAACACTTTAAATTTGTGTTTGGAATTGTGCATTTAGAGTGGCAGTGCAGAATATTTCTATATGTAATACTGTTTATTATCTGTTTGTGGATATTTGTGGATGCTGCTGTAATTTTTCGCTATGTATATACTGTATTTGTGTTGAATATTGTTTACACCAAGAGCAGAGTTTTTATGTTTTTTCATGCTGTATCTATGGAAGAGTAGTGTTCCCCGAGGACAGGACTACAGAACACCACCATAACATAGAGAGAGGTGTTTTGCAATCCACAGAGATTATCAGGAGCAGGTTCACATGTGGGCCACAATTTGCACAGACACAAGATCCCATTAATTTGAACGGACTCTTATGCCCCGGGACCCACAGGGTCCCTGCACTACTTGGGAAATTGCAGTCCGCATGGGAACCGAGATTCCCAGTATGGTTGCGATTTCCAGTGTGGGCGGCGTGCCATTAGAATTAATTGGACCCGCCTGCTAGTCCCACATTCTTCAGTGTGGATAGTGCGGCTATAAGTATTTGTGAGGATCCGCAGCGGCACCACCTACCCAGATGTGAACCGAGGGTACCTGTTTATGGTCAGCAGAAGCAGAGCACACAGGAAGTTGTCAGCTCAGATTGTTGACATGATCAACAGGAGTTTTTTGTTCTATTTAACAGACCATCATGAAGCAAATAAGAGAAGTTCATTTGGAGAATTTACATGCACTTTAATTATACAGATGCAGAGTATAGGAACTTCCTTTTTACACACTGCATAGAAAGAGCATGTTAAATCTTGAAGCAACATTCAATCATGAGTTCTACTTCCCAGTACTGGTAGAAGGAAGAAAGAGCCTTCTTCAAGCAGAATTCATGAATATGTTACATGCAGCAGATGTATGGAGCTGCCATGTGTGTGTACTGGGAGTAACCTGTGTGATGTTTGTTACAGCTCAGAAGAGAGTATGAACACTTGGGAATTCCAATATGGAAAAAAAATATATTTTAAAATATTCTCCCCAAATATGTTGACATAAATTTGAAATACTACAATTTTGGCCATATTCAATATATTTCAAAATATATATTAAAAAAATATATAAATATAAAATATATATATATATATATATATATATATATATATACATATACACTGTATGTTAAAATGTGTTTTTATTACAAAATCAATGAAAAATATTTTTAAAAATACATTTCAAATATACTGTATGTCTTTAAAAATACTTTTGTGGAATGCATTTACAAATACATGTAAAAATATGTTAAAATGACCTTTTTTATGTTAAAAAAATCTGAAGAATATATTTAAAAATTGTATATTTTTTTAAATATTTGTCATAAAAACACATTTCAACATGTAATACATATATATATATATATTTTTTTTCTCATAAAAACACATTTCAACATGTAATATATATTTACATGTATTTGTAAATGTATTCCAAAAATGTAGATTTGTATTTTTAAACACATACGGTATATTTGAAATGTATTTTTAAAAATATTTTTCATTGATTTTGTAATAAAAACACATTTTAACATACAGTGTATATGTATGTATGTAATTATGTATGTATATGTATATATATATATATATATATATATATATATATATATACTGTATATATATATATTTTTTTTTTTTTTTTTTTTTAACATATATTTTGAAATATATTGAATGTGGCCAGAATTGTAGCATTTCAAATATATGTCAATATATTTGGGAAGAATATTTGAAAAATATATTTCAAATATATTTTTCTTCCTTGTGGGTTGGCCAGTGTGTAGTGGGGGGTTTTGTGACAAGAACTGAAGCGCTGGGAAATTCACGCTAAGATTATTACAGTCATGGCCGAAATTGTTGGCACCCTTGATATTTTTCCTGAAAATCAAGTATTTCACACAAAAAAGGTATTGCATTAACACATGTTTTGCTATACACATGTTTATTCCCTTTGTATGTATTGGAACAAATATAAAACAGAGGCAGAAAAGCAAATATGACATAATGTCACACAAAACCCCAAAAATGGGCTGGACAAAAGTATTGGCACCCTTAACTTAATATTTGGTTGCACACCCTTTGGAAAACATAACTGAAATCAGTCGCTTCCTATAACCATCAATAAGCTTCTGACACCTCTCACCCGGAATTTTGGACCACTCTTCCTTTGCAAACAGCTCCAGGTCTCTCTTATTGGAAGGACACCTTTTCCCAACAGCAATTTTAAGATCTCTCCACAGGTGTTCAATGGGATTTAGATCTGGGCTCATTGCTGGCCACTTCAGAACTCTCCAGCGCTTCTTTGCCATCCATTTCTGAGTGCTTTTTGACGTATGTTTGGGGTCATTGTCCTGCTGGAAGACCCAGGATCTTGGACGCAAACCCAGCTTTCTGACACTGGGCCCTACAGTGCGACCCAAAATCCTTTGGTAATCCTCAGATTTCATGATGCCTTGCACACAGTCAAGGCACCCAGTGCCAGAGGCAGCAAAACAACCCCAAAACATCATTGAACCTCCACCATATTTTACCGTAGGTACTGTGTTTTGTTCTTTGTAGGCCTCATTCCGTTTTCGGTAAACAGTAGAATGATGTGCTTTACCGAAAAGCTCTATCTTGGTCTCATCTGTCCACAAGACGTTTTCCCAGAAGGCTTTTGGCTTACTCAAGTACATTTTGGCAAACTGTAGTCTTGCTTTTTTATGTCTCTGTGTCAGCAGTGGGGTCCTCCTGGGTCTCCTGCCATAGCGTTTCATTTCATTTAAATGTCGACGGATAGTTCGCGCTGACACTGATGCTCCCTGAGCCTGCAGGACAGCTTGAATGTCTTTGGAACATGTTTGGGGCTGCTTATCCACCATCCGGACTATTCTGCGTTGCAATCTTTCATCAATTTTCCTCATCCGTCCACGACCAGGGAGATTAGCTACAGTGCCATGGGTTGCAAACTTCTTGATAATGTTGCGCACTGTGGACAAAGGCAAATCTAGTTCTCTGGAGATGGACTTGTAACCTTGAGATTGTTGATATTTTGCCACAATTTTGGTTCTCAGGTCCTCAGACAGTTCTCGTCTCCTCTTTCTGTTGTCCATGCTTAGTGTGGCACAGACAGACACACAATGCAAAGGTTAAGTGAACGTCTCTCCTTTTTATCTGCTTTCAGGTGTGATTTCTATATTGCCCACACCTGTTACTTGCCCCAGGTGAGTTTACAGGAGCATCACATGCTTGTAACATTCTTATTTATCCGCAGTTGTGAAAGGGTGCCAATACTTTTGTCCAGCCCATTTTTGGAGGTTTGTGTGACATTATGTCGAATTTGCTTTCTTTCCTCCCTTTTTTTGTTTTGTCCCAATACACACAAAGGGAATAAACATGTGTATAGCAAAACATGTGTTAATGCAATACGTTTCGTGAGAAATACATGATTTCCTGGAGAAATATCAAGGGTGCCAACAATTTCGGCCATGACTGTATTATGGGATTAATTAATTATTTGTCAATTTCTACTGCTGAGGTGAAGACTTACAATTATTACTGCTTCACGATATAGTAGAGTTGTTATTTCCTCTCCATTCAGCAGGTGCTATTTCTATTTCAGGGAGGCTCCTTTCCCTTAAGTGTCCTACGGAGCCACCATTTCATGCACCTTCCTGGGATCTGGCTACCTGCACCAACATGCATAGCCAGCCCAAGAGGTCAACATACAGAAGACACTTCTCTGCTCCTCCTCCATTGATGGCAGTTTTCAAGGCTCTGTCAGCACGTGTGTGTAATCTGGACGGCCTGTTTGTGTCAGAGCAGGTAGCATTCCCATGTAGGAAATCTTATGAATGCAGGGATATACATGAGCGCTAAAGATTATGTGCGCTATGAGGCTAAAGTAACAGGTTTGCTGGATAGTAGGCACCCACCACTGCTTGTACTTTCTTTCCTCTTGCTCTACCGCCATCCCGTTTTCCGTAACGAAGCTGCAAGTAAAGCTGGTACTTCCAGGTTTAGGGAAACTTATGACACCCCCACATCTCCCTCAGTGCATCCCTGGGTACCTGTATGGTCATTTGCTAGGCTGTCACATGAGAGCAATGGAGGGAATTTTGTGCTGTGTAAGCTCCAGCCCAGGACTGAACTTTTAGTGATTTACAGGATGCTATGACAGACAAATAGGATAGAAGTGAGGCAATTGGAAGGTAAGTCCAATGCATAAAGCCTGCCATAAATTGATCGGGTCTCAGTACAACCAGCCTGTTGGATTTTTTTCACGTGATCACTGCTGGCAGCTTAGCCGCCAGCAGTGATCATTGTGTATATAGCCACCAACAGTGATCATATAATAGTGCTGCAGGAGAGATTCCCCGATCAACAGTTTTCTTCCTTTCCACCTTTAGAAAAAGCAGAAGAAAAATGTGTGACCATGTATTTCTATGGAACTTTTCACACTGATCTGTTGTGGGTCTGGTGCAAGTTTGGTGCAGTAAAAAAAACAGCAAAAATGCACCTCCCCATTGAAATCAATAGAAAATGCAGCAAAAATGCATAAAAAAGCATGAAAAATTCACCTGCATTGCGTTTTTGGTGCTTTTTTTGTTGTATCCTATAAAAAACACAATGCAAATGCTGTAAGAATGCGGCACAAAATGCATATGCATATGTGTTTTTGCAAGGAATCAGTGTGAAAGTAGCCTCAGGGTGCCTTCTTTTTTAATTGCAATTAAAAGCAATGATTACTCTGATATCAGTGCATTATCTACATTGTAAAATGCCAGGAAGTGTGCCTAGATCCTATAATTACTGCGGAAGACAAGAGATTTTTGCTTGCTGTTGGAAGAAAAAGGTTTGACCTCCAATATGGATTACTTTCATGTATGAACGTTTTTTTAAAAAAACGAATATAAAGAGTTACCTGCATTTATAAAAAATACATAGCATATTGGCCCAGTCATTTATTGTTTTTCTACTCAGATCAAGAGATCAAGCCTCCTGTAACTGTCTCAATTTCCACCACTCTCCTTCTTTATGTATTGGCTGATCAGTACAACTCGTTCCCTATGCAATTTATCACCTGCCTACGCCTACTTCGTGCATGTGCCCTTTGCTTTTCCCAGTTATAAAATGCTCAGTGCATTGAAGGAAAATATGTAGCATTTAGCCTGTCTGCCGGCATTTTTTATATTCTTGCTACATGGCTGCTGAATACAATCTGTTTCATGGTCCCAACAGAGCTGGAAATGTGGGGCAGCTGTGATAATTCTACAGCCGCTGGTGAGAAATCGTCCTTTCCCCTAATCTGCAATCCAAGCATAATTAGTGCAGTAGTAAGTTGAGTGGCTCTGAATATATGGTCCTAAGGGGTGTAACCTATGTGACACTGTTAAGGATTTTAGATATGTAAGATGCTGTACGTTGTGTCATATCTATTTAAATCTAGAATGTGGTCTGTTACTTGATGGTCATACAAGGGTTAAGGAGCACTGCGGACGTCAGTATGGTGCGTTGAAGTGCTGTCTTCTCTCTCCTATTCTTCAGTGCCTCTGCAGTACAACTGAGCATTACTTGTGTGTTACATAAACATGCATCGTGCTGGATACATCTGCAGTGCTCACTCCTGGCCACGTGCTATACTACAGATACAGTATATAAGGGATGATTCCAATATTTTCTGTTCATAATATAAAACTGCAATCACTGCCAGCTTACATGTAAATGATTATATTGGTTCCATTTACAGTAATCAAAGAATCTGGCCCAGCTAAATGCTTTATCTTGAAATGTCTACATTTTCTGGCGTGTAATGGTTAAAGTGACCCTAACCTCTTTCATCATAAGTATGGAAGCCATTGAATTAGTATGACATAAGAGATCTTAGCTGACAAAGTATTTCTATCATTGCAGTTGTTCCATTTAGGGAAAAGTGAGAGTGTCTGTGAAAGTCCCCAACCCAAGGACCTGTTGATTTTCACCTTATCAGCGATTTCCCTATGCTCTACCTTATGATACAGAATACATGGTGCTTCCGGGTATGGGGGAACCTGTCACCTAGTGGCCAATTGCCAAGCCAGAGCACGTTCACATGACTGGGTGGGGTGATGTCTCCATACCCTCTAGGCTCTGAGACTAGTCAGCACCAGGTATTTAAGTGCTGGCTGTGATGCAGGCAGAAGAAGCAAGGGGATTATCAGAAAGGTGGGTATTGGGTGGTGGTCTTTCACAGACATTATATAAACACAGAAAAAAAATGTGCGCTTAATGCAAAAAAGAGGTAATTCAGCAACCTATATTCCAGACACAAATTAATTACAAAAATAACTAATCCTAAAGTACGCTCAACCAATATCTCTGTAGTGATCAATACAAAATTATCTGTGTGAATAAAAAAGGTTAACTCATGTTAAACTATAATTAACAACGTGCATCAAATAAATGGTGAAATAATAGTCCCATAACATATAATTCACTTATGCATAACAAAGAAGTAAACTTCAAAGAGAAATATATGAAAGCCCAAATGTGAAATTTTGAAAATGATGAAAATTCACGTGTAAGAATCCCAAACTAGCTCACAGACAAGTGTGCCAGTTCCCGTCCCAAACAGAAATGCTCTCCAAATGATAAGGGATCAACAGCGCAGAAATTATCCAGTTGGGGGGCCACCACTGAGTATACCACTGACTCCACCACCTCCACGGTCTTTCACTGGTTATCCAAAGCCAGCACCTCAAAGTAATAATGGGTAGGAGATCAAAGGACCATAGAGTAGTATGCTAAAACTTCATGATTTATTAAAAGTAGATATACTCACAAAAGTTAGAGTATCACAGGCAAAACACACCACACCACGGATCAGCAGTGGGTGTGCAACATCATATGCAACTGGCCTCACCCTACACACATTTTGTCTGGTGCAAAGGATGTCTTCAGGGGATAAATCAGGGGCTAATCTTTATCTCCTGAACAGGGGCGACTGACCATTTGAGCACTCAGGAACTGCCCGAGGGCCCGGGGTTAGTAGGGAGCCCCATGAAATGCCCCTGAGACCTTTTATAGGCTTTTTTTGGGTGTGCTTTGAGTGTGGGCAAGGACGCAGGGGCCCCATGATCCCCTATTGCCAGTGGGCCCCATCAGTTGTCAGTCCGCCCCACTCCTGAAGACGTCTATTGCACCAGATGAAACACATGTAGGGTGAGGCCAGTGGCATATGATGTAGTACACCTGCAATTTAACCCTGGTGTGGTGTGTTTTGCCTGTGTTACACTAACGTTTGTGAGTATATCTACAGTTGTGCACAAAAATTTGCAAATCCTGGCAGAAATCGTGAAAATTTTGGATTTATATTGAAAATATGACTCATCGTGCCATTTATTTAAAGATAGTGAATATATGAAGCCATGTATGATCACATAGTTGTTTGACTCCTTTTTAAATCATAATTATAACAGAAATCTCCCAAAGAGCCCTGACCAAAAGTTTACACATCCTGGAATGTTTAGCCTTGGTACAGACGCAGAAGTCTACAGTCACAACTGCCAGAAGAATTGTTCAGGATAGAAAGAAAAACCCACAGGTAATCTCAGAAGAAACACAGGCTGCTCTGGAAAGAGATGGTGTGGTTGTTTCAAGGAGCACAATACGACAATACTTGAACAAAAATGAGCTGCATGATTGAGCTGACAGAAAGAAGCATTTACTGCGCCAATGCCACAAAAAAAGCTTGGTTACAATATGCCTGACAACACCTTGACATGCCTCCCTGGCTTTTTTGTTGCATTGGCACAGTAAAGATTCTTTCTGGCAACTCGACCATGCAGTTTATTTTTGTTCAAGTATCATCATATTGTGCTCCTTGAAATTACCACACTCTTTTTCCAGAGCACACTGTATTTCTTTTGAGGTTACCTTTTGGGGTTATTTTTGTATCCCAAACAATTCTTCTGGTAGTTGTGGCTGCAATTTTTCTTGGTCTACCTGACCTTGGCTTAGCATCAAGGGATCCCTGAACTTTCCACTTCTTAATAAGTGATTGAACAGTACTGACTGGAACATTCAAGGCTTTGGATATCTTTTTATATTTTTTTTATCTTTATAAAGTTCCATTGCCTTGTTTCACAGGTCTTCTGACAGCTCTTTTCGGCTCCCCATGGCTCAGTATCTAGCTTGCTCAGTGCATCCATGTGAGAGCTAACAAACTCATTGACTATTTATGTACAGACACTAACTGAAGTTTCAAAAGCCACAGATGTGGGAAATTAACCTTTATTGAAATTTTAACCTGAGTTACACCTTGTGTGTCTTTTGATCAGGGCCATTTGGGTGATTTATTTTAACATTATGATTTAAAAAGCAGTCAAACAATTATGTGATAATAAATGGCTTCATATGATTACTATCCCTAAATAACAGGCAGTTTTTTGGCATGATCAGTCATATTTTCAATATCAATGGCAAAATTTCACAATTTCTTCCAGGGTTTACAAATGTTTAAGCACAACTGTGTTGACCTTTATTAAATCATGTGGTTTTAGCATACTACTCTATGGTCCTTTATTCTTTCTTCTCATTATTACTTTGAGGCGTTGGCTTTGGATAACCAGTGAAGGACCGTGGAGGTGGTGGAGTCAGTGGTATACTCAGTGGTGGCCGCCCCATTTGATGATTTCTGCACTGTTGATCTCTTATCATTTGAGATCATTACTGTTTGGGATGGGAACTGGCACACTTGTCTGTGAGGTGGTTTAGGATTCTTACACGTGGACTTTCATCACTTTCAGAATTTAATCTTTAGACTTTTGTATATTTCACTTTGAAATTTACTTCTTTGTTATGCGTAGGTGAATTGAATGTTTTGGGACTGTTATTTCACCATTTATTTGATGCACATTGTTAATCATGGTTTAATTTGAGTTAACTTTATTCGCAAACATATTTTTGTATTGATCACCACAAAGATATTGGTTTTGCACACTTTTTAGATTATTTACTTTCATAGACATTGTCATTTTGCCCTGAATGGGCAGTGACAATATCCCTTTAACTCATGAGCTGACCTTCTTATCTTCTTTCCAAAATTAAATACTTTTTTGGGGGGAACTACTTTTAAAAAGTAATCTGTTACAAAACAAACAAGCGTCCTCAGAAAACCAATGGAAGTTGCCAATCCCCTTTTCAAGTGCCACATGCTTCCCATAATGAAGCTGTACAGGTTCAGCTTTAACTTTGTGACATACTCCATTTAAATCAGCAAGAATTTACACTGGCTTTGACCATCGTAGGTATTATCGGGAATCCACACAATCTTCTGACTATAGTGAATATGTCTAAATCTGCCAAAATTGATCCATGAAATAACCTTGCATTTTCCTGGCATAGCATCATTGTTTATTCAGCCAGTTTGCAAATATTTAGAACATAATTTAATGTGAGCAGCTGCCTGACTTCTAAATATGTATGCCAAAAATACCGCTGCATTTACATTTTAGACATCTTTGACTGTAATTGTTTCAGAAGGTAAACTTCTGGTGTGCTCCTTAAACCTCCATTTGCAAGGGTCCAATTAGACCTAAACCCACTGAACACGTACAATAAATCCTGCTTGAAAGTACACATGCACAATGTGCCTTGGGTTAGGAAGGCAGGAGATGCTGTAATGAAACAAGCCTCAAATATGAGCTATTCAGATGATGCTGTCAGCTAGAAGTCGCATGCCAGCACAAGTAGAAAAAATGCCCCACTTTTCCCAGGAAAAATGCTAATTCATCAACAAGTATATGCTGGAAAAAAAAACATACTGATAGCAAAAACAGAGCAGCACCAGCACAAGAAACACATTTCACTTTTCAATAGTTGTTTAAAGAAGTACTCTGGAAAAGGAAAATTTCCATTAAAAAAAACACATTTTTTATGTTTTTTACTCATAGGGTTGTTTCAGTATAACCCAATTACACCCATATGATCTGTCTCATTTTTCCAAAGCTGGGCAGGCTGATAATATGTAGATCATCTGATCTAATCCTGAAACCTTAAATAATTTGTCTGTAGCTATCCATTCTGACACTACTATTGTTGAGGAAAAAATAATCGTCTCCATAGGCTCGAGTCATAAAGCTTTAACAAGAATAAGTAAGTCTTATTTGCTGTTAAGTATCCTTATCCTGGTGTGTTATGGCTTGCTCACACCAGCCCTGTTGGGCAGCAATGCTCAACACATTCAAACGCAAAGACGAGGCTAAAAGCCTTGCTTTGTATGGTGCCTGTCCTCACCAGTGTGCTCCATTGGTTTGCATTGCAATAAAATGTGAATTTTACAGCAATTCGGTTCATTAACAATGAGTAGCAATGTTACTCAACTCATTGACGTGCATAGGGTTGAAAGAAGTGATTGTGATCTCTGTTTTCCTACACATGCACAAATGTACCATGCTGTCATTCTAGGTCAAACCATGTATGTGAATAATCTTGTATTCGCTCCCTTCCTTCCCTATCTTTTTTCTTCTTTCTGACGTGTTAAACATGCAGTTTTACATGGTGCAATTACACACGTGCAACAGTGTACACACAGCCTGACAGCGTTTGACTCAGGCTGAACTCAGCTTGTATTTAAAATTAAGGGGCAAAGTTGGCCTTTCAAGATAATCTAGACATCAAACTGCCGAATGCACATACACTATAACCCTAGGTTCACACATAAGCGTTTTCTGCAGCGTTTTGCAGAAACGCAATACAGTCCATTTAACATGATTTCCTATGGGACAGGTTCACATCTCCGCATTTTTACCCGATATGTTTTTGGACAGGGTCAGGGACTTTTTTTGAAGTTGCTTTTTTGTTTCTATAGACTTCAAGGGAAAAGCTGCAGAAAAGCATGTATTGCATTTTTGCTTCGGTTTTGCTGTGGTTTTAATGCGTTTTGCATTTTAAATCTGCCTAGCAACAAGAAAATTTTTCAAAAATGCAGCAAAAACGCAAGTGCAAAAACACAAAATACAATGCAGAAACGGCTCAATCGCAACCTTCCTAGGTGTGAACCTAGCTTAAGAGCAGGACACAAGGTATACATATATTGTCAGGTTTCCCTCTGTAACATAACAGCACAGTACATCCAGAAGGAGATTTTTTGTTTCTTATTGCAAACTATCACCTTTACCATGCAGGTAGGACTGAAGAGAGGATCTGCTTCTTGTTTTATAGCGCTCACCTTCCACAGCACCTCTGGATACAATGTACCTGTTACTAAAATCAGTATTAAAAATGCTTTTTTTGCCATTGTAATTGTCAGTGTTTTGTGATTTTAGTGTTACATTTTGTAGCCTCCTCAACTATCTGGCTTATTATGAAAAAAAAAAATGTATATCAGGGAATATTGAGGTGTGGAAAATCAATACACCGAACATCCAGATGTAGCGCTACTCCTATAGGAGCTGCTGAATGATGCTTGTCATTGTAAACTCCTCAACCCTTTTGACACTGTAGGTTAAGTGGGAGTTAGTGCCCCATTGTTAATGTCAGTGGAAGGAATAGTGTCCCTTCACTGGTATCAGTGGGAGGAAGAGTGCCCCAGTGTTAGTGTCAGTGGGAGGTCTGGTGTCCCATCGTTGGTGTCTGTGGAAGGAATATTGTGCCATCGTTGGTGTCAATGGAAGCAATGGTGTCTCATAGTTGCCTCATAGTTGATGTCAATTGGAAAAATTTTGTCCATGTCAGTAGGAAGAATTGTGTCCCAAGGGCCAGATAAAGGAAAGCAAAGGGCTACATCTGGCTACAGGCTGCCGTTTGGAGACCAATTGTTTATAACATATAGTTTATCATCTGGTCATGCATCCTTGAAAGAGCGGACTGTGCTGTACGTTGTATGGAATGATGAGATGAAAGTTCAGGTAATCATGGTTATAGATTATGTTGCTCATCGATAGATCTGTATAATGGAACCTGCTTTTTATACAATACAGAGTACAATTTTGGAAAGATAGATTAGTAATAAAGTAGAATTGTTATCTGTATATCTGATGTTTGGTGTATTGATTTTCTACTGCTCAATATCCCGTTATACATTATTTTTTATCACAAGCCAGATAGTTGGAGGGTAATGATGTTACAAAACACAACACAATAAAATATCACAAAACCATGATTAAAAATGTAACTATGCAAAAATATCCATACCTGGAATTCAGCTTTATTAAATAGGGCAGTACAAAGGGCTAACACAAAGGCAGTAAAAAAAAAAAATCAATAGCTGCCTCCCGCTGAATAAGGCCAATACTTAATAGCGGGTTTCCCTTGGTTATAGCTTTAATAAGGTTTTCTCATGATAGCCCTCTAACGCCTAGCCTAGCAGTTTCTAGTGTACCTTGTAATCTGGGCCAAACCTCAGCTGTGGCTAGCACTTGCTACCATTGTAACCAATGGAGTTTGTCAGGAACAATTCACCAGTTTTGTTGGCAGAGCCTTCGAGACCACTTTTAGGGTATTCTTTGCTGTACAATAGCAATCTTTCTGGTATTACTGCTAGAATGTATAGTACTCATGATGTAACCTATGTGTTCATCTATATTACTACTGAACACCTGATTTACCATGATGGTCTACCTTACTCCTGATGTCTACTTTGTTCTTTGTTAAACAAATAAACAATTTGAAAATCAGTATCTGTCAGAATAAGGATTGCTGATTGGTTCTTAGACATATTCCTGTTTGCCGTATTTTTAAAATTGTGAGGCTGATCATCTCATAAAATATGAGTGCAGACATACAACTCTCCAGTTGTACAGTAGAGGAGACTTTCTTTTATTGGGTAGTTTTCCTGCTTATGGTAAATGTGTATTTGTATAGCAAAGCTTTTTCTGTAACCTACAGTGTAAACATGGGTTACCAATTGCAGTTCATTTTCTATTTCAGCTGTCAAATAAATGGCAAAGCAGTGATTACTGTAACCACCTAACAATGCTGTAATTGATAACTTGATTAGCTCAGATCACATGCTTTAATCAGCCCATATCATTATTATTATCATTATTACTGCAGCCTCAGCAGAGGAGAGGGAATACCTTCTGTAGATGATCCCTGTATTTTGGTTGGCTCCTAAACATAAAAATCACTTAATCTGTTCAGAAGGAAAATTGTTTCGTTATCATGGCAACTGCAGAAAGCACTCGGCACACTCCTCATTGTGCCTGATGTCTGTGGGGGAAGGGAACGGGGCAGGCTGTCAAAATTACTAAATTAATGTAAAACCCTTAAGTGCTAAGAGGGTTGTGAGGCATAGCTGGCACCAAGATGATTTATTACTATTGTTTGAATTTTATGTAGCCATAGTCACAGATTTGAATTCAGCATACACATTTTTACTTTTTTCTTCCAAGCGCATAAGCAGATAAAAAGCAACATTGAATCTGATTTAGGATATATTGGGTTTGAATTATAAAGCAAACAGCAGTTGCTATTAACAGTTTTTGCTGTGTGTCGAAATTTGGGATGAATATTGTTGATAAGACAACAGCCGATGGCAGTCCATTGTTCTTATCATTAACAATGAATAAATATATGAATGCACAGCTATGTTTGGACACATCAGTCCATTATTATTACTAATAAATGTAGACCTTTTTTTCCAGTAAAACAAATGTAGACTTTGCTTTCCAAAACTGTAATATTAATTTTAAACATTATAGTCCAAGCCACAAATCTGTACAGATCAGACCTACCAAAACTCGCCTCCAATACAGAAAAGGCCCCCAACAGTGCTGTACAAATTGTACCCATGTATTCATATTTCTTTTTTCTGTGTGCTGGTGAATAATGTAATGTACAGATAAAAATTAATTTAACCAGATATCTCCCATTTGAAAAGTTAGAAATTTAAGAACAGCATTGTGATGTGTTCTAGCTATGGGGAAAGATGATAATTGTTCACAAATCACTCATATAAAAAACAGCCAACATGTTTCGGTGGCAACTCCCCCAGTTCATTAGGGCTCAGAACAAAGGAATAAGGAGTGTTGTTGCCCATGAAATACATTGGATGTTTTTTATGATGTTTGATTGTGAACAAGTAAGATTGTCCTGGACTCTTTTACCTTATGGTTTACGTTTAAGGAAAATCATCTTAAATGCTATAGGTGATAAATGACTAATGAGCAAATGTAATTAGGCAATTAATGTGTGCCTCCAGGTAAGAGATTTGTAAGTCTGACTCAATGGAATATGGAGGCAGTACTTTTCAGTGATGATTTTATGCATCCTCCATCTTTATGTAGTGTTGCTGTTACATGAAAATGTCAGTCACTCATGTATGAATATCTATTAGGTATGTACATGATGTTCTCTCAGTTTTACCATCCGATTAAAAAACCCCTTAGTTTGCGTATAAAGATTGCTTTAGCTCATTTGCAATTGAAAAACATTGTCTAGGAGTACTCTTGCCATAATACAGAAAACTGCTAGACCTTAAAATTGAAAAGAATATATATATATATATATATATATATATATATATATATATAATGTTTTCCTTTACTTTATTGTAAAACCAGATGCATGTTAAAAATGAACAATCAACACTGTGGACAGCAAAGGACACTATTGCATCTTACCATTCGTCTTTACATTTCTAGTTAATATCTACCTAAAATAAAAAATTGCATGTAGTTTGACTTATTTATGCTACCTTTGTATCCAAAAAAAAAACATTTGCAGGGAAATTAAAGATCTTGCAAATATTGAGAGGCAATCACATTTGTTTTGTCAAAAATTAATGAATCAAGCCAGGTGTTTTGGTTGTTTAAAACTTAAATCCACATGAGAACATGCACCACAGTAAGGAATGATAATGCAGTTTTCCTAATAAAAATATCCTGTAAACTATTCTAATGATATCCCTTCAAACAAATTACGGATATTCCTGCTGTTCTATTGCATCTACATCAGGGCGTGCAGTTATTAGAAATCCACCAGTTTAAAGAGAACATGACCTATCATTTAAAAACCAAATACAGCTGCAGTGGCCAGGATAGGCTTTGGTTGTTGCCAATAGACTGACAGGTGGCGGAGCTTGGTGTCAGCTTGGTCAAAAGTCAAAGTCTTGTGTACAGTATGTCCCTAGCATACAAGGGACCTTCATAAGGACAGACTTTAAAAACTCTTACCTGCAGGCCTTACGAAGTGCTTAAACATCAGCAGTAATGTTTTGTTTGTTACTTTTTTGACCATGGAAGGTTCACATTATGGGGCCAGAGAACAGGTGATTCTGTTGAGAATGACAGCAATGGCTTTTTAAGTGAAGTGCTTTCTGCATTATATAGAGAGGTTTGCCAGCCTATCTCCTGGGATTTGTCTGTTTATGCCTCTTCAACTCCATCCTTGTATCATAAGGTTAAGTATTAAATGTTAAAGCAGAAATTTACTGAATTAGTTAAAACACATATATGTGTAGACCTACAATTACAATTTTCACCAGAACAAAAAGAATATGTTTTTACTAGCATAAAAACCTCAATCTGTACAAAATACAAGGAATCCGAATATGAAGAATGACAGAATGCCACAAATGGTCCATCGAATGAGCATATCAGAATCTCTGAGGGCATGCTAGAGATGTGCCCAGGCCAACAGAAATATCCTACATACCTTCTGGTCCTGTGCCACACACAGTTTTGGGATGAGGTCCACAAAATTTACAGACTTTACAATTCCTGCTAACAATTCTGTGCTGGGAAAAAAATCTACAAAAAAGATCCATCATCCACTTGATAAACACAGGCATGAGCTGCATACCAGAACTGTGGAAGCAATCAGGCACCCCCTATTACATTGTGGATATCCAAAAACAGTTGAGTCAAATTGAGAATATTATCTCCTCAGATGGAGGAACCCACAAAAAAATTTGGATAACATGGTTCTATTGGAATGAATTCTCCTCTACTTCAGAATATAGAACCCTCCTATGCAATGACAAAACCTACTTAATACTACAAAAACTTCTGGGAGGTTGCATACCAGGTGTTATTTGGTGCTTTGTAGTGATTTTCCTTTATTTGTAGTTCAATAAAACCTTTGCTTCTTTTAGTCAGTCACTATTATTATCACTATTAAAATTATCAGAGCTCTATCAGCTTAATTCAGGGACAGACAAACTAGAAAAAAAAAAAAAATATATATATATATATACACATATACATATATATATTCCTAGGGGAGCGGCTTCTGGTCCTTCTCTGCACTTTGTCTTCCCTGTTGTTCTCTACCCACTATTGATAACTTACCCCAACCCATCCTTACCCTTCAACACCTTACCCTCTTTCCCAATACTCTACAAAATGGTGTATTATAACTTAACATGTAAAGAAACCATTTATGGTCTCTTTAAAGTGCATCCATGTACCCATTTATACTTACCTTCACAGTGTTCTACCTCTTAAAGAATTCTGGGGAGAAAAAAATCCCATGCAGTGGGGCTGTGCCCACACTGCATGGGTTAACTGCTGGTTTTTGTCTAGGGGTGAGGAGAGTGGAGATATACTTGCTTAAGCCACCGATTCCCTGTGCATAAGACTGGTCCATGCCACTCCTGCCCCCCGCAGTCTAGCTGTCTTGTGCAGTGGACTGTTCCTGATGTCATCATGCCCATAGCTAGTCCGCTGCTGTTTTCCAGAGGATAATAGGATTGGGTGAGTATAGCCTTTCTGTGCAACCCTGGACAAAATAAGCAGTCAACCCATGCAGTGCGGGCACAGTCCCACTTTATGGGGTAAAAAAAAATTCCCAGAGTTTTGCTTTAATCATTCTCCATGGCAGCTTCTGGTGTCAGAACTTACAGGGAGGGATGAAGTTACCCTCTGTGACATGGTTGGTCTGGAGGTTGGCAGCTATATTGAGCACTGCATCATTAGTTGGCGGTCTTATGCTCCCTCATATCCAGAAGGACTAGATGTTTTGTAGCAACTGAAGCTGAGAAATAAGTGGTGGGGGAGGCCTGGAATGGTAAGTGTGTTAGAGGGTGTGCTTTTAGAGCCCTGTCATTTTGCCCTGAATTGGTAAGGTGATTGGATCAATTTAATTGCTTCTCAAGGAGAATCAAAGAACTGAAAAATTGGGAAGATTTTTAGAAAGGATTAAAAGGACTTACCTAACATGGTAAGCAGATGGACATTTGTAATGTTCATTTCAGTATAGCTAATTAATTTAAATTGCCTCCTATAGTCAAACTCTCTGAGATTAGTTTTTGTTACTGCAAATATTTTATAAAACCCAGATTTATTTCTCATAATATGTCTATACAGTTGCTCTCTTACAGCATTATCTTGTAGAATGGATATTCTGGATGATTTAGGAGTCATTTAGAGGCTTAAAGCTAAACATGACAGAATAAGAGGTTTATTGAAAGGTCTCAGTGATGGAATCCACAGTAGTATGTGAGATGGCCTTAATTAACAGGACAGAGTGAAATATATAAGGGTTTGTTGGTGTTTTTAATTGTAAATCTGTGCTTGCAACAATTTATATATCTTTTCAAAGATATATTTGATGTTGGCTGGTCCATTAGCTAGTCTGGTGAATAAAAGTCCAACTCCAGCCAAAACATTTCTTTTGTTTAGAACATTGTTTTATTTCTCCACTGGAGAGATTTGTCTTCTCTTTTTGTGGGGTCACTAGACAGAAGGTAAGGAAAATTTCTCCAGTGAGCCTTCAGACAACAGTCAGACCAGTTTTCAGTTGGGAAAATTAGAACCCCTACCTTTTTTTTTTAATGATGTCTTTGCCTTTTGGAGAATATATACTCTCTCTTCCTTTGTGGTCACCTACCTGCTCTATCCAAGATGAAGAGTTTAGAAGACAAGCATTAACGATTTTAGATATTGTCTATGGATCATCACCTCTGAAGGAACTCTTGAAGGGCTGAGCTGGGAAATTTAATTCCTGATTGCTCCAAAGATAAGCTTGTTAAATCAGTTGCCTGGCTACCATCCTGACCCGCTACCTCTTTCTTAGTCTATGATCCAGATCAAGAGCAAGTATAAAATGCAAACTGGGGTAAGTGACTAAAAGGAGTTGATACTAGTGGTTGTTCAAGGTAAATTTTCACTGAGCTTAGTAAATAAGGTGCAGCTATATGCACTTCAATCAACGAATCATGTCTTAGCAAAAATCCTGTACTTTTTAATTTGCCTTACACTTGACTGGAAATTGAACGTTATCATATGCTTCATTTGCTAACATTACTTTGCCTGTGAGCATTTACTTTGCTATGTGAGCAGCTTGTATTCCTTTAGTAAATCAACCCCATGGCATTAAAACCAGAGACAGCCATAATATCAGTCCAACAAACCTGAGAGAACATCAAAGCTGTTCGGAGATCATTCTATCATCGCAGATCCAAAATAGTGCAACATGAAGTTTTTAAACTGTAATAATCACATTAATGGGATCATTCCATAACAGCTAAGTGGTGCTTCCAGGATTTTATGGACTGATAGGAAGAAATACCCATAACATCTAATCATTTTTATTGGTAGTATAATAATTTCACATTATATGGATACAGAATACAGCAGATGAATCATGATGTCCTAGGGTCCTATAGAGTGGCATGGCATGTACAGCTTACTTGGGGCCCTGTCCACTGGATTTCTCTGGCAGATGGACAGAGATTTGCTTGAAGATACAAACACTTCTTGTGGAGTAATCAAACTTATCATTGGATAGATAACTTTAGACAGGAATTTTGCTTAGTTGTTATATTAGGGTAGCCTGCATAAGCAAGTGATGCGTCTCTATGCAGGTGTTTGTCTAGTTTTGAAAGTGAAACTACAGCAAAAAAATATTTTGTGCAACTTCGATTTTAAGATTTGGATAGAAGGATTTGGATTTCTGTTTGTTTTATATGCAGTACCCTCTGGTGTGCTACTAGAATAGTGTAGTGAATTATAGGTAAAATCATTGTGTATAACTCATAATAATTGTATAGTAATTGTATGAGTCTGTGATTGAGGTCGGGTTATTGCAGGTCAGCTAAATTACTCAACAGATTGTGGATCTATTGCCTCCAACTGATTCTGGAAGACTATAGAACCTTCTAAAAGTCGGTAAGCAGAAAGGGGTGGAGACCTAATCTGCATTTTCATGGGGGTCTGGCCAATCCCAGGTTTGGAGGCCCTAGTAGAGTAGAGTGGTGGAATGACCCATATATATGGGAGAGTCAGGCTGACGTAGGAGTCGGGTGGAAGATGGAGTTCTGTTGGTGCCTGGGAGGGGTCCCCTAGGTCTAGGGGGTGCTGGCCTCCAGGCTGGGGTTGGGCTGGCTCGGGAGGATATATTCAGCAGTAAGGAATGAATGGGATTGAGACCTGGAACAGCTGTGAGCCAAGAGGACAGTGGGAGTACAGCAACAAGCTTTCTAAGGACAGCGCTGGGCTCAATCCTCCTGAGAAGCAGTAAAAGGGGGTTTCTAGATTCCAATAAGCCCCCTGCCCGCAGACCCCCACAACCACAGCCCAGCTCACCCCCCTTTCCTGACCTGCCAGGCTGCATGCTCGGATAAGGGTCTGGTATGGGTTTAGGGGGGACCCCCACACCAATTTTTTTATTTTTGGTGTGGGGCTCCCCCTCAAAATCCATACCAGACATGAAGGGCTTGGTATGGATGGAGGGGGGACCCCACGCCATTTTTTTATTATTTTATAATTGCCGACAATTACATTCAGCTGTCAGTGGGAGCCCCGCTGACAGCTGAAACATTAATTTTCTCTACTAAAATACTGCATGACTTGAATAAATAACTCATGTGGTATTTTAGTAGCCTTTTCAAGTGGATTCAAATGTTTTTTTTTTTTTCAATGCTATGCGGTATCCTACCACATACTCGGATGCGGTAAGATACCGCTTAGTGAATTGTGCCCTGGATATGGACCAACCAAAAAAGCATCTAAACGCAAACGCGCATAAACGTGGTTAACCACGTTTACACACATTTACAAGCGTTTGGCATTCGAAACGCCGGTAAAATCTACTCCTGAACGCAATTTTGTTGCATTCAAGAAAATGACTGTAAACTCAACTGCCTGTAAACTACTGTAAACGACTATGTGTACATGGACACATAGGAAAACATAAAGAAGAGTTCAGGTGCTGATGAAAAAAATGCTCAACAGCCCCTGAACATCAGTTTAGCTGCTGTAGTGTACATGAGCCCTTATTCTATAACATTACATGAGAGCAGATCCTACTATAGTCACAAAGTGATCTACTAAATGTATATGTCAGTGCAGGGGCAGACTGACAACTTATGGGGCCCCTGGGCAATAGGCGATCATGGGGCCCCTGTGTCCTTGCCCAAACTCAAAAAAGCCTATGACAAAGTACCAGGGGCATCTCATGGGGCCCCCTATTGACCCCAGGCCCTCGGGCAGTGCCCGAGTTTCCAAATGGTTGGTCCGCCCCTGTGTCAGTGTGTTGTGTCTAATGCCAGTAGCTCTGTCATTTTGGATGGATTGCTGACAAATATGTTAGCTCATTACTGACCAACAGAATGTTACAGGAACGGAAGTCTATGACCAATGAGTGTATTTCAGAAATATTTTATGTGGTGACTTAAAGAATGATGGAACCTGTGGAATGAAACAGAAGGTTGATCAATAACGACTTCAGGGTAACAGTTATGGCTTGTGTACTGTAGAGCTTATGACAATAAGGGAAAGTTACAATGAAATGCTTGAAATTAATATAAAAACTGTCATATAATGTGATGATAAATTAAAGAAAGAACTCTGGATTCAGAAAATAGTCAATTTATTAGTTTTAGGCCCATGTTGTTGGGCAGCACAGTGGCTAAATGGTTAGCACTTCCGCCTGGCAGTACTAGGGTCGCTGGTTCGAATCCCAACCCCGGCACCACCTGCCTGGAGTTTGCATGTTCTCCCTGAGACTGCATGGGTTTCCCCGGGTACTCTGGTTTCCTCCCACACTCCAAAGACATGCTGGTAGGTGAATTGGCTCCTGTCTAAATTGACCCTAGTATGTGTATGTATGAATGTGAGTTAGGGACTTTAGATTGTACGCTCCTTGAGGGTTAGAGGCTGATGTGAATGTACAATATATATGTAAAGCGCTGCGTAAATTGACAGCGCTATATAAGTACCTGAAATAAATAAATAAATGTTGTAAATACATGCAAATATGTTGTGGTAAAATGTTGTGTGCAAGAAAACCCAGGTTTGCACAGGTAATGTTTGCATTTCTCTGAACCGCAAATAATGAAGCTCTGAGAATGGTGATGTTTGAATTTCTTTTTATCTGTCAGAGACACTGAAGCAGTATGGGCTTGCTCACATGTGTGATAACCCTAGCCTCCCTTCTGAAAAGTGATCTGCAATGGAATGCTTTTCTGAGGTTTTTGGCGATGAGGAAGAGATATGACACCTCCTCGCTGCCTGATTTAACCATGTAAATGCCTTGCAACCGCACCCCAGTTGCATGCATGGTGCAGCCCCATAGACTTGCATCGGTTGCATTCAGTGGCAGTAACAACCACCAAACTGGTGTGATGAGATGCTTTCCAAATTTAAAAAAGGCGCTGTTTACATCTGGGAAGCTGAAAGTGCCAAAAATGCTCATTGCTTCTAGTTTCCTATACCATAGAGCTCTTTGGAGACCTTCTGGTTCTCAACAAGCTCTGTGGTAAGCCAGCTTTCATTCCAGGCTCACTGGTGAGACGGTAGAACCTGGAGTGGCACCGGGGGCAGTGGGTGGGGGGAGACCCTTCCCGCCACCTGTAAAATCCATCCAGCCGCTAGGATGGCTTTTACATAAAAGCCAGCCGTTGTCTGATAAAAACAATACCAGGATGTTGCTTGTAGCTGCAGGCATCATCCCGGTATAACCACTTAAAGTCAAATGATGTATATGTATGTGATTTGGCATTAAGTAGGTAGGTAAGTAGAAAGATGAAAAGTGAAAACATCCCTATAACAAGCAGAGAGTCTTTATAGATTCACAAACCATTTGTGATCTAATGTTATCTTAAACCTGAACTCCGGGCACAAAAACTTCATTTAAAAACATTCCTCAATCATCACAAAGGATATAAATCCACTTTATACCAAATGCTTTTGCAGCAAGGACCTCACCTTCATGCTGGTTAGGCACCATCCTAGTTAGGCTGCTAGGTTAAGTTTAGTTTTTGGCTGCTCTTTGGTCAGTGAAGCAGCAATTGTTTTTGGTCTACAAAAGCAAAATAGGGTGCACTATCTTCGTGCATTACTGTGGTGAAACACAAATTTATTTAAAAGCATAAACATGCATACTCAAAAACCAAAGCGGGATAAAAACAGAGAAGAAGAGTCCTTAATGACGGTCCAAAGTGATGGTAGACCCTTGGTTAGGAAGGCTAACGCATTTCGGGAGAGCTCTGAAGAAGGGAGTATGTCTCCCAAAACACGTTAGCCTACCTCACCAAGGGTCTACCGTCACTTTGGACCATCATTACGGACTCTTCTTCTGTTTTTATCCCCCTTTGGTTTGTGAGTATGTATGTTTATGCTTTTAAATATATTCATGTTTCACCACGGTAATGCACGAAAAGAGTGCTCCCCGTTTTGCTTTTGTTCACCAGTATCAAGATTTCCCGATCTTCTAAGGGCTGCATCTCAACGAATGACAGTTATCCAAGTCTGCATGAAGATTTGAGTGCTGGTTTTGTTTGTTTATTTGAATTGTTTTTGGCCTGTCTAGGGTTTCCTGAGCTCAAAGTTTCCATAGTAAAGGGCAAGGACATGCAAATAGTGCGAATAATTATTGTGCCCCATCCAATCCCTGGAAGGAGGCAGACAGAAGGTGGATGGGGAGGTGATAAATGTTTAGTAGGCCTTGTCAAGAGTGTTCTTTGCTGTCAAGGGAGGGTTCTGGGTCTCTTGGGGCTGCTACCAATGGATGCAGCATTACTAAGACAAGGAACTGCAGTCTGGGCCTCAGCAGCTGCAGGAGAGGATTGGCAATTGATGTTTGCTGGAGGCCACTGGACTGAAGTCCTGGTCTGGAGAAGGATCTTTTATGTTCCTCACTGAGGATCTACCTGTGGATGCTGGGTAGAAGACAGCTCCTGGGACACTGTGATTAAAGACCTTGCTGGGTACTAGTAATTGTGCAAGTGCCAGAAATGGCTATATGGATTGCTGTTGTAGGGTCCTAGATATACTGGCTATTCCCTATTACCTCCAGAGAAGCTGCTATGGAAGTTTAGAGAGAAGTTTGACTGTTTATCATTGTTACTGAATGTTTTGGAGTATCCTTTGATCCTAAACCCCTCTCCTGTTAAAGTACTACGGCAATAAATACTAAAAAGCCATCCCCTCAACTAAATAGTCGGTGTATGTGAGACTGTGCATGTGATTGGTGGCAGAGAGCAGAGCTGTAGGCGGGGCCAACAGGCTCCACCCACTACAGTCTGGCTTCAGAAAATGACAGGAGGGGGTGGGTACAAGACCAGTTACCCTGCACAAGAGAGAGCAGCAGTGACTGGTCTTTTTTACAGGAAATTCCTGTTCAGAGGCAAAGTTTTACACTAGATTACTGCACAGATCTAGTAAGAATACATATGAGGAATGTATTTAGACAATATCTGCTTATTCTGGAGTTCAGCTTAAAGGCTTTTATGGCAAATTTTTATAAATACGATAAATTAAAAACTTGTGCATACTGCCTATAAAAGTGCTACAGGGTCTGGTACGGATTGGTGGGGGAACCCACACATGTTTTTAAAGAACATTTTTTAAAATAATTAAACATTTTATAATGCAGACATTCTTTTGTTTACATTCATCTGTCAGCAGGGAATCCCTCTGACAGCTGATGAGTCATCAGTTGTTATGGACGTGGCAGCCAACCACTGCTTAACAACCATGTTCTGCCTCTGCAAAGTCCTGACAAAACTGTTGGATTGAAAACATTCAGATGCGACTTTCATGCGGCTTTATATGTCAAAAGTCACATGTTAGGGTTAAGGGCTAGGTTCACATGTTAGGGTTAAAGGCTAGGGATAGGGATAAATGTTAGGGTTAAGGGTCAGGGTTAGGGTTAAGGGTTAGGGCTTAGGGCTAGGGTTAGGGATAAATGTCAGGATTAAATGTTAGGGTCAATTGTTAGGGTTAGGGTTAAATGTTAGGGCTAAGGGCTAGGGATAAATGTCAGGATTAAATGTTAGTGTTAAGGGTCAGGGTTAGCATTCTAATCCTAACATTTAATGCTATCCATAACATTTAACTTGTTAGTGACTTAGGGTAAAACAAATCTCAATGCCTGAACACAATTTTGCAATGTTGACATGTGTTAGTAAAATCATCACAAATACTTTGTGCACCCAGGTAGATTATACCTTGGGTTTTTTTTCAGGACAAATTGAGCTTTCTTTTGATGCTAAATTGAAACTGATATCTTCTGATTTTTTTTTATTATGAAAGGAACACTGGCCCAAAATAGTAAAAAAAAAAAGTTTGCTTGTTTTTTTAAGTTAGCTGTATATTTCATGCTACTACCTTAACCTACCAGCAAAGAACAGCCCAAAATAAATTCTTCTGCTCCTGATGATTGCAGAGATACCCCATATATGTTATTTGTTGTTTGTAACCGTAGTAAGGCCCAGAAACAATAGTGTGCATTTTGCTTTTTAATTCTGCCTAAAACACACTGACACTGATAATAATTTCAAAAATGCTGCCCAAAATAAAAAAAAAAATTCTGTCCAAAATGTACTAATCATGGCCTATGGCCCTGACCTTTGACCCTAACACTAACCCTGGCGCTGATTTAGATCTAACCTCGATATAGGTATTTTTATATATTATTATTATTATTATTATTATTATATTATTATTATTTTTACTTTTTCTCTGCAATGAGAGAGTGATGCAATTGGAGAGTGCAAAATCTGGTGCAGCTCTGCATAGAAACAATCAGCTTCCAAGTTTTATTATCAAAGCTTAAGTAAACAAGCTGACGTTAGAAACCTATTGATTGCCATGCACAGCTCCACTGGATTCTGAGTGTTCCAGTAAATCTTCCCCATAGTGTTGGCAAAGTTGTGGGTTTGGTGTTTGGTGATCACTGAACAATAATGTCCAGTTTGGTGTGTGCATCTGTTGGGAATTGGGTTCTCTAATAATCCTGAAAAAAGAATGTGCCTGTCTGGTTGCTATGAATTACAATTCTGCAGTTATTACAATAATACAATTCTTCATTGTATGAAGGTCATTTTTTAAAACTTGTGATTAAACAGTATATGTTATGCCTGTCCACTTTAATGAGCAAATGCAGAAAAACACAGCAGATGAATGCCAAGCTCTTCTAACAGGTAATTGTAGGTTCCTTGTACATAAATGTCAGTGTGACTTCTGGGGCATAGCCTGCTTCCCATATACCTTTGTAATTTGATGTTTGATGGTCTGTACAGAACGACCCTGATACTACATAGGTCAGCTTTGCAACTCTTATCAGTGGTCACAAAACTTGTGATTGTAAACTCCAGATATGAAATATGAACAAAGCATATCCCTCTATAGTGTGTACCTGTCTCACTCCAGAGCACTAAGTGTCATTGATGTCTGCTGCCGTGTTCCTCTACTTTAAGAATGAGTCACTTCTGACAAGTTTTCCTGACAACAGGAGAACAAATGGTGATGGGGAGGGACTTCAGCAGATTGACAGCGTCAGCTCTGTTCCTGTGGGCTGTGTTAAGGGGGAGGGTTTCTTACCTCCAATCAGCTCTCAGAACTCTCCTCACTAATGTAACTTCAGCTCCCAGCCCCCTGTTTTTCAGAGCAGAGAGATCCTGTGTAAATTCTGCACTTTGAATAGATGCAGGGGGAAGATGCTAGATAAACAAGTACAACGTATGTAGGAGAATTTGTTTCATCTGTGTCTCACCTGATGCCAGTCACTTCTCTGTGTATATATGAGGGTTTACAACGACTTTAAGCACTGTATCGTTTGCATTAACTGCCATTGATGTGCATTTTCAAAAGCTGATAAATTGAAGGTTAACAGCCATAATGCATTATGCAGGGTTTTCATTTATTTCAAACCTACCGCAAGCAGTGCACTGGTGTGAACAGGTCGTATTAAGACCAGTGGATTTTCTGTTGTCCATGAATATTTGCTGTTTTGCAATATGTGTAAAATTGTGTGGCACTGCATTCATTGTGGATGAGACCTAATATACATCAGTTTTTGTGTCCCTGAAAGAGAGCTGCAGTACTGACTTGTGTTGTCTGCACCTAACAATATCTGTTCGCCATGGAATGGGGGTCACCCAGGCTGCACTCAGAAACTAGTTGTCAAGATGCCTTTCTGATGACAAGCTTTGATACTGGAGGATAAGGGTTGTTATACATATAACTACTTAGCTATATGAGAATTTTAAAAAATGGTTTTGTGTCTTCTCAGTAGAATGGGGGTTAATGGGAAAGGCAAGGAAGATGGAGTCAGAAATCTGCAGTACACATGATTCCATTGTTAGTTTGCTATGTACTTATAAATATTGTAGGGGAACATATTTTTCTGCAGTGCAGGAGAAAGGATAAGGTCCACAGTATTCCTTCTAGAACAGTTTCATTTACACGTCTCGATTTAGGCTTGTTTTGTAGACTGTTTCCTGTTAAAATATTTTTTTGCTTTTTAAATGGTGTTTAATTTGTGTTTATTGTCATACAAAACATATGCATTTTTATTATGTAGTTCTTTTAGTTTGTTTTATAAACTCAGATGTTATGTTTTTGATTTTGTGTAACAGTCAGAAGAGATTTTTTTTGGTTTCTGCTCTGGTGAAAAAGGTAAAGCAATCTAGTGTCCAGCATATTCTGTATGTGTTAAAGCAGTATTAAACCCAAAATAAAAAATGTATTATATTGCAGTTTAGCAATCCTTAGATGCAGTGGCTGTATTCATTTTCTTTTTTCGTTTTTCCCTCTGTTTTTACCTGGTGATCTGGCCAATAACACACCTCCTGTATTAGAATCCCCCCAATCTGGATGAAGGAGCACAGGGCACCTTTGAACAGCAGCATCGTTAATCTAGAGCAGTGGTTCTTAACCTTGTTGGAGGTACTGACCCCCACCAGTTTCATATGCGCATTCACCGAACCCTTCTTAATTGGAAAAATAAAATATGATTTTTCAAATTCAAAACATAGGTATATATTTATACATAGGTGCACAAAATGAACAAAACCATTAAGAACAAAACCATTAAAACATGATTTTCACACAAAAACAAAAACATAATAATGAATATTTACTGCACGAATCATATGAGTCGGGTGTGGGTCTTCACCTCCGCCGAATCCGCGAGACTGACTCACCGAACCCCTGGGGTTCGATCGAACCCAGGTTAAGAACCACTGATCTAGAGGGACACGGAGTGTTAGATGGACTAGCAGATTTAGGTACACTAGCAAATTAAAATGAAAGGGAGAAAAATGGGGGGGGCAAAGAGAAAGAGGGTAATCAATAAAGGGTGGTAGATACCGATAGACAATAGTGTTCACAAGAAAACAGATATTCAGAACTGGGGTTAGGGTATTCCTTCAAAATTAATGAATAAAATGAAAAATATGAGGTTGTTTTAATCCCCTCCCAGTGACCGTTTGCAGATATGTGGCCTAACTGAAGTGGGCCTTTATCTGTGGGGCCGCCTATCTGCATACCTGTCTGTGCTGAGAGTGCATAACACAGTGCGCTCCCAGCACGGAGAATGGGCTTGTATCGGGAGCCCCGGGACTCGTACTAATGATCAGGACCTGGGACTCCCAGTTCTAGGTCACCCGATTGTTGTGATAGCCTCTGATTGGCCTGTGGTCAATCACTGTGCAGCTCGCTAATGTGTTTACTTTCCCTTTTGAATGGAGAGAAAAATATGTGGTATCATTCTGTCCTTGCAGGATGTGAAGTTGTAATTAAACAAAAGTGTGTAAAAAGAAAGAAAAAAATCAAGATCAAGGTTTGATCTAGGTCAGTGCCAGGATTACTGTTAGCATCAAGGTAAGGGTCAAAGGTCAATGTCAGGGCCAAAGGTTGGGTTCAGGATCAGTATATTTCTTACATTTTTGAATTTTTTGTATTTCTGGGCCCTACTATAGGGTACAAACAACAAATAACACACATAGGTGGTATTGCTGTGATTGTCATGAGCAGGAGAATTTATTTTTGGTTTTTCTTGGGTGGTAAATTATGATAATAGCAAGAAATACACAGCTAAATGAAAAAAATTTTTTTTTTACTATTTTAGGACAATTTTCCTTTCATAATGAAAAAAAAAACAGGAGTTATCCATTACCATTTACCTCCCAAAGAAGGTAGTTGCAATGATATGTATGGTTTTACTAAAACATGTCAAAGTTAAAAAATTGTTTTCAGGCATTAACATTTGTTTTACCCTCAGTCACTAAGGTGTTAAGATTAACAGATGGATAAGAAACCCTAAGAGGAAGATAATGACCAAGGACATATACCCATCAGTATCTAAGTATAGGAGGTGATTAGGGAAAAAAAAAAAGGGGGGGCAGGGAGATGGGTGAAAGTGGAGCAAGTTTACTGTGTGTATTAAAAATTGGAAAATATTGGAATCACTAAAGGCTTGGCAACAGATCCATGTAGTGTGGGTTTTTTCATGGTCTCTGTTATCCTCTGCTATCAGGGTCTCCATTGCCATGATGTCATTGAGTATTTGGGCTCATTCCAGAATATGTGGGGAGAGGTAGATTTCTTGTGGCGAGAGATGTCTAAGAGGACAGACAAGAATCATCTCATATTAGTTGCCCATTATCTGACCATGCAGGGCAACATCTAACATAATGGCATTCATGAGATGTCTGCCAGATGAAATACCCCACCATATTTTAAAGGTATTAACAGATATTTTTTGTCAAAAGAATCTGTCTCTCCAGAAGCAAACCCATTGGGAAGAAGGAGGTAGAAGATGATTCGGCAGACCACATTGCTTTTTTATTTTGCTGAGGGGTACAAGATTTGTATGTTTTGGACCAGGTTGTAGCTCCTTGTCTGTTGTCTTTGGATACAAGCTGTTTCTGGATGTAAGTCCTGCATTGAGGTTCAGCATTTTGAAATACCAACATGCTCTTTTTCTTGAGATGGGGTCATGGGGTTCCTTATCCATCTCTTAAAATTTTTGAGGCTGTGCAGCAACTATCCTGTTAAGTGTCCCTATTGTTAAATTATAGCTTCCATGTAATGTAAGTTATACTGTATGTTTCCCATTTTTATGTAAGTTGTTTTTTTTTTTCCTTTGGCCCATATATCATGAAAGTTTTACAGTTTAGCTAAAAGTTTGTTTCTTTTTTGCATGGTAACTTTGCAAGTTTAACATTTTTCTATATACAGATTAATTTTAGCTACAACGAAGGATCTGTTTTTTACTGCATTCACTCGGTCTCCATCATTAGCAACTACTGGCATTAAGCTCTTAGCCTTCTAGAGAGTCTTACCGAATCTGTTTTTGACCGTGGCTTGAAGTAAGGTGGAAGTAGCAACAGATACATTTTCTATGCTCATGCTTGTTAAGTGTAATGGTAATACATACAGGAATTTATTACCTCAGAGATCTCTGCCCTCCGGCTGATAATGCCTTTATCTCATACAGTATGTCTCGTAATGAAATCACCATCTTTGATCCCAAAACCAGGGAATATGTCCTTTTATTGATGGTAGCATTACTAAATAAAAGTTCCTTGGCTGCCTTATGTTAATATACATACTGGCTGGGATTCTGTGTGACCATTGACCAAATATTCATTAATAAGGATTTGCATAGCTGGATGACATGATTGACATAACTTTACATCAGAGGACGTTTGATTAGCTTTTTCTTGATGCGGATGTTTTATTTAATTTTTACATTTTGGAGATGCGGCTCTTGTTCTTGGGACAATAGGGACAAGGTACCTAGCAAGGGAGGGGCAGACTTTCCTGCTTCCATTTCCAACAGATCATTTCAATGGGGGAGATATGTAGCCTGGTCTGGTTCAGGGTGGTGAGGTGCTCATTGCTTTTCCTGTACTAACCACCCATAAAGTGCTTTTATGAATGTTTGAGGTGACCTCATGCTCTCTTTGTTTTTTTTTGTGTTGAAATGTGTACTCTCCCTTTAAGACATGGGATCCCCCTAAGCATTCATAAAAGATGCTTATCCATCATAAAAGATGTTCATCCAGGCACGCATCCTGCATGGACAGGAAAGGAATGGCAGAATGTGTGTGTAATCCCTCCTCTGCTTGTCCCTCCTGAACCAGGCCAAGCAACATACCTTTAACATTGGGAGTGTACATTACAAAGAAGGGCTGGGCGGCAGGGGCGTATTTACCACAAGGCAAACAAGGCATTTGCCTTGGGTGGCATTTTTTAGGGGGGCAGCATTGCCCCCTAGAAGAAGGGACATATTCTGCAGGTGGGATCCGAGAGAGGCTGCGGGCTGCTTGATGGTGTATGCAGAGCCTGATTGTCATTTTTGGGGATGTCTAGAGCTGGGAAGGTGAGTGTCTTTCTCTCTGTCGCCTGGTGGGGCGGGAGTGAGTGTTAGTGGAAGGCTCTCTCGGGTGAGGTGGGGGGCTGGAGTTGGTCGGTGTCAGGCTCTCTCCACTTGGGAGGGCTTCTGATTTTTGTGTTGCCTAGGGCAGCACAAAACCTAAATACACCACTGGTGGGCGGTAAAGCATCCCCCCTATTTTAAAGCACGTTGTCCCCAGTGTTAAGGGAAGCCCTCAGATATCCACCTCCACCCCTGGTGAATGAGTATGGGATTAATAGTATTCCTCATTAAAGCTGTAGTAAACCGCAGGTAAGAAAAAAATCCCCTGCAAGGAAATGTCATAATGTGCAGCATGCTGTCAGCACTGCAGAGGCTTCCATGTTCCCCTGTCTTCCTGCCGGTTTTGCAAGCTCCCGCTGTCTGACTGGCCGAGACACGATGACATCACTCCCACACATACGCGCAGGAGTCCCGGGCCACAGCACAGTACTCTGAAGGAACAGCACGAGTATGCCGCATGCACTGGCTCTAAAAAAAAGAGCTAATATCTCCTAAACCAGGGGTAGGCAACCTGTGGCTCTCTAGCTGTTGTGGAACTACAATTCCCATGAGACATTGCAGCATTACAAAACTGACAGTTACAGCTATGACATGCAGAGGCATGATGGAACTTGTAGTCCTGCAACAGCTGAAGAGCCGCAGGTTGCCTACCCCTGTCCTAAACCATGCACCATTTAGGAGATATTAATTTTACCTACAGGTAAGCTTTATTATAAGCTTCCCTGTAGGTAAAAGTTTTAAAAAGTCTACTATCACTTTAACGAAAAAAATGTAAAGTGCAAACGAAAGCATCAACACTCCATAAAAAGTATTTTATTAACCCCTTAGTGATGTTTCCCATGAGACCTTTAAGGGATTCTGAAACATGGAAGTATGGGAAAGATGGGAGGTAGAGTTCATGTTTATGTGACCACTGTGATTGGCTTTTACCATTAATGATATCACTCAGCAATCTCTGGTTGGTCTGTATACAAACACTAGCAGACTGAAGATCTGTCATTTTGTGATGTTACCGCTACCAACATAAACTGACAGACGTCTGGTTGAAGTTTGTTCACAAACATCAGTGGGGAGTTCAGACAGGCATACAGGCTGGGTTCATGTTGAACGGAACTGAAAGCTCAACCCTACTCAGAAGCTGACAGATTATCTATAAAAAGTACTAAGTGGTTATCTCACATAGACCTATTTATACATCTTTAAAGTGGTTCTAAAGTCTGAATGTTTTCTACCATCATGCATTATATGCATAAGGTGAAAAACCTCCAGTGTGCAGCTCCCTCCTCAACCACTCCCCATACTTACCCGAGCCCCATCTTGATCCAGTGATATGCATAAGAGAAGCAGCTCTACCATGATGCTCTCTCCTCATTGGATGAGACACAGCAGTAGGAACCATTGTCAATCACAACCAGTGAGGAGGGAGCAGGGGGCGGGACTGAGCCAGGCTCTGTGTGCCCCATAGACACACAGAAGTGGCTCAGGAGCGAGCATGCAGGAGTGCCCCCAGAGCAAACTGCTTACTATGGGGGCAGTCTGCAAGAAAAAGGGGCCAGAAACACCCATGGAGGACCCAAGAAAAAGAGGATTGGAGCTGCACTGTACAAGCATGCAGGAGTGCCCCCAGAGCAAACCACTTTCTATGGGGGCATTCTTCAAGAAGAAGGGACCAGAAGTGCCCATGGAGGACCCAAGAAAAAGAGGATTGGAGCTGCACTATACAAGCATGCAGGAGTGGCCCCAGAGCAAACCACTTGCTATGGGGGCACTCTTCAAGAAGAAGGGACCAGAAGCGCCCATGGAGGACCCAAGAAGAAGAGGATCGGAGCTGCTCTTTACAAAACCACTGCACAGAGAAGGTAAGTATGATTTGTTTATTATTTTAAAATAAAATAAAAAACAACCACTTTAAATTGTACTATGTGCTCATCAGATCAGTGCAAAGAGAACTAAAACTGTTCAAAGCACGTTGATTCTAGCAGCCAATCAGATTTCTGCTTGCTCAGATCAGATCAGTGAAAGACAAATCTATTGTGCTTGCTGTTGGTTACTTTATGTCGCATATGGCTTTTTCTCTCACTGAATAAGCTTGCTTGTTTGCTACGGCTGACTAGCAGCAACACTGCAGAGACGATTACCTGTGTTCTTCAAATGTGTCTTATATACTGTATTTACAATGTCAGGAATTTCATGTAAATTTCCAAATATGCCATAATGGCCAGTCTTATGCCCCAGATCATCTTTTCCCGTAAGGCACCTGAGTCCTGAAATGTGTGGGACATTCAGCTTATATGACCGTGAATTCAGTGCTGGAGGCTCCATGACATTGACGATACTGCAATGACTTCATTCTTACTGCATGTAGACTGCAGGGCAAGCAATGCTTTAACCATGAATGATCTGTCATATGTTCATGTCAAAATGGTTTACACATGATTAGTACATTGAAACATATTGCTAATAATAAGAATCTGTGCACATGTAGCAAATAAGACACTTTAAAATCCATCCTGTAAATCAGGTCAGTGGTGCTCCATCCTTCGGATCGTTCTTGACCGTGGTGCAGCATGTGACGCCAGTGATGCAGATAATTCTATATTTGGCAGTTCTATGTCAGAGCAACTCGCACAAACTCACCAGATGTACTTGCTGGATACATGCCACTAGTGCATCTGGGGATGTATTTGGTTGATATTGATTTACTAAGGAGCTCCTGTTTAAATTTTGGGGACGACAAAGCACCTTGCCAACTGCAGACAGCTTGCGTATGCATTTAAATGTTTGTACGTCTAGTCATGTAATTCTCATGAGTGGCTTTTTTTTAACCACTTGACAACCGCATCACTTAGATGTGCGATGGCAAGGCAGCTTTCCTACTCTGGATCATGTACCTAGCACATGATCCAGCTCTTCCAGGTAGGGGGTGCGCACATTTGCGCCCGCCGCCACGGGTGTGCTGTGATTATAAACAACACAAGCCAATCAGCAGGTCCCTGGCCAATGATTGATGACCAGGACCCACTGATCAGCAAGGCAAGCAAGGATACAGGGCAGAGTGCTGTCAATATAAACAATAGTGCTCTGTCATGTCAACGGGGATGTGCCGATTTTTGTACCGATTTTTATTTCCCTGCAAACCAGAGAATAAAAACTGTCTCATCCCCTAGTAAAAGCACCTCACAGTAAAGACACAAAGCACTGTTATACATACACTTAAGCCTTTGATCGCCCATAGATGTTAACCTTCCCAACCAGTGTCATTAGTACAGTGTCAGTGTATATTATTAGCATTGATCACTGCCATACTAGTAGTACTAGTTATGTCACTGATCGCTGCCATACTGGTATAAAAATAAATTAATTAAAAATTCCAGTATATATCTCATAGTTTGTAGACGCTATAACTTTCGCACAAACCAATCAATATACACTTATTGAGATTTTTTTACCAAAAATATATAGCAGAATACATTTTCACCTAGATTTATGAAGAAATTTGATTTTTTTAAAGTGGAGTTCCAGCCATGTTTGTGTTTATTAAAAGTCAGCAGCTACAAAAACTGTAGCTGCTGGTTTTTAATAAACACACACTCACCTGTCCCAGGGTCCAGCGACATGCTCTCCTGCACTGTCTTTTCTCTCCCTCTTTTCTGGCTGGCTCCAGCATCTCAACTATGGGCATCAGGCTGTAACAGCTTGTGGCTTCACAGTCGGGTGCCCACTGCGCATGCGCGATTCATGCTGCACATTCAGATTGGTCCGGCAGTCTTCTGCGACCTGTGAAGATTCCCAGGAGGCTGCGGGAGGAAAGAGGGGGGCTGAACTTCTGGCTCAGTTCACTGCCGTGAAGTGGGAGCGGGTATCAGTCAAAACCAGGTATTCACCCCCCCCCCAAAAAGTGTTAAATATGGCAGTGGAGGGGGGAGGAGGCAAACACTCCGCAGATCCGATCCATCCTGCGGGGATCGTTGGCTTGCTTTACAACTTACCTTTTCGTGGAGCGGGTACAGTGTCACCCCGTGTGGTAGGTGTCACCCAGTGTGGTGCGCAGCCCCCGCATCTGCCTAGGGACGCCACTGGTCCTCTGCAATAAGATGACTGCTTCCCACAGAAAAGGGTTCCCCTGTTTAGCTGCTGGCAGGGGCTGGCTTTTCTACCCAGGCTGTGGTTGTTTAAAAAAATGCAAATGTTAAAGCATTGAACATCTTTTGTTTTATGCACATGGAATGTATTTAGCTAATATTAACTGAAGGTTCTGCTGAAACAGAAGTCTGAATGCTGAGCAGTATACCTTGCATTGAGCAGTGGCATAGCTCATTGGGAAACAAAAAAATCTAGGTATCAAAGAATGGCAGCTTCCACCAGAAGCTTCACATTTTTTATGTTCTGCTCCATGATAGAATCCTTTTAAATGATCTTCTCCATTTAAATTTGGATAACCCCCTTTTTAAAACCCAGGAATGTTTCAAGCCTTTGCAGAGAGTAATGTGAAATGGGGAGTATTCATGCACAGTTGTCCTTTTGTGTGCTCTAATCATTCTTTCACAGTTCAGTGGTTCTGGTGATACAATCACAGTTAATGCTCTCATAAAACATTGATTCACATGATGAGCTAAATTAAAGAGAATCCAAAAAACAACTGCAGCAGCAAATTGCAAGCCAAAAAATCGGCAGAACATCAACTCACTAGTTTCTTCTTTCGCCTTGGAGAGAAATATTTTATTTTTCCATGGGCTTTAATGCTTTTATCAATCTATAAGAACATATTTTAAATTGTGTTTGCCTAGTTGGCAAGGTAGTAACCTAGATGTCATTTGATGTCCTTGATATCCGGGCACATTCTTGTGTTTTGATGTTTGGTTTCTGGAAATGTCTTTCGTATTTACTTTTGACCAACATAATGTGATCCTTCCTTTTTATATTAGGTTAATTTTTTTATTTCTGTGGGCTAGGAACCACCAATGCCGGCATCATCACTAAAAGATGTACAGCCACCTTTAAAATGTTTACGCCATTCAAATGTCTTACTGCAGCTGAGAATCTTATCACCATACTGTGCTTGAAGTCTTCTGTAGATATCCGCAGGTTTTACGCCTTAATTCACAAGAAACTTCCTCACCACATGCTGTTCCATGCACGCACTAACACTGTTGTCTGCCATCTTGATTAACAGTCTCTGGACTGTCCGCGACATGTGTGCCACATATCAGTAATAGGACACACTTGCCACTTACTCCTGAGTATAGTACCACCACACTAGCATCCCTTTTTATACCTGTAAAATTAAAAGTCCAGGTTTGACTTGAACGCCCCTCGTACATCATTACAGATGGCTCTGACACTCGAACAGTCAACAGGGTTTTTTTCTCTTCTACAATCTAGTTTACCCCTCTTTCATTGTCCCTCATGAGGACCTAAGACCAGGTTCCTTGAAGCATTTGCAGCGACCCACCTTTTGTTTGTGTGGAGAAAGAGGTATTCTCCACATGTACATTTGGAAGGTTGCATGTACCATGAAAAACACAGCACACTCTATACTCCTGCGCTGGGGATGGACTCAGCAGAGGCTATAGTAACAGTTCAGATATCCTGGAATATGCACTTCTTGCTGCCCTCAACGGACCTGGGTAGTCCAAAGTCACTGAATACAAAAGAAAGCATAAAGAGGGCGCTCCGGCCTACTGCATTATTGTAAAGAATATTTATTAAAAGGATAAAAAGTAGGTATCATACTTACAATGGACATATAAAACAAAGGCACTTCACAATATACAGTGGTGTCCAATTCATATAGCATATAAGTCCAAAACAATGGAACCCTGGACTTCCAACTGGATAATGTCTTTCGAGGACTTAGCCTCTTCCTCAGAGCCAAAATTGGTGCGCCCTCTTTTTGCTTTCTTTTGTATTCAGTGACTTTGCATGTACCATGAAACTTGGTAAGTTGCAGCCTCTCCCACTATAAAATCTTTTCTTCCATACATTCATCATTTTAAATACTACAAGAAATACTATCTACATACTGTGTTTTAAGGGCTCTCCCACCTTTCTTCTAATTTTTCCAGTGAACCCCTTGGAGCTCTCTCCCTTCTTGTCTTTGTTCACCTACACCCTACACCCTTTGTTCACCCTACAAGGATTGTATGCTGGGTTTATCTCTGAGGGCACTATCTGTGTTTGTATTTTTTCCCCCCACAAATATCCTACAAGATTAGTCATCTTTCCCACAGAAATGGGCTTATAATGTATACAGTATGTGTCAGTGTGATCAAGGCATTGCTTTGTAAGCTTATTTAGGGACTGTGGTTCTATTTTAATATCTGTGAAATTGTGTTAGCACTGTATAAATTAAATGCATGCTATACAATTTAGAGGACTGTTATTTGTTACATATTAGCATAGCCATTTAGACTATCTTTGCTTTCTACAGCTTAACCTGGCCTTAGAGTACATGGTTTTCATGAATGGTAATCTTACACTGTATAAGTTACAATAACAAATTCTATGTGCGATGACAAAAGTCCTTCGTGTTCATAAACATAGGAGTTTAAATTGAAATTCTTTTTATGACCTGTTGGACTTGCATCCCAAGTGATCCAAATAAGGAGGGCTGATGTTTGATAAGTCGGAATATGCCCATTTCTGAGCCAGCAACACAAATGTCTAAGTATTCAATAGAGAAGATGGGACTTTCAGGGTGCATGAACATGAATACTAAACATATTAAAAAGTTGTATCATTTTTATTTCGTATTTTTGTAAAAACACAAGAAAGGAAAAAATACAGAAACAAAAAAACTATTTCAGTACTAAGGGTAAAACTGAGATTCAAACTTGGTTAGGTAATTGTAGTTACTCCCTACATGTTTCGCCCTCATGGGTTTTTTTGGGGGATTTTTTGAAGGAATTTAAACCGCCGAGGCAGTCTAAAGGTATATACAATATTTGCAATTTTAAGGGATGTGGTGCAATAATCATATCTGGTCGCCCACTCGCAACTTCACTGTTATTACAAATGTCTAAGTGTCCAATTCAAGTAACATGTCATTAATTAGATTAAAAAAAAAGAAATGTAATGTTCTTTCCTTGCTTCACTACAATGTGTTTTTTTTTTGCTGAGTAACTTTTTTAAGGGTCTCCTTTTCCATGTGCATTACAGCTGTTCTATTCCTAACAGATCATTTGACATTAATATCAGTTGCTATGACAATAACGGATGAACCAGCTGACTTATAGGAAACTACAATAAAATGCAGGGCTAGCAAAAAAAATTTGGATGTGCAATGTGCGGCTTGAGGTGCTTTGCGTTTAATAGTAGAATGTTCTTTTTAATTCTTGTTTTTGGATATGGGTGTGATAACTTCTTGGTACAGGCTGCAGTACTACGTCATACAGTCTACCCACACATGCATTCTGTGTAATGTCCTGCTTGTAACCATACTGATGCTAATACATCTGAATTTGTAATGGTCAGACGAATGAAAGCGGATGTGGAACATTGCTGTTGTCCTACAGTATTCAGTATAGGCAATGTGCTGTGTTTCTCTGTACAGTGCTGCATATCTGCGATCTGCAGCTTTTATGCGTGCATCTTATGTCTATTTTTGGTGTCCCGGGTAAAGGTTACAGGAATGACATGCAGTGATTTAAACCATGTTCCCTTACATTAAAAGCAGTGACATTAGAAGAGAGACAAGGCACACTACAGATCTTCTACTCCACATTTTCTGCATTGCAGAAGTTAACTCTTCGCTGACACAGTATGTACTGTGCTTCTAGTAGACGACAGAGCTAACGTGCTCTCTTAAATTAACATACTGACAACTCGCATTTGTCAATTCTAACGACCTATTTCTGAGTAATAATTGCATACTTAAATAATTAAAGGGGTGTTCCGAATTGCTGAAGGAATATACCGCTGTGTCTAACAGCATGGAGTAGTGATATGGAGATAGGATTGCCTATGCGACCCCCACCACCACGCATTATCCACTCTTTCACAATGGCGTGGAAAGCAATAGAAGATAAGGAACTGCAGAAGCTGCTATTTTAGACCCCGGGTGTTTTCCCTTCACCTGCGGCACTAAAACTGCTATTCTGATTGTAGGACTGATCAGTAAAACCCATTCTAGGGCCCTGCAAATGGTAGCACAATGTGCAGTGTCATCATTTCTCTTTATTTAAATTGTATTTCCATTTTTGCAGCCAAATAGGGGAAACACTTTCACATGGGCGTTCCATATGTCCGTTTTTCATCTGTCTGTTTATGGATGAAAAACGGCCACCCATGTATTTCTATGGACTAGTGAATGTAAACGGATGACTGTTTACATCTGTTAATGTCTGCATCTGTTAACAGCCATTTTTTTTAATGGAAGAAAACCCTATTTTTCTTCCGTAAAAAAAAATGGAATGGATGGAAAACGGATGTAAACAGACTAAAAACAGGTGTAAATGGACAAAAAATGGATTAAATTGGATGTAAACGTATGAAAATGGATGTAAACGCACACAAACTAAAGTAAACAGACGAAAAAGGATGTAAATGTATGAAAAACTGATGTAAATTGATGAAAAACAGATGTAAACTGTTGAAAAACTGATGAAAAAGTTATGTGAACTGATGGCAAAACTGATGTGAACTGATCCATTTTTTCTTGAAAAAAAACACGACTGAACTGATAAAAAAAAACAGAACGCCCGTGTGAAAGGGGCCTAACTTTATATTTTTATATTTGTTACCTCTATTTGTTACAAATTATAGTGCAGCTTCTTTGAGCTGGGAGGAAAGGGCGGGCATAGTCGGGCACTCTTGATGAGAGCCTGTGACAGCCTTTTAGGCTAGCTTCTCACTGTAGAGGGTGGTTATGGGTGCGGGAATCGCAGCATTTCCCTCACCCGCAGCCAAAACGCATTGATCTGTAGAGAGGCACGGAGCTGACATTCATTCTTAATGGCACCCCATGCATCTCAACCCGCAGCGCATTTGCAGGATGGATATCCCTCCAGTTGCATTTTGAAAATGGTGCAGATACCCTTTTTTTGCAGAAATGCAGGCACAGTAGCTCATTCATATGAATGCCATGCCCATGCAAACACAGATTGCAAACCTGCTCACGTATGAACCTAGCCTTAGTTCTATTATCCCCCTTCACTCCCAGCCTCTGTTTAACCACTTGACCTCTGGAAGGTTTTACCACCCTCATGATCAGGGCATTTTGTGCTGTATAGCACTGTACTATTTCAACTTGTAATTGTGCGTTCATGCAACGCTGTACCCAAATAAAATATTAATTTAATTATTTATATAATTTTTATCACACAAATAAAGATTTCTTTTGGTGGTATTTAAGTACCCCTGTTTTTTTTTATTTTGTATTATATAAACAAAGAGAGACTGAAATTGTTGGGAAAAAACTAATATTTTCTATTTTCTGTTATAAAACATATCCAATACAAAAATCTGACAATCAATAAATTTAGGCCAAAATGTATTTTGCTACATGTCTTTTGTAAAAAGAAAAAATCCCTATAAGTGTATATTAATTGGTTTGTGTGAAATTTATAGCATCTCCAAACTATGGTATAGATACTGGAATTTACGCAGCTATGACGCTATATTGGTAATGGCTGTGATCAATGTCTTATAGTAGGACTGTGATAGTGTGGCCAGCAATCTGGCACTAGCTGACACTGGCTGGGATGTACACTAACTGACACCAATAGTGACACTAATACAGTGATCAGTACTAATGCTGTACACTGTCACTGTACTAATGACACTGACTGAGAAGGGGTTAACATCTCTGGACAATCAAAGGGTTAACTGTTTTCCTAACAGTGTTTATTGTGTGCAGGTTAAAAGCCTAGTCAGTTTACTTTTTTCTGTCTGTGCCTGATTGGGGAGAGTTCCCTTTACTTCCCAGAGACACAACAGAGTAATGGGAGCAGATCTCTAAAAACAGAGTTGAATTCCCCTCCTTGACATTTGTCACTAGAACAAATATCATCATTGGAAGATTTCCTATTTGTTCCAGTTCCATTGATTGTAAAGTTTTACATTTTTCATCTCTTTCTGTCTCAGTGACAATGGTCAACAGGACAATTAGAGAGGACGGATATTCCCAGTGCAGACATAGATGGCAATAAAAACCTGACAGGGATTCTAGTTTTTCTTTACTCAATTAAAAACTTAAAAACAAGTCTATTCATATACTTTATGTATACACTCACCATCCACTTTATTAGGTACACCTGTTCTATTGCTTGGTAACACAAATTGCTAAACAGCCAATCACATGGCAGCAGCTCAATGCATTTAGGCATCTAAACGTGGTAAAGACAACTTGCTAAAGTTCAAACCGAGCATCAGAATGGGGAAGAAAGGGGATTTGGGTAATGTGAACATGGCATGGTTGTTGGTACCAGATAGGCTGCTCTGAGTGTTTCAAAAACTGCTGATCTACTGGAAGTTTCACACACAACCATCTCTATGGAAATCGAGACTCATCAGACCAGGTAACGTTTTTTCCAATCTTCTACTGTCCAATTTCTAATTTTGGTAAGCCTGTGCAAATTGTAGCCTCTGTTTTCTGTTTTTAGCTGACAGGAGTGGCACCTGGTATGGTCTTCTGCTGCTGTATCCCATCTTCTTCAATGTTCGACAGATTGTAAGCTCTAATGAGCAGGGCCCTCGGTTTCCTCTTATACCAAATTGTATTGTGACTGTAATGTCTGCCTTCATTTTGTAAAGTGATGCGCAAATTGTTGGCGCTATATAAATCCTGTATAATAATAATATAATAATGTTGTGCATTCAGAGATGGTATTCTGCATATCTTTGTAACGAGTGGTCATTTAAGTTACTGTTGCCTTTGTATCATCTTGAACCAGTCTTCCCATTCTCATCTGACCTCTGACATCAACAACGCATTTCCATCCACACAACTGCCGCTCACTAGATATTTTCTCTTTTTTGGATCATTCTCTGTAAACCCTAGAGATGGTTGTGTGTGAAAATCCCAGTAGATCAGCAGTTTTTTAAATACTCAGACCAGCCCTTCCGGCACCAATAACCATGCCATGTTCACAGTCACTTAAATCCCCTTTCTTCCCCATTCTGATGCTCAGTTTTAACTTCAGCAAGTCAATTTCACCACGTCTAGATGCCTAAATGCATTGAGTTGCTGCCATGTGATTGGCTGATTAGCAATTTGTGTTACAAAGCAATTGAACAGGTGTACCTAAAAAAAAAGTGGTCAGTGAGTGTATATTTGTAGCCAGACAGGCAATAACAAATTTTTTTTAAACAAATGTCAAATATGGCTGCCTTTATATGCACAATGTATATACAGTAATTAGAAAACCATGCAGGAAATACTGCTTGTAGGATTCTAGATGTACAGAGCACTGTAAAGACTTGTATATATAAATAGCCTGAGCTTTCTGCAAAGTAATGGATTCTATGGCATAACCTACAGACACAACCTATTACAGCTGGTATGTACTGTACATGCATCCCACATACCTTTCAGCACTGTGTGATGCAGACCTTACTCTGCTCTTCAGGGACTGAGATTTGGGGCAAATGGCTAAGTCTGGGAAACTTTCAGATAGGCCCAGGAATAATTCCCCAGATAATGCAAAGAGAAAGCAGAAGCTGGGTAGCTTACAGACAAGGCACCTCTATAGTGTAGTCCGTTTTATAGCCTAAAATGATATGGAAATACTAATTCATACAATGGGCAAACATGTTTGTTTAGTTTGGGATAGAGTGGGGAAGGGTTAGAACTTCTGTCAGGTTTTTACTGCCCTCTGTGTTCCCTCAATGGGGAAGGAAAAAAAGGTTAGTGATGTGGGAGAAGCAAAGCTTAATGAATCAATGCCTCAGAAATTTATCAGCACGCTGGTGGGCAATGACAGAAGCCCGAAACAAGAGAAAATGACATACACACAAACGCAGAAGCTAAACTCCTGGGATAAAATCAAAGGAAAATAAGGTGCCTGTCAATTCCCATACAGGAAGAATGTTGAAACTCTATGCTAACCACTTAAGCCCCAGGAGATTTTACCCCCTTCATGACCAGCTAATTTTTTGCTATATGGCACTGCGCTAATTTAATTGGTAATTGCGCGATCATGTAGTGCTGTAACAAATTAAATTTATATAATTTTTTTTCTCGGATCTAGAGCTTTCTTTTGTTTGGTATTGGTTTTGTTGTTTTTTTTTTTAATTTATTGCAATATAAACAAAAAAAGACTAAAAATTTTGAAAATAATTTTTTTACTTTCTGTCATAAAACATATCCAACAAATCAAATTTCTTCATACATTTTGGCCAAAATGTATTCTGCTACATGTACATGTCTTTGATGAAACAAAATCCCAACAAGTGTATATTGATTGGTTTGCGTGAAAGTTATAGCGTCTACAAACGATGGTATATATACTGGAATTTTTATTTATGTATATATAACTTACTTATAACAGGACTGCGATAGTGTGGTGGGCAATCTGACACTAACTGATGCTGGGGAGGAACTGACAAACTGCCACTGACATCACCAGTGACACTAATACAGTAATCAGAGATGATAATATACACTGTCACCGTGCTAATGACATTCACTGGGAAGGGGTTAACATCAAGGGTGATCAAAGGGTTTAATGTGTGCCTACCAATGTGTAATGTATGTATTATGTGCTGCTTTTACTAAGCGATCTCTTTGTTTCCCATCCTTGCTTTGCAGGGATAAGAAAAAATTAGATCAATCCCTCTGTACAGAGCCCTGTGTTGAATGTCAACACAGCTCTGGGCTGGTATTGTACACAGCCGATCAGCAGGTCCCAGCCATGAATCACTGGCCAAGATTATTTGACAGATACGCACTGTGTACAACCACAGCAAGCAGTGGGGCGTACATACACGCGCCCTAAACCCAGGATCATCCTGCATCAGTGGGGCATACATACACGTCCCCTAAACCCGGGATCAGGCTACAGCAGTGGGGCGTACATACACGCGCCCTAAACCCGGGATCAGGCTGCATCAGTGGGGCATACATACACGTGCCCTAAACCCGGGATCAGGCTACAGCAGTGGGGCGTACATACACGCGCCCTAAACCCAGGATCAGGCTGCATCAGTGGGGCATACATACACGTGCCCTAAACCCGGGATCAGGCTACAGCAGTGGGGCGTACATACACGCGCCCTAAACCCGGGATCAGGCTGCAGCTGTGGGGCATACATACACGTGCCCTAAACCCGGGATCAGGCTGCATCAGTGGGGCGTACATACACGTGCCCTAAACCCGGGATCAGGCTGCAGCAGTGGGGCGTACATACACGTGCCCTAAACCCGGGATCAGGCTGCAGCTGTGGGGCATACATACACGTGCCCTAAACCCAGGATCAGGCTACAGCAGTGGGGCGTACATACACGCGCCCTAAAGCCGGGATCAGGCTGCATCAGTGGGGCGTACATACACGTGCCCTAAACCCGGGATCAGGCTGCATCAGTGGGGCGTACATACACGTGCCCTAAACCCGGGATCAGGCTGCAGCAGTGGGGCGTACATACACGTGCCCTAAACCCGGGATCAGGCTACAGCAGTGGGGCGTACATACACGTGCCCTAAACCCGGGATCAGGCTGCATCAGTGGGGCGTACATACACGTGCCCTAAACCTGGGATCAGGCTGCATCAGTAAGGCGTACATACACGTGCCCTAAACCCAGGATCAGGCTACAGCAGTAAGGCGTACATACACGCGCCCTAAACCCGGGATCAGGCTTTAACATACCACCAGTACGTTGTTTTACCTGCATGGGCAGCCTGTCCACAGCACATTGCACAAGTGGTTAAATAGGGATATAGCAGAAAAGGCAGTGTTCCAGTGGATGCAGAAATGAGTAGATTTTAGATATGTGTGTCTTAACAGTTCTATAGACCATCTCTCCGAGCGCCATGTCTAGAATCTTTTGCGTTGTATTTTCTGAACATATGTTTTACAAGTTAGGTTGCCAAGTCTTTTCTCAACACCCCCCTCCCATTTGTAAAGGCTTGGCACTGGCATGCAGCATGTAATAACAAATATGCATAGCCACTCTGTACACACATTCTTTGAACCAATTTAGCAGTTACCAAGTAACCTACCAGTATGTCTTTGGAGTGTGATTGGAAGCTATAGCACCCAGTGGAAACTCCCAAAAACACATGGAGAACATGCAAATTCCCTGCAGATAGGGTCCCCAGTGCTGCAAGACATGTGTGTTAGCCACTGTGCTGCCCGTATTGTAAGCATAAGGAGGTAATTGAATTCATCTATAGTAAATTAGAATATTCATGTGGAGGTGCTTCTGTTACAACTAAAAAAACAAATGAATGGTCTGACTTGTCTGTACTAATGTGAGTCGTACCTGGCTTGCCACTTGTTCTCTGGTATGCCACTCACATTGTGCCTGTTTTCCATAATATTCCGGGCAGTTTGTTACATGAACCGCTTCCACGCCACCCTATAGCAGAAATACTGCTACAGGGCGACATGGCTGCACCAAATCATGTATATATACGTGATTTTTCATTTCCATATAGGGTGCGCGCGGCTGTCAATCACCGGGTCCTTGCCGGTGATTACTCGCCGGTGCCTGGTGATTTCCGACGATCTCCGACTGGGAGGAGAACTGTTTTGTTTACTAACAGTTCTCCTTCCTGTCAGCTCGGGCACACTGCTTTGGATGGCTGTGCACAGCAAAGCCATCCAAAGCAGTGTGCTTACAGTGAAGCACACTGACACGGCCCCCTATGTAAAACACCCCCAGCACACATAAGATCGCCCCTCATGTTAAACCCTTCCTGCCCAGTGCCATTAGTACAGTGTCAGTGCTTTTTTTTTAGTGTCACTGGAGATGTCAGTGACACCAAGTCAGTTCCCCCCAGTGCCAGAATGCCCATCGCAGTCCCGCTATATGTTGCTGATCGCCGCCATTACTAGTAAAAATTTTTTTTTTAAAATTCCAGTATCTATAACACCATTTATAAACGCTAAAACGTTCACATAAACCAATTAATTTACACGTATTGGGATTTTTTTTAAGCAAAGACATGTAGCAGAATACATTTTGGCCTAAATTTATGATGAAATTTGATTTTTTAAATTTTATTACTGGACATGTTTAATAACAAAAAGTCCAAAACATTGTTTTTTTCTCAAAATTATATAAACCACACAGGCGACCAAATGCCACCAAAAGAAAGCTCAATTCTTTGGGAAAAAAAGGACATAAATTTCATTTGGGTGCAGCGTTGCATGACTGTTCAATTGTCCGTTAAAGTAACGCAGCAACTAAAAAAATGGCCTGGTCAGGGAGGGGGGGGGGGGGAATCCTCTGGAGGGCAAGTGATTAAAGCAACTCTGTCACTTACAATAAATTGGCCCAAGAAAAGAACTATAAACTTACCTCCCCCACTGCCTGCACTGCCTATTGCTGCCTGATGCAGAGAGATTGTCCATGAAGCCTGTACAGAAACCAATGCACTCCGTGGTTCCTCTCACCAAGCCCAAATGCACTACAGGACACAGGGGAGGATTTCTCTTCATTACAATAGCAGTGCCACCAGTGGTAAATGGAAGTATTTAGTTTTTTCTTTTGCAGGGACATAATTTGGGTCAATTTTATTATAGCAACAGCATCAGTTTCACACTGGATGCCGGGAAGGGGGGGGGGATGTGTGTAAAACGGGTGGCTGAGCCACAATTGTATCGAATTTTAACATTGCAGTCTGACAAGGCTGTCCTCATGCTGCAGTAATTTGAAAGTGGTTGTAAAGGTAAAACTCTTACATACAGCTCCCCCCCGCAGCCCCTCTAAATACTTACCTGAGCCCAATCTCGGTCCAGCGCTGTGCATGTCTGCAGCAGCTCTTCTCCCCTCTCCTGGCTCCTGCTGCTGTTAGTCAAAATCAGTAAGCAGGGAGTGGGAGATGGGGCCAAGTCGGGCTATGTTTCTGAATAGATGCAAACAACCCAGCTTGGGAACAAGCCCACACGAGTGCCCACCATAGGAAGCAGCTTCTTATAGTGGGCACTCAGCAGGAGGGAGGAGCCAGCAGCACCGTGTCCTGAGAAGAGGAGGTTCAGTCCTGCTCTGTGCAAAACAATTACACAGAGCAGGCAAGTATGAAATGATAATATTAGTTTAATGAAAAAAAAACAGCTTACAATCACTTTAACTTGGGTTGCAGAGTTTGACAGATGGCATTACCTGTCAAAGTCACCCATTGAGATCAATGGCTCACCACAACTGTGAGCCAAATACTTGGCTCGTAGTTTTGTCATGGTTCCGAAAAGTGAGATAGCCATTCAGTAATTTTTTCAGTAAAAAAAAAAAAAAAAGAGAACAGGCATCAGGAGGGGTCATTAGCGCTTCCTAAATGCCTGCCATCCACAGCTATAGCACCCTCTGAAAAGCAATCTGCTGTCTGAGAGAGCCCTTTGGGTGTAATGAATTTAGATAGTTTCCATTATGCCTTGACAGGGTAAACAATATTGTTTCATGGGTCACAAGAGGCTACACTGAGATATAAAGAGTCTTCCAACAGAGGATCTGTCACTTTCTGAAATACTTAATTCATTAATCAGTCTGAAGTTTTCCAATATACTTTATTTGGCAAGTATGATTATTTTTAGAGCTACTTTTTTCCAAAAGATCAGTTGGCATGATTTACGGCTGACCTAGCACTGGGATGGTGTGATATATCTGTGTAGTGAATTAAGATTTAAAACAGTGAAATCTATATACCCAAAGACCCTGCTCTGAATTTTACAGATGAATAAATCAGGTATATAATGAGGTTGTATTCTCAGTGAACTGTAGAGCAGGTCCTCTCCATGCGTTTCATTAATTTTATGTTCATGTCTCTTAGCTCAGGGAAGTCTTTTTTCTGTGGTGTCCGAGGCAATTAGCTGATTTAAGAACAGCCCTAGGAAGACTCAAACCCCCTCCACTTATATTTTATTGAACTCACAGTTCCTGCTATTAAGAGTAGAGATGAGCGAAGAAATGAAAAATTCGATTCGACTGATTCGGCGAATTCGTGGACAATATTCGATTCGAGTCGAATAAATTCGCTGTGAATTTAACTTAAAAAAGGGTGTTTCTAGGCTTCAGAGAGACTTAATATTAGTGCAGAACACTGTACCTTTAATTTAAATGCCCTTGGAGTCTGCTGGGGAAGAGAAATAATACTGTCTGTCAGTATGACATGCAGATGAGTGCCGTCGATCTTAGAATCACTGCACACTTCACTCCTTTGGCCAGTCACGGGGCCAAAACCAGTGTTTGGAGCCACAGTGTGGCGGTGGAGGCAGCAGCAATGGGAGGCCATACAGCAACCTATGACAAAATGGAAACCAGCAGGAGCGTGAGGAGACCTGAAAGTGGCACATGGCAGAGTGGGAGCAATGGGAGGCGGTACAGGGACCCAGGTCACACTATGGGCCCAGCAGCAGCGTGACCAGGCGGTACGGGGGCCCATGGCCGATATGGGGCTTGGTGGCACCTATGGAAGGCCTGTAATCTGCCAGCAACCTATGACAAAATGGACAACCGCAGGAGTGTGAGGAGATTTCAAAGTGGCACATGGCAGAGTGGAAGCAATGGAAGGCCGTACAGGGACCCAGGTCACACTGTGGGACCAGCATCAGCGTGAACAGGCGGTACGGGGGCCCATGGCCGATTTGACCTCATTCATCCCATAGTCCTGCCGACTCACGAATAGCGTGGCCTCCTCAAAGGGCCTGAGCAAGCGCAGGTGTCACACATGAGCTGCCAATGGCTGACATCTAAGTTACACAGGGAGTACCTTTATCCGCTTTTAACATCAGGAAATCTGTGATGGCCTTTAGCTGTTCGTAAAGGCGGTCTAACATATGTAGGGTTGAATTCCACCTTGTTGCAACGTCACAGCATGAGGAGTCGGTACGGGGGCCCATGGCAGATTACATGTCTGGCAGCAGCTATGTGAGGCCCGTAATCTGCCTGCACCCTATGTCAAAAAATTTAACACACCAGCAGTGTGAAGAGACCTGAAAGTGGCACATGGCAGCAGAGTGTGGCGATGGAGACAGCAGCAATGGGAGGCCGTACAGGGACCCATGAGAGACTCTAGACTTGGCAGCAGCATGAGGAGGCGGTATATAGGGGCCCATGGCAGATTAGGGGCCTGGCAGCAGCTATGTGAGGCCCGTAATCTGCCTGCACCCTATGTCAAAAAATTTAACACACCAGCAGTGTGAAGAGACCTGAAAGTGGCACATGGCAGCAGAGTGTGGCGATGGAGACAGCAGCAATGGGAGGCCATACAGGGACCCATGACAGACTCTGGACTTGGCAGCAGCATGAGGAGGCGGTATATAGGGGCCCATGGCAGATTAGGGGCCTGGCAGCAGCTATGTGAGGCCCGTAATCTGCCTGCACCCTATGTCAAAAAATTTAACACACCAGCAGTGTGAAGAGACCTGAAAGTGGCACATGGCAGCAGAGTGTGGCGATGGAGACAGCAGCAATGGGAGGCCGTACAGGGACCCATGAGAGACTCTAGACTTGGCAGCAGCATGAGGAGGCGGTATATAGGGGCCCATGGCAGATTAGGGGCCTGGCAGCAGCTATGTGAGGCCCGTAATCTGCCTGCACCCTATGTCAAAAAATGTAACACACCAGCAGTGTGTGAGGAGACCTGAAAGTGGCACATGGCAGAGTGTGGCGATGGAGACAGCAGCAATGGGAGGCCGTACAGGGACCCATGAGAGACTCTGGACCTGGCAGCAGCATGAGGAAGCGGTATATAGGGGCCTATGGCAGATTAGGGGCCTGGCAGCAGCTATAGGAGGCCCATAATCTGCCAGCACCCTATGTCAAAAAATTCTACACACCAGCAGTGTGTGAGGAGACCTGAAAGTGGCACATGGCAGAGTGTGGCGATGGAGACAGCAGCAATGGGAGGCCGTACAGGGACCCATGAGAGACTCTGGACCTGGCAGCAGCATGAGGAGGCGGTATATAGGGGCCTATGGCAGATTAGGGGCCTGGCAGCAGCTATAGGAGGCCCATAATCTGCCAGCACCCTATGTCAAAAAATTCTACACACCAGCAGTGTGAGGAGACCTGAAAGTGGCACATGGCAGCAGAGTGTGGCGATGGAGACAGCAGCAATGGGAGGCCGTACAGGGACCCATGACAGACTCTAGACTTGGCAGCAGCATGAGGAGGCGGTATATAGGGGCCCATGGCAGATTAGGAGCCTGGCAGCAGCTATGTGAGGCCCGTAATCTGCCTGCACCCTATGTCAAAAAATTTAACACACCAGCAGTGTGAAGAGACCTGAAAGTGGCACATGGCAGCAGAGTGTGGCGATGGAGACAGCAGCAATGGGAGGCCATACAGGGACCCATGACAGACTCTGGACTTGGCAGCAGCATGAGGAGGCGGTATATAGGGGCCCATGGCAGATTAGGGGCCTGGCAGCAGCTATGTGAGGCCCGTAATCTGCCTGCACCCTATGTCAAAAAATTTAACACACCAGCAGTGTGAAGAGACCTGAAAGTGGCACATGGCAGCAGAGTGTGGCGATGGAGACAGCAGCAATGGGAGGCCGTACAGGGACCCATGAGAGACTCTAGACTTGGCAGCAGCATGAGGAGGCGGTATATAGGGGCCCATGGCAGATTAGGGGCCTGGCAGCAGCTATGTGAGGCCCGTAATCTGCCTGCACCCTATGTCAAAAAATTTAACACACCAGCAGTGTGAAGAGACCTGAAAGTGGCACATGGCAGCAGAGTGTGGCGATGGAGACAGCAGCAATGGGAGGCCGTACAGGGACCCATGAGAGACTCTGGACTTGGCAGCAGCATGAGGAGGCGGTATATAGGGGCCCATGGCAGATTAGGGGCCTGGCAGCAGCTATGTGAGGCCCGTAATCTGCCTGCACCCTATGTCAAAAAATTTAACACACCAGCAGTGTGAAGAGACCTGAAAGTGGCACATGGCAGCAGAGTGTGGCGATGGAGACAGCAGCAATGGGAGGCCGTACAGGGACCCATGAGAGACTCTAGACTTGGCAGCAGCATGAGGAGGCGGTATATAGGGGCCCATGGCAGATTAGGGGCCTGGCAGCAGCTATGTGAGGCCCGTAATCTGCCTGCACCCTATGTCAAAAAATGTAACACACCAGCAGTGTGTGAGGAGACCTGAAAGTGGCACATGGCAGAGTGTGGCGATGGAGACAGCAGCAATGGGAGGCCGTACAGGGACCCATGAGAGACTCTGGACCTGGCAGCAGCATGAGGAAGCGGTATATAGGGGCCTATGGCAGATTAGGGGCCTGGCAGCAGCTATAGGAGGCCCATAATCTGCCAGCACCCTATGTCAAAAAATTCTACACACCAGCAGTGTGTGAGGAGACCTGAAAGTGGCACATGGCAGAGTGTGGCGATGGAGACAGCAGCAATGGGAGGCCGTACAGGGACCCATGAGAGACTCTGGACCTGGCAGCAGCATGAGGAGGCGGTATATAGGGGCCTATGGCAGATTAGGGGCCTGGCAGCAGCTATAGGAGGCCCATAATCTGCCAGCACCCTATGTCAAAAAATTCTACACACCAGCAGTGTGAGGAGACCTGAAAGTGGCACATGGCAGCAGAGTGTGGCGATGGAGACAGCAGCAATGGGAGGCCGTACAGGGACCCATGACAGACTCTAGACTTGGCAGCAGCATGAGGAGGCGGTATATAGGGGCCCATGGCAGATTAGGGGCCTGGCAGCAGCTATGTGAGGCCCGTAATCTGCCTGCACCCTATGTCAAAAAATTTAACACACCAGCAGTGTGAAGAGACCTGAAAGTGGCACATGGCAGCAGAGTGTGGCGATGGAGACAGCAGCAATGGGAGGCCATACAGGGACCCATGACAGACTCTGGACTTGGCAGCAGCATGAGGAGGCGGTATATAGGGGCCCATGGCAGATTAGGGGCCTGGCAGCAGCTATGTGAGGCCCGTAATCTGCCTGCACCCTATGTCAAAAAATTTAACACACCAGCAGTGTGAAGAGACCTGAAAGTGGCACATGGCAGCAGAGTGTGGCGATGGAGACAGCAGCAATGGGAGGCCGTACAGGGACCCATGAGAGACTCTGGACTTGGCAGCAGCATGAGGAGGCGGTATATAGGGGCCCATGGCAGATTAGGGGCCTGGCAGCAGCTATGTGAGGCCCGTAATCTGCCTGCACCCTATGTCAAAAAATGTAACACACCAGCAGTGTGTGAGGAGACCTGAAAGTGGCACATGGCAGAGTGTGGCGATGGAGACAGCAGCAATGGGAGGCCGTACAGGGACCCATGAGAGACTCTGGACCTGGCAGCAGCATGAGGAAGCGGTATATAGGGGCCTATGGCAGATTAGGGGCCTGGCAGCAGCTATAGGAGGCCCATAATCTGCCAGCACCCTATGTCAAAAAATTCTACACACCAGCAGTGTGTGAGGAGACCTGAAAGTGGCACATGGCAGAGTGTGGCGATGGAGACAGCAGCAATGGGAGGCCGTACAGGGACCCATGAGAGACTCTGGACCTGGCAGCAGCATGAGGAGGCGGTATATAGGGGCCTATGGCAGATTAGGGGCCTGGCAGCAGCTATAGGAGGCCCATAATCTGCCAGCACCCTATGTCAAAAAATTCTACACACCAGCAGTGTGAGGAGACCTGAAAGTGGCACATGGCAGCAGAGTGTGGCGATGGAGACAGCAGCAATGGGAGGCCGTACAGGGACCCATGACAGACTCTAGACTTGGCAGCAGCATGAGGAGGCGGTATATAGGGGCCCATGGCAGATTAGGGGCCTGGCAGCAGCTATGTGAGGCCCGTAATTTGCCTGCACCCTATGTCAAAAAATTTAACACACCAGCAGTGTGAAGAGACCTGAAAGTGGCACATGGCAGCAGAGTGTGGCGATGGAGACAGCAGCAATGGGAGGCCATACAGGGACCCATGACAGACTCTGGACTTGGCAGCAGCATGAGGAGGCGGTATATAGGGGCCCATGGCAGATTAGGGGCCTGGCAGCAGCTATGTGAGGCCCGTAATCTGCCTGCACCCTATGTCAAAAAATTTAACACACCAGCAGTGTGAAGAGACCTGAAAGTGGCACATGGCAGCAGAGTGTGGCGATGGAGACAGCAGCAATGGGAGGCCGTACAGGGACCCATGAGAGACTCTAGACTTGGCAGCAGCATGAGGAGGCGGTATATAGGGGCCCATGGCAGATTAGGGGCCTGGCAGCAGCTATGTGAGGCCCGTAATCTGCCTGCACCCTATGTCAAAAAATGTAACACACCAGCAGTGTGTGAGGAGACCTGAAAGTGGCACATGGCAGAGTGTGGCGATGGAGACAGCAGCAATGGGAGGCCGTACAGGGACCCATGAGAGACTCTGGACCTGGCAGCAGCATGAGGAAGCGGTATATAGGGGCCTATGGCAGATTAGGGGCCTGGCAGCAGCTATAGGAGGCCCATAATCTGCCAGCACCCTATGTCAAAAAATTCTACACACCAGCAGTGTGAGGAGACCTGAAAGTGGCACATGGCAGCAGAGTGTGGCGATGGAGACAGCAGCAATGGGAGGCCGTACAGGGACCCATGACAGACTCTAGACTTGGCAGCAGCATGAGGAGGCGGTATATAGGGGCCCATGGCAGATTAGGGGCCTGGCAGCAGCTATGTGAGGCCCGTAATCTGCCTGCACCCTATGTCAAAAAATTTAACACACCAGCAGTGTGAAGAGACCTGAAAGTGGCACATGGCAGCAGAGTGTGGCGATGGAGACAGCAGCAATGGGAGGCCGTACAGGGACCCATGAGAGACTCTGGACTTGGCAGCAGCATGAGGAGGCGGTATATAGGGGCCCATGGCAGATTAGGGGCCTGGCAGCAGCTATGTGAGGCCCGTAATCTGCCTGCACCCTATGTCAAAAAATTTAACACACCAGCAGTGTGAAGAGACCTGAAAGTGGCACATGGCAGCAGAGTGTGGCGATGGAGACAGCAGCAATGGGAGGCCGTACAGGGACCCATGAGAGACTCTAGACTTGGCAGCAGCATGAGGAGGCGGTATATAGGGGCCCATGGCAGATTAGGGGCCTGGCAGCAGCTATGTGAGGCCCGTAATCTGCCTGCACCCTATGTCAAAAAATGTAACACACCAGCAGTGTGTGAGGAGACCTGAAAGTGGCACATGGCAGAGTGTGGCGATGGAGACAGCAGCAATGGGAGGCCGTACAGGGACCCATGAGAGACTCTGGACCTGGCAGCAGCATGAGGAAGCGGTATATAGGGGCCTATGGCAGATTAGGGGCCTGGCAGCAGCTATAGGAGGCCCATAATCTGCCAGCACCCTATGTCAAAAAATTCTACACACCAGCAGTGTGTGAGGAGACCTGAAAGTGGCACATGGCAGAGTGTGGCGATGGAGACAGCAGCAATGGGAGGCCGTACAGGGACCCATGAGAGACTCTGGACCTGGCAGCAGCATGAGGAGGCGGTATATAGGGGCCTATGGCAGATTAGGGGCCTGGCAGCAGCTATAGGAGGCCCATAATCTGCCAGCACCCTATGTCAAAAAATTCTACACACCAGCAGTGTGAGGAGACCTGAAAGTGGCACATGGCAGCAGAGTGTGGCGATGGAGACAGCAGCAATGGGAGGCCGTACAGGGACCCATGACAGACTCTAGACTTGGCAGCAGCATGAGGAGGCGGTATATAGGGGCCCATGGCAGATTAGGGGCCTGGCAGCAGCTATGTGAGGCCCGTAATCTGCCTGCACCCTATGTCAAAAAATTTAACACACCAGCAGTGTGAAGAGACCTGAAAGTGGCACATGGCAGCAGAGTGTGGCGATGGAGACAGCAGCAATGGGAGGCCATACAGGGACCCATGACAGACTCTGGACTTGGCAGCAGCATGAGGAGGCGGTATATAGGGGCCCATGGCAGATTAGGGGCCTGGCAGCAGCTATGTGAGGCCCGTAATCTGCCTGCACCCTATGTCAAAAAATTTAACACACCAGCAGTGTGAAGAGACCTGAAAGTGGCACATGGCAGCAGAGTGTGGCGATGGAGACAGCAGCAATGGGAGGCCGTACAGGGACCCATGAGAGACTCTAGACTTGGCAGCAGCATGAGGAGGCGGTATATAGGGGCCCATGGCAGATTAGGGGCCTGGCAGCAGCTATGTGAGGCCCGTAATCTGCCTGCACCCTATGTCAAAAAATTTAACACACCAGCAGTGTGAAGAGACCTGAAAGTGGCACATGGCAGCAGAGTGTGGCGATGGAGACAGCAGCAATGGGAGGCCGTACAGGGACCCATGAGAGACTCTGGACTTGGCAGCAGCATGAGGAGGCGGTATATAGGGGCCCATGGCAGATTAGGGGCCTGGCAGCAGCTATGTGAGGCCCGTAATCTGCCTGCACCCTATGTCAAAAAATTTAACACACCAGCAGTGTGAAGAGACCTGAAAGTGGCACATGGCAGCAGAGTGTGGCGATGGAGACAGCAGCAATGGGAGGCCGTACAGGGACCCATGAGAGACTCTAGACTTGGCAGCAGCATGAGGAGGCGGTATATAGGGGCCCATGGCAGATTAGGGGCCTGGCAGCAGCTATGTGAGGCCCGTAATCTGCCTGCACCCTATGTCAAAAAATGTAACACACCAGCAGTGTGTGAGGAGACCTGAAAGTGGCACATGGCAGAGTGTGGCGATGGAGACAGCAGCAATGGGAGGCCGTACAGGGACCCATGAGAGACTCTGGACCTGGCAGCAGCATGAGGAAGCGGTATATAGGGGCCCATGGCAGATTAGGGGCCTGGCAGCAGCTATGTGAGGCCCGTAATCTGCCTGCACCCTATGTCAAAAAATTTAACACACCAGCAGTGTGAAGAGACCTGAAAGTGGCACATGGCAGCAGAGTGTGGCGATGGAGACAGCAGCAATGGGAGGCCATACAGGGACCCATGACAGACTCTGGACTTGGCAGCAGCATGAGGAGGCGGTATATAGGGGCCTATGGCAGATTAGGGGCCTGGCAGCAGCTATAGGAGGCCCGTAATCTGCCAGCACCCTATGTCAAAAAATTAAACACACCAGCAGTGTGAGGAGACCTGAAAGTGGCACATGTTTGAGGCATGATTCATGGCGGATTTAGTCAGTTGTGTCAGGAACTGGTGGTTTGAAATCCAGACTAATCCACGCCTGATTCATTTTCACAAACGTGAGTCTCTCCACACTTTGGGTGGACAGTCGTGTCCTCCGCGGAGTTACAATACCTCCTGCCGCACTAAACACGCGCTCCGATGCCACGCTACTGGCCGGGCATGACAGCCTTTCAAGGGCAAATTCAGCTAGTTGGGGCCAAAGGTCAAGTTTCGTTGCCCAGTAGTCAAGGGGATTGTCTACCTCGGTTGGCAGGGTGCTGTCCAAGTAGGCCCAAGCCTGTTGTTTGAGCTCCTGCTCCAGGTCCACCTGATGCTGCTGCTGCTGCTGCGGCTGGTTAGTAGTTTCCTCACTGCGCTGGTGAAGAAAGCTACTCATCATCGACTGCAGACTGAGGCAGCCGCTGCTGGTGGAGCTGCCACTGCTCCTACCACCCCACCCCTCCCCTGCTGCCATGCCAGCGGAACGCGAGCGCACAGGGCCCACAGTGTCTGAGGATGGACGTTGGCGCACAAAGGCAGAGACCAACTGACTACATAGGTGGTTTTTATAGTACGTAATTTTGGCCTCCCTCTCAGCAGGTGTGAAAAAGGCCACCATTTTGGACCGGTAGCGAGGGTCCAACAAGGTGGACAGCCAAAAGTCATCCCTCTGTCTGATGGTTATTATTCGGCTGTCGCTACGCAAGCAACCGAGCATGCTATGGGCCATTTGTGCCAAGGAATGCGAGGGACTCCCTGCCTCCATCTCCACAGCATACTGCCACGGTGCGTCTGGGTCCTCTGTCTCCTCCTCCTCCTCTACCAGATGCTCCTGCTCCTCCACTCCTGTCCGCTGAGTGGAAAAACCACCCATTTCACTCAATAATTCCTGAGCACAAATGTCCTCCTCTACCTCCTCCTCTTCTTCCTGTCCTGCCCCCACAGGGGTCATGTGGCGTTGAGATCTGTGCGCCACGTCTACCGCACCCTGACCAGCCATTGTTAACAGCATTTGTTCCAGGACGTGCAACAGAGGAATGACGTCGTTCATCCCATAGTCCTGCCGACTCACGAATAGCGTGGCCTCCTCAAAGGGCCTGAGCAAGCGGCAGGTGTCACGCATGAGCTGCCAATGGCTGACATCTAAGTTACACAGGGGAGTACCTTTATCCGCTTGTAACATCAGGAAATCGGTGATGGCCTTTCGCTGCTCGTAAAGGCGGTCTAACATGTGTAGGGTTGAATTCCACCTTGTTGCAACGTCGCAGATCAGGCGATGCTGTGGAATTCCGTTCTGCCGCTGCAGCTCAATGAGGGTGTTCTTTGCGGTGTAGGAATGGCTGAAATGCATGCACAGTTTACGTGACATTTTAAGGATGTCTTGCAGTGGGATGGTGGATTTTAGGAACCGCTTGACAACCAGATTGAACACGTGAGCCATGCATGGCGCATGGCACAACCTTCCTTGACGCAGAGCAGACACCATGTTCTTTCCGTTGTCAGTCAACATGGTTCCGATTTTTAGTTTGCGCGGAGACAGCCATCTGTCGATTTCTCTGTTCATTACACTCAGCAGTTCCTCCCCTGTGTGACTACGTTCGCCAAGGCATACCAGGTGCAGCACAGCGTGACACCGTTGCGCCCTGCACATGTGATATGCCGGTCGGGTAATGGGACTTGGCACGGGGGTGGCGGCTGAGGACACGGCGGAAAAAGAGGTGGTAGAGGCGGACATGCTTGCTGGACCAAGGACGTGCAAACGTGGAGGCAAAAGCGTCATGACCTGTCCAAGTTGCTGGTGCGGCTGTGCCGGCACCACGTTCACCCAGTGGGCCGTAAATGACATGTACTGTCCCTGACCGTAGTTACAGCTCCACACGTCGGCGCTGCCGTGCACTTTGGCAGAGACCGACATGCTCAAAGACTGGCCCACCATCTCTTCTACATGTGAATGCAGGGCTGGCACTGCCTTTTGGGCAAAGAAATGACGGCTTGGCACTCTCCACCGCGGCGCGGCACAAGCCATCATTTCTCGGAAAGGTGCTGAGTCCACCAGTTGGAAAGGGAGGGACTGCAGCACCAGCAACTTGGACAGGAGGACGTTCAGCTTTTGCACCGTCGGGTGCGTGCTCGCAAACTGTTGTCTCTTGGATACGGATTCCAAGAAAGACTGTTGACGGAATCCGAGAAGAGGAGTAGCAGGAGAAGGAGCATCTGAACGAGCGGAAGATGCCAATGAGCGACAACTCCCCTCAGCAGAGGTGTTGGAGCCTTGACTGGCTGATAGAGGGCGATTGACGACGTCGGGTGACGGAGCAAGTAACGGAGCGGGTGATGGAGCGGGGGCTGGGGCAGGCAGAACCGCCGTATGTTTATCACGGTTTTCCCAGGCCACCGAATGGTGACGCTGCATATGCTGACGCAACGCTGTAGTCCCAACATGGGCCCCCTGGCCACGCTTGCATTTCTGGCCACATAGTCGACATACGGCTACGTTTACTTCCTCGGGCGGCTTGAGGAAAAATTGCCACACCACCGAGTAGGAAACTTTGCCCCCGCTACTCTTCACTGGCTGACTGCTACTTCCTCCGTGCGCAACGGCACCACTACTGGCCGTGGTGGTAGGCTGCAGTGGAGCTGGTGCTCTACTCCGTGGACGTTTGGCTCCACTGACACTGATGCGACCCTGCTGCTGTCTCCTGGGCAACCCACCGACTGTTTTGCTCGCTGCCAAGCTGCCACCCTCTTCTCCTGATGATGCGGAAGAAATTGCCTGATGACGACGAGGCTGCCAAGTGCGATCAACCTCCTCATCATCAAGTAGGGTCTCCGCCTCACTACTAGCCCCCTCGGCTGCGTCTGGGTCAGGAGACAGACCTGTCTCTAGACCGGCTACCGAGCCACTCTCCTCGCCAGTACTTGTTCGCTTGGCTGCTGAAAAGGCCGATGTCTCCCCCCGTTCCTGACCGCCCTCTGTTAGCTCTTCCTCACTGTACAGTGGGGCTGAGCCCACAGCATGCGATACTTCGCTTGGTGAGGGAACAGCAAAGGACAGGGGCAGGTAGAGGACACGTGATTTCAGTGGGCTTGGTCCCGGGCCATGCCAACTAACGGTTGTGTCTGACGTACCCACCGACCGTTGGCTGTAGGTGTCAGAGGTGACCTGGGAAGAGGAAGACGACCGAGCCAACCAATCAATGACGGCAGGGTTGTCGGTGGAGACACGACCGCTGGATGACACCGGGAGCACTGGCCTCTGGCTGCGAATACTGCTGCCTCGACCCCTTCCTCTGCTGCCACGTCTGCTCGCTCCTAAAACATTGCCTCCTCTGCCACTCCTCTGCATGTTGTCTGACATACTATTTAATTCAACGATTAGGTGTCCCTGAGTAACAATTCTCTGGCACTCAGTAACAATTCTGTCTGTCCCTGAGTATGAATTCTGTGGCCCTGAGTAACAATTATGTGTCTGTGCGAGTAACAATTCTGTGTCTGTGCGAGTAACAATTCTGTGTCTGTGCAAGTAACAATTTTGTGTCTGTGCGAGTAACAATTCTCTGGCACTCAGTAACAATTCTGTCTGTCCCTGAGTAACAATTCTCTGGCACTCAGTAACAATTCTGTCTGTCCCTGAGTATGAATTCTGTGGCCCTGAGTAACAATTCTGTGTCTGTGCGAGTAACAATTCTGTGTCTGTGCAAGTAACAATTTTGTGTCTGTGCGAGTAACAATTCTATGGCACTCAGTAACAATTCTGTCTGTCCCTGAGTAACAATTCTCTGGCACTCAGTAACAATTCTGTCTGTCCCTGAGTATGAATTCTGTGGCCCTGAGTAACAATTCTGTGTCTGTGCGAGTAACAATTCTGTGTCTGTGCAAGTAACAATTTTGTGTCTGTGCGAGTAACAAATCTCTGGCACTCAGTAACAATTCTGTCTGTCCCTGAGTAACAATTCTCTGGCACTCAGTAACAATTCTGTCTGTCCCTGAGTAACAATTCTCTGGCACTCAGTAACAATTCTGTCTGTCCCTGAGTATGAATTCTGTGGCCCTGAGTAACAATTCTGTGTCTGTGCGAGTAACAATTCTGTGTCTGTGCAAGTAACAATTTTGTGTCTGTGCGAGTAACAATTCTCTGGCACTCAGTAACAATTCTGTCTGTCCCTGAGTAACAATTCTCTGGCACTCAGTAACAATTCTGTCTGTCCCTGAGTAACAATTCTCTGGCACTCAGTAACAATTCTGTCTATCCCTGAGTATGAATTCTGTGGCCCTGAGTAACAATTCTGTGTCTGTGCGAGTAACAATTCTGTGTCTGTGCAAGTAACAATTTTGTGTCTGTGCGAGTAACAATTCTCTGGCACTCAGTAACAATTCTGTCTGTCCCTGAGTAACAATTCTCTGGCACTCAGTAACAATTCTGTCTGTCCCTGAGTATGAATTCTGTGGCCCTGAGTAACAATTCTGTGTCTGTGCGAGTAACAATTCTGTGTCTGTGCAAGTAACAATTTTGTGTCTGTGCGAGTAACAATTCTCTGGCACTCAGTAACAATTCTGTCTGTCCCTGAGTAACAATTCTCTGGCACTCAGTAACAATTCTGTCTGTCCCTGAGTAACAATTCTCTGGCACTCAGTAACAATTCTGTCTATCCCTGAGTATGAATTCTGTGGCCCTGAGTAACAATTCTGTGTCTGTGCGAGTAACAATTCTGTGTCTGTGCAAGTAACAATTTTGTGTCTGTGCGAGTAACAATTCTCTGGCACTCAGTAACAATTCTGTCTGTCCCTGAGTAACAATTCTCTGGCACTCAGTAACAATTCTGTCTGTCCCTGAGTAACAATTCTCTGGCACTCAGTAACAATTCTGTCTATCCCTGAGTATGAATTCTGTGGCCCTGAGTAACAATTCTGTGTCTGTGCGAGTAACAATTCTGTGTCTGTGCAAGTAACAATTTTGTGTCTGTGCGAGTAACAATTCTCTGGCACTCAGTAACAATTCTGTCTGTCCCTGAGTAACAATTCTCTGGCACTCAGTAACAATTCTGTCTGTCCCTGAGTAACAATTCTCTGGCACTCAGTAACAATTCTGTCTGTCCCTGAGTAACAATTCTCTGGCACTCAGTAACAATTCTGTCTGTCCCTGAGTAACAATTCTCTGGCACTCAGTAACAATTCTGTCTGTCCCTGAGTATGAATTCTGTGGCCCTGAGTAACAATTCTGTGTCTGTGCGAGTAACAATTCTGTGTCTGTGCAAGTAACAATTTTGTGTCTGTGCGAGTAACAAATCTCTGGCACTCAGTAACAATTCTGTCTGTCCCTGAGTAACAATTCTCTGGCACTCAGTAACAATTCTGTCTGTCCCTGAGTAACAATTCTCTGGCACTCAGTAACAATTCTGTCTGTCCCTGAGTATGAATTCTGTGGCCCTGAGTAACAATTCTGTGTCTGTGCGAGTAACAATTCTGTGTCTGTGCAAGTAACAATTTTGTGTCTGTGCGAGTAACAATTCTCTGGCACTCAGTAACAATTCTGTCTGTCCCTGAGTAACAATTCTCTGGCACTCAGTAACAATTCTGTCTGTCCCTGAGTAACAATTCTCTGGCACTCAGTAACAATTCTGTCTATCCCTGAGTATGAATTCTGTGGCCCTGAGTAACAATTCTGTGTCTGTGCGAGTAACAATTCTGTGTCTGTGCAAGTAACAATTTTGTGTCTGTGCGAGTAACAATTCTCTGGCACTCAGTAACAATTCTGTCTGTCCCTGAGTAACAATTCTCTGGCACTCAGTAACAATTCTGTCTGTCCCTGAGTAACAATTCTCTGGCACTCAGTAACAATTCTGTCTGTCCCTGAGTAACAATTCTCTGGCACTCAGTAACAATTCTGTCTGTTCCTGAGTAACAATTCTCTGGCACTCAGTAACAATTCTGTCTGTCCCTGAGTATGAATTCTGTGGCCCTGAGTAACAATTCTGTGTCTGTGCGAGTAACAATTCTGTGTCTGTGCAAGTAACAATTTTGTGTCTGTGCGAGTAACAATTCTCTGGCACTCAGTAACAATTCTGTCTGTCCCTGAGTAACAATTCTCTGGCACTCAGTAACAATTCTGTCTGTCCCTGAGTAACAATTCTCTGGCACTCAGTAACAATTCTGTCTATCCCTGAGTATGAATTCTGTGGCCCTGAGTAACAATTCTGTGTCTGTGCGAGTAACAATTCTGTGTCTGTGCAAGTAACAATTTTGTGTCTGTGCGAGTAACAATTCTCTGGCACTCAGTAACAATTCTGTCTGTCCCTGAGTAACAATTCTCTGGCACTCAGTAACAATTCTGTCTGTCCCTGAGTAACAATTCTCTGGCACTCAGTAACAATTCTGTCTGTCCCTGAGTAACAATTCTCTGGCACTCAGTAACAATTCTGTCTGTCCCTGAGTAACAATTCTCTGGCACTCAGTAACAATTCTGTCTGTCCCTGAGTAACATTTCTCTGGCACTCAGTAACAATTCTGTCTGTCCCTGAGTAACAATTCTCTGGCACTCAGTAACAATTCTGTCTGTCCCTGAGTAACAATTCTGTCTGTCCCTGAGAATGAATTCTGTGGCCCTAAGAATTCTCTGGCACTCAGTAACAATTCTGTCTGTCCCTGAGTAACAATTCTCTGGCACTCAGTAACAATTCTGTCTGTCCCTGAGTAAAAATTCTGTGGCCCTAATAACGTTTCTGTGGCCCTAAGTAACAATTCTCTGGCACTGAGTAACAATTCTGTCTGTCCCTGAGTATGAATTCTGTGGCCCTAACTAGCGTTTCTTTGTCCCTAAATAACGATTCTGTGGCCCTCATTAACAAGTCTGTGTCCCTGAGTAATGGTTCTCTGTCCCTAAGTAACTTCTCTCTGTCCCCAATTCTCGTTTCTGTGGCCCTAACTCTGTCCCTGTCCCTAGTACAGAGCGGTCTGCCTCTGTTCAATGACTGCAGGCAAATGAAGATTTCCAAAATGGCCGCTATATATACCTCGACCATTACACAGTGCTGGCTGGCTGGCTGCTGATTGGCTGATGCGATCACATGTCGTTGAGGAATGCATTATGGGGCAGCGCGCCTTGTCTGCGCGCCTTCCCCGACATCCCCGCTCCGTCGCCGCACATGTCAGCCGCCATTTTCGGAAAAATTTCGATTCGCGCGTCCGAATTAGGCTGTTTTTCGGATTCGGCACGAATCGAAATTTTTCCGATATTCGACTCGAATTCCACTTCGGATACTTCGATTCGCTCATCTCTAATTAAGAGAGCTGGGTGTATTTCTCAGGAGCCTATAAGCACAAATATCTTCAGTTTCCTAAACCAATTCAGCAAAGAACTATGGCACAAACCATACACTATATGTGAAACCAACACAAACCACAACCAGAAATAAAAAAGTTAAAGCCAGGCAATAACCAATGACCAAATGAACAAATCACCAATTTATAAAATGCCAAAATTGCATTCTATTTAATAACTTGCTGCCCAGGCCAATTTTGACAAATCTCACATTTATGTAAAAATCTACTTTTTTTTGGCTAGAAAATTACTTAGAACCCCAAACATTATATATTTTCAGAAAGCAGAGGCCCTGAAGAATAAAATGGCTGTTGTTGCAATTTTTGTGAGGCGCAATATTTTCACAGCAATTTACATTGACTGAAAATGTTAATTAAAAAATATGCATTTTAGTGCTCACAAACACAGTATAGGAGGGGAGTTCAACTCAAAACCAGCACTTTTGCATAATAAAATAACAAATTTTGGAGTGGAAATTGCATTTATTTTTCGACATACTCCCCTGCTACATATATACACTTATCCCAAAGTTTAACTAATGCCTGGAAAGCTTCAGCATAGAAGCATTTGTCAGTACGCCTGAACCATCCTAGGACAGCCTGCTTTGTCAATGATTGTGTTCACTATTCCCACAGAAAGATTTGTGCAATTTCACGACAGGTTATGCGTCAGTTATCCAGGATTAGGTGTTGCACGTGCTGAATGTTCACAGGAATGTCTGCTGTGGACTGGAAACCACCAGGGCCGGGATTGTCACTGATGGACATACGGCTATCTTAGGTTTACACAATTCAAATGTCTTACTGCAAGCTAAGCATCTCCTCACCATACTGTGCTTGAAGTCTTCTGTAGATATCCACAGGTTTTCCACCTTCGTTCACAAGAAACTTCATCACCACACAATGTTCCATGCACCCACAAACGCTGTTGTCTGCCATCTTTATTAACAGTCTTGGGACTGGCCCATGTCGCTGCCTATCAGTAATAGGACACCCTTGCTACTGCATGTAGTACCACCATGCTAGCATCCCTTTTTATATTTGTAAAATTAAAAGTCATGGTTTGACTTGAACTCCCTTCGTAATACACAATGTTTGGGTAAAATATAAAATGAATTTGTGGCAAATAAATAGATACCAAACATGTCAAGATTTGAAACTTCACACTCCCATGAAATGGCAACAAACTACAGTACCTAAAAATCTCCACAGGAGACGCTTTAATAGCCTTTACAGGTTACCAGTTTAGAGTTAAATTATTGTTCTCACTCTGTCGTTCATTGTGCTTTCTAACATGTGTAGTGCAATCACAGTTTTCATATTCTTGGGGGACCTATGTGCACATTAGCATTTGAGTTAAATTTTATAAAATGTTATCAATTCTTTTATTTACATTTTTTACACTTTCTCTTTAAATGTTTAAATTCAATTCTATTTCTATTACAAGGGATGAACAATATCCCTTGTAATAGCTGGGCAGTGACAGGTCCTCCTTATTGAGAGATCGGAGGTCTATTAGACCCCTGACCTCTCCTTCCCAGCCAAGGCTGCCCCTCTGTTCAGTGACGACCAGTAAAAAGTAAACCGGAAGTTACATAATATATATCACTTCTGTCTTCATACGTCAGAGAGGAAAGGGAGGAATGGATGTTTCTCCTTCTTCTCTGTTCTCAACCTACCTGACCACTTGCAGCAGTCCTGAGCCATCCGATGGGATGGGATCATCTGGGAATGGCAGCTGCGGAAGGGGCTTCCTTCTGTAGCAATGATTCTGGTATAGCCATTGATAGACAGGAAATCAATAGCAAATAGACAAACAGTGATAAACACAGACTATGATAGATGAATACAGACTGTCCGGCACTGATGCACAGATAGAACTATGACTTCTTCATTAAAATCGGACTCATGGTGCAACAAGCCATGTATGTCAATAAGATTTTTGTTGACTTTCAGAGTTCAAACATAACACCTTTCGTTAGTTGCAAAATGCTCTTTTCCTAAACTTCTGGACTGTCTTTCTAGTTTTAACTGATGACATTTAAAGGTATTGTATGCTTTCAAATGTTTTAGCTGTTTTAAAGAGTATGTAAACCCAACATTTCATATTCCTGATATGTGCCTGCTATACCATGTACTTGTATGAAAAAGTATGCAATAGATATAAATGGCGCTGGAGAAAGGAGAAGGTGTGTACTATCCCAATACACAAAGTTAAAAAAGTCTATATGCATTAAAGTCCATAATAGCTCATGGCTTTCAAAGCAGAAAGTGGCAGCAACCCCATAGAGTGAAGCAAACTCTGTTCATCTGGAAAAGGAATACAAGAGGGCGCCAACTAAGTGCAGCATTAAAACATAAGTGTATTAAAAAGCTTCACATGCTGGCCCTGCTACTTCCAGTCTGGATTTCCCATGGTCTTTGAGCACAGAGATGAGCAGAAACATCAATCCAGTCGGAGAACCTGACTTGTGCCCACCATCAGACCGCAGATAAACCAGACATGCCTGCCTTTCTCCTTTTACATATGAGTTGTCCATTGGCTTTTTAATAAACTTGTGTTTTTAACCCTGCACTTAGTTGGCGCCCCCTTGTGTTCCTTTACTTACATGAAAAAGTATCCTGTTCTGTTTGTACTGCTTCCTTTGTTTGAAATCCCTGGTGCTCCTGCCAGTCCCTCTGCTTTCCTATTAAAAACTGACCATGCCAGGCAGGAGAACACACTGTGGTTAGTTCTCTAACTGTGCTGGGAACCCTACCTGCTCTCCTCCAATGATCAGACTTGTCCTCTCAGACCCCTCCCCGCCCCCCCCCCCCCCCACAGCCTTTCACTGGGAAGTTCAGTGTACTGCTGTTTCTTCTCCCCAAGCTCTTATACAGCTGAGAACAGAGGAAATGTGATCACTTATAAAAAAAGGGAAAAAAAGTGTTTATATTTTTTTTTTCATATCTATATATTCAAATGTTTTGCGTTTCATTTCTATTTTTAAGTAAATAGGTTGTTTTACAAGGTGAGGGTTTACATATACTTTAACTAGGTATTAGTGTCATTATACTCCCTGTGCTGTGCAGTATGCCTTACCTTGTAATGATGGGCTCACATGTCGTAGCTGCAGATTATAGTGCCATGGCTCATTGATTCCCCTATGCCAATGTATTCATTCACCTAGCTTGCCCCTGTTTACTAAAGGGTCAAGACAATTTCCTGTTCTGGGTTGCACAGCTTCTAACGCATGCATTGCCATCTGCTCTTTCTCATCACAAATGTGAGGGTGCACATATAATAAACAAAAAATATCTTCAGCAACATGAGTGATCTGTCTGTGAATGCTCTGCCTGCGCGTTGCTTTCAGATCTAATTACTGGGTAGCTGTCACTTGCACCAGCACTTGACTGAGAGAACCAGGGATTGTGGCATATGTAGTTTCTTCATAGTAAAATGCAGTTCTCATGCTACAGACATGTAGGTCATGCTTTCACCAGTCCAGTGCCATGCCTCATGTTTGAACACAAATAGAAATTGCTGACAAAGGAATTTGAAGATTTACTCAACTAATGGCTGTGCATAAAGGGCAACAATTGACAAAAATTAAACTACATGATGAATGTACACCTTATGCAGGTGAAAATCAGGCCTTTAAGCCAAACCTTCCCAAGCGTTCATTGACTAAGCACAGGGAACCTAGATAAAATGATTCATTGGTAAGTTGTCACCACTAATCTTACCACAATATTCTTGTTTTCTTGAAAGTTCAGAGATGTCCTTCTAATGGTCTTTTCTCGGTGTGTTTGGCTATGAGGCCTCAGTCATTCTTGCCACTTGGGTTTTTGCCCTGTAAACGCAGGAGACGTTTTTCTGGGATATTTTGCTTTGTTTTGCATCTACAAGCTAAATTTAATGTTTACAGGTGTTCAGATGCATTCACCGTATCTAATCTGACCCTGGACACACAGAATTGTTTTGTTTTTTAATCTTACCACAATATTCTTCTTTTCTTGAAAGTTCAGAGATGTCCTTCTAATGGTCTTTTCTCAGTGTGTTTAGCTATGAGGCCTCATTCACGCTTGCCGCTTGCGTTCTTGCCCTGTAAACACAGGAGAAGTTTTTCTGGGACTGTTTGCTTTGTTTTTCATTTACAAGCTAAATTTAATGTTTACAAGCGTTCAGATGCATTCACCGTATCTAATCTGACCTTGGACACACAGAATAGTTTTTTTTTTCTAAACACAGCAAAACGTTGGTAAATGCACAGCGTGAAAGTATAAACTTTGTTTTGAGCATATTTGTGCATTTTTGGCCCCATGACTATCCAGAGAAGCTTGGCATGCTTTCTCAAGTTTTTAGTGCATTTTTAGCCCCATGACTGTCCATAGAAGCTTGATATGCTTTCTCGAGTTTTTAGTGCATTTTTGTACCTGAAGTCCTGCTTTGGAATTGCTCTCCATCCCTTGCCCATCTCAGAAAACTAAGGTTGATACATGTGCAAAAATGCTTGTAAAACACATGGAAAAAAAGTGCTTCAAAATCACCAGGAATACTTTCTGCTCTGGTGTGAATGCAAGCTCAGGGATAACAGCACCTACTTCTAAATAATAATATTGAAACTTTATTTATTTAAATTGATATTACACCTTTGTTTTTTTTAATAAAATAACAAACATGTCTATATTTACCTGCCCTGTGCAATGCTTTCTTACAGAGCATCCCCGATCTTTTTCTTCTGGGGTCCCCCACCGGCACTCCTGGCCTCTCCTTTTTAGTTGGCTCCCCCATGGAAAGCGGCTTTCTGTGCGGGCTCACTCCTGAGCCGCCCTGTCTGTGTCCATTGATGGGTCCATTGATGCCGTCATGGAACGCTGTACCCAAATGAAATGTGTATCATTTTATTCACACAAATAGAGCTTTCTTTTGGTGGTATTTGATTGCCACTGGGTTTTTTAATCTTTTATTATATAAACTGTAACGGATCCGGACCTTGACTGCACTAGGGTATTTTCGTTAGACTCCCGCTTCCCTGTCTGAACACAGATCCACGGACACCACCCAAAGTAAAGTCAGGTAGACTGCTTTATTTTAACATAGACACAAGATATATACACAGGGCGGGGCAATACATTTAGTAACAAGAGACACAGCAGACACCTCCCACCAAGCCAATACACATAAACACATACATCCCATAATAGTTTGCTCACAAGCAAGACACAATAGAACAATGGCATCACCTGGCTGTAAAAAATGAACAACCCCCGCAATCCACCTATACATGTCTACACAATATTAGGACAGATCACCCTGTACCCCTAACAGGCACAGGGTGACTTACACATAATAGGGATATGGGGAGCTGAGACAGGGGTCTCCCCACCTCTCCAAAAGGGGCTGTGTTCCATGGGCCCCCCACCCAAAGTGACACTAATACAGTGATAATACTATACACTGTCAAGATACTAATGACACTGGCTGGGAAATGGTTAACGTCATGGATAATCAAGGGGTTAAGTGTGTGCCTAACAAGTGTTGTACCATATGTGCTGAATTTTACTAAAAATCTATTTGTTCCTTCTCCCTGCTTTTCAGAGAGAAGAAACACACAGATCATTCCTCTGTACAGAGCTCTGTGTGTTTGTCAACACAGGGTTCTAGGCTGTGATTGGACACAGCCGATTGGCAGGTCTCAGCCATGATTCATTGGCTGTAACCTTCTGACAAAATCAGCGGGAGTTGACAAAGGGAGGGGGAGGGGGGGTACGCCCTGAACCTGGAAGAAGGTGCCAACATACAAGTACGTGACAGTGCCTGTTCGCATAAAATTACTGCTGGCAGACAGTCGGTAAGTGGTTAAAAGATGTATTTTTCATAGGTGGGTCATCAGTAGGTAAGTGTAGTGTGTTGCTTATTTATCTGATCGTATGTTCTCTTCTTCTCTGTCAGTCAAGGAGTCCTTCATCCAATAATAAAAAACTTTTTTTATTTAGCACTTTTAAAGTTAGTTTCTCAAAGCTTTTTACAAAGACAAGAAACAATAACACAAGAAATACACAGGGGAAAACAAAGGCGAAAAAAGGGACAATTGTGTGAAAGCTTGTCTAAAGAAAAACATTTTTAAATGTGATTTGAATGAATTTAGAGAAGATGACTTGATGACTCTGATGTTCTTTGGAAGTGAAGTAGAGTTTTGGGGCATAGCAGGAGAAGGCTCTGTCTTCCATTGAGTGTAGGTGAGCAGGGGGACACACAGACGACCAGAATTTGAGGAGCAGAGGTTACAAGGGGGGGGAGCAAGTTTATAAAAGTTCAGACAGATAATGGTGTGCCAAGCCATGAAGAGCCCTATAGGCAAGCAAGAAGATCAGAGAGACTACAGAGTAGGATGCCACCGCTGAAGGCATGTACAGTGTATTGGTGGGAGATGTAATCTGTCGTGTTCACATGTATTTTTTTCGGTTTTACACCTGTTGTGTTAATTCTGTGCCCATGTTACAAAAAGTATATGGAGGAACTAACTGTTGTATGTTGTTCCTGGCAACCAATTACCTTCTTTCTTTTATTGTTCAGTGTTAATGAGAAAATATGAGCAAGCAGCTGATTGGCTGTTATAGTCCACATATTTTGAATCATGGCACCATCTGTGTTTTCTCTGCTGCATCTGTGATGAATGGTACCTCAGTGATAAATCCAGACAATCCATAATCAGGGTTCAGTGTGATATTCTACCAAGTAAGAATATTATGCAGTTTCATTAATCTTACTAGGTACATCCAGATTAGCATTTCAGAAGATTATTTTACATGCTAATAGTGTATTTAGCTAATCCAATAAAGATATTAGACAGACATTAATTTTACTATCTTTTATGGGATTTAATATGAATGAATTATAGAAAAAAGGATTTGCTGAAACTCTGCATGTAAAGAAGTCTTTAAAGCAATATTCAACGTTCTTAGTAATTTAAGGAAAAAATGTATTTTCCATATGGTTTCTATAGTAATAGATTCCCCATATATACTGTGGCAGTGCAGTGCCTTGACACAGTGTAAGTAGAGGTTATGACCCAAGATTCTCATCCAGGAAGGTTGAGGGGCTCCAGGGAGTTTGCTTAATGTGAAATCTGTTTTGGGACCTGCAAACCAAGAGATTTCATTGTGATCTGGAGGAAAAGATATTTCCAGTTTAATTTTGTGTTACTGGTTAAACCCCCTTGCAAGGGAAACCCATGGATTTTTGTTTCTAGAAATGTGTTTGAACTTTCTTATAAGGGTGCCAACAAGTCCTTAAATGACATTATCTGGTGTGGACTGTACTCATTGGCGCACACTGCATTTGAGCTAGGCAACCCCAAACCTTTATATATATATATATATATATATATATATATATATTTATATATATTTATATCCTATACACATGCTCAGGAAGATGGCCCTTCTACGTAAAAATAGGCATTTATTTTATTATGTTAGTAAATCGTTTTTTTCATCGGTATTCATTTGAGGGCACATGACACTAGGGCCCACTCACACTAGGCACAGTTGCCTTGTACTTTGCCCAAGAACAATTTTCCCCATTCCCCCCATGGCCTGCACTTACAGTGTGCCAAGTCCGAGCATGTCACCACTTTTGTCATAGACCAAAGTGACCCCATGTGCAAGTCCAAGCTCAAGTCCATGCCCAAGCCCATCTCTTCAAGTGGGCCAGGACACTGTAGACTAGGCGTCTTCAAACTTTATAAACAAAGGGTCAAGTTTTTTTGACCTTCAGGCTTTATGGGGGTTGGACTGTGGCCAGTGGGAGTGGAAATTTTCTTGACATCAGTGGGAGTAAACGTCACATTTGGTATTAGGTGGAGGAATAGTGCTCCATCGTTTGTATCATTCGGAGTAATATTGCCCCATTGTTGGTGTCAATGGGAGAAATGGTACCCCATTGTTGGTGTCAGCTGACAGAATACTGTCTTGTACCAGTGGGAGGAATAGTGCCGCAAATGCCAGATAAATGGCAAGCAAAGGGCCGTAGTTTGGAGACCACTGCTGTAGACTAAACTGTGCCTGGCCACAGTACAGAGTGATCACACTAGTTAAACCTACTGGACTTTGAGGGTCAAACTTGTTTGTGCATGGTATGAAACACCTAGTGTGAGTACTCCATTCAGAACTTTTCATGGGGTTCTTACAACCTAGCTGATTCTTACATTTTCTCATTAACGACTTGGCTACTGTATCACATGTGCTCTACTTCAGGCCATCAGGTAAGTTGTAGTAGAAATGGCAGCAGGTGCCAGTAGAGGACTTGCAGATATCTTCCTGAATGTTGTTTCTGGGTAAATGTCTTTTCTTCTGTGGCCATCTTAAATATAGCTACGGGAAACAGTTGGTATGGCACACAGAGCACAGACCTCTTACGTTTAGGAGTTGAACCTATGGAATGAATCATCCAGACTTCAATGTTATTTGGCAGATAATAAGTGTAGACAGAGTGTATTACTCAGCTGGTATACTGGTGTGGCCAGTGTCTACAAAAATGTAGTACTAGAAATTCACTAACACATGTTCCTGATCTGTGATACATGTGTTGGATATAAAATACGTATATTAATGTTATAGGCTGCCAACTCACCAGGAAGGACATTTGCTTTGCGAAATAGGTTATTCTCAACCTGTTTAAAACTCTAGCAAATACATTTTATGAAAAACAGATCTGAATAAATGTTTTTAGTTCTAAAGCTTAAGCATGAAAGGTTATATGAACATCATTTATATACTGGGTATAGTGTAAATAAGTGTTTACATATCAATGGAACACTTGAATGAATTACATCTGGAGTTACTTGGTGGAAACAGCAAGTATAGAGAATGCTATTTTTTTTTACAGTTTGTTGTTATATATTAAGTGAACAGATAAATAAAGGTCTCCTAACAGAATTTAGAAACACTTTTAGATAACAAGCTGTCATGTGTAAAATTCTCTATTCAGTAAGATTTTATAAGTAAAGGCACAGCTGTTTCTGGCTTAGAGACTCCATGTGAGTTTATATTACAGAAGAGAGTAGGCCACATTATTCTCTATATGTTCCATTTGGGCCCAGTCACAGTTGTGACACGACAATGAAACAGATTTAAATTTTGCTTTTGACCTAAACAGTCATATGTTGCTGATTTGTTATTCACACCTCAGTTGTTCTTTCCAGTCCTTTAGTAAATTTTTACAATAATTTAATTTATTTAATATGCTTATATAGCCTGTTGTATAATAGTACCTGTACAATGTTCTCGGAGTCTTTGCTGCATCCATGGCTTTACATGGCTTTCATCCTTGGGTTCATTTCTCCCAGTAAACTGACTGATGTCTAACAGGACTGATAAGCAAAATGACAAAAGCCTGAGCCCTTCCAAGCAAGTGTCGGGACGTAGCCAGCTGATTCCGCTGCTATTTTTGGTATTCTACATATCATGGTTACATATACAGAGAATGATTGGAGCTTACAAATATGGTAAGCCAGCCAGGAATTCTCATGCAGTGTGATGAGAGTAGTGGTTGAGTGTTGGGGAGTGTATAGTTGAGACTCTGGGACGTCACCTGCAATTGTAGCCTGTGCCTTTTCGGAATTACGTGTTGTGGTGTTTTTTTTTTTTCCCTTCTGGGATGCAGAGTCTACGCTATTAATCTATCATATTATCAAGTTTCATTGTAAGCCAGAGAAAATGGCGGTGGAAGAAGGAGAGAGCGTTTTTGAGCAAGTAAGGTTGCCTCCACCTTTTCCATAGATTTCTGTCTGAGCAACGCAATGGCTTGTATGATTTCCTTTATTTTTAACTTAACTCGTCAGCAAGGAACAGATGTAAATGTTTACACGCAGCTGCACAGGACGCTGGAATTTGCCCTTGCCTTCAGGTTAAATGTGATCACTGAGTACACATTTGAATGTACTCATTTACTCTTGATAGACGAGACAGATATATTATGATTCCTTCATTTTAAATGTAGAAACTAAATGTAAATATTGTATTAACTGATTGCTAATGCTTTGATTTTCTTAATGTTTGAAGGTTTTTGTGTCTGATTTCTTTGTTGGTTTCCAGCAAAATGGAAAGCTGTATTGAGATTTTTTAAGATAATTAAGTAATTTTGCAAGCCATTTTATTTATGCTAATGTTCACGCAATGCAAGCTGAATTATAATTTTTAACCTTTGTGTAGTGTTTGCTAGATGCTCGGTTTATTTATTTATTTGTTTGTTTATTTAATTTTTTTATTTGGTTGTATGCAAAGAAGTTTTTTTTCTTTTTTTTTTATACTTGTGTTTTATATATGAAGGTACGTACAAATGAATGTGCCATTGTGGCCTCTAGGTGACATTCAGCATGCAAGTGACAACAGCTAGAGCATTCGTTATTCTTTTCAAATTATGTTTGTGTGAGCAGTAAATGTGCCTAAGGTTAGGAATCAGACCACCCCAAAATGTAGTTACATCTGTGGTACCAAATACATAGAGATATTACGGTTAATATTGAAACTGATATGACCAGATTTAGGATTTCAAATAGCTGCAGTCAGATGGTGACCATATTGATCTATAATTGTGTGTAAACAGCTTGAGGGTTCTTCTAGGTGTCAGAACCAGTGTGTTTATCCAAAGCCTGTTTTGCCATCCTGTGACCTGTCATTAGTAGAGTACGGTCTGTTGTATCCAGGTGCTATCACAAAAACAGCTACTGATTATGGAGAACTTACAGGAATTTATTATTTAGTAACAAAAAAAACAGCCTTGCATTGTGACTGTGGATCACACAGATGCATGTCTTTCACAAACCTTCAAGGATACACACACATTAATGTGTAACTGCTGCTGCACATTTGCTGCTCATTGACCTCGAGATCTCTTTTCGAAGGGGAGGGAGGTTGCATTTCACCTTGTGACTGCACACAGATTATGTTTGCTATAATTAATTAGATATGTTTGCAGATGTGGAGTAGTGCGTCGCTTCATGATGAACGTTTTGCAGGGTGACCGCACCGACACTGTACGTATGCAAGTTTTCCCTAAAGCAAACTGTGTTCTTAATGACTGAGTTTAGGTGGGCAATCTGTGCTCCTCCAAAAAAAGCCATTTTTAAAGAGATGGTTTGCCAAAGATTGTTTATTTTCATTCAGCATTTATTACTGCAGTGGTTACCTAAGGGTCCTTTCAGCCGAGCAGCGTCTGTTCTGATCCTCAGAGGATCTGTGAGCAACTCCCTTGCTGAATCGAAGCAGAATGGAACAGATGTTACTTTTGTGCCATCCATGTCCGTTTGGGTTTTACCTCCAGCCACCGAACCCACATTAGGTCTATGGCAGGCAGATGCAAAAGAACATGCATCTGTTTACATCCTCCTTTTACCTCCAATCCGTCACATTTAGATCTGAACAAAATGGAAAGACACAAACCTTTTCAGTTTTTTCAGACCTAACTGGATTCAGAGGTTGTTCAATGTAAACAAGTGGACAGGTGGATCTGATCGGAATTCTCATCTGAAAATAGCCTTAACCACTTGCCCTCCAGAGGATTTACCCCCCTTCCTGACCAGGCCATTTTTTGCGAAACGGTGCTGTGTTACTTTAACTGACAATTGCGTGGTCATCCAAATGAAATTTACGTCCTTTTTTCCCCACAAATAGAGATTTCTTTTTATGGTATTTGATCACCTGTGCATATTTTTTTTTTTGCGCTATAAAAAAAAAGTCTGATAATTTTGAGAAAAAAACAATATTTTTGACTTTTTGCTATTAAACATGTCCATTAAAAAAAAATTTAAAAATCAAATTTCATCCTAAATTTAGGCCAAAATGTATTTTGATACCTGTCTTTGCTAAAAAAAAAAAAATCATAATACTTGTAAATTAATTGGTTTACATGAAAGTTATTGCGTTTACAAATGGCGGTATAAATACTGGAATTTTGTGGGGTTTTTTTGCTAGTAATGGCAGCGATCAGCAACTTATAGCAGGGCTGCGGCAGGTATTCTGACACTGGGGAGAACTGACTTGGTGTCACTTACATCCCCAGTGACACCAATACAGTGATCAGTGCTATAAAAAAAGCACTGACTCTGTGTTAATGGCACTGGGCAGGAAAGAGTTAACATACGGGGCGATCAGAGGGTTAACTGTGTGCTGTGTGTGTTTTATTAAGTGTGCTGTGTTTCACAAAGCAGTGTGCAGGAGCTGTCAGGAGAGAGATCTGTGTTGTTTATACACAAGGCTCTCCCCTGTCGGAGATACTTGGCGATCAGAGCCATACAAAGCAGTGTGCAGGAGATGACAGGGGGAAAGATCTGTGTTGTTTATACACAAGTCTCTCCCCGTCAGAGTTACTCGGCGATCACCAGGTACCGGCGAGAAATCACCGGCCGGGACCTGGTGATTGACAGCTAAGGCCACAAATGACAGGGCAGAACTGTGTGTGTATGTGTGATTTTGTGCACCTGTGCCACCCTGTAGCAGAATTTCTACTATACGGCGGTGTGGAAGCGGTTAAAGTGAACTTTTCTATTTCCTGTGCGTGTATCTGTAGTGGTACTTTTCTAACACACATCTCTTCCCAAAACATGCAGCTGAAACAGAATGAAGCTATCAAGTTTTGTATTGAATTCAATTATAATAAAGTATCTAATATAATTTAGGCCTCTTTCACACTGGCTGTCCAATTGGGTCCGCCTGTCAGTTTTTCAGGCAGACCCAATTGGACCATCCATAGCTCTCTATGGAGCAGCGGGTGTCAGCGCACATGCTATACGATAAAAATAGATGGAATCGGTTCCATTCCCCATCTATCTGGCAGATCAGATCGGATGATGGGTGGAAATGGACAGGCGGTCCTTTTGCATTGGACCGCCCCATAGAAAACAGCCTCTACAATGTCTACACTTGGGAGATTAGACCCTCTCTATTTGTCCTGGTGACCATTGTCACAAGACAGAAAGTGAGGGGAAATCCAAAATTTTTGTGTTGTCATAAGAACAAGAGGTGAAGGGAAATCGTCTAATGGGAACAAATGTTCTGGTGACAACCGAACAGCACAGTGGCTAAATGGTTAGCACTTCCGCCTGGCAGTACTAGAGTCATTGGTTCGAATACCAGCCATGGCACCACCTGCCTGGAGTTTGCATGCTCTCCCAGTGCCTGCGTGGGTTTCCTCCAGGTACTCCGGTTTCCACTCCAAAGACATGCTGGTAGGTTAATTGGCTCCTGTCTAAATTGGCCCTAGTATGTATATGTATGAATCTGAGTTAGGGACCTTAGATTGTACACCCCTTAAGGGTTAGGGACTGATGTGAATGTACAATATATATGTGTAAAGTGCTGTGTAAATTTACGGCACTATATAAGTACCTGTAATAAATAATAACTGTCTGAGACAGGAATTTCCCTCACTTTGTAAAGATTTCCTCTCACTTCCAGTTGCATCTTTGTAACTTTGGCACAGACAGGAAAAACATGAAGTGACACTGATTATAACCCTACCTTAATCTATCCAAAATTGAAAAAATGGTCATACACAGGTTTAACAACTGAGCCATCATATGTATGTCTAACCATTACCTTTGACTGCTGGCATATGCAAAGAACAGTGACACAAGACTATCACATAATGGGAAGCGATATCTTCGATGTGTAGGCTTGCATAATTAAAAGCTTGTCTCTACCTTCTCTATGTTGTGCTTGAAGCAATATGGTGGCTCTCAATGAGGGGAACAACAGGGTCTCTAAGGACAGACTGGAGTAGATTTCATATTCCCCATATATTTCTGTAATCATTGTCAAAAAAATGGGTTGCTTTCAGCTCTGTTCATACTAGTGCAAATTCGGATGTGACTTGAGTCGCACAGAATCACATGGCAATGGAATTCACATTGTTTCAATGGTGTCCATTCACATAAATGCAAGTCAGCATAGCACAATTTTGGAAAAGGTTTCTGTGCTACTTTGTTGCAATTTCAGCACAATTATGGCCCCAAAAATATACAAACCACTTCAAAGTAGCATCCAAATCCAAATTGCACTACATAATCTCACTGAAAGTCAGATCAAAATCAGATTGCAGCAGTGTGAATTTAGCCTTCAGATTAATTTTAATGATGCTCACATTTTACCAGCTTTTCCTACCATATTTTTTATTGAATTAAATATTGAGATTGGTTAGTTAGCCACTAGAGGGTTCCCTGGGTGGCTCCTTACTTTGTCTTTCTTAAATGCAGAGATACATTTTAGCCACACAGGGAGTGCATTGTTTTCAGTGTGTCGGAATTGAATAATTTCAAAAACATATGTTTGTTTCTGTTGCGCCATATCCAACTCTCTACGATTCTGTGAGCTAGCCCTCTGGGAATTATGTCTGATAGACTTGGGAGCTTTTTTCCAAGGCACAATGTTTTTTTACAAGATACGTTTCCAGGTCTTTCCCTAACCCATCCCAACATCCCAGGTCTGGAATCCACATGCAGAACATATTAACTTGTGTGCATATCCAGTTCGTACAAAAGTACAAGGGCCGATTTAGGCAGAAACCAATGAATCTACCGGCATTTCTTTGGAGTATAGGGGAAAACCAGAGTAATCAGAGGAAACCCAAGCACAGGGAGAGCATGCAAACGCAATGTTGAGAATTAAGCCAAGGTCCCCATTGCTGTAGGAGATGAGTGCTAACTGCTAAGCAACTTTGGATAGGAGATCCCATGTTTGCTAAAAAGATGCAACAAATAGCCCCCTATGGAGTAAGCTACATATACAGTATAGCATTCACTAGTTGGGAGTTGCGATTAGTCATGTATGGTCGCACATACCTAGTCATGTCTAATCATGTATGATTAATTACTGCAAAATGTTACTGCATGCTAATTGTGTAGCTTACTCTATAGGGAACTATCTTTTTAGCAATCAGCTGCTGTTCCTAGCTTTGTTGGCTAGAAAATTTTGTAGCACAGCTGAGTTCTGAATAAGTAAGGGTTTTATTTTAGTTATTTGTCATTTGGTTTGACTTGATGGACATGTATCTTTTTCTAACCTTACTATGTAACGTCTGTTGAAGTCTTGTTGTGAAATATTCTGAAATGTCAAGTTCTCTTGACCTCTATGTATATTGCATATACAGTAATAAAGAGATAATGTGGGGTCCCAGAGTATCATTTTACATCAGGGTTCGGAGTAGTTTTTTCATGCATGTGCTTCTACTGTATTATTATTATTATGCCGTATATCCTGATTTTATCTATTAGGCCATTTTTACTGCAGTAAGTTGATTTGGAGCTTTTGTTAAATATTAAGAACCAACAGAGCTCTGCATCATTTCTTGTGTATCCAAATGTGTTTAGCTGATCTCATAATCCTACATATTTCTTTTTTTTATTGTAATATTCCTGCCTCAATCATTCTCTGTCATTCTTCCTATACAGAGTGGAAATACCAGAAGAAAAATAAATGAATCACTGCTTGAATGGTATACATATCATCTTTTGGAAATACCAGCAGTATTTGCATTATAATTTTGATGACAGAGAAACTGGAATGGAAGCTGATCTAATACTGTGGGATTTATGTGTCTCTATACTTACCCTCCACTTCTGTCATAAACTGGCTGTACATGGTTCAAATTTTGTCCAATTCACTCTGAGTCAGCTGAAATTTGAGATGTGGGTGGCCCAGTCTATCTATACCATTCTGCTCAGTGATATTTGACTGAAAAATTGAAGGAGCCCGGTGGAATATTGTTGACCAAACAGTGATCCTGTCAGATGTACCATAGCCAGCATTGCAGATACCTCCATCCATTCTCTGGTGGATGGAGGAATCTATTCCTGAATGAAGGACTTTCTTTTGCTCAGCCCACAGGCTGAACAAGAGAAACCTAGCTGTGTATGACTAGCAATAGGCCTTGTTGATCAGTCAGGACAGGCATTGACTCTAGTACCATGGAGTGTATTGATCTTACTGTCAGTTATTGTGCTCTGCACATTGCTGAGTGTAAAGTACTCTGTTGAATGAACTGACAGTCATTCCCTAATTTGTTTATTCTGGCACTGTTCGACAGTTCACATGCTAGGGGTGCAATATGAGTAAGGGGTCTTGTTTGGGTAAGGAAAATGGCTGGTTAGGGTTTAGTAGACTTGCCAATGGTAAAGGAAAGGGGCCAAAAGTTGACACCAGTGCAGGTATCGAGGGTTGACACTTGTGTAGGTGAAAGGGGGGAGGTGGCAAGGTCTAGAGACACCTCTGAGTTTTTTATAATTAAATTCTACTTCTATAATATTTGTTTCATGCTAAATATTCCATAAATTAGAACTCTAGAACTCTTCTTAGTTCTAGATAGTTTAGAATCTCTGACAGTATTTTATTGCTGCCTGTATGGCTTATTGCTGGAATTACTTTTCACTTTCTAATGAATAATTGGATCAAAACATAAAGTGAATGTCTGCAACAGGGACTGGCTATATTATTGTAGAATGGGGAAAAGCTCAGAAACTCTGGCAGGTTTTTGTTGTGGTCTGTGTCCATGCTGAGATTACTTACTTCCTGTTGTGTCACTTGGACAGAAAATTCAATATTTGTAACATCCTTCTGATCCAGATTTCAGTCAAAGCTTCATAGAGGTTCTAAGTGTCTCCAAAAGTGGGTGGAATTTCATTTTAAATACTAAAGGGTCTGTTTTTTAGGGAACCAAAGGTCTGGTTTGGCATAGATTTGCAGTATAGATACAAATTTATGAAGCATATTTGCTCTCAAGATTTATCAGTGTATTTGGCACACCAATAGATTACAGCCCAGTTCTAGATCTTTGCTGGCTTTAGTGGTAAATACTGGCATCTGCAACACTAAAAGGCTGTAGATAATCCTTACTCTCTGCAGAGCTAAATGAAAATTTTTTTTAGAAACCATTCTTCTTTAATATAAAATGCACTGTTTGTGATTGTGATCCGTAGAAAATTAAATAGGTAATATATAGCTATGAGAAGTGTCCGGGTAATTACTAAAATTAAACTTTTCTTAATACCTTGTTTTATATATATATATATATATATATATATATATATATATATATATATTAATTATCGGTAGCAGATGGCCCAGCTCTGATAAATTGATAAATAATTTTAGTGTTTTTCTCTGTAACCACAGTGGTCCTTAGCCACATAGAGTAGAATTGAAATCATTATTCAGCCACCGCGGTGGATTTAGGAGTGTGCTGACCCTGTGCAAGTGTGATTATACAACAATAGGATGGTATTTACTGTGCTGTCCGGCGAGTTTGTTAGTATTCGTTTGGGTCCTGTCTACCAATGGTTTTATCTGTGGTTTGTCAGCTTCAATGGGCTAAACTATGGAAAAGAACATCACTCTGTGGGTACTGTATCTTCCTGTTTTAAAATATTGAGTATTAATAGAGTATACCTTACGTTTTGGCACTTTACATGCTTGTTTCGATTAATGTGTTTGTGAAAGAATATTGATTCTTCTGAGCTGTATAGGGTCATCTAGATTTTGTATGTCTGTTTTTAAGATGCAGCGCTGTGAAGTGTGTTTGGCTTTTAAGGAACTTGGTAGCAGTTACATTTTTACTCAGTCCTGGAAAATAAACTATTGCATTGCAGGAATCGTTATTTAACTTGTTTTAAAAGGTTGGGCCTCAAGTGACATTGAAATTTTTGGTGGAACTGAGTCATAATAGGGAGCCCAGTCTCGGAGTATCTAAGACTTCTAAAAACTCAGATGCTGAATCAACCCACCAGATTCCAATCAAATATTAAGGCATGTTGACCCATTAAAGCAAGTCTCCCCCATATGAAACTAGAGTGCGGGGAGCACACCAAAGGTAATTGTGTTAATGCATTTAATTAAATGACAGTCCCTGTGACAGAAATCTGCTTTGTGTTTGAATTCAGTATGGCCACTCACAGTTTTGTACTACTGATGCTGACAGGCTAGGTGAAAACAGTAGTTTATGTGAAAAGTGAACTGCTGCATATCTACTTGAACACTCATTTCTTGGTGGCAATTTCTCTATGGACGTGATTGGTCACTTAATCTCATATACTCTTCAGTATACAGCATCTTGCACGCTGGCTAGAAAGTACTACAGTTTTCTTTTCATCTGTTCATCAAAGTATGTGAATATGGTAATGTTCAGGGTAAAGCATGTGACATTGCTCAGACTTTTACCAGGGAGGTCACTTGCAGTGCTTGTGATGACTGTAACTTCATTGGTGCAGTGCCCCAAATGTATATTGCAGTTGCATGATATAAATGGCAGATCAATGAGTCAGGAACACAGTGGTAAATAAAGTTAAACACTGCCTCTTCCCATGTTTTCTACTTCCCTTTTTTACTTTGGAGTGGAATTAAATTTGATCTTTTCAGCTGACCACCCATCACCCTCCCTACTGCCCCAGTTGAAGCAATGAAGGATCCTTTTGTTTTCAAAGTCTTCTGCTCTTTGTCTGCCACTGGTCTTAGCTTCAATGTATTCACCATTTTAATTGTTTTGTTAATGTTATATCTTGTAACCAGCTTGATATCAGTTTGCAGCCTTGGTTGGGTTGTGGCAGCAGACACTGAATATGTCATGTTTGTATATTAGGACTATTATGTGTGTCTGCCCAGCATCACCACACACCATGCTATTACACTGCTTGTGTTCTGGAATTTAAGTGATTAGCTATCAGAAGTTAATTCTACCAAATAATATCCAGACTTCTATACATGGGAGGTACAAAAAGAGGGATTGTACTCCTGGCTAATCTCGTATCTGCAAATGCTGCCTTTCAGTAAAGCGGTAGGAGGTTCTCCAGGGTACATGTATGTAATGCTAGAATGCTTGAGCTGCCAGCAATACATACATAACCCTTTCATGATAAAAATGCATTATGTCTGGGTGTCTCTAGTCTCAGTGCTGTCATTCACCAAGAACAAGCATGGAGATCAGGAAAGTCAGTTTGAATTCCAAATAGTTCAGAATTCCTAACTTGCATAGTTACATAGTTAGTCTGGCTGAAAAAAGACAAAAGTCCATCCAGTTCAATCATTTAATATGTGTTCCAAGTCAGTCGCTAAGCCATCAAGTCATTGGGTCATCATGATAACTAGGGAATTCACTTTTTCAGAGCGGAGGTGATCAAAAGCAACCTCCATAATCCCATACATATATACTTTTAGCCTTTCTCAACCATTTTGCTTTTGAGGGATCCTTTGAAAGCATTTTAAAATTTTGGGATTGTTAAATTGACTTCTGTCTAGTGGGAATGGCCATACATGGATAAAACTGGCCGAATTTCAATATATCTGTGGCCAGCTTTACTTTTTATTGATGAAAAACTCACTCTGTATTGTTGTTCAGTGCAAACATTTAACTTTGCATAGGTTCTTGGATCACAACCCTAACTTTGCATTGGTGGTCAGGGAAAAAAAAATATCTTTGCACTAGTGTTCAGGTCCAGCTCTACACTGGCTAGTGGTTTATCTGATAAGGCTGGCTAAGGCTGTGGATTTGAAAGACAGGAGACTAGTTAATGAGAAATAATCCACCCTGTACTGTTGTTCCCCCTGCCCTGGTCCAGACAGGAGAGGGGCCCCCACTGTGCACATGCTACGTGCCACATGGGCTAGCTGAGATGGAAATGCAACATGGGTATGGACTCTGGGCAGAATTATTATTATTATTATTATACAGGATTTATATAGCACCAACGGTTTGCTCAGCGCTTTACATTATGGTGGGAGACAATACAGTAACAATACAGTTCAGTACAAGAGGGATTTGAGGGCCCTGCTCCTTGGAGCTTGCAATCTAAGAGGGAGGGGTGGTTGGAAGAGTAGAGGATTCCAGAATTAGCAGAGGGTGGGATAGGCTTCACTGAAGAGATAGGTTTTCAGTGATCGCCTAAAGGCAAGTAGAGTAGGTGATAGTCTGATAGATTGGGGTAGGGAGTTCCAGAGGATGGGTGAAGTCTTGGAGACGAGCATGGGAGGAGGAGATAAGGGAGCTAGAGAGTAAGAGGTCTTGCGAGGAGCGGAGTGTACGGTTTGGGTGATATTTAGAGATAAGATCGGTTATGTAAATTGGGGCAGTGTTGTGGATGGCTTTATATGTCATTGTTAGAGTTTTGAATTTTATCCGTTGGGCAACTGGGAGCCAGTGGAGGGATTGGCAGAGAGGGGTGGCGGATACAGAACGGTTAGTGAGGTGGATGAGTCTGGCAGCAGCGTTCATGATAGACTGGAGGGGGGATAGCCTGTGATGAGGTAGGCCAATGAGGAAGGAGTTACAGTAGTCGAAGCGTGATATTTATTTTCTGGGTAATGTCACACTAAGCGTCCAGTCACCCAGTATCTGTAAGGGAGCAAAGGAGGCACTGTTAAGCAGATATAAATCCGGTGCAAAGGTGGTGGAATCCCTGGGGACCTCTCCAGAAACAACAGTTGAGAAGCCCTGCTTTAAACCCTTAACTCCAGTTTTGTTTGCATGTATGAAGGATTTAAGGAGTAATTGAAACTTTTCATGCGCCATGCTACCTTAATATTGTGTTCCTTGATTAATTCTTTTGCCGGCTATACACGGGTATAATTTTGTTCTAAATTTAGCATTTTAAGAACTTTGGGTAATGGGATCAAATCAACGTTAGACTTTGACCACAGTGACAAGAAAATTTGAAGGAGCAGGACAGAAATTTAAAACATATAAGTAAAATGAACAAATTTCTAGCAGCGAATGTGGTTTTTGTTCAGGAAATTACATTGATTCCAAAATCAAATGTTAAAAGAAAATACAATTTTGAAGCACTTTTGAATGACCTTTGTCCAGTCATTGAATGTTCAAAGAATTTTTGGAGAGACATTTGAAAATCTACTAGTGTATAGCCAGTTTACGTCTACTGGGTTGAAAAAGGAGCTGGAGAGCACTGATTTCCAAGGTCATATAGCAGGTTAAGTGAATGTTCTTTTTGTCTTGTAACCAGAGATATCACTAGCACATCTTTATCATTAGTCACACTGGTATTGTAATTAGTGAACAAAAAAAAGAATACACTGTCATCATTGCATTAGTTACATAAACCAGTATCCCTGCTTTCACTTGCTGTCTGCAGTGACTGTATGGGTGGAACAAACATTCAGCAGCAAATGATCTCCAACACAGCTATCTAACAATTTTCATTTCTGCCTGTTATCTATAATCATATTACAGGGATGGTGTTATAGAATTGGCAATTATTAGCAAAAAACATTGTTTTGGACCTTTATCACATACATAGTTAAAGCTTGAGAAAAATAAAAAAATCCCCTTGGAAGGCAATGACATAATGTGCTAGTATGCATCGCATAGTAGGATATTATGCAGGAATTACCTTAAAACAAAGCCCTCCAGTGTCCCCGCTGCAGAGGCTTCCATCTTCGCCCGGTCTTCCTTCCGGATTCGCGAGTTCCAGCCGTCTGACTGGTCAAGCCGTGATGACGTCACTCCCGTGCTTTCGCATGGGAGTTTCTGGACAGGCACAGTGCTCTGAAGGAATGGCACAGGTATGCGGTTCCATCAGAGCGCATGCAACAGCTGACAAGAAGAGTGAATATTCATTTAGCTACAGATAAGCTTTATTGTAAGTTTACCTGTAGGTAAAAGATACAAAAGGGGGTTTACTTCCACTTTAATCAACCCACGTACAGACCACCTCCCTGCAGCTAGGATATCTGATTGTATATTAGACAAGGATAGAAGATGTGATTGTGGGCAAGTAGTGTGGTACACATCAAACAGTTGCTGTCATAACATAAGGTGCTTACCCACCTATAGGCAGCTTCATTAGTAAATTGTGCACACGATCAGAAAATTGTACGAAAAATCCCACTTTCGAATGGATGGTACGATAATCTGATTGTTAGTACACAGCTTTCGTCCGAAATTATGGGACAAGCACGAAAATATTTCTCCTATGATGCCAGATTGTACGATTTTCATTTAATCTGTACAGATTTCATCCAAAAATACTATACAAATACAATACATTACATCACTTTTGAATTTTTATTCTGTTCTACAAGAATTTTCTTAACTTTAGTAACCTCTTCACTTTCGATGTGAGACTAGCATGCAAAAAAAATGGACGAACATTTGTCTGATATTCTTATCATGTGTATGGGGCTTTAGCTAGGTCTAATTAGTATCTTGCAGCTCTTTCATTGTCCTTATCTGCAGGCTGTGGGTGAGTAGGTGACACCACTGTATTTATTAAAGAGGAACTTCACTTCCCCGTAAATTATTTTTCATTCCCTGCTTAGACAGCCCATAAGTCAGCGAGTTGAATGTAAAAAAACAAATGTCTCCATTTACCCTATTCACACTTTTGAAATAGAAGGGGGAATCCTCTCTGCTGAGCTGTTGTATTCAGACAGCGGAGAGGCATCCTTGCTTTCAGAATACAATGATCAACACTGCTGGCTATAGCTGGCAACTCTGATCAAGTGGGAAAAAATGACAGGGCGGTTGTACAGAATTTAATCCGTAGATTTACTTCTGTACAACTTGTCTGCTCATACATGGATCGAATTCAACCGGTCCCTGCTGAACTAGTTGAATTTCGATTCATGTACTGCTGGATTTTCCTTGTTTGTTGGGTTGTCCTCAAAAAACATACACACTCATCAAATCTACAGTTCTATGGTGGAATCCTCTGCCTACTGTAAGCACCCTGATGGCATGCCATGGTGTGCAGAGTGCCTGGTGCATATGCACTGTGATACACTGTAGGTTGTTACACAGCCTTCTGGGATGCATGACATGAATATTCTAGGAGGCTTTGGGTGGGAAGGGGGATGTTATGCTCACCTAGTTGGAAAAGATAGAGGCAAGGGATACATTTCATGAAACAAAAAGTAAAAAAGAAAATAGGAGTGAAGGTCCTCTTTAACTATAATAGAGTAGTGGCTTCAGCCTCCTGGCTGTAGTATTTCATAGGGGTGTATGATTCACAAAAGTTACCAGAAAAAATTACAAATCCTTTCACAGATTAGACAGCTCACATATTTCAGTTTCAAATTTGTTCACCCAGAGTTTAGCTTTCAGTGGAATAAATGGTGTTTGTGTTTATATTGAGTATATTCAGGATTTAAAAAAATTCAAAGTATTTTTATTCAGGTAAATCTAAAATCCCCTTCACACTTTGCATAGTGGGAATGCTCGTTCACCCTCACTTTTTTTTGCGTGGTTTTTCACGGGTCACACATAGGGCAGCCCAGTCACTTGAATACACTGTTCTACTTGCGACAAACATGCCAAAGAAGCTGCTGCATCTTTTTGGGTGTGGAGAGTTACACCTTTTTTCAGTGCAACTTTTGATGCATTTTTAGCACGTATTGCCACGTGAAAAAACAAGTGTTTGCTATCCGCATTTGGGAGCTGTTACAAATGAATGGTACCCAAACCCATGGCGCATGTTATGCCATGATTTTACCCTGATTTGGAATCACGGGCAGAATCGCGCGATTCCAGATATGCAAAGTGTGAAGGGGCCTTAAATATATGAATATATACCTTTTGCAGCTAGAGGTAGCATCCTAGAGGTATTATTTGCAGCTCTTCACCAAGCTGACTTTACTGCTATGTCATGAATATCCTGAATATTCTCTGAAATTTGATTTCATGCCATCCTAGTCTGTTACCACCATACCCAGCTTAATGAGTCAGAGAATGGAAACAACACATCCCTCCCTTAGCTTCTTCCAGAGCCTATTGATCTGTTTCTAAACTGGTAAAGATGGTATTATACAAGGCATGTTGTGGTCAAACCGGGACTTTTAATTTTACAGGTATAAAAAGGGATCCTAATGTGGTGGTACTACACGCAGTAGTTAAGTGGCAAGTGTGTCCTATTACTGATAGGCGGCGCACATGTCACGGGCCAGTCCAGATGGCAGACAACAGTGTAAGTGCGTGCATGATGAAGAGTTTTGTGAATAAAGGTGTAAAACCCGCGGATATCTACAGAAGAGTTCAAGCACAGAGACGCTCAGCAGCAGTATGACATTTGAATGGTGCAAACATTTCAAAGATGCCATACGTCCATCAGTAACGATCCCGGCCGTGGTGGTTCCCAGCTCACAGCAGTCATTCCTGTGAATGTTCGCATGGAATGCCTGATCCAGGATAATCGACACATGACCTGTTGTGAAATTTCACAAGAGACAAATCTTTCTGTGGGAATGGTGAACACAATGATGACCAAGTGAAGCAGACTGGCCTAGGATGGTTCAGGCCTAGGATGGTTCAAGCATACTGACTGATAATTTTATGTCAAAGCTTTCCAGGCATTAGTTAAACTCTGGGTAAAGTGTATAAAGGGAGCAGGGGAGTATGCTGAAAAATAAATGCAGTTTTCACTGCTTGAAAGTTGTTCTTTTATTATATAAACTCAAAAATCCCGGTTTGACTTAAACGCCCCTTGTAAACAAACAAATAAATAAATAAATAACAGTGACCAAAGAACATTATGGTTTCCCTTTAGGCTAGGTTCACACTTATGCAGGTGGTTGCAGGTACAGAACAGCATGTAAATCTCACCTGTTTCCCCACCTGCAGCCAAACTGAGCTACTCTTTTGCACTCGTTCTTAATGGCACTCCTATGCATCTAAAAGCACAGCGCGTTTTTATTAGCGGGAATTCGAATGATGGAAAAGCATCATGCAATTTCCCTGCTTGTGTTTTAAAAAAAAGGTGCAGGAACCTTTTTTCCTGTGTGAAAGGCATGCACAGCAGCACATTCAAATAAATAAGCTGTGATGCCTATGCAAACATGGCTCGCATTGCTGCTTGGGTGTGAACCTAGCCTTAGACATCCAGTTAAAACGTTTGTTGTAGTTATGAATACAGTAGAGAAGTAGTTTAAAGGAGAAGTATAGCCAAAGCTTTTTTGGCTATATGCTTTCCATGGATCGCAGGAGCATAGTTTGTTCTGTACCTCTGTGACCTGTTTTCAGCCAACAGCGGGCTAAAGCCCGCTGCTGGCTGACATCGCAGAGCCAGTCCTGGCTCTGAAAAGATCCCAACCACATATTGGGGATCCAACCAGAAGCCTGGACCACCTCCTGGCTCAGCCTCTCAGTGATCTGCAGAGCAGAGAGCCAGAAAATGACAGTCATGACTCTCCTCTCAGAGCGGAGAGAAGAACTGAGAGCTCAGTGGTGTTTGATCACTCAGTTCTTGATGCAGAGCCGGCAGGGGACAGATGCATCATCCGGTCAATCCTGCACATCCATCTAGGTGAGAATAATGGGGGGGAGGTTTAGTTTTTTTTTTTTATAAGCTGATACTTTTGTTTTAAACTCTTTGTCAGGCTTTTATTGCTGTTTGTTTCTCTGTAGGGGAGACGCATCACTTTTTGTCTGGGTGACTGTCATTTCCAGGAGAGGAAGTGAAGAAAATGTTTCCAATGCGGAAAAACACAAAGCAGTGAAAATCTAACAGATATTTTAGCCCTTCCCAACTTTTATTAAAAACAAAAATGTGGCTGGAAGTCTTTAACGTATAAGTTGAACTGTCAATATACTTCACAAGCTTTAGCAAAATAAATGTCATATCTATGAACATATCTATGAACATAGCTATGAATAAAATGTAAATTTCCACATTGTATTTCAATTATTTTTTAGCTTACTCCTAACAATCTGAATGTCCTTGAGGTTTGTAAACCTATTTTGTGACGATCCACACATATTTTACTTCCTTGAATTCTGTACCATGTATTCACTATGCCCAGTGAGTAGGCACTGCTGTGTCACACAGTTCACAGAGCCTGCCTTCTGAACTACAGAGATGCTGAGAGGAGGAGTTTCAGGAGGTGGAGTTACTACAGCGATCACTGCTTGCAGTCAGCAAGGTACCATGGGATATATAGTCCTTAGCAATCACAGCATGAAATTAGATTTTTTTTAAGTAAGCTTATATTAGATTGTCAAAATCACTATTGTTTGTATTGCTATTACAGTGCCACAGGGTGAAGTAAGCATTAATGACCCTTTTAACCATTGCTCTACTTGTAACCTTGGGAACAATGCATACTACTCATGTAAGGAGCAATAAGAGAATTGCAAAGAAAATACTGTATATTGTTATGGAAAATGGAGGCAAAAGACATGGAGTGTGCTAATTGTAATGTGCCATTTTTATGTTTTCTATCAACTTATTCTGTACCTCATTTTGATTTCTCTGTCTTCAATTGATAACCCTGGGAAGTGGTATAAAACTAAAAATTAGCTACCGTGTACAATTCACTGTAATAAGCAGAGACTGAAACTGCAATTTCAGTGAAAGGTATTGAAAAATGTTTCTAGAGAAACTATAATTTTGTGTTGATATGCCGTGATTTCCTTGGACCTACAAAGTACTGTATAGTACTGAAGATTTGTGATTGGATGTGTGGCAGGTGCACAAAATGAATGATATTGCAACATACATACATGTTGCAGCACTGCAGAGCAGGACAGCCTAGGATCCATGTCGGCTTTTTATTTTTTCCCCTGTTGCAATTTTTTCTTCACTTCCTGTCTGGTAAAACTGATGTCATTATGACAGGGTGAGAAAATCTCTCTAATGTAGCCCTAGATAGCAGTAAAGCATTGACATGACCAAATATCTGGCCAAGCTGTGCCACGCCAAAGACGACACAGTAAACTCATCACTTTGACAGCCCTTGTCTTCTACCCTTTCTTTGATTCAGCACTGGAGCCTCCCTGTCAGAATCTTTGGCATTCAAAACTCCCAGCAGTGTCAGATGCCTCTATTTCCTGTGGCAAGCTGGGGTTCCTTCTACCGCCCCCTACATCCTTGCTGAGTCCTGTAGTAACATAGGAATGGATTATATAGATTAGAATCACAGTGCATGGTAGGGGACACAGGCATCTGACATTCCTGGCAAACACAGAAGAGTCTGAAGGACACTTGCAAAGGAGGGGAAGGAGACACAGGGAGCTGAAGAAGTGACTATACATTTTCTTTTTTCTCAGGGAACTGCTTTTGCCAGATGTCTGCTAGGAGTAAGGTTTTCACAGCCACAAGTCAATAGTCAAGCCTGGCTTGAAAGCTTGGAGAAGCTTGTTTATACACTGTGAAAAGAAGGCTTCAGGAAGTATACCCACCCTACATGTGAATTTAGTCATTTCTATTTGCAGTGATCTCCACAGAAATCAAATTCAGGTGAAATTATTGGAATTATATAATGATTATCCTGATGATTTTGAAGTTATCCCACACATTCTACCAATAAATCAGTACTGTTGGACTGTACGCTGCTTTTACTGATTTACAGTGGCTTTGATGGAACTTTTCTTGCTTAATATAAACTTTATGTAATGTAGCACCCTTATAGTATAGAGTAGGCTGCTAGGCAAATTTAGTTCAGCTCCACTGTAATGAGAGTAGTAGTTAGTTACTCAGTGCTCTTCAGTGTTTTACAGGCTGCTGCTATGTTGCTCACCCCTGTCTTCCTGATGATTCTAGAAACGTAGTAGGAGGGAGGACAGACATTTCCTGGGGAGTTGTGCCCAGAAGGTAGGGAAAGAGCCTATATATAGTCTGAAGCCTGAATAGCAAAGGGCAAGTTCTGCTGGAGGGGACTCCTGTGCAGGGGTTCTGTTCCTTGGGGCAGAAGTCTAAAAGAAAGTGAGCCTGACAACACAGAGGTTTCAGCTGGGAATAGCTGGGGGTGCTATTTGAAAGTCCTAGTTCAAGGATCCAGTTGGGTCATGAAGTTGTGGGAGAGAACCCAAGCTGTCCGGTGGCCATGTGAGTCTACATCTCTCTCTCTCTGGGAAGAGCCAGGAGGCAACCAATGATCCTGTGGCAAAGTGATTACAAGACCCTAGTGCTGCAAAGTGTGACAGTGTGTAGCTTTAATCCCTGAAAAGAGTACAGGTCACATCAGCTTAGCAGTCTAGTGGGACATTTCTTAGATTCAACTGCAGCCAGAAGTTTATGCAGTGCAGCCAGAAGTCGAAGAGTCCTCATGTTGTACAGTTTTACAGTTCTGGGGGTATTCCATGCTCCTTATTCCTATCCAAGTTCATAATTCGCCAATAAAAACACAAAAAGAAAGACTGATCTTTTGAGCCACCAGAAGAATGTGGAAAATACTGTGTTGCCTGGCTGTGTGTGTTCTGAGGGGGGAAATAGGACCAAACTTACCAGTCGCTCTTTAGGGGTGCACTATATTCATTTTAGCCATCTATTATTATTTGAGAGTAATATGTTCCAAATTGGATATCCCATATCTTCGTATGCCTCCTGGTGTGGAAAGTACCACTATTTGTTCACTACTCTTTAGGAGACGATGACAAGAAAGAGCAGTGTAAACAATGAAACATTGCTGGATTCAGACAGCCAGTGTTCATAGTCCTTCCCAGCAAGTTTCTAAAGCTGGAAGTTTCTCCTGCAAGACAGATACCATGTAGGTTTTTACGCGGGCCAAGTAAAGGGCAGCACACAGGACTCCTAAGATCAAGTAACGCAAGTGCATAATACAGGCCATTCCTAAACCATCTACAATAAACATTGATTCTTGACAGTGGAGATGGTCTGTGCCTGGGTTTAGAAGCCACTATACGGACTTTCCTTTGGAATCTAAATCCTCTTAATCCTCTTACTTTTCATATGTTCCCGCTTGCTGGTTTAACTTACAAGTAATTATCTGCTGGTTGTTCTTCTGCTCCACAAAAAAAAAAACGCTATCTTTTTGTAATCATGTTCACATTTGGAAGGTCCTTTTTCCTGAGCAACAGAAAGAGATTTGTAAAATAATAATAATGATAAATGTTAATTACTATTTTTCTATAAATATGGAATCTTTCGTAAAGCACTTAAGGATTTAGTTGGCAGTTCACATGAGCTTGAAGAATGAAGAGGACTGGATTAGCCAAGGCTACACTTGGCCATGTTGGTTCATTTTATAATGCAAAGAGGATGCTGAAATACCCACAAAGCTAAAGTGGAACAAATTGCCTTAGTTAAGCTGCTGTATCATTCTAGCAACCTTGATAAATGGTTCTTGTGTGTTTGCACAAATAAATGATCATTTGTATCTTGGATTATTTTACTTGTAATGGTATGAAATAGTTTTGAATGGATATAATTGTTTTAGCATGGTACAGTCATAATTAGTTAAGTAAACTTTGTAACAGACTTGCATGCGTTTGGACCCTAGAGCATTTGAACAGGATGTAAACTAGAATTTATGTGCACTGATTCATTTTTCCACAGTGCATGCATTTTTTATTTCACATTTGCATGTCATTAAACAAGCTTTTCTGTGAGGTTAAAAAGTAAAATAAAAAGATAGGAAGGTAAGATGTTGACGTAGAAGAACTGGTTTTTTATTTCCATGTGAAACATCTGATCCATCAGTTTGCAAATCCAAAGAAAGCAGGATCTGAAAAGAAATAGATCTAATAAAAACATTGGGATTGATTTACTAAAGGCAAATAGGATGTTCACTTTGCAAGCAAATTTTTCTTTAGCTTAGTGAATGTAGGGTAGTTGTGCTGACTTCTGTCATCCAATTACATGCAATTAAATCACTGCTTTTTTTTTATTTTTCTTGCAGGTGACTGGGTTTTTCTTTGCAAAGTGAATTTTCACCACATTCACTAAGCTAAGGGAAAATTTCCATGCAAAACGCAAATTCATTTGGAAAGCTAACAGCCTTTTTTTTTATAGTATATTAACCAGATTGTGTTAGCAACACTGCTTTTAAAAATGAAAACAGATTGCAATCTAGACTGTAAAATGCAACACATGCGGGGCACACAGAATCTGGTGCAGCTGTTCATAGTAACCAATCAGCTTCTAGGTTTTATTGTCAAAACGTTAAAAACTGATTGGTTACTATGCATAGCTGCACCAGATTCTGTGTGTTTCAGTTTCCAAATCTACATCATTTTTTTTTCTGAAACAAAACTTTTTATTGTAACACAGTTCTAGTCCACAGTTGCCTCAGGCGTAAAGCAAGTCAAATTTTGAAAAAGAATGCAATTTTCACCAAATAAGGTGTTTGTGCCAAGTAGTATACAAGATTGTTGAATAGGAAATTGTGATTCTAGATTGGCTGTATTATTAAGGGGGGAGTGTAGCAAACGTGCACTCAGAGATGGACGTGGTCCTCCATTTTGTTAAGAATCTTCCATTTTGTACCATCTCTCACTCCCAAAGCAGGCTTCCTCCTCCAATCTGAGAAACAGAAAAAGGGCGCACCGACCTAGTGCATTATCGTTTAAAATAATTTATTAAAGAAACAAAAATAGGTATCATACTCACAATGGACATAATACCACAGGCATGTCAAACTGAACAAGGTGTATGATCCAAACAACATCTGAGTCCATACGATGGAACCCTGGATGACCAACTGGCTAACGCGTTTCGAGGACACAACCTCTTCCTCAGAGCCAACACTACAGGAGTCTGCACGTCTCTTTATATAAGTTACTAAATGGTAACAAAAGGGCTGTATCAGAACCACCCACAGGCGGAGCCTCCTCCAATCATCCCCCCTCCCTTGCTGTTGAGTGACATGTGGTTGGTGTGTGTTTGCAGAGATCACAGGCAACAAACTCAGTGGGAGGGTGTCCTGACTATAAAACCTGACTAGCTCAATGCCCCTCTGTCTAAGAAACTCTTGCTTGGAGAGGGATCATAAAAGCGTAAACCGAGTCCCTTACTGAGTTCAAAGACATTCCAGATAAGTCATAAACTAGATACCACATTCAACATCCATTTGATTTCATATCTTGGATTTTGAAAGACTTACACAAACATAGAGCACATATTCGGATGGCTCACTTTAATACAAATTGTTTGATATATTATATCCCCTAGCTGAGATCAACAGGAGAGCAGAAAATAATATCTCCTTAACCATCCCAACAGGTATGTCATATTTCATATGTAGACATTCAGCAGACGATTCTGCGTATTAATCTACCCGTGAGTGGAATTTTACATGTACCTAGGAAAAGTTATTGACCAAGGTATAATTTCGGAGGGCTTTGGTCATAGCCTGAGGTCTCCACCTACAACTCCCTCCCCAAATGAGGTGATTGGTTCTCTGCTTCAGTGAGACACCCTGCTTAGTTCCTAGATAAAAGCTGCGATGCTTGAAGTTAAGCTATGCTGAGCTGTGTGTGTGAGAGTTGAAGAATCTCCTGTTTTAACATCAAAAGTGACAGTTGGAGATAAATCCTTTGCCATGAAACCTGATCTGCTTAACCCAGGACATGTGGCAAGTACTTTAACCCTCTAACTTCTCTCTGTTATCTCTTTGCTGTGCTATTCATCTCTCTATATTTATAAATATTGGCTAAATCTTTTTCTGTAAATATTTTTATTGCACCCTTTTGACCTATTAGTAATAAATCTTACTTTCTGAAAGTGTTGAACTGTTTCTAACGCCTTTAACGCAAACTATGAATTCCTGCCTCTAAAGAGCGCTACTGTGTATGTGTTTTAAACTTCGGTATATCTCTGCCTGCGGTGACAGTGGTATACCGACGATTATTCAAACATCATAGTGTTATTGCTAATATTGCCGAGTTTCCTCTTTCTCTGTACAAAAAGGAGGTAGTGGCAGTGTGAAGGGTTAATTGCGTAATTAACCTGACCCAGTAACAATCACTCTCAGGCGGCCGGTACATCGATTGTAGTCCATTAGCTGGAAAATGTTTGTGCAGGGTGCAGCTGGGCATGGCATTGTTACGCACGTGACAGCGGGTTTTAGATTGGCTAGTCCTTTGGTCACGAGTTTGGTGAGAAGGGCTGGGGTCTGATGCCGCGATCGTCACAGGGAGTATTTAGGAATATTTGGAACAGCACTTTGCTGTTTTCACAAGTTAATTTGTGCAATGGAATTTAAAAGGCAGAAAGTTCTAATCCAAGAACAATAGATCTTGGTCAAGCTATCCTATTGTGAAACCTGCTCACCCTGAATCCATTGTTGCAGCGCAGTTTGACAGCAGAACACCTTTGACACACCTTAGATTGTTCTAAAGTCTTCATTTCTCTATTTCTCATTTGCTTTCCTGCACCCCTCTGCCTTCTTCCTCTCCTTTTCTTTTTTTCCTTACCCAAGGTAACTTTTATATTACCCTCATTTATGTACACATATTCTGCAGAGCTCATGTGCTTGATTTGCAATTATTGATGTTTAGGTATTCTCCATAGTGCTGTGCCTAACGTATGTCTAAAGCCAACACATTTTCTATTTTAAACAGAATGGGGAAGTGCAGAACAGCTTTTCAAGGTTTTATTCATGCCTGTGTTCCCATTGGGGAGATTAAAACTCCCCATTTGTCCTGGCATTTGTAAGCTGGAAAGAAAGTAATGGGAAATTAATTTTTACTAGAACATTAATAGAGGGAAAATCTTCCATTTGGTACACCTGCTCTGATGTCTAAGACAAGTCATAGATGATGCAGTTTTCTTTCCTTCAACCCCAGATGGAAATAGCAAAAATCGCTTGACTTCCCCATCAACACATTCAGTGTTGACCTGGGAATCCCTCCTGCAGCTCTATTGTGTTCTGCTTGCAGGGAGCCTTCCCTGCGGGCAGAACACAATGATCACCGCTGGTCACTATAGCCATCAGCAGTAATTGCAGGCAAAAAATCTGACAGGCAGGTCAATTCATGATCGACTTCAGTACAACCAGCCCCTACAGATGGATCCAATCTTGGCTGGTCCCTGCTGAACTGGCCAAAATTTGATCCATCTATGGCTAGCTTAAGATTTTCCCTAGATTTGAGAGATTTGCTTTACTTTCTCTTGTAACCTGCGACAGGAAGTAAAGGGCAATCTGCCAGATAAGACATATCAAAAAAAAAAACAGAAACCAAAAAAGACAGGTGTTTTGACCATTGCTCATCTAAAAAGGGTTTGGGATTTGGATATACTTTAAAGTATATGAATTTTATTGCATAGTTACATTGGTCCAGGTTTGACCAATGTAAATATGCATACCACATAAATGAGCAATGCCTGTTACTACAAAACAAAACATATGCCGCGCTCATACAAAGTGAAAAAATAATCAATATTGAATAGTGTTAAATAAGGTCCAATATTAAACACATGTCCATATAAAGATAAGAAAATCCATATCAACCAGTGTGCAGTCCTTTTTAAAAGATAGTGCTCTTCAAATTTCACATGTGAAACACCCAGTGCTCCTTCCACCAAAGAACATCCATGCGCTTACCAAAATGTATGTGACTCTCAATGCCTTGAGAAGTCAAAGTACGTTCTGTGAGCAGATAGTTTGATTCAAAACCTCAATGAACGGATATTCAGCACTACTGATACTGACCGATTAGTACTTACAAAAACATAAAAATAGGAGCAACAAGCTCTCATAGTGTGAATCCATATCATAATATTTATTTAAAATATTGTTTAAAAACAAGCACTACAGTGATAGCAGAAGTCGGCAAGCAACTGCCTTTGGGTTGAGGGTTGCTTGCTTGGCACTGCTGCCATTCACAGAATGCCTTGTATTTTATTCAATGAATACAAGGTGTTTTTGGAAACAAAGTGGAAAGCAGGTTAATGACATCAAGATCTCTGCCTCGTCCAATCAGAGAACACCTTGTATTCAAGGCAAAAATACAAGGCGTTGTGTGAATGGCAGCAGTGCTAAGTGAGCAACTCCCAGTGGTTAGTATGCAAAAGATCAGTCACTTGTCACTGGACCTTGAAGACTGCAGATATCACTGTAGTAGAAGTGAATACTAAAGTGATTTACAGCTTCCACAGGGATTGCTCAGGTAGGAGGTATGCATACATATTGGTCCAAGCTAGACCAATGTAAATATGCAATAAAATTCATAACCAATCTTCAGCTTTAAAGAATAACAGCTTGTGCAGACCTGAGTGGTAGGGGAAACCCTTGATTATGCTGCTGCCTTTATACGAATTATTGACCTAATCTTTGGGTTCCTATGGATCCTAATGATATAAGCTTAAAGGATAAGTTCACCTTATGGTAAAAAATAATAAATGCACATTTTTTTTTGCAGGTAAAAAACTGCATTTATTATTTTTTGCTGCAGAAGCCTGTAAAGCATTGCACCAGTGATCAGCAGATCACTGGTGCCATACATGTCTCCTGCAGATCTGTCAGTATATCTGCTTGCCCATACAGAATGCTCCACAGCGCTGTGGTAGTTCAGTGAGAAGTACAAAAACCGACCAGGTTTTTTTTAATTTTACAGCTGGGGGTGGGTGATCCATCCGCTAGCTGTTAGTGGGGGATCAGCAGGGAACTGGGGCTTGTGTTTTCATAACATATTACGATACATCCTGAATATGAACTTATCTTTTAAAGTTGTCTGCAGTTTTATTTTTATTGAAACATTAATACAAATTTCATTGAAAAAATGATTTGCTTATAATTTGTTCAAAATACTTGCAGTCAGTTTAGAATGTGTTTCAGATGCATTCATGTTGTGTGGAAGACTAAAAACAATACAATGGGGGTGAATTTACTAGAGGCAAATAGACAGTGCACGTTGTAAGTACAGTTGCACTTATTTTCCTTAGTAAATGTGGTACAAAGCTTCATTTTGTAAAGAATAACCAAGCAGGTGCAAGGAAAAAAACTATATTTTTGCTTGCACTTGACTGGATGATGGAAATCGTTTGAATTTCACACCATTAGTGGGCTGCAGTATCATCCAATTTTCGTGCAGCCAACAAATTTATATGATCGGGCATGTTGTAAATCGTGCGAGAAATATAATCGAAAAAGAAACGAACATGAGCTGTGACCTGGAAAGAAAAGAAGATAACCAGTCAACAAAATTCTTTTCTGTAGCAACATGAGGTGAAATTGAAGACTTGGGTGGTCAAATTTAGAAATGAATAGTGGCACCACTGGATTACAAAACTCAAAATTTCTGATTTTCTAAAGAAAATTTGTTCAGAATGTTACCCATGTATGGCCTGCATTAGTCATCTTCCCAAAATAAAAGACACACCTTATGCAGGCCATACATGGGTTGAATTCTGAATAATTATTATTTTGAAAATCGTAACTAAGAATGTTTGTTCGAATTTTGCACCATTAGTGGGTTGAAGCATCATTGGATTTTCATACAGCCATCAAATTTCAGTGATTGGGCATGTTGTAAATTTTGTTGAAAAACTAGCAAATTTCTAATCAGTGATAGGAGAATCGTTTGAGAAATATAATTGAAAAAGAAATGATCATGAGCTGTGACCTGGAAAGAAAAGATTCCCAGCCACAAAAATTCTTTTTTCTAGCAACATGAGGTGAAATTGAAAGCTTGGTTGGTTGAATTTCGAAATCAATGGTGGTACCATCAGATTGCAAACTGCACAAAGCTTTCAATTGTCTAAAGAAAATTTGGTCAGAATTCAACCCATGTATGGCCGGTTATAGACAGTACAACACAAATTATGTATGAGGCGTGGCAGGCTAGCTCAGATCACCTGATAGATTGAGAAAGGGAAGCATTACTGTTTGCACTGTGATATATATATCTTGCTTTTTGCCTTCCTTGGTCCTCCCTTCCCTCCTGGTCTAAATGCTAATGAAAATTTTAAATACAACCATTCCTTTTTCTGTCCTTACCTGCTATTAGACTCAGTGGTGTAGTAATCATACGGTTGATTTACTAAGGCAATATAAATAAGCAATAGTACAGGCAAATAGACTGTTGACTTTCAAGGGTAGTTGCACTTTGCAAGGGAATGTGCCCCAGAGCTTAGTGTATGAGGCAAAGCTTAAATGACTTTGATCGCCCAATCCTTTACACGCAAAATTGCTTTTTTTCCTTGCCCGTGTTTGAGTACTCTTCAGCATGAAACTTCGCTACATTCACTAAGCTCTGGGGCAAATTCCCTTGCAAAGCTGAGCAGCCTATTTGCCTTTAGTAAATCAGCCTCTATGTCTGTGTGTTTCTGTATGTAATGCAGGTAGAGCATGGCTGGTGGTAACGGCCAGCAGGGTGCTGTTGTAGCTTCTTGTAGACATCTCAGTACACCTCTTAAGAGGCCCCCAGCCCTGATGCCAGCAGTGAGCTGGCTCTTGGGAGAAGTAGGCAAATATCCATATGCCTTGATAGGTAGATATACGTCTGGATGAGTTGGCAGTCCTTGGCAGGCTGCACTTGCATGTAGACTGCTCTAGGTAACAACCATTTATGCTGCTAATCTTCCATGATTGGAAATAAATGAAAGGGGCAGCCCAGGGATGGTAAGGCTGGGAAGAAAGGGGTTGCTGGACTTCTCCAGCCAGTAAATGAAGCAGGTTCTGTCTGAATCGAGGCAGCTTCTAATGTACACTATGAGAAGCTCACAGTGTGCAGTAAAATCAGAATAAGCAATTTTAGTACAGGAGAGGAGCCGGTACAACAGTGCAAGACTGAGGGTTAGCCTGGAATTCAGCCTTATTATAAACAAGGGATATCAACAGTAATTGTTCCTAAAATATGTCATGATTTGATATTTTCTGAAAAATTGTATGTTAGTGCAAATAAAGTATCACAGACAATACTCAATAGTTTCTGAATCAATATTCTATTTATTAGTGCATTGTATGCTGATCGCTTTGTCCATTAATTGTTTTTGTTGTAAGGAGAACCTCTAGCAGCTTCTGTCTGTGCTGAGTAAGAAAATGCATTGGCCTGTGTCCCGAAACAGGATGCGGGCAATGCTGAACACTTGTTTTTGGAACAATTGCCTTATTTAGATGGCGTGAACTTGTGTTACCTCAAAGCGTGACGTCTGTTCGGGCATAGTTGATGTTTACAAAAACAGCTTTGTGAGGGGCAGCAGCTATACCATGTAAAATATAACCCTGTCTATTACACAGCAGGCATAGCCTAGATATTAGTTGAAATAGCTAACGTCAGTCCTTTATGATGGCGTGGGAGGAAGTGTGGAGCCTAGTGTAAGAGTGAGATTCCATGTCATTATCACTTGGGATAATACTATTTGGCAGAAATGTATTTCATGGCAGCAAGGCACAAAGAAGTGTAGTTATTATTTTGGATGAATCTTCAGAATCGAAAGGTACTAGCTAACACATACAGGCAATTTGTGTTCAGTTGTGAAATTAAGCTGTGTTTAATTGCTTTATTTTAAAACAGTAATATCTACTCTGATCTGCCATGTGGGAGAATCTTATTTTCCATTGTTTACAGTAGACTAGTGTTGCTTAACGCTAGACTTCAGGCACCTCCACCAGGTCATATGTTGAAGATTTACTTCAAGCTTAGATAATGCAATTTTCTTTTCTGTAAACTGTGGTTGCAGGAAAGAAAATCCTTCAATTTCCCCATCAATATAATCAATGTTAATGGGGGAATCCCCGGCTATAGCTCCTGGCAATAATCGCATGAAAAATCCAACAGGCTGGACCGGCAGAGATTCGAACCATCTATGGCCGGCTTTAGTGGACACAGCTGTGATTAATAGATCCTGTGATTCTGCTTAGCCATTCCCTGTCAGCATTGATAAAGAGGAACATTACCTAACTATGGGAAAACTAAAAGTCAACAGCTATAAGTACTGTAGTACTGTACTTACCAGTCCAGCATGATCTTTCTTGTACCCCATTGTTCACAAGGTTTCTTCTTCTTTCAGGCTACATGTGCAAGATCACAGAGATTGGTCTGAAGTCTCCAGGGATGTGTCATGTGTATCCCAGGAGGCTGTGGGCTGAGGACTGAGGACTACATCATCCTTGCCTAGGCGAGGAATTTGGACTTGACTCCCAGCACCTAAAAAAAGTACTTTCTTCCCTCCCTCCACAAAAAAAAATACCTGAAAATGTGTAATATTCATAATTTATTTGAGTGAATGCCTGCTTTAAAGTGGAAATTTAGTCAGAAAATGAAGTCCTGCTAGATAGCTTCATGATGGTCTCTTTTACATGGATGGCTATGCAAAATATTTAAAATAAATGACTATTGGTTAAAAGAAAAGTACCTATACTGTTTAAAATCCAGTAATACACTGTCACACCTTGCTCTGCACATGCTCAGTTGCTTTGTGATAAAATTCATCTGGTCTGCTGACAGCCTAACGATTTACTGCTTCTCAAGGACTCTAGGTTTAGCAAAATGGAGGCCTCCGATAAGAACAAACAGGGACAGGCAATTTACAGCACACACACATTTTTTGTAGCATAATTATTACTGTGGAATGTATGTTCCTTGCTAAAGGACATTATTTTTTATCAAGTTGTTGTGGGTAAAATTCTGCTTTAATTTTAGTGAGGAGCTCCATTGCTGCCTTGCTGGTGGCATTAAATGAATACAAGCACTCAGACTATGCCATCCCCACAACTAAAAGCAAAGATTGCCTATGGCCTTTACCAATCACTTTCAGTGATTCTGAAATGTTGAACTAGGTTTGCCAAGGCTATATGACACAATGTTCTCATTATTTTAATTGTCCTGGTGGCAGGAAGAGGAGATGGCGACGCCGAACTCCTGTCCTGCCATTATAACTAGACATGTGCTTGCTGGAAATTTTTGTTTTGTTTCAGATGCATTTGTTCATTGGGGAATTTTGTTTCTTCATATTTGTTTTGTTGACCCAGTTTGTTTTCAGAATTTGTTTTGTATCCTCAGCATTCGTTTCGTATATTTGTTTCTCCACATGGATTCAAAATATTTTTGAAGATTGCTATATTTTTGATATATTATCAAATTGGACAGATTCCAGTCGAAAGAATTCAATACTTTCAGATGCTTGTCCAACCCACCAAGAGAGATGGCATGAACTGATTGGACAATATCGACTGGCATCATGTTCATCCAAATTAACAAATGGAACAGAATTTGGATCCATTTGTTATCCAAATCCGAATGATCAAACAAATTTGAAAATTTAATTCATTTTCATATAGGCCCGAACTACTATTGCATCATGTGATGCCATCCGAATGAAACAAATGCATTCATTCATTTCATTATAATATTTTGTCGGATTTGTTAACATTCTCCATGTCCTTTCAGAGATTCATATACATCCAAATCTCTGAAAATCAAATTGTTGTCCGAAAAATGAATTGAAACAAAACACATATGTCTAATTATAACAGCCACTCTGGTGGCGGCTGGCACACGTGGAAGGAAACCATGGCATGACCTGTTAAAGTTGGAATTCTTATAATTCCTTCAAGAAACTCGTGTAGACTATCTTATAGGAACATAGCTACCGATTTTGACTGTATAAAAATAAAAAATAAAATTAAGTGATTACACAAAACAGGAAAACAATTTGATCACACAGATACTTATTACATTAAAAAAAAGGAGACAGCTTCTCTAAGAGTAGACTTCTGATAAAATGTAATACTATAGGTTAAGGCAACTCATATGAAAGTGACTTGTTAAACGCTTATCAAAAGCCAGGGAATCTAGTCCATCATATGGCACGGTGAACGCTGCAATGAATTGGTGCCTATGTTGGAGCATGCATGAGGTCCGCAACTGACTTGCAAGCTCCTTTGTCAGGCTTGATAAAGAAGTGTGCATGTCCATTGCAAACCTCATGCATGATCCGAAACGTGTTGCAGCCCACTGGTGACCTCATGACACTGACGCTTGCGGTCCATGGTGGGTTCCATCTAGTTTCCAGCGACAGAGGCGCCGACCAGCACTCTCAGCGCATGCCGGACATAGGCACCAATTCATTGCAGCTATCACCACGCAATATGTTGGACCAGATTCCCTGGTTTTTGATGAGCTTTTAACAAGTCACTTCCATGTGAGTTGCCTTAACCTATATTATCAAATTTTATCAGAAGTCTGCCCTTAGAGGCATTGTCTTCTTTTCTTTTTTTTATGTGCATATCCAGAGGCAGCGTCTGCTCTCTTAGTGGATGGACTTTGTACCTAACACATTTTGGCTTACACTATTATAATCCAGAACTTTTGCCTCTCACTCAATGTGCCTATAATAGAATTGTTTTTGTACACATGCTTTTTATACTGTACATGTACATACAAAATCCATGTGTAATAACAGTTAAGACCCATTTAGAGTAGGTCTCATGTGGTCCATATGTCTTTTGTGTGTACTAGCAACAGGGTTTATATAATATATATTTTTAAATATAAATTCTGACTAATCTTTTAGGGATTCAAGAAAAGTCATGGGAAATTGAAAGTATATAGTTTGGGGAGGGGTGCACTTTGAATTAAGATGGTAGGAATCTTCTATTTATTTAAGGAAATTGATGATGGGATAGTTACTTTGATATTTTGTTGTGATTAACTTCTATGGTGCCTGAAATTCTCAAAGGGAGGATGCGCTAACTCTTCCTTGACTTCTACAGGCCTATATTGCTCACAGAAATAGCCTGTAGTGACTGGTAAATTATTTTTACTTATTACAGAAATATTTATTAGGCAGCTGCCTTGGCTCTGGTAGTAACTCAAGGCCACTCCCTTGATGGACTAAATTTAGATACTTGCAGGAGCACTGAGTGTTTGATCCAGATTTAGAACTCATTGGGAGACACAATTAATGTGCAGGAAGGGGAACTGGTGGAATGACAAAATTCAGGGGTCTGATATGACAATTGTCATCCACCCAACAAGTTCATGCAGTTGTGCATATACAGTACGTAGCAACTGCAGACCATAATCTCCAGAGTTATCACTAAGGGCCAATTCACACTGACTTAGCTAAAATGTATGAAAAATAGATGTACATTTCCATCCATTGTAGTTGCGTGGTGATGTCCGTTGACATACATTTTGACATCAGTTGACATACATTTTAGCGCACATTAAAGCGTACTGCATTTTCACAGAATATCCTGTGCATTGCATTGACATCCACTAACATCCATTGCGTTGCGCTAAAATTCATACATGTTGCAGGTTAACACAGCTTTATGGTGTGAAAATGTCACATTGGAAATGATTGTTTTTCAGATGTCATTCCATTGATCTGCGTTTTACAGCTGTGCTAAAATGCAAATTATCGCACTGGTGTGAATTGTCCCATAATGTATATTACATCAAAATTAGATAATTTATAGATGGGAACCAAAACAGTGACATCCCATGATGAACTCAACTAAGTCCTTGCTTCATAAGATTAGGATACCTAAATTCACTTGTTCCTTGCTTGTTGCAGATCAGTGGCTTAAAAATTGTGGAAGTCAGAGACAGCCAGGTTAGCGATCCCACTTATGATTATCATTGAAGGTGAAAGTAAAAGAAAATCCCACATTTTGGGTTGTCCCCAGAAAAGTAATAGAGGGGAAATATTTGAATGGGAACATGAGTTCTGGTGGCCTGGGGGTCCCAAAGGAATTCCCATAATTTGCAAGGATTTCCTCTCACTTCTTGTTTTGGCTATGGGACAGAAAGTGAAGGTAATTCTCCACAATGGGACACAGATGGCAAAAAAAACCCATCTGACAGGGGTTATAACCCTGTTCTATCCAAAATGAAAAAAAAGGTTTTGTCTATAGTTCTACTTTAATTGCCGTATCTTAAAGTAGTTGTAAACCCACACAGGGATGAAACAAATATTAAATATTTGTACAGCTTGTCTGAGCTTTCAGAAAGCAGGCAGTGGGGAGCTGAAGTTCCACTCAGTGAGGAGAGCTGTTTGGAGGGAAGGGACACAGCCCTTCAAACAGCACACAGGAACAGAGCCGAGAATGTCAATCACAGGCTGTGTGCTGGAACTCCCTTCTCTGTTACCTTTTTACCTCTTGGTGACTCATGCAGATAGAAGGGGAAGGAGGCAACAGACAGAAATGACACTTATTGCTGTGGATTGAGACACATGTTAGAGATTTACAACCATTTTAACTGTTGCCAGTAAGTACTGTGTCAGAGGGTTGTCTTGTTACAGTCAAATGACCAGTGCCAGTATTCTAAGACAAGAGCTGCCGTGAATTTCAGTAAACCAATCCCATAGACCGCGAGTAACATTTCTGGGAGAGTTTTGTATAACAACAGAGTACAGAATGCCCCATACAAGAAAGCCATTGAGTTTTTAATTTTAAATAAATATAACTGACAGCAGATTGGAATATGTAATTTTATGAACACTAAATTACAAAAAAAGGCTTGCATGGCATTTGCATGTATCATATTAACTAAGAATCTTCACATACAGTTGGTTTAATCAATTTAAGTATTTGTTGAAGCCACTTGGATGCAGAACTGTGGGCATTGTGTAAAAAGTAGTGTTGTAAAGTAGAATATTATTGTTTGCTTTGGGCAACACCAAACGTCTATTTAGACTACTCATGATTTGGAAACCGTAAGGCCATATGCATGGGTCTCATTTGACCTTGTCCAAAGTTGAGTCTTAGTTAAGTTTGTTGTTTGGATCTGTATTAATGAATATCCCATTTCATAACATGTAATTTTTTTTTATACACTGCTCTTTGTTTTCTGTTGCTGTAATCATGTACAGTAGATTACACCGAGTGCTACTTGTCTACAGAGACCAGTCAAGTAATTGTTCTCATTTATTTTAATTTTTCAGCCAGTATGTTTGGATGAAGTTTCCAGTGCTAATTACAGTTGCAAGAAAAAGTATGTGAACCCCTTGGGATTACGTGGAGTTTTGCATGAATTGGGCATAAAATGTGCTCTGAACGTCATCTAAGTCACAACAATAAAAGAACACAGTCTGCTGAACATAATACTACACAAACATTAGATGTTGCCATGGTTTAATTGCACATAACATGTAAACATTCACAGTGCAGGGAGGAAAAAGTATGTGAACCTTTGGACTTAATAACTGGTTGACCCTCCTTTGGCAGCAATAACCTCAACCAAACGTTTCCTGTAGTCGCAGATCAGACCTGCACAACGATCTGGAGTCATTTTGGGCCACTCCTCTTCACAAAACTGTTTCAGTGTAGCAATATTCTTGGGATGTCTGGTGTGAATCGCTCTCTTAAGGTCATGCCACAGCATTTCAATCGGGTTGAGGTCAGGACTCTGACTGGGCCACTCCAGAAGGCGTATTCTGTGCTGTTGCAGCCATTGTTTTGTTGAATTACTTGTATGCTTTGGGTCATTGTCCTGTTGCATCACCCATCCTCTGCGGAGCTTCAGTTGGCAGACAGATGGTCGTACGTTTTCCTGCAAAATGTCTTGATAAACTCTGGAATTAATTTTCCCATCAATGACAACAATCCGTCCAGGCCCTGAGGCAGCAAAGCAGCCCCAAACCATGATGTTCCCTCCGCCATGTTTCACAGTGGGGATGAGGTTTTGATGTTGGTGTGCTGGGCCTTTTTTTCTCCACACATATGTTGTGTGTTCTTCCCAAACAACTCAATCTTGGTTTCATCTGTCCACAGTATATTCTGCCAGTAGTGCTGTGGAACATCCAGGTGCTCTTTTGCAAACTTCAAACGTGCTGCAATCTTCTTTTTGGACAGCAATGGCTTCCTCCGTGGTGTCCTCCCATGTACTCCATTCTTGTTTAATGTTTTCCTGATTGTAGATGTGTCAACAAAAATGTTAGCATGTGCCAGAGATTTCTGTAGGTCTTTAGCTGACACTCTGGGATTCTTCTTTACCTCATGCAGCATTCTGCACTGTGCTCTTGCAGTCATTTTTACAGGACGACCACGCCTAGGGAGAGTAGCAACAGTGCTAAACTTTCTCCATTTGTAGACAGTCTGTCTTACCATGGACACATGAACATCAAGGCTCAAGGAGATACTTTTGTAACCCTTTCCAGCTTCATGCAAGTCAACAATGCTTGACTGTAGGTCTTCTGAGAGCTCTTTTCTGCGAGGCATGGTTCACATCAGACAGTGCTTCTTGAAACCAGTAAACCCAAAACAGGTGTGTGTTTTTTAAGGGCAGGACAGCTGTCAGCAACACATCCAATATCATCCCACTGATTGGAGTCAAGGTTGGCTCACTCCTGGCTCCAATTAGCTCTGGGAGAAGTCATTAAGCTAGGGCCTCACATACTTTTTCCTCCCTGCACTGTGAATGTTTACATGTTATGTGCAATTAAACCATGGCAACGTCTAATGTTTGTGTAGTATTATGTTCAGCAGACTGTGTTCTTCTATTGTTGTGACTTAGATGATGTTCAGAGCACATTTTATGCCCAATTCATGCAAAACTCCACGTAATCCCAAGGGGTTCACATACTTTTTCTTGCAACTGTACATCTAGTTTGAGTTTATGTAAATTCAGGAAAAGCATCAAAACGGTTTTATTAATTTTGAACAGGGGTGTATTGGAGTACTCTTTTCTATAATGGTAAGGAACATCTCTTTTACAGATCAGGAAGTTGGGAGGTGTGTTTTATGCCTTAAAACTATTGTTTTTTTAGTTTAATGTTGCCGATACATGACAATGTTTACATTTTCTGTAATTGGAAATATCAGTTTGAAATTTTATGGTACATTCATACATTATATGTAGGCTAATATTATATGGATTACTGAAATCTGGGGGCGCTTGTGCTATTTTTTTCTTATCACATTTCCTCTTTAGGGTACTCTCAGACATGAGATGCAAGTTGACCATTGTAGCCATTTTCACCTTATTCAGGTGATGATCTTAATGGTGCCCATACACTAGATGAAAAATCATTCAAAAATCTGTCATTTGGACAGTTCATTCATTTTTCGTCCAGTTTATGGGCACAAATTGAAGATAGGTAGTTACGTTTTTGAGCCAAAAAAATTGAAGGAAACGTTTAGAACACTTCTGCTGAATGGATGATAAATTGAAAAGTTAATGTGTTTCCCATTGGTAAAAAAATAATTGTGCATATGTGACAAAACATATGAAAAACTGATTCATTTATGTCCATTGAATGGTTTATTGTTCGAAAATCGGTCATTACATGATGGTGATATCGCTTTCTCTCACGACCACGTGTTCGTTTTTCTGAAATGAGGTTGAACGATTTTTCAAATAGTGTATGGCTAGCATAAGTCTGTGTGGTTATACTTGGTAATATACTTGTACTTGAAGGCAGCTGGATCGTATTTCTGTATCTGATCACCTACAGCATCTATGGGTTTCCTCAATAAGAAGCTCTAAGATGAGACAATAAAGAGCTGGTGTTTAAATGCCTGGAGATTGCAGTTGTAGATTACAGATATGCAGATATTTTAGTTGGATATCATTTCTGCTGTTGGATAAACACGGTTCTTCGGTTTCCATGCCACACTTTATCTGCAAATGTAATTGTATTATAAACCTGAAAAGCCAAATAATTCAATGGTGTCATTTACTCTACATGTACTACAGATGTAAATCTTGAGGTACCCATAGGTATGCCATGAGCATTACTCATTCCAGCTGTGGAGGTGGTCATCTTATGTCTATGGCACCTGCAGACATTGCTTGTTTAACAATCTTTTGGACAAATCATCATATTAGAACTGTTTATTCTCATAGATATGCCCCTCCTAGATTGTAAGCTCTAATGAGCAGGGCCCTCTGTTTCCTCTTGTACCAAATTGTAATGTAACTGTAATGTCTACCTTCATTTTGTAAAGCGCTGAGCAAACTGCTGGCACTGTATAATTCCTGTATAATAATATAATATTAATAATATACCATCACAAGAGCTATCTTCTTGCACCTTCCACCTCTCCACTCTACACATACTGTAAATGTGAACTCCCAGTATACGTTGGCAGTACAGTCTTTATGTCTAGTACACACGATGAGAATATCAAACAAAAAAAAAGTTTTTGAAGCTATCATATTATTATTATTATTATTATTATTATACAGTATTTATAAAGTGCCAACAGTTTGCTCAGCGCTGTACATTACAAATGATAATCTGATCGTTAGCACACAACGTTCAAGAGCCAATCACAACAATTCATGTGAAATTATCAACATAAACAAGCACTAAAATGTTTCCTGTAAGATGACAGAACAAAGATTTTCATTTAATCAGTACAGTATCCTTCCATAAAACATTGAGTGACCAAGACTGCGCATGCTCAGAAACGAAATAATACATTACAATACAATGCATTTCATCGTCACAGGAAGTTGTATTCTGTTTTATGAGAATTTTCTGAACTCTAGTAATCTATTTGTTTTCAATATGAGACTAGCTACATAAAAAAACTGAAGATTATTCTTCCAATATTCTCATCAAGTGTACTAGGCATTAGACAGTTATACTTGAGGGTAGCTGGACTGCCCTTGCACATATGAACACCTCAATTTATGTGTGAACCCTTAGGCAGATGCATTGATCAGACTAGAACAGGGGTGCTCAACCTGTGGCCCGCAAGCCTTCTAATGTGGCCCTCGGCCTCAAACTAAGGAAGTGCACTTCTATTATATCTAGTGGGTTTGGTGCACTTTCTGAAAGCGCATGAAAACTCAAATCAGAAAGTACACCACACCCGCAAGATAGATTAGAAGTCTATGACAAAGCACAGCTAACCTGAAGGAAAGCTGCAGGTGCACTGCGTTGCACCCATGGTGCTGGTAAACCGCAATGCATCAGTGTGAAAACAGCCTTATAGGGTGCTCAGGACAGTAAATACTTGTTTACATTTGCAGCTTGAAGGTGGGGAGTGGTAAAAACCCCGTCCCCCAACCACTGTTGTAGCATTAGGGCTTGCAATGGTGTCCAAGGGGCCTCCCTTTCACATTCTGTTTTACACTTGGACAGAAGGGGTGGCATATACAGGAACCAATCCTGCAACCACTGAAAGGCGACTTCTTCTCCACTCTCTCTCCCTCCAGCATTCAGCAGCTGCACGAGAAAAATGTTCATTATGCTTTTCAAAATAAAAAAAAACGAAATTTTATTTTATTGTAGCCTGCAACCAGTTGCCAAATCACTTAAGTGGCCCTCACTCTTCAAAAGGTAGAGCACCCCTGGACTAGAACAACCTCAGTTCTCAAGTACCCTCAACAGGCCATATGATGGGAATTTCCCTTTGATAAAATAGCTTTCATACCAAGCCATTGACATTGATTTAAATCACCTGTGTATGTTGAAGGTAATTTTGAAAACATGATCTGTTGAGAGTACTTCAAGACTGAGTTTGAGAACCATTGGACTAGAAGATAACATTTATTGTGTGAAGTCTATTTCTGTTCCTAGAAGCACTGTATAACCTGCTCTCTGGCTGTTTTCTCTTGCAATAATAAATTCCTCAGTCAGCTCCAGATTGCTTGCCACATTGAGAGTGGTTAATTATCATAGATCCAATGTGGTTTCAAAGTAAAATACACTACACAGGCTGTTACAATTGTCCTAGATTTCAGAAACTCCCCCGATGATTGTTGTGACATTGAATATCACTTTGCAGCACACTCCTCTATATAACCAATGTCCGGTGTATATACAGAGTAGTTTATTGCAGTGGATGGATTGAAAGACATAATGATTAGTAAAAAATCTCTGGTATTCTGTGCAATACTTCTATTTGAGCCTGCAGCAGTGTCAGAGAGACATTAAAAACGAATAAAGAAGCATCTGTAGACTGTGTAGAGAATTTAGTGACAGATACACAAACCAGTATTATGTGAGTACCAACATAGCGGATTTTGCATATACTTCTTCATTTGTTCAATGTTATTTCCAGACTGAAGGTCAAAATTAGATATAATAGAATGAACACTGAGACTATTTCAGATAATTGTGCGCGCTGTTAAAGGTTACTCCACCTTTATGCACATCTTTTGCTACATTGACATTTTAAGCCGGGTCAGTAACATACTTTTGTGAATGGTTTTTTACCATTTGTTGTTTTGTTCTATTGTGCTTGTACAGTCTTAATATTTCCATTGTGCTCATTCAGGAGGGTTAACGTTTTGCTTGTTTAACCGTGAAAAAAATTGTGACACTGTATTAAATATAAGAAGTTTTAGACCTCTGTGACATCAAGCAGCATTCAAACATTTATTGAAGGATACGAGGTCAGTCTACTAAAAACTGATATTTTAGTTTTTGGTTGATGCTACAAAGTTGATTAATCTGATAGCTTCTTATAACTCTTGGGGACTGTATTGGTGAGATCTTCTTGACTTCTTCGGGCTGCACATAATGGGTAATTTAAAAGGGGTTCTAGAACAGGGTCTCCAAACTCTGACTGAGGACAACATTCAGACCGCTACAAGATTTTATCCCACCCCAGCTAGGGTCAATGGCATATCCTCACAGATTAGGTCAGCAGAAGTAGCCTATGGTCTCTGGTTCTGATGTAAGGGGGAATATGATAAAAATGGGAACTCTGATGGGGATCCTGATGTAAGGGGGGGCCTTGAATAGGGACCCTTATGTAAGTGGTAACTCTGATGTTAGGGGGATTCTGATATGGACCCTGAAGTAAGTAGGACTCTGATGAGAACCCTGATGTAAGGGAAGGAGGGTTCTGATGTAAGGGCAGACTTCAAAGGGGATTTTTTTGGCCTGCAAATATTTGTAAAACATACAGTGTGACCCTTGTGCTGAAAGGCTTGAAGACCCTTGTTCCAAGCACACACATTTGGACAGGAATATCAAAAACTCCCGAGTGGACTAGAAAAAATTTGGGAATTTTGTCAATGGTTGTCTTGATTGAAGTTCACATAACATAGTAAAACCCAGAGACTAACTTGGCTCACTGGGATCCACCTATACCTAAAATATAATTATAAATGGACTGACTATACTTTTAGTGAAGTGATCCATTAAATGATCCCCCATCACTGCCCAAAGTCTCATACTCAAGAGTCCATGATCCTGTCAATTCTTTGGTATGAAGCCCTCTAGGAGCCACTGTAAATTCTCCCATCCAGGCTGTCTCTACTAATATGCATGCATTCTCTGAAGAGGATATCTATCATGTGTCCCAGTTTTGGAAAGCCTCTCCATAGGAATAGACATTTTTTTTATAAAGGAGAAGCTGCCCAGCTAGGAACCACACAATGAGGACCCCGTAGTAGCTAAGATAGGTGAGTATAAATATTTCAGGGATTAGGGGGAGTCAGTTCAAGGATAACTGTACTAGAAATGCAGTTATATTTTAGGGTTCATGTTAATGAATGTTATATTAAAACACTGAATTTCCCATTGAAATGTGTACAGCTGTGTGTGAATGGAAAATGCAGTGTTTGATCGAAAAAAGGCTTTGCCTACAGTACAAATGCACCTCAAGAGGTGCACCCAAAGAAATACAGCACAAGGGCAATGGAAGTCAAACACAGCCTCTGAACAGCCATGTGTACTTTCCAGCTAAAGTGGAACTAAAGTTAAAACATTCATTTTACCTTAATTCATGTCCTGCATTAAGGTAAAAGACATGTCAGCATTTGCCGTGTGCAGCCCCCTCACCCCCGCCCACACACACTACCAAAACAAAACTTACCCAAGTCCTATATTGATCCAGCACTGTGCCCAGCTGCATCTGGTCTCTCCTCTCTCCCTGCTCTCACAGGATTTGCTGAGGAAGGGAAGCTATAGCTGCCGTCAGTCAAATCCTGAGAGCGGGGGGCAGGGACATACCGCACCGTGTGTGTCTATGGATGCACACAGCCTGGCTCTGGAGCAAGCCCGGACGACTTCATATGGGGGCAGACACAGAAGAGAAGAGGAGGAGCAGAAAGCATCAGCAGGAGATCCCAGAAGAGAAGGAAGGGGGCTGCTCTGTGCAGAGTTGTAGAGTTGCACAGAGCAGGAAGTATAACATGTTTATTAATTTAATTTTAAAAAATTGCCTTTACTACCGCTTTAAAGTCTATTCAGTTTTTCTGACTTGCGTTTAAGTGCTTTCCAGACTTACATTAAATTAATTTTGGGATGATGAATGCTATTTTACTACCCTACCTTACATTATATGCTATATTGCAAAGGTGAACCTTTTTAATTATTATCTTATTTATTTATTGTTTCATTATTCTAGCCAGTGAAGTCAGGGCTGACTTTAGGCTGAAATATTGAGCTACAGCTACCAATCAAGCTGATTGATTGTTTTTGCTTTTAATCAAATTTTTCGATGTTTATATACTGAAGACTGGTATTTGTTTGATTGAAGCACATGACATTTTTTAAAAACAATGTGGGTTTTTTTATACATGCCCTGTTAATTGATGAAATATTTGCTTCTTGTTTTACAGCAATCTGACACAAGTGCAAGTTACTTGAGAGCTGCCCGGGCTGGTAATCTAGAAAAGGCCCTTGATTATTTGAAAAATGGAGTGGACATCAATGTTTGCAATCAGGTAAATATTTCTTATTTAAATAGAAAATACTGAGCTCTTGTACACATTATAAGGTTGATTTACTATAGGTAAATAGGCTGTTCACTTTGCGAGGAAATTTTCCATTTGCTTAGTGTATGTGGTGAAAATTGCAAAGAATACCTAATCACGTGCAAGGAATATAAAACAAAAACAACATTTTTGCTTGCACACTATGAGTTCCATCTCATTTACTTAGCTAACAGAAGAGTCCCTTGTAAGGTGAAGAGTCTCTTGTAAATAGAACAGCCTATTTGCCTTTAGTAAATCAACCCCCTATATATCACTAGGAAATGTTGAAAAACTGTACCAATAAATAAATAATTTGCGCTAGTAAATGTGTATAAATATATAAAATGTATATAAAGAAATCATCAAATCATAAGTCCAGAAAAAAATATATATATGCCAATACCACAAAAAAATATAAAAAAACTTTTAAGTGCAAAAAACTTTTGTGCAAAAAAAGTGTCTAAATATGAAAAATTTCACCAAAAAACCTTGATAATATAATGGCAGATCATCCATAAATATATCTTCAGAAACGGAAACTCTGCAACACACCGATCATCATCGATCGAAATAACAGGATGAAAAACTTTATAGTTAATCGAAAATCCACTTCTCCAATAGATAAAGGACCACCTTCAAACGTATCCATGGGGGGAAATGCCAAGCACTCGAGAGAAACAGAAAGACTTCATGGTGCAATATTATAAAAACCAATTCCTTTATTAGGTACTCATTGCACTTACTCAAGAGGTGTCCCAGCCGACACCAGCATCAACAGCATAACAGCAATCACATAAACGAGCCTGGCTACTCAGCACATGCGCAGTAGCTGGCAGCCAAAAACGTAATGACGTCACATCAATCAAGCTCCGCCCTACGCGTTTCGTCATCGACGTCCTCACGGAGCGGATACAATTCGCTCCGTGAGGACGTCGATGACGAAACGCGTAGGGCGGAGCTTGATTGATGTGACGTCATTACGTTTTTGGCTGCCAGCTACTGCGCATGTGCTGAGTAGCCAGGCTCGTTTATGTGATTGCTGTTATGCTGTTGATGCTGGTGTCGGCTGGGACACCTCTTGAGTAAGTGCAATGAGTACCTAATAAAGGAATTGGTTTTTATAATATTGCACCATGAAGTCTTTCTGTTTCTCTCGAGTGCTTGGCATTTCCCCCCATGGATACGTTTGAAGGTGGTCCTTTATCTATTGGAGAAGTGGATTTTCGATTAACTATAAAGTTTTTCATCCTGTTATTTCGATCGATGATGATCGGTGTGTTGCAGAGTTTCCGTTTCTGAAGATATATTTATGGATGATCTGCCATTATATTATCAAGGTTTTTTGGTGAAATTTTTCATATTTAGACACTTCTTTTGCACAAAAGTTTTTTGCACTTAAAAGTTTTTTTATATTTTTTTGTGGTATTGGCATATATATATTTTTTTCTGGACTTATGATTTGATGATTTCTTTATATACATTTATATATTTATACACATTTACTAGCGCAAATTATTTATTTATTGGTACACTTTATATATGGTGATTTTTTGCAGCTGGTACACTATTAGTAAGTTATATAATTTTGACCATAGGCGCTATTATTAATTTTTCTTACCTCTAATGTTGAAAAACTCACTGAAATACGGGCTTGTGTTGATGTTATTTGAGCTTAGTAATATCAGATTGTTCAGAATTTATTGACAGGTACACCCCAATACGTGTAAATGAATTGGTTTACGTGAAAGTTATAGCGTTTTCAAATGGCGGGAAAGATACTGGGATTTTAATTTTTTTTTTATACTAATAATGGCGGCGATCAGCGACTTATGGCGGCGATCAGTGACTTATGGCGGCAATCAGCGACTTATGACGGGACTGCGGTGGATATTCTGACACTGGGGGGAACTGACTTGGGGTCATTGACATCCCCAGTGACACCAATACAGGGATCAGTGCAAAAAAAAAACCACTGACACTGTACTAATGGCACTAGGGAGGAAGGGGTTAACTTTCTTATTCAGTGAAAGGATTAACTTTATGAGGGGAGTGTTTTACTAGGGGGTGGGGGTGTGTACTGCACGGAACACCGCTGATCGGGAGAGATAAACTCTTCTCTCCTGATCAGCCTGTCAGGAGCTGTCAGGGAACTGACAGAGAACAAAGCTACTGCAGCCCTGCTCTCTGTCAGTGATTGCCGCTAATCGCCGGGACACAGCCGATCGTTATCGGCGACTGACATCCGCGGCTGTGATCGGCGGGACAGGTAGGGCGGTTGTGCGCCTCGCGCGCGCCCCCTACCTGTTTTGAAAACACACGTTTTAAAACGTGGTTTTGCCCAGCCGTGCCGCCCTGCCACCGTATTTCTACAGTGGCTGGGCGGCATGTGGTTAAAGTGGTAGTAAACTCCCTTTGTTGTTTTTTGCCTACATTTATGCCCATAATAAGGCTTACCTATAGGTACAGTAAATATTCCCTCAACGCCAACAACACATGCCAACTGCACTCTCAGTGGACTTAAGAGAGCTGTGCCACGGCCATGACGTCATTGTGGCTCGGCCATTCAACAGACCACATCTTAGGAACCTGAAAGGAAGACCGCGTGAAGACGGATTATCTGTCAGTGGTGACATCGCACCACTGGTGGGATCCGTTTCTTAGGCAAGTCTGTCACAATGTGCTAGTATGTGGTGCATACTAGCACATTATGATATGAGCCTGCTGGGGAACCATTTTTTTGTTTGTTTTTTAAAGTGATTTTCTTCCGCTTTATACTTGCAATAAAATGGGTGCACCTTCAGTGCTAGAATGTTTTTATATAGACACGTCTACTTTCTGTTTGTTTTTTGTTTTTTCTTTATGAATACCAGACAAAAACACAAATGACTGATCTGAATATGTCATTTGCCCTGTTGATATTCAGTTTAAATTTTTGAAAGAGAGTTGACTTGTTGTTTCATCAATATTTCAGGTTTTGGTAGCTGCTGGAGACCTGAAATTTTCCTATATCTCTTGGGGACTTATTATGTTGCCTTGTTATTCATTTGGAGTGGTAGGGAGGTAAAATCCCCCTCACCAGGGCACAAAATCTTCAAAACCACCTCCACTCTACTAGAAAAAAAAGTTCTTATTCATTAAAGGACAGAGTGTAAATTCTGAAACAAGAAGGTTATACTGCTGTCTACAGGAGATTGCAGGCAGCTGTATAAACCTCTTATCTCGAAATTAACCCTGTGTCCCTTAATGAACTCTAAGAAAAGAATGTTATGTTAAGTACAATAATCCTGTTATTTCCGTGTTCTGGTTGGGTGGATCTCCTCTCATTTCCTGTTCTTTCTGACACCCTACAAATACATAAGAAATGACAAGAAACCAGAAAAATGTTGACAGAGGTTCCAACCACTATCCACACTCTATCCAAAATTGAAACAAGTCAGAACAAAAATAGGGCTTTGATCCATTTAAAAATCAGATGTTGTTGGATGTGGATTTAAACAGATGTAAACAGATAGTCATCCCTTTACATCTGTTTTTTTCCGTAGAGATTTGTTGATGTCCATTTTTTATCCATCAACAACATTGGATAAACAGTACTCCCCTGTGAAAGGGGCCTATTTGTCACTTTCAGCTAGCAGGTGTTGTGTTAGAGGGTGTGGACTAGTTTTCTGCAGTGATTTAATAGCAGGTCTACACTGTTCTTTCAAGATTATTCACAACACACAGCTGAATGTGACAACCTCCCCTCCTAGTGCAAGAAGACCCAAAAGGGGTTTTATTTAGAAGCAATCAACAAGTAAACAAAGTTGTGGGCTTTCTCATTAGAAAACATAAGTGGAGATATATTAAAACTGGTGCAGGTGACTGCTCCACAGAATCAGCATTTATATCCCTTTGTTCCTGCTGTTGGCCTATCCTAGTACTTCCAGTACAAGGGTGGATTGGGATACTTGGACTTCCTACACTCTTCTTTACATGTTGTTAACCACTTGCCCTCCAGAGGATTTACCACCCTTCCTGACCAAGACATTTTTTGCATTATGACGCTGCGTAACTTTAACTGACAATCGTGCGGTCATGCAACACTGCACCCAAATGAAATTTACGGCTTTTTTATGCCCACAAATAGAGCGTTTTTTAGTGGTATTTGATTGCCTGTGCGGTTTTTATTTTTTGCGCTATAAAAAAAAAGACCAACAATTTTTGGAAAAAAGCAATATTTTTTACTTTTTGCTATTAAACATGTGCAGAAAAAAATTTTAAAAATCAAATTTCATCATAACTTTAGGCCAAAATTTATTGTGCTACATGTCCTTGCTAAAAAAAAAATCCCAATACGTGTAAATTAATTGGTTAACGTGAAAGTTTAAAAATGGCTATATATATTCTGGGATTTTTTTAAATTGTTTTGTTTCGACTAGTAATGGCGGCAATCAGCAACTTATAGCAGGACTGTAGGACTGCGGTGGGCGTCCTGACACTGGGGGGAGCTGACCTGGTTTCACTGACATCCCCAGTGACACAATACAGAGATAAGTGCTAATACTCTCTCTGCTAGGGTCCCCCAAGGCTCTGTCCTCGGGTCCCTTCTCTTCTCCATCTACACCTCCTCCCTCGGCAAACTGATACACTCCCACGGATTCAACTATCACCTCTACGCTGATGACACGCACCTCTCCACCCCTCACCTTACCCCTTCAGTCTCCGCCCATATCGCCCACCTACTGAATAACATATCAGACTGGATGTCTCTCCATTTCCTCAAATTGAACCTTTCCAAAACCGAGCTCCTAATTTTCCCCCCAGCCCGCGCACCCCCCCATCCTCTCCATCACGACCAACAAAGCCACCATCAGTCCCACCCCGCAAGCCAAAGTCCTAGGTGTCACTCTAGACTCAAACCTGTCCTTCCAACCCCATGTCCAATCGTGGCAAACTCATGCAGGCTCCACCTCCGCAACATCTCCAAAATACGTACGTTCCTTACCCCAGACACAGCTAAACAACTCGTTCACTCCCTCATTATCTCACGTCTGGACTACTGCAACTCCCTCCTCACCGGCCTACCCCAACACAGGCTATCCCCGCTTCAGTCTATCCTGAACTCAGCGGCCATACTCATCTACCTTACCAACCGCTCCACTTCTGCCACCCCCCTCTGTCATTCCTTCCACTGGCTTCCGATTGCCCAACACATTAAATTCAAAATACTAACACTGACGTACAAAGCCATCCATAATGCTGCCCCAAACTACCTCACCGACCTGATACCCAAATACCACCCAACCCGTACTCTTTGCTCCTCACAAGACCTCCTACTTTCTAGCTCCCTGGTCTCCTCCTCCCACGCCCAACTGCAGGACTTCTCCAGAACTTCCCCCATCCTCTGGAACTCACTACCCCAATCCATCAGACACCTACCCTCCTCACCTTTAGGCGCACCCTGAAAAACCCATCTCTTCAGGGAAGCCTACCCCACCCTCACTTAACAGCCGATCTCCTCCACTCCTCCTACCACTCCATCCCCCACAGCCACTTCCTCCTGTACCACTATCCCCTCCCTCCTAGATTGTAAGCTCAAAAGAGCAGGGCCCTCAAACCCCTCATGTTTTGAATTGTATTGTTGTTGTTCTGTCACATGTATTGTTTTGTTAATGTATTGTCTCATGTTCTGTCCCCCACTATAATGTACAGTGCTGAGCAAACCTTCTGGCGCTATATAAATACTGTATAATAATAATAATAATAATACAAAGCACTGACACTGTGCTATTGGCACTGGACAGGAAGAGGTTAACATGTGGGGCAATCAAAGGGTTAACAGTGTGCTGTTTTACTGTGTACTGGGTGTTTGTGTGCTTCACGGTGTAGCAGTTTGCAGGAGCTGACAAGGGAGAGAACTGTATTGTTTATTTACAGTTCTCTCCCTCCGTCAGTAATGCTCCTCAATCACCAGGTGCTGGCGAGTAATCAACGGCCGGGACCCGGTGATTGACAGCCGAGGCCACGAATAGCGGTGCGGTTAGGGCGTGCGCGTGGCTTGTGTGTGCCCCCGGCTTGTGTGTGCCCCCTACCCGGAAATGCAAAATCATGCATATATACGTGATTCTGTGCACCCGTATAGTAGTACTGCTGTAGGGTGGACGGGAAGCCGGTAACATATAATAGATGTATGTCATTTCTGTGTCTCGTCTGCACTGTGGGATCTATTTGCATGGCCATCAGCTTTATCATTACCTATTCGCATGTTAATTTTCAATAAAAACATTGAAACAGAAAATTGGTGCAGCTGTGCATGGTAGCCAATCAGCTTCTAAAGTCAGCTTGTTCAATTAAGCTTTGGAAATAAAACCTGGAAGCTGATTGGTTCTTATGCACCAGATTTTGCACTCTTCAGTTTTAGTAAATAAACCCCACAGTGTGTTCTGCAACTTAAAGACACCTCTGCTGTATTCTGGTTTATTTTAAGCATGGATGTAATTCTTATGACTTGTGTTTATTATTTGTAGAATGGGCTGAATGCTCTCCATCTTGCTTCTAAAGAAGGGCATGTTGAAATAGTTTCGGAACTCATTCAACGAGGCGCTGATGTCGACGCATCTACAAAGGTTTGTGTCTATCCCTTATATTTCATAGTATATACCACATTCTTACATTAATAGGAAATACATGAATCATTACATACTATTAGTGACTGTGGTGGCCCAAAATGTTCCACAGCAGAGTATAACTAAAAGGTAACTGGGCAAAACAAGGACTATGGGGTTAGATCACTAAAGGCAAATAGTTTGTGCACTTTACAAGCGCAGTTACTCCAGAGCATAATAAATGAGGAGAAGGTCTGTTGACTTCCATCATCCAATCATATGCCACCAAAAATGCTGCTTTTTTTTTTTCTTTTTCTTGCATGTGATTGGATATTTTTGCAATTGAAGCTTCGCCTTAGTCACTAAGCTCTGGAGCAAATGTACTTTCAAAGTGCACAGTCTATTTGCCTTTATTAAATCAACCTCTATGTGTGAACACCCCCCCCACTCCAAATAACAGGGAAATAATAGCTATTTAGCAGATACATTATAGTTTACACACCCATAGACCAACAGCTAGCAATATTTTGCATTGCTACCCACAAAAGGTAATCGGGCTTCTTGTGAAAACTACTTCCCTCCCCTGAAGAGCCAGATATGTTGTAAAGCTTACATATTGTGCCCTGCCACTGGGACCACCTTCAGGAGACTCCATCATGAGCAAATTAAAAGGGCTTCTATGCTGCTGACTTTTTTTTGAGAATGTTTGCTCCCTGACTATCATGCTGATGCTTTGACGTTAATGCTTTTTGAGTCTATGACCAAGAACAAGTATGGAAATAAGGAATTCTGTCACTTTTCTGATGCTCATTTACAACGCTTTTGTTCCGATCTATACTTCAAAAGTATTAAAGCCAGCCACCGCAAAGAAACTAGCATTTTCAAAAGCTGACCTGCAGTGGCAGCCCCACACATTTATCATGACATGAGTCATTTTAAAACACAAATAACTTGGAAGCTCCTTGTATTTAAAACTAATACGTAAACCCCTTCTTGCCTAAGGGTAAAACAAATTTTAATGGCTAAGCACAATTTTGCAACTTTGGCATGTGTTAGTAAAACCATACATACAGTTGTAAGAAAAAGTATGTGAACCCCTTGGGATTACGTTGACTTTGCATGAATTGGGCATAAAATGTGCTCTGAACGTCATCTAAGTCACAACAATAGAAGACCACAGTCTGCTGAACATAATACTACACAAACAATAGATGTTGCCATGGTTTAATTGCACAAAACATGTAAACATTCACAGTACAGGGAGGAAAAAGTATGTGAGGCCCTAGCTTAATGACTTCTCCTAGAGCTAATTGGAGCCAGGAGTGAGCCAACCTTGACTCCAATCAGTGTGATGATATTGCATGTGTTGCTGACAGCTGTCCTGCCCTTAAAAAACACACACCTGTTTTGGGTTTACTGGTTTCAAGAAGCACTGTCTGATGTGAACCATGCCTCACAGAAAAGAGCTCTCAGAAGACCTACGATCAAGAATTGTTGACTTGCATGAAGCTGGAAAGGGTTACAAAAGTATCTCCAAAAGCCTTGATGTTCATGTGTCCACGGTAAGACAGACTGTCTACAAATGGAGAAAGTTTAGCACTGTTGCTACTCTCCCTAGGCGTGGTCGTCCTGTAAAAATGACTGCAAGAGCACAGTGCAGAATGCTGCATGAGGTAAAGAAGAATCCCAGAGTGTCAGCTAAAGACCTACAGAAATCTCTGGCACATGCTAACATATTTGTTGACACATCTACAATAAGGAAAACATTGAACAAGAATGGAGTACATGGGAGGACACCACAGAGGAAGCCATTGCTGCCTAAAAATAATATGGGAGCACGTTTGAAGTTTGCAAAAGAGCACCTGGATGTTCCACAGCACTACTGGCAAAATATACTGTGGACAGATGAAACCAAGATTGAGTTGTTTGGGAAGAACACACAACACTATGTGTGGAGAAAAAAAGGCACAGCACACCAACATCAAAACCTCACCCCCACTGTAAAACTTGGCGGAGGGAGCATCATGGTTTGGGGCTGCTTTGCTGTCTCAGGGCCTGGACGGATTGTTGTTATTGATGGGAAAATGAATTCCAGAGTTTATCAAGACATTTTGCAGGAAAACGTACGACCATCTGTCCGCCAACTGAAGCTCCGCAGAGGATGTGTGATGCAACAGGACAATGACCCAAAGCATACAAGTAATTCAACAAAACAATGGCTGCAACAGCACAGAATACGTCTTCTGGAGTAGCCCAGTCAGAGTCCTGACCTCAACCCGATTGAAATGCTGTGGCATGACCTTAAGAGAGCGATTCACACCAGACATCCCAAGAATATTGCTACACTGAAACAGTTTTGTGAAGAGGAGTGGTCCAAAATTACTCCAGATCGTTGTGCAGGTCTGATCTGCAACTACAGGAAACGTTTGGTTGAGGTTATTGCTGCCAAAGGAGGGTCAACCAGTTATTAAGTCCAAAGGTTCACATACTTTTTCCTCCCTGCACTGTGAATGTTTACATGTTATGTGCAATTAAACCATGGCAACATCTAATGTTTGTGTAGTATTATGTTCAGCAGACTGTGTTCTTCTATTGTTGTGACTTTTATGCCCAATTTTATGCCCAATTCATGCAAAACTCCACGTAATCTCAAGGGGTTCACATACTTTTTCTTGCAACTGTACCATCACAACTACTTTGTGCATCCAGGTGGATTATACCTTGTTCTTTACAGGACAAATTTCATTTGGTGGTAAATGGTAATGGATATCTCCTGATTTTATTTTTTTATTATCAAAGGAAATCTGGCCCAAAATAGTAAATAAGAATTTTTTTTTTATTTAGCTGTATATTTCTTGCTACTTTAATAAACTACCATCAAAGAACAACCCAAAATAAATTTTCCTTCTCCTGACAATCGCATTGATACCACATATGTGTACGTTAGTTATTATTTGTAGCTGTATTAAAGCCTAGATACAATCATGCACATTTTGCTTTTTTTTTTGTTTATCCTACCTAAAACTAACTGACACTGATACTAATTAAAAAAAAAAAATTAAATCCTGCCCCAAAAAAATACTGAGGCTGATCTTTGACCCTGACCTTGACCCAAACAATATCCCTGGCACTGACCCAGATTTTTTTTACATTTTTTTATTATTTTTTACACGCTGTTGTTTTTTTCTCTCTGAAAGGAGAGAGATACAATGTACTGATGACTGATCACTATGATAGGTGATCAGTGGCTAACACAGTAATCAGGTGACCCAGAATCGGGAGTTCTTTGTCCCGATCGTTAGAACAGGACGCAGGACCCTCGGTAAGACACTGTGCTGGGAGCTCGTCGTGCAGCACGCTTCCAGCACATGGACAGATATGCAAATATGCGGCCCCATGGAAAAAAGCCAAGTCCAGTGGGGACTTTGCGTATGCTTAGTGGGAAGGGTTTAAAGTGCAACTGAAGGCAAAACTTTTCTCTTAGTTTTGGATCGAATAGAGAGGGGTTAGAACATCTGTTGAGTTTTCTTTTGCTGTCTGTGCCCTCATTTAGGAGATTCACCCTCCCTATTTCTCCTGGTTACCTGGCTCACCGAAAGTGAAATAAAATCTCACGTTTTCAGTGATCACTATAACAGGAACACTATAACAGAAATAGAGGGGAAAGGGACACTAGTTTTGGTGACTACCGGCGATTTCCCTCACTTTGAAGGGATTTCTTCTAACTTCCTGTTGTTGCTATGAGATAGGAAGTGAAAGGAAATCTCCCCATAGGGACACAGATGGTGAAAAAAAACAAAATGCAAAAGGTTTTGCCTTTAGTTCTACTTTAAGCTTCTTGCTGAGGCGGCACACAATAATGTGTACAAGGTTTTACCAAGTTTTGTAATTATGCAGTTCACAGAGGAAAAATATTTGCTGACTTGGTAATCAGAAAAATTAGAGATTTGTTAGGGTTAACAAAGATTCATGCTTGCAGAAAGGTTGACTGTGGGAATCATGTAGGCTGCAATTTCTAACCTCCACTCCTGAAAATGTTAGTTTTCTGACGCTCTTGCTGAGCTAATGGCTTTACTGCTTTGTGAGTTACTGACTAAGAACATGTAGATGTATCAAATGCCCTGGCTTTACTTCACTTGCATTATGCTTGTTCCAGGTCAGGTACGTAGACTTTTTTCAAGCCAAAAATAGACAAGCAGATAATATTTTCAGAAGGTGGTCAACAGTGTCAGCATCACTATTGCTCTCAAACAAAGGTGCATCATTTCACTTTAGGACACAATAGGCCAAAGATGCAAGCTATTCTAGTGCATGACCTATCATGGTTCCATTACTAACAAGTCTGTTGGTTGAAATATATATTCATTGACTTAAACCCAAAAACCCACAATTATAGTGAAAAGATCAAAACCCAAAGAGATTACCCAAAAAATAAAAAATATCAAATATATATAAAAGAACAAAAATAAATAAAGTCCCAATATGCAAAGTGTCCAAATAATGTGTCCAAACAAAGATCAATTTCTTGATAGGAAGACGCTTCCTACTCCACTGAAGAAGATGCAAATCAATCACAGGTGCTCTTCAAATACCTCAAAAAACAAAATCTCAACATAGTATATTACCTTTTAAATCCCAGAACTAAAGTGCCACACGTGTATCATGCAAAAAAAAACACTCCAGTGTCACAGCACTCATGTGAGAGAAAAAAAAAAAATTAAAATTTTAAATATCACTGCAAACTATATATAAAGTGCATAATTACCCTAAAACAAACAAATTCCAGTTTGTAATCAACCACATATGTACAGAGTGTCCTTAGATTGGTATCCTCTTGTTCCTCAGGACCTCACAAACAGACCAGGAATCAGTATGTGAATTATAATCATATATAAAATTTATTGTAGCCACTTACATATAAAAACGATAAGATCAGCAAGACAGCATCCAACTCCTCATGCCCAGTATGCGATCCCCTTTCCGTGTGTAGAGGGTCTCCCGATCACCAGGTAATTCCCCCTTGCTACTCCTATCCAGCACTATCACTTTGTAGCTCTGGGGGACACCTGAAGTGCACCGTTACTCTCCAGACCTCCAACACACAGGGATTCCAGAATCCAAAATGGCTGCCGCAGCACTTCCGGGAACGTCACGTGCCCTGGACGCGTTTCGTCTCTTCTGGACTTTGTCAACAAGGATACGGACATAAGGTTCCAGTTCTTTAAGTACCCACTCCTAACCTGGCGGAAATACCTCAGCGGCCATCTTACAAAGTGGAAAATTGAGATGAATGACTACCACAGCTGATATACCATGCTAGATAGTCATCCCCACCCCATAGCTCTCATCCCTAAGTTAACCTCAAGCCATACTTCAGTCCCAAGGATAATTAAACCACCTGCAGCCATTTTGGAAACTGAAAGAACAATTTTAAATAACCATAAGGTCGGGGGTAACACCACCCCTTCACCATTGATTACAAAAATCTACAAATAATAAAATCATTCACAAAAATTATAAAATATTAAAGAATATAAGAAGTACATGCTAAAAAATCTAAATAAAAATAAAAATAAAATAAAATGAAAATAAAAAAATAAAAAAAAAATCAAAAAATTAAAAGAAATTTATTAAAAAAAAAAAAAAAATTAAATTAAAATTACAAATCAGAAATAAAACAATTTAAATCCAAATCAATATTAAGACCCCTAGGTTTCAAGGTATTAAGTTTAAAGATCCAAAAAGTTTCATTACGGGATATTTCCTGTACTTTATTACATCCCCTCCAATGAGTATTAAGAATATCAATACCACAAAAACTCAGAACACTAGGATCCGAATTGTGAAAATCACGGAAATGCTTTGAAACACTATGTTCCTTCCTTCCTTTTTTTATGTTCCCCACATGTTCTTTAAGTCGAATTTTAAGATCTCTTTTCGTTCTACCCACGTATTGGATTTTACAGGGACATTCCAACAAGTAGGTGACATACTTCATATTGCATGTTATAAACTTCTTGATCATAAACTCCTCCCCCGTAACTGTAGATTTAAACGTGGAGATCTTTTTCACTTTAATACCAGTCGTTTTACATATCCTACACTTCCTACATGGGAAGAAACCTGTTAATCCAAACATCCGTGATTTTCTAGGGGGGGAGATAATCCCTTTTACTAATAGGCCCCTCAAGTTATCACTTTTTCTATATATAAACGAAGGTTTCTCAGGTAGCGTCTTGGCTAGAATATCATCTTTGTGTAACATCGGCCAATATTTTCCAATGACATTCTCCACTTCCCTATACTGGCAACTAAATTTGGAGATAAAAGCATATTCCATTGAACTTTTCCCCTTCCTCCTTTTTTTCTTAATATTTCTCTTCTCCTTCCCATCTCCTAAATACTTTCTACTTACTGCATATCTCATCTTCTCTAGAGAATCCTGATCATACCCTTTAGCAACAAAACGAAAGATCTTAAAAAAGTTAATTAACACTGCCAGAGAAAATCTCATTCTCAATGAAAAAGAAGCAAAATTTCTAGTTCCATCATATTGTTGTATTCCATTTATGTATTTTCTTCCTAAGATACATAAAAGTATCACCAATCCCCCAGGTAGACCCATTATTAATGGGATAGGTTCGGTACATTCTAGAATAGGACAATATGTTGACTTCTATTTGCAACCCATTGTAAAACAAATGCCCTCATACCTGAAAGACAGTCAGGATGTAATAAATTTATTGGAAGGAATGAAAGTAACTAAAGATACAATATTATCCACTATTGATGTTAATTCCCTGTATACCAATATAAAGCATGAAGATGGCCTTAAGGCCATAAAATGGGGTTTACAGAACCATTCGGAGCTCCATAGAAAACAGCGTAAACTCATTATACAGCTTCTAGATTTTAGTATGAGTAATAATTACTTTTGGTATAAGGGGGAATTTTACATCCAACAAAAGGGCGTGGCAATGGGTGCCAAATTCGCTCCCAGCTTGGCCAATATTTTTTTTGGCCAAGTGGGAGGAGTCTGAGATTTTTGGCAAAAATTGGATGGGTCTAAAAGTCTGGAGGCGCTATATTGATGACATCTTGATAGTGTGGGAAGGAGATAAATCTGACTTTGAGATCTTTTTGGAAAATATTTATAATAACAAATTGGGATTGAGTTTCACCACTAGTAGTAGTACGGAATGGGCCAATTTTTTGGATTTACATGTTTTCAAGTATGAGAATAGATTATGCTTCAAAACGTTCTTTAAGGATACCGACAAGAATGGATTTATCCCGACTAGTAGTTGTCACCATCCTTTGTGGATTCAAGGGATTCCTAAGGGCTAATTTATTCGTATTATGAGAAACTGCACAAGATTGGAAGACTATATTGTACAGTCAGAATATATTTAGGAACGTTTTGTTGCTAAAGGGTATGATCAGGATTCTCTAGAGAAGATGAGATATGCAGTAAGTAGAAAGTATTTAGGAGATGGGAAGGAGAAGAAAAATATTAAGAAAAAAAGGAGGGAGGGGAAAAGTTCAATGGAATATGCTTTTATCTCCAAATTTAGTTTCCAGTATAGGGAAGTGGAGAATGTCATTGGAAAATATTGGCCGATGTTACACAAAGATGATATTCTAGCCAAGACGCTACCTGAGAAACCTTCGTTTATATATAGAAAAAGTGATAACTTGAGGGGCCTATTAGTAAAAGGGATTATCTCCCCCCCTAGAAAATCACGGATGTTTGGATTAACAGGTTTCTTCCCATGTAGGAAGTGTAGGATATGTAAAACGACTGGTATTAAAGTGAAAAAGATCTCCACGTTTAAATCTACAGTTACGGGGGAGGAGTTTATGATCAAGAAGTTTATAACATGCAATATGAAGTATGTCACCTACTTGTTGGAATGTCCCTGTAAAATCCAATACGTGGGTAGAACGAAAAGAGATCTTAAAATTCGACTTAAAGAACATGTGGGGAACATAAAAAAAGGAAGGAAGGAACATAGTGTTTCAAAGCATTTCCGTGATTTTCACAATTCGGATCCTAGTGTTCTGAGTTTTTGTGGTATTGATATTCTTGATACTCATTGGAGGGGATGTAATAAAGTACAGGAAATATCCCGTAATGAAACTTTTTGGATCTTTAAACTTAATACCTTGAAACCTAGGGGTCTTAATATTGATTTGGATTTAAATTGTTTTATTTCTGATTTGTAATTTTAATTTAATTTTTTTTTTTTTAATAAATTTTTTAATTTTTTTTATTTTTTTTTTATTTTTTATTTTCATTTTATTTTATTTTTATTTTAATTTAGATTTTTTAGCATGTACTTCTTATATTCTTTAATATTTTATAATTTTTGTGAATGATTTTATTATTTGTAGATTTTTGTAATCAATGGTGAAGGGGTGGTGTTACCCCCGACCTTATGGTTATTTAAAATTGTTCTTTCAGTTTCCAAAATGGCTGCAGGTGGTTTAATTATCCTTGGGACTGAAGTATGGCTTGAGGTTAACTTAGGGATGAGAGCTATGGGGTGGGGATGACTATCTAGCATGGTATATCAGCTGTGGTAGTCATTCATCTCAATTTTCCACTTTGTAAGATGGCCGCTGAGGTATTTCCGCCAGGTTAGGAGTGGGTACTTAAAGAACTGGAACCTTATGTCCGTATCCTTGTTGACAAAGTCCAGAAGAGACGAAACGCGTCCAGGGCACGTGACGTTCCCGGAAGTGCTGCGGCAGCCATTTTGGATTCTGGAATCCCTGTGTGTTGGAGGTCTGGAGAGTAACGGTGCACTTCAGGTGTCCCCCAGAGCTACAAAGTGATAGTGCTGGATAGGAGTAGCAAGGGGGAATTACCTGGTGATCGGGAGACCCTCTACACACGGAAAGGGGATCGTATACTGGGGATGAGGAGTTTGATGCTGTCTTGCTGATCTTATCGTTTTTATATGTAAGTGGCTACAATAAATTTTATATATGATTATAATTCACATACTGATTCCTGGTCTGTTTGTGAGGTCCTGAGGAACAAGAGGATACCAATCTAAGGACACTCTGTACATATGTGGTTGATTACAAACTGGAATTTGTTTGTTTTAGGGTAATTATGCACTTTATATATAGTTTGCAGTGATATTTAAAATTTTAATTTTTTTTTTTTTTCTCTCTCTCATGAGTGCTGTGACACTGGAGTGTTTTTTTTGCATGATACACGTGTGGCACTTTAGTTCTGGGATTTAAAAGGTAATATACTATGTTGAGATTTTGTTTTTTGAGGTATTTGAAGAGCACCTGTGATTGATTTGCATCTTCTTCAGTGGAGTAGGAAGCGTCTTCCTATCAAGAAATTGATCTTTGTTTGGACACATTATTTGGACACTTTGCATATTGGGACTTTATTTATTTTTGTTCTTTTATATATATTTGATATTTTTTATTTTTTGGGTAATCTCTTTGGGTTTTGATCATTTCACTATAATTGTGGGTTTTTGGGTTTAAGTCAATGAATATATATTTTATTAGTACTTCAGGGGAAGGATATTGATATGACTTTAAGGGATTCTTGAGGATTTTATATATATATGTGTGCTGATTTATATGTATTAAGTCTGTTGGTTGGCCTACTTTAGTGGTGGGACCAGGGGCGGACTGACAACTCATGGGGCCCCCGGGCAATAGGGGATCATGGGGCCCCTGTGCCCTTGCCCAAACTCAAAACAGCCTATGAAAAAGGTACCAAGGGCATCTCATGGGGCCCCCTACTGACCCCGGGCCCTCGGGCAGTGCCCGAGTTTCCAAATGGTCAGTCCGCCCCTGGGTGGGACCATAGCAACTACATTAGGCAAATTTTCTGATATGTCTACCACCTTTCTGCTATGGTACTTGTTTAATAATATAGCGGGGGTTATTTACTAAAACTGTTGCAGCTGTGCATGGCCAATCAGCTTCTAACTTCAGCTTGTTCAATTAAGCTTTGGCATAAAAAACGTGGAAGCTGATTGGTTTCTATGTACCAGGATTTCTATTGCATCAGATTTTGCACTCTCTCCAGTTTTAGTAAATAACCCCTATAGTTCTGCAAAGTTGCAGGACTCGGAGTATCTGGATGGTAGGGTTTCAGTTTCTGTAGTGATTGGGACCAATATAACTAGCTGTCACTCATGTTACCTTTGCTGTTCGTAGATGTGTAGATTCTTCAGTGTCTATACCAGGGGCGGACTGACAACTCATGGGGCCCCCGGGCAATAGGGGTTCATGGGGCCCCTGTGTCCTTGCCCAAACTCAGAAAAGCTTATGAAAAAAGTACCAGGGGCATCTCATGGGGCCCCCTACTGACCCCGGGCCCTCGGGCAGTGCCTGAGTTTCCAAATGGTCAATCCGCCCCTGGTCTATACCTTACTAAGAGTAGAATAGTCAGTGTTAGTTGTGACCTGCACTAATGATACATGTGGAGCTTTGTAGTTGTTGGAGAGCAAGCAGTCTTGTGAATACTGTAAGACCTATTACAATTTATGTAGACTTGTTTCTTTTAAGAAATTATTTTGAAGATTTATGAAGGATGGAAGTTTGATGTGTCCTTTATGACAATTTCTTTTTTTCTTGGTCTTATGATAAAGAAAATGGACTTTATCGGTAATAACAAATGCATTTTGTGTTTTCTTTTGCAGAAAGGCAACACTGCTCTTCACATAGCATCCTTAGCAGGACAAGCAGAAGTAGTGAAAGTTTTGGTAACAAATGGCGCTAATGTTAATGCACAGTCTCAGGTAAATATAGTATAAATCTGCCCTTATATGCACAAATGTGTAAACTAATCATAGGTTTAAACATCAAAACAAGTTCTTAAAGCCCAACTCCAGCTAAAACTATGTAACTAAAGCCACATACTGTGGTAGAATTATTGTTGGTAGAGAGGTTACAATTCCACTCCGAACCTGTAAGTGGAAGGGGATTAAGCCCTGGTTCACACTACTGCGACTTCAAGTGCAACATGCATGTACAAAGTGCACCTGAAGTCGCATCTAATGTATTTCTTTGGCACTATCTTAATAGGTGCAATTTCCAGGAGTACGATTTGAAAAAATAGTTCCAACATTACTTTTCAGTGTGATTTAACTCTCATAGACTATAAGGCACTGGAATCGCACCCGTGTCTATATCAACACTACTTTGAAGTAGGTCTTTGAATGGGACCAAGCACCACTTTGATATCGCAAACAGTGTGAACCGGGGCTAAAACTCAAATCTAGCCAAACAATGCCCAATGAAGTGACACTCTTATACTTAATACATGTCTAACTTATATTATCAGAATCTAAAAGCATACTTTGATAAGACAGTCTTGTTAAATAATGTAAGATTATAATTAGAAGCTGGCATTCTATAAAATAAACAATAAAGATGATTCATGTCAGCATTTTTATTGCATTGAAGCAAATTGCAGAGGGGACATTGGTGTCAGAATTGGACTTCCAAGCATTTAGTGTGTGAGCTATATATGTAAATATTCATTTTCAGTCTCACTTGTCTGGTCTATTCTACTACCTCGATTGATATAGATTTGTTATTTGAAGTCATTCTACTCCCCTTCTTAACTGATAGTTTTTGTGATTGAAGTTCTGATTATTGCATGCTGTGTAGAAGGGGCCATGCACAGAAACAAGCAGTAAAACGCTGCTACAATGACAGATTCATGCAGCTGAGCCTGGCATGGCAAGTTATGCACAGATGAATTCTGAGCTTGTACCTATGTATCTTCTGTATAGTTGTGCAAACTGCATTGTTACATGGCCAGAATAGATAATGAGAAGAGTGTACAGTCTGCCTGATTTCTCTTTCTGGTTTTCTAGTAAAAGGTATAAAAAGCCAAGTTTTTTTTTTCTTAAACAAAGAATAGTGTTGAACAACACAAACCAATGCATACAGTGGGGGTCGAAAGTTTGGGCACCCCAGCTACAAATTTGTATTAATGTGCATAAAGAAGCCAAGGAAAGATGGAAAAATCTCCAAAAGGCATCAACTTACAGATTAGACATTCTTATAATATGTCAACAAAAGTTAGATTTTATTTCCATCATTTACACTTTCAAAATAACAGAAAACAAAAAAATGGCGTCTGCAAAAGTTTGGGCACCCTGCAGAATTTATAGCATGCACTGCCCCCTTTGCAAAGCTGAGACCTGCCAGTGTCATGGATTGTTCTCAATCATGGTCTGGGAAGACCAGGTTATGTCAATCTCAAAGGTTTTAAATGCCCAGACTCATCTGACCTTGCCCCAACAATCAGCACCATGGGTTCTTCTAAGCAGTTGTCTAGAAAACTGAAACTGAAAATAGTTGACGCTCACAAAGCTGGAGAAGGCTATAAGAAGATAGCAAAGCGTTTTCAGATGTCAATATCCTCTGTTCGGAATGTAATTAAGAAATGGCAGTCATCAGGAAGAGTGGAAGTTAAAGCAAGATCTAGAAGACCAAGAAAAATATCAGACAGAACAGCTCACAGGATTGTGAGAAAAACAATTCAAAACCCACGTTTGACTGCACGATCCCTCCAGAAAGATCTGGCAGACACTGGAGTTGTGGTACACTATTCCACTATAAAGAGATACTTGTACAAATATGGTCTTCATGGAAGAGTCATCAGAAGAAAACCTCTTCTACGTCCTCACCACAAAAATCATAGTTTGAACTTTGCAAATGAACATATAGACAAGCCTGATGCATTTTGGAAACAAGTTCTGTGGACCGATGAGGTTAAAATTTAACTTTTCGGCCGGAATGAGCAAAGGTACGTTTGGAGAAGAAGGGGCACAGAATTTAATGAAAAGAACCTCTGTCCAACTGTTAAGCATGGGGTTGGATCAATCATGCTTTGGGGTTGTGTTACAGCCAGTGGCACAGGGAACATCTCACGAGTAGAAGGAAAAATGGATCCAATAAAATTTCAGCAAATTTTGGATGGTAACTTGATGCCATCTGTGAAAAAGCTGAAGTTAAAGAGAGGATGGCTTCTACAAATGGATAATGATCCTAAACACACCTCGAAATCCACGGGGGATTACATCAAGAGGCGTAAACTGAAGGTTTTGCCATGGCCTTCACAATCTCCTGACCTCAACATAATTGAAAATCTATGGATAGACCTTAAAAGAGCAGTGCGTGACAGACAGCCCAGAAATCTCAAAGAACTGGAAGACTTTTGTAAGGAAGAATGGGCAAAGATACCTCAAACAAGAATTGAAAGACTCTTGGCTGGCTACAAAAAGCGTTTACAAGCTGTGATACTTGCCAAAGGGGGCAGTACAAGATATTAACTCTGCAGGGTGCCCAAACGTTTGCAGATGCCATTTTTTTGTTTTCTGTTATTGTGAAAGTGTAAATGATGGAAATAAAATCTAACTTTTGTTGACATATTATAAGAATGTCTAATCTGTAATTTGATGCCTTTTGGAGATTTTTCCATCTTTCCTTGGCTTCTTTATGCACATTAATACAAATTTTTAGCTGAGGTGCCCAAACTTTCGATCCCCACTGTATATCACCACGACCAACTGCACAATGACTTTTGGGCCTCATGCACACAGGACAATTATTTAACTCTCCTAAAAACCAGCAGTGTTTTTGCAGAAAAAATGCCTGACACTTGTACAAGTGTCTAAAGCTTTTACAAGCTTTTAGGAGCTTTTACAGGTGTTAAGCTCTTGGGCATTAATTCATTTCATTGGCCAGAATAAAAAATGTATTCTAACCATGGAAATGAGCTAATGCTCAAGTGCTAAATGTGCCTAGCATTTAGGCGCGTTTAGCAGCTTTTAGTAGCATCAAGTGTTTTTTCTGCCCAAACGCTGCTGCTGGACACACTGGCATTTTTTTTCTGCCTCTAAAAGCCCCTGTCATTAAAAGCTTCTAAAGGTCTATGTATGCATGGACACATAGGATAACATGGAGGGGCATTTGGAAGCAGTAAAAAATAAATGCCTGATGCTCCTAAAAGTGGCTGCAAAAATGCTCTGTGTATATGAGATGTAAATGCTACTGTAAAAGTGTGCATGTTGTCCATAGGAACTACTCAGATTTTACCTGACATTTTGTAGTGCATCCTGGTTGTTGCTTTGGATATCACCTCTGTCTTTTAGGGCTCCTTTTGATGGTTCTCTCAAAGACTATTCAAGCCCTACTTGCATTGGGTTGCCCTCAGCCAGGTGCGGACTTGCAACTTTTGGCCCAGGGGGCAAGTACATCCAAGGGGACCATGATGCAGAGACTCAGACCCCCTCCCTCTCTCCCTCTTCCTTGCCTCCTCCTGACCCCCATCCCAGGCTGAAGAGCTGCTCCAGTATTTTCTGCTCACGGGGTGGGGCGAGCTGGACAGAGCCTTCTGCACCGACCCAAAACTGGCTGTCAGTTCCCAAACTGGCTGGCAGAAGGCAGCTGTGGGGCTGCAGGTTGGAGCCATGGTGGCTCAATCTGGGCTGACCAGGGGAGGAGATCCTCCAGTGGGGCATGCAGTCAGCCTCTACTGGGACAGAGAGTACACCATCCATGCCAGGGGAAGGGGGGTGACCAGCACTCTGTTTTCGTCCTCATCCCACACTCTGTAGGACACCAGCAGGGACCTTTTACTCCACTTCATCAGGAAGTATTTAGGCATGTCTGCGGTGAAAGCAGTGCAGCCTTTTTATGGGGTATCAGAGTGGCCCAGGGGGCAGTTTCCGCTCAGTCTGCTCCTGCCCTTGGCATGTCTTAAGCAGCACCCCTTAACGTATGCTAAAAAGGCCATTGATTCCCAGGAGCATCAGTTTTTCCATATGCACAGATAATCACGCTGTTTTTCCAAGTACAAAACATCTATAGAGGAACATGTCTTAAGTTAACCATACTCATTACAATCTAACTCAACTATCCAATCAACTTGGATGTAATCAGGCAGGCCATTGCACAACATAGTTATTGATAGATCTAAAAGAGCTTGTTCAGTCAGATTGTAACGTGTTTGCCAAGCTTAAACATTTAGAGGTGTTACGCTGAGGCTGGTAAAACACCCTGAACACTGCTTGATTCAGGTTATGCAGGGCATACATGGGTTGAATTCCGAACAAATTTTCTTTAGAAAATCAGAAACTTTGTGCATTTTGTAATCTGATGGTGCCACCATTGATCACGAGATTCGACCAGCTAAGCCTTTCATTTCACCTCATGTTGCTACAGAAAATAATTTTCGTGGTCAACACTTTTTTTCTATTTCCAGGTCACAGCTCACGCTCATTTTTTTTTCAGTTACTTTTCTCGCACAATTCTCTCATCATGGATTAGAAATTAGTTTGTTTTCCCAAAAAGTTTCAACATGCCCGATCTCTCAAATTCGATGGTCACTCGGGCATTGCTGAGGCCCACTAATGGTGCAAAATTCGAACGCAAAGTCTCAGAAAATGTTTTCGAAAGAAAACTCTTTTGGAATTCGACCCATGTATGGCCGGCTTTAGATATTAAAAATGTACATCTAACATGTAACAAGAATTAGAGACATTTTAGTACAGTTGGTCAGTTTTGAAAACGAGGAACATAGTCTTAACATCTCAGTTTTACAGAAGATTAGTGAAAAATGAAGCAAGGCATGGAAGAAACTGGTAGTTAGCAGGAGCAGAATTAAAATGGGTGATGGCTGAAGTCTATGTAATAGATGGCAGCATATGAAAGCAAAGCATCAGTGGGTGTTTTATACTCTCACATATCAGTACAAAGCTGCTTCTCTGGCACCCCCCTGTGTTTCAGCATCCTTTCCCTAATTATGAAGACACATCTTGCTTTCCAAAAGACTATCCAAAAATACTGCCTTTGAAATGCTTAGGTAACAATTGCATCTTTACTCTGCAAAAAAAGAGGGTTTTTTATATAATGTAACGTGATCTGCAGTGGTAGCTGTCCGTGAACACAGAGCATGTTGGGAAAAGGGGTGAAGATGCCTTTTATTTGCACCTATTCTTGACCAGATAAGGTAACTTCTTGGCCCAGTAGCATTACTTTAGATATAATTTGCTGATAATTAAAAAGTAAACCTAAAGAGTTATAAAACGTGTGCAAATGAATGGGCTAAACCAAGTCCACTACAAGCTGCCATGTGTTTACATGGTTTAATGTTTTCCAATCATAAGGCCATGTTCACATCTCACAGTTTAGGTTTGCAGGTAGAATTGTTGCGATTATGCTTGGGATCCCAAATCACATGGCAATCACAGTACAACACGTTGCACGCATTTGGGTGCCATTAACCTTCAATGGATAATGCAATGCAATTCTTGACAGAATCAAGCGGCATGCCTTTACAAAGCATGTGAAGCTTGTCAAAAGGAGCAGGAGCTTCTTTTCAGGTTACAGGCACGTATGGAGCAGCCCCTTCAAGCAAATCGGCTGCCCTATATGACACACAGAATCACTAGTCAAAATCGCATAGCAGGAACACTCATTCCCGCTATGCGATAATGTGAACGGGGGAATTCTGCTCATGATCCCAAATGGCCTTATGGTCTACTCATGCAGTATCTAGGAGCAAGCAGGGAAAAGCATTCACATCCTGATCTCCTAAGAATCATTAGAATTCAACCAAACATACTGTAAATGGTATGTGCTCAGGATCTGAACCCATTGAAGATTCACAGATAAAGATGTATACATCTGTCCAGAAAAGACATGACCTAGCAATAGTATGAATCCACTACTTACACACATTCTAGTGTGCACTCTGAGCGCATGTGGGGCGGATTTTTAGATATTCCAGTTTTTCTATCCAGCTTTCCCTGGATGCTGCTGCATTCATAACACCTTTATAATTACGGCTGATGAGGATTAAGGGTTCTTCAGGGGTGCCTTAGCAAAAATCCCCAAAATTGTCCCAATAGCCTAAAAATTGAGCACAGGCCAGTGGATGGATCAAGCCTGCCTTTTGTTACACAAAGCCACAGATTTTGATTGTGCTGCATTACAACACTGGGCACCGTCAGTGCTGAAACAGCAGATGACATCAGTTGATAAGGAGGATGTCAGGTGTCTACATAGCATTCTGACAGATTGCTGAATCAACAGTAGCAATGTTGATGCAGGCATTCCTCCTTCTGAGACATTGTATTCTGACAGGGGGACTACCCAAAAAGCCAGAACACACTGATCAGCGCTCACAGTCATTGGTTGCAAGCGTTGATTGGATGCTAGTTTTCCAGCATGCCCGCTTGATAAGAGCCGGTTGTTAGACCGACTTCTGACAGACAGGCTGCTGTACACATGGGCTGAATGCCAGCCAGTTTCTGTTGAACTGACCAATACCGGCCAGTATTTGGCCTGTGTGCACCAGCCTTTAAGGGATACTACAGGGCAATTTTTTATTGATACGGAATATTGGATGTGTATGAGACAGAATAAATACTCTATGCTGGTTTTGTCAAGCCTTATTGAATACTCACATTTTGGATCTAGCTTGCTGACATAGATGCATGTTTTTTATGCTTTAAATATAGAATGCCTATAAAGGAGACCTACAGAGAGGAAAGGCTGCCCCTGATGATCTCTCCTTCTGAAAATTTTAGTTTTGCTGTCATGTCAATCCTCTTGCTTAAATAATTTGTCACTGATCTCTGGAACAAATATGCATATATGGACTTCTCATTTCTCTTTGATGTTTCTGATTTGCATACTAGTTCATGTGACTCAAAACACTGAAGCCAGAGGGCTGGAGTAACTGCCAGGGAACTAGTGTTTTCAGAATGTTAACAATAATAACAACTATAGTCCTTTCTTTCCTAGGCAATGTCTGCTTTTATGACAAAAAATCTAGTATATAATGGTTCATAACAACCATATTCTGTAGATTTCGGCTTTATTGGATTATAGTAGCTAGAATGATGAAGGATGGCTTTAGTTGGCTGCACTTTGCACATTGCTATTTGCATTACTTAGAAAATTATGCTTCTGTCACCTGGTTTTCACTTGTTAATGTATATAATAATATATAGAAGCACATATCTCTTTTAAACTGCTCATGTATGTATTGTCTCCACTTTCAGAATGGCTTTACGCCACTATATATGGCTGCACAGGAGAACCACTTAGAGGTTGTGAAGTTTTTGCTGGACAATGGGGCAAGTCAGAGTCTTGCTACAGAGGTGAGTTACAATTATTATTGGAGAAAGTCACAAACATTCGATGGACGATCCATGAATACATGATTGTGCAGGTTTGCATGCAGTCAAAACATTATAGCTGTGCAAAAAAGTGTTTGCCATATTGTTGTGACTGAGTTGACAACTTTTGATAAAGTGAGGAGTGCGGAAACCGCTAGTATTGGCTCACTGTTGCTTACTACTGTCTGTGGGCAAAAATCATCTCCAACAATGATAGCTAACCTGTTACCATTATATATTATGTTGGGTGAAAGGTGATTATAGCAATACCAAGCTCTCTGGGATAGAATACGAATTGTTCGCTCTCAAGTCAGAGTTATTGCACAGCAAATTATAGCGAGTTCATTGTGCACAAATCTTAAAGTGGACCCAATTTTAAAAAGTTAAGATTTGCTATGTTGTAGTTAACATTTAAAAATGTGTAAGCAGTACTCAGAAAAATGTGAGGTTGATTTACTAAAGGCAAATAGACTGCGCACTCTGCAAAGTGCAGTTGCACTCTGCAATTACAAGTGCTCCAGCTTAGTAAATGAGGTAAAGCTTCACTTTGCAAAGAATACTGAATCACATGCAAGGAAAATAAACAGTGTTTTTGCTTGCTCATGATTAAATGATGGAAGTAGAGCTTCAGCTCATTCACCAAGCTCCAGGGAAACATGCCTTGCAAAGTGAACAGTCTACTGTATTTGCCTTTAGTAAAAATATTAGCAGGCAGCCTACAGGTAATACTGGTAAATGTAATTGGTCCCCTGCATGCCTTTTGTGAGTGCAACTTCCACAGTACAGTACATCTTTAATGCAGCAAACCCTGTACTTACAGTATTAATGGTTAGGTTCTCTTAGGATTTCTTGTATGGTTTTAGGAGGATTTTAAATCCAGGACTTTGTTTCTTGTTATATTAACAGGATGGCTTTACACCTCTGGCAGTCGCTTTACAGCAGGGCCATGACCAAGTGGTGTCTCTACTTCTGGAAAATGACACAAAAGGAAAGGTTCGCCTTCCAGCACTCCACATCGCTGCCAGGAAAGATGACACAAAAGCTGCCGCTCTTCTCCTGCAAAATGACCACAATGCCGATGTGGAATCCAAGGTTTGTGAATGGGACATGGATTTAGCAAGGCATATACTTAAATGCATTGCAAACCTTTCTTCAATTCTAAATGTCTCTGCCTTTGCTTCAACCCCCCATATACAGTTTTTTTTATCCTTTTTTTGAGCACATTTTTTTTTTCTTTTTGCCATTTAAAGTTTGTTTTATCTACCTCTAAGCTGAGCATGCGCCAGTAAAACTAGCTCATATGAATGTATGCACTGCTATGATGCAATAATTTTCTAACAGAGAACACATATACAGCACAGGGTAGCTTCACATAAGACTTCTACTGAATTATATAGAAAAACAAATCTAGAGTGGTCTCCCTCTTCTTTCCTTTTTTTTTTCCTATTATGTTATTGTGCACATATACAGTGGGGATCGAAAGTTTGGGCACCCCAGCTAAAAATTTGTATTAATGTGCATAAAGAAGCCAAGGAAAGATGGAACAATCTCCAAAAGGCATCAAATTACAGATTAGACATTCTTATAATATGTCAACAAAAGTTAGATTTTATTTCCATCATTTACACTTTCAAAATAACAGAAAACAAAAAAATGGCGTCTGCAAACGTTTGGGCACCCTGCAGAGTTAATATCTTGTACTGCCCCCTTTGGCAAGTATCACAGCTTGTAAACGCTTTTTGTAGCCAGCCAAGAGTCTTTCAATTCTTGTTTGAGGTATCCTTGCCCATTCTTCTTTACAAAAGTCTTCCAGTTCTTTGAGATTTCTGGGCTGTCTGTTACGCACTGCTCTTTTAAGGTCTATCCATAGATTTTCAATTATGTTGAGGTCAGGAGATTGTGAAGGCCATAGCAAAACCTTCAGTTTACCCATCTTGATGTAATCCCCCGTGGATTTCAAGGTGTGTTTAGGATCATTATCCATTTGTAGAAGCCATCCTCTCTTTAACTTCAGCTTTTTCACAGATGGCATCAAGTTACCATCCAAAATTTGCTGAAATTTTATTGAATCCATTTTTCCTTCTACTCGTGAGATGTTCCCTGTGCCACTGGCTGCAACACAACCCCAAAGCATGATTGATCCAACCCCATGCTTAACAGTTGGACAGAGGTTCTTTTTATTAAATTCTGTGCCCCTTCTTCTCCAAACGTACCTTTGCTCATTCCGGCCAAAAAGTTCAATTTTAACCTCATCGGTCCACAGAACTTGTTTCCAAAATGCATCAGGCTTGTCTATATGTTCATTTGCAAAGTTCAAACTATGATTTTTGTGGTGGGGACGTAGAAGAGGTTTTCTTCTGATGACTCTTCCATGAAGACCATATTTGTACAAGTATCTCTTTATAGTGGAATAGTGTACCACAACTCCAGTGTTTGACAGATCTTTCTGGAGGGATCGTGCAGTCAAACGTGGGTTTTGAATTGTTTTTCTCACAATCCTGCGAGCTGTTCTGTCTGATATTTTTCTTGGTCTTCCAGATCTTGCTTTAACTTCCACTGTTCCTGATGACTGCCATTTCTTAATTACATTCCGAACAGAGGATATTGACATCTGAAAACGCTTTGCTATCTTCTTATAGCCTTCTCCAGCTTTGTGAGCGTCAACTATTTTCAGTTTCAGTTTTCTAGACAACTGCTTAGAAGAACCCATGGTGCTGATTGTTGGGGCAAGGTCAGATGAGTCTGGGCATTTAAAACCTTTGAGATTGACATAACCTGGTCTTCTCAGACCATGATTGAGAACAATCCATGACACTGGCAGGTCTCAGCTTTGCAAAGGGGGCAGTGCATGCTATAAATTCTGCAGGGTGCCCAAACTTTTGCAGACGCCATTTTTTTGTTTTCTGTTATTTTGAAAGTGTAAATGATGGAAATAAAATCTAACTTTTGTTGACATATTATAAGAATGTCTAATCTGTAATTTGATGCCTTTTTGGAGATTTTTCCATCTTTCCTTGGCTTCTTTATGCACATTAATACAAATTTTTATCTGGGGTGCCCAAACTTTCGATCCCCACTGTACATGCACCCATGTAGGCCATGAAAATGCATATCTTTATAAAAAGGATCTTGGGGGTTTATTTAAATGTTCCTACAACTCCATTTAGCTTTTGCAGTTATGTTAATGTTATTTAAAGGGTCAAGACCTATCAATCCTTTGCTTAAATTGCAACCTAAATGAAAATAGAAATTTATCTAATCTTATCTAGCACTGTATAGCGCTCATTATTGATGCTATACTAAAGTCTTTGAAAGTGTTCCAATTGTAAAATGTATGAAGAATGACTTCAATTATCCAATCATTTGAAAAACAGATTCTGTTTCTTTATTTCATTTGCGTATGATTGGAAAATTGAAGGGAATATTTACACAATTTATTGTGTGAATTTTCTTAAATCCTTTTGTAAATCAGGCTCTTTATGTGGAATATATAGTATATGCTTTTCATGTGCCCATGCTGAATTTTAGTATATGCGGTTCAGGACTATATTTAGAAATCCTCTATATTACTCAGCCTAGAAATCCTTCATTTTTCTTTATTTTTTGTATTGCCAGACTTAGATTTCGTCTGAAGTGCCACCACATGGAAAATGATTATTAGGGTCTGTAAATTCCAGTGTAACAGTTTGTTGCATATGCTGTTGCATTTCAGTGATATTGTTTAGTAAATCAAATGCTGGAAATGCAGAGAAAAGGCTAAGAAAGGAGGTTTGTGGAAAGAGAGACCTGAGTTATTGCACTAAATGGTTTCAGCAAAGGCTCTACTAATTTCCTTAAAGTATTTCTAAAGTTTTTTTTTTTTTTTTTTTAGATGGAGTAGGGAGTGGTTCTTTTGCCATCTTATGTCCCACCATTAAAATTATTTCCCTTCACTTTCTCTCATGTAGACACCACAGGAAGTCAAAGGAAATCTCTCCAAAGTGACATAAATCCAAACTTAGGCAGTTGTCACCAGAGCAAGTATTCCCATCAGAAGATTACCCTTCTATTCTTGTTCGGGTGACAACTGTAAAATTCAGAATTTTCCCTCACCTTCAATCCAAATGACTATGGCCACAGAATAGAGAGTGATTCTCCTTAGCAGGGACACGGATAGCAATACAACCCTTCACCACTCTATCCAAACTAAAAGAAAAAGCTCTGCCTTTAGGTACAGTTTAAAAATTCTCTAAACATTACTGAAAATACCATCCAGATAGGATAATACAGTGCAACAATCATGTTATTTTTCTCCATAGCATTGATGCATAAGAGCAAGCTGGTGCATGGCTAGATTAGTAAAAGTGTAAAGTCCCAAAGCCAAATACATCTGAGAGCGAAATATCTTGGACTCACGTATTCCCAGGTCAGGATTTCTGAACTGTTGAGACTTAAGTCTCACATTCTACATCACTTTAGGTCCCACATTTTGATGAGTAAGTCATTGGCTCTACAAACAGTACAGTTTCAAAAGCTATTCTGCTTACATTGCTCTGTACATTGCCGTATAATTATTTTTCAGAATTGGCTCACAGCATTGTGCACCAGCAATGTAGTTCATTAGGGGCTGGCTGTCAGCCATGTTGCTAAAGCTTTATACACGGTTTACCAATAAACTAACTACTGTCTTTGGTATTGGCCTGTATATGCTATCATATATTACTAAATATATTGCAGATTTCTAAGTTCTTTATATGTCTTTAGATGAAAGTTTATATGATCAGAGTTATTTCTGCTGCTCTTAGAAGCTGCTTAGCTTACCTGGGTGCTCTGCAAAGAGTTGGATGCAAAGATTAGACTCAAGTAACTTAGATTTTTTTATACACAGACAAAAGTAGCATTGGCATGCTTGATGTAACATGTATTTGGAAAAACATATGAAAGAGCTCCTCTGGTAAACCTTTTTAAAGTAGAAACCTGCTTTAAAAGTCTAGCACACTCATAAAAGAATTGTGACCCATAACTCATGATGGGCCAGAAAAACCCAGTAACATTTCTTGTTGTGGTCACATTTTTTGTACATTGTTCACAGCAATAGTTGGCCCCAGGCTATATAAATGACAAGCTCTAGATACCTGTAGATGTGAGATCTATGAATACAGGGGTTTATTTACTAAAGCTGGTTCACTCACAATATTGTGCACTTCTGCAAACCAATCAGCTTCCAGGTTCTATTGCTAAAGATTAATTGAACAAGCTGAGGTTAGAAGCTGATTGGCTACTATGCACAGTTGCACCAGATTCTGAATGAACCAGCTTTAGTAAATAAACCCCACTGTGACCTCTGCAGATAACCATAGACTAAACAATCTTAGGGAAGGTGTTGGTGGTGTGCTAGTCATCCAAAATGGAGTTTTCTGGATGTTCGCTAGTTTTCCCCCAATATAATGCTGACACAAGGGGTATACTGTATCTGCTCAGTGCACAAACATTCAAATCCAACTAACGCAGGTGTGCATTATATTAATATTATTATACAGGTCTTGTATAGTGCCAACAATTTGCACAGCACTTTACAAAACTAAAATGGGGTACTCACTACAAGATCACTAGAAAAACAAGGAACGATTCAGACTTTTTAAATGAAAAGTTTTCGAAGGGACAAAGTCCAGATTGTTTTCTCATACGTGAACAGAAGTAATGATTTTTGTTTAATGTGTAATGTTTTCATATGACTTTTGTACAAGAAAAATTTGATACAAAAGACTGAACATGATCATAAGAGAACAACAAATATAAGCCTTTGTTGTTTGAGAATTTTCATACAAATAGTACCATCCTCAGTTTGGACTTGCTATGCAACATCAAGGAAAACCGGATGATCGTTCATCCAATTTTCTTATAGTGTGTACTGGGCATAAGGTAGACAGTACAGTTACAATCCAATCTAATACAGGGGGTTCAGGTGGCTCTTCCCGTGAAAGCTTATAATCCGTTAGATCATTCTACCGAATGATTTCTATTAATCTTCCTAATGTGATCCCATGTGTACAGCTCTCCCTACTTCATTTTGAAAAAAGCAGGCATACTCATATATTTCCACTTGGTGTGTTTGGCTCAGAAAAATCTGCCCTTCTCTTTTGCTATTGGCCAGACTCGATGTCATGTATTTGACACTAATAGACTGCAGTTACTGATCTGACTGTAGACTCTCCTCCTCCATTCTGTGTGACTTCACTATTGCTCTTGTTTGCTCGCATGATTGACAGGCAAGAAGGCAAACAGTGATTTTAAAGATCCTACTGATGAATAAAAACACACAGCGCCAAGAGCAGCATTAACCCTTACTAGTCTGCCAAGAATAGATTCCCGACTAGCCTGTAAAGCCTTGATTGGCATGTTAGTAACACATTTCCTGTTTTTGTCCATTTAGCATTCAGTGGTTTTTTTTTCCATTTTATTTTATTTATTCATTGTTTTCAAGGTATTGCTAATAATTTACTCACTCAATGTATTGCAATATGTATATTTGTCTAGGTAGTATAATTTCACACTACAGTGTTTGCCACTGAGTAATTGAATCTGTTTTATGTAAACTGCATGATACAGCATGCAGAATCACTTGCTAATACTGTGTAATATTGAATCCTCGGACTCTGAACTCCCCTTCTGTGCCTGCCTTGTGGTCATCCTATGTCCCATAAATGATCATAATCCTTTGTCATCCATGTCATCAGTGGTGGACTAACCATTCATTCTTTTCCCCCCTCTTTGCTTCCCAATGTGTAAACGTAGATGGTGGTGAATAGGACAACAGAGGTATATATATATACACACAGTCACTTGCTCATATCTTAGCACTGCTGCTGCATTCTCTTTCTCTTTTCTTGTGTTGCCTCCTATGTAGTTATTGTTTTGCTTTAGAACTCGAGGTAGCATGTGCAATAAGAGGCGATCATGTACATGGGCTGTCTGCGGCTGAGCACTGTAAAGGAGCAGCAAAATTGACAGCATGTCACATAATGTCTGCAATGTTCCTGTAGATGTTTGATCAGCATTTGTTCAAAGCGGCAGACAGTCCTGACACACTGCTTCCTAGAATGGTTCCTCTTAGGCTTCTCTGCATGACACTTGCACTCACCTGGTGTCAGCAAACTGGTGACCAGAACCTGGATCCTGCAAACCTTCAGTGATGAGGCCTTTAATAGCTAGCATGGCTAAAGTTTCTGCTATTTACAGATTGCCTTTAGTTCAGCTGTTTGAGAAATGGATTGAAGGCTCACTGCATGAATTTTGCAAAGTTATTGATTCAATAAAGGTCCATATTTTAGCTATAGTTCACTTAACCATAGATCAGATGAAAGTAATTGGGTTTGCATCAGAACTAAGTCATAATATTTTTTTAATCTACTATACAAGATAATAAGCTCATCTCATACAGTACATGAGCCCATCTCTAGGACTTCCAAGCCTTCTATAGAATAATATATGCTTTGTTGCAAACTGGCTCAATGAAAGTATAACTAAAGTGAAAACTTCTTTTTAGCTATGGATAGAGTGGAGATGGATTAGAACACTTGTCAGGTTTTATTGCTATCTATGCCCCCCATTAAGGAGAGTCACCCTCTCTATTTGTTTTGTTTACTGTTATCATAGAAAGTGAAAGTAAAAGAAAATCCCACATTTTGGGTTGTCCCCAGAACAGTTATAGAGGGGAAATCTTCCAATGGGGACACTAGTTCTGGTGGCCTGGGGGTCCCCAAGGAATTCCCTTAATTTGCAGGGTGATCCTCTACCGCCAGAATACACTGATCAGTGCTGCAGGCTATTGCCTGCAGCCACTCCTTATGCTGTCACAGCTGACAAGTATGGAGGAGCATGTGACCTTATCCCATCTGCCAGTGCTTAGGTCTAGCAGCCAATTGCTAGGCCTGAGTATTGTCACATTACAGAGGGAATGACGGCACTGCTTCTCCTAACACTGAAGTTTTTATAGCTGGCTACAACAGAGAAAGGAATGGCTATGTGCTGGCAAAAAGAGTATCAGTGGGGTGGGATGTGACCTTAGCAAAGACACTGTTAGGTGGGGGGCCTTGGAAAAGACTTTGTCCGGTGGCCTTCAATAGGCAACCTAACCATGTCTCTTTAAAGGAAACCTGTACTGGGTGCAATGTGGAGACTACCAGTGCCAACTTTCTTCTAAAAAATACTGGCTTTCACATAGACCCAGAACAAGTCAGAATAAACATCTTAGTCTAGGGCTACCTAAATAATTAAAACTCTTTGCTGCTGAGATTTTAGCACAGTTATCCCCCAAAGTTACTTTTTGTCCTTGTTGGGAGGAAGTCTTTTTGTTGGCTTCTCTGTAGGAATGAATGGAATTTCTGTGTGCTCAAAAGTTTGCATACCCTTGGAGAATTGGTACAGTGGGTAACATTTTTAAAATACATTTATTTTATTTTCTATGGGATTCATATCCAACTGTAGGTAATAACAGAATGGCACAACCATAAAACAAAACATGGCAACAAGTAAACAAATGATTGTTCAAAAGTCTGCATCCCCTTAGTTCTTAATACTGTGTATTGTCCCCTTTAGTATCAATGACGGCTTGCAGTATTTTGTAATAGTTGTCTATGAGGCCCTACATTTTTGCAGGTGGTATAGCTACCTATTCATCTTGGCAAAATGCCTCCAGGTCATGTAAAGTCTTTGGTCATCTTGCATGAACCGTTTGAGTGGCTTGGTGATATTAAGGTCAGGAGACTGTGATATTAAGGTCAGGAAACTGTGATGGCCACTCCAGAACCTTCACTGTTTTCTGCTATAACCACTGCTGGGTCAACTTGGTCTTGTGCCTTTGGTCATTTTCATGCTGAAAAGTCCAAGAGTGTACCTATGCACAGCTTTCTTGCAGAAGAATGCAAATTTTCTGCCAGTATTTTCTGAAAACATGGTGCATTCATATTGCCATCAATTTTCACAAGATTCCCCATGTCTTTAGAGCTCATCCCCCCAAACCATCAATGAGCCACCACCATGCTTCACAGTGGGGATGGTATTCTTGTTGCTATAGGTCTTGTTAACCCCTCTCCAAACATAGTGCTTGTGGTTGTGGCCATAAAGCTCTATTTTGGTCTCATCACTTAAATATCAATACCAAAATAATACAATTTCTGCCACGTTATGCAAATTTTTGAGCACAACTGAATGTGGAAGAAAAAGGGCAGCTCTGTCACTCACAGTTGCCACATAGTAATTGTTGCTGTGAAAGAGAGAGATGTAATTTTACATGCAGTGTAGGGCCCCTATTTATTTCTAGAACATCAACACCGTAAACAACACGCTGGACCATTTAGCGTACCACAGCAAATAGATGTGGGTATATGTGTGTGGTGCGATACATTGGCAAAATTGATTTTTGGTTCACTCAGGGCTCATGGGAAGTAAATAGACTGCTCCAATACAACACAAGACAGGATGCACAGGTAAGTGTAAATGAGTCCTAAAATATTCAGAAATAAGAAAGCTTCAAATCAATTTGTTTATTTGTGGCTTGCTAAGAACAGATACATCTTTTTGAGGTAAAAGGTAAAAGCTAAAGGTTAGATATATTGTCTGTAAAAGCATAACATTTTACAGCACACGTAACTTAAATTCAGAGGATATTATTCTGAACATGAATGCACATACAATCCAAGTGTGCTGTGTTTAGTAGAAATATATATATATAGGCATATACTGTCCTGATATGTTCAAGGGGGTCTTCTGCTTTAAACAGTAGCCCCCCTATTAAAACACTGAAGAACCCCTGCATCCTGAATGGCACTAAAAACTAAATAGAAATGTCTGTATGATGGCACTGATCCTTCAGTTAAAAAAAGGAAATGTTTAACTGTGTGCCTCCGTTTTTCATCTTAGTCACAAGGGACATTGCAGTAGGTTCAAAGACAGACAGGCGTGTCATTGCCTGCCTTTCTAACCGAAAAATGTCTCTCTGATTATGTGCAACTTTCCTTCACAAGGGCATGTAAATGACATAATTTGCATGCGTCTAAAGCAGTTATTTGTTTGTTTTTGGTATACAGGGGAGTACTTCTTTAGAAATTGATTCCCCCCACCACCACCATGCTCTGTATAGCAGGTATATGCATATTTGGTACAATAAACTATTAATCTGGAGATGATGATGAATACATTCACAGAAATAAAATATTATTTCCTAACTATTAATACATAGAAACAAAGAAACAGATATTTGTTTTCTATAACATTGTCAGAATCTAAACAGAAGCCTATAAAATAATCCTATATAAATATACTTCTTACAAATCCACCATAACCATGAACCCCAAAAAAGTGTCATTTCCCAATGCATGTGTGGTTACAGGATCACTCACTTTTTTGCATTAAAAAATGGATGATGCTTCACAGACTGACTGCATTTTCAGCATGATGGAAACCTTGGCAATAATAATAATATGCATTTGGTGCTCAATGAGTGTCACTGCTGATATGTTTTCACCTAAAGTATCCAATTATTGCAAGCAAAGCTCAAATGTGCTAATTTTTACATTTACTTGTGAAAATTGGCGTGTGTACTGTATGTTAAGAGCTTGATTTTGATTGGTTTTTGTTGGTTAAGCTAAAATGGTTGATCGTAAGAAGGGTTGCCATTGGAAATGTGAGATTTGCAGTGGATCGAAGTCTTTATTGTCTATGGAAAGATTGTTCAAATAACCCTTTATGCCACTGATGGATCTTCTACAAGCTTTAAAAAAAAAAAAACATGAAGACTCAAATGCTAAAGCATGCTGAGAATGTCCTGTTTAGTACAACAGGCAGCATGTAATATAACCTCAGGATCTGAGCATAATTCTGCAGGGAGAGATAAAGCTACATACATGAGTAGGGAGGGGGGATATTGTGATCAGCTAGTATGGTAAATTTTGTATGCGGGAGTTAACTGAAGAGCCATAACAAGCTAGAAAATGACTTGTATGGAAAATACATACTCATTCTAGTTTTGCTTGCCAGCAAATGGTTGGTTATATATTTGGCCCTTGTGTTAGACCTTACTTAAAGGGTAACTTCATATTTGTGAAAAAAAAAAATACTACAGCATATACAATTGCGACACAAGTCATATTGTAATTGAATGTTATTAATAATGACCTTACCTTTTCAATCTGCAGCACTGTAATTTTCTGTAAAAAGCAATGCAATATGGCTGCCTGAGGCGTTCTGTACACAGATGGTATACAGAATGCCCTCCTTCCCCCAGATATGTCATTTCCTGCTTGTGTGATTGGTTTACTGATTTTTCCAGAAGTCTGCACTAAGATACAAGTCAAATTTTTAGCATCATCTGCAACAAAAATGTCATTTTTTGGAAATTTATGTCAAATCCTGCCAATTTCCTCATTAAAGCCCTCCAGGTGCAGCAATTGATAGATAATTAAGAAGTCACTCCCGTACAGATTCACTCTACACATGGACACAGACAGACAAACAGTTATTTTTTCAGCATAACAAAAGGTAGAAATCTGCAACAAAGTTTGTTAAAATCCTTGCAATGTACATTGATATTTTTTCTCAACAAAAGCGGAGTTACTCTTTAAGAAAGAATAGCCAATTATTACAACTTGTCAGGCTACATTCTGTAAGAAGGTCAAAGTAAAAGTCAGGAATGTCCGTTAGATAATGATAAAGACTTGTGTGTATGTGAATACTTTATTATTTTTGGAATGTGAATGCGTTTTGCTTGTGATGCTGTTTTCTTTAATTCCATTAGTACCATAATATTCATAATCATGACCTTTGTTTTGTTTGGTCTTTCCAGAGTGGCTTTACTCCCCTACACATAGCCGCGCATTACGGGAATATTAACGTGGCCACCCTACTATTAAGCCGGGGTGCAGCTGTGGACTTCACTGCCAGAGTAAGTCACCACTCAGTTTACCTTACTACATGTTTGTTAATATAGTGACTGTAAGACTGTTACCTGTAGATAAATGGGGGTATCCGGGTGCTTTGATGGGTAAATCTCACTGAAAACAAAAGGTTATAATATCTGCATATCATTGCTCTAACTAGTTTTTCTCCCAGACTCAAGGACAGAGAGTACCAGTGCATACATCAGGAAATAATCATTGACTGGAAACAATAACAAATGTTTCCCATATTTTCATTATCACTCCCACAGGAGTGCATAGTGCCCATACAATGCTTTTTTTTATCACAAACTAATATGTGGATTCACTAATCAAGAATGTGTAATGTACAATAACCCAAAACAACCAATCAGAGTACAGCTAGCCATAGATTTTATCAAATGTTGTTAAGTTCAAATTTTCAAATTGAAGGAACCATGTGGAAGATTGTTGTTTAAACAGTGGCTGCATCCAATCAAATACAGCCGCTGTTCAGGGATTCTATCTTCGTCTGTTAGAATGCAATAGCCACAGCCGGAGATTCATCCCCCTGCACTGTATAGTGTGGATCAAGGAATCTGTTAGATTTTTTTTTTTCGTTCAGCCTGCAGAGCCTATGTGTGTATGGCCAAGCTTTGGTTTTAGAGTTGCATGCTGGCACAAATAACAGGTCACTTTGGCAAAATAAGTAGCCCACAGCAGCCAATCCATAGTGGGGCAATGCCACTCACATACGAATAGGTCTATGTAGATTGTAATGGCACCATTCAAGTTTCAAATATGCAGCAGATACATCTATATATAACATCCAGGTTTCCAGGAAAGAGACCTCGGTACCTGTACATGTTCTTACGTAGTCTTTAATGCATCTTTCCTGTGCACATGTACTATTTTCAATTTACAAAGTACTAGATCAAATCAATACAGAATATTAAATTGCTGTTTAAACATTCCCTATTTCCACCATGACTGATAAATGTGGAGATGAAAGGACCATGCTGGACATTTAAATAGTGGTATTGATCACCAGACAAAGGCATGTCTGTTTAATGCTTTAGAAGCATTACTAGTGATTGACAGGAGTGAAGCTTTTACATTAAGGGCTCTTTGCTGACCGATGAAGATTGTCATTGTTTTTTTTAAGTAAAAACATGTTATCTCTGGAAACTGCTATTTACTTAATTCCTCTTTTGCAGTCAAATTTGAGAAAACCCCACAATATGTTTTCTATGTGTTTCCATTCACACACCATAACTAAAAAAACATTTCTTTCCGCTGAGATATTTCTCAGGAGAAGGTCCTGATGGCTGACTGCAAGCCTTTCTGAACAATGTCAGGGGCAGTCTGTCGCAATGCAAAGGCTAAGGACAGGCAGAGTTTCTTCTCTTTAAATCGGAACTACGCTCAACTCGGCTGCAGCGATGAGGCATCCCTGAGCTCCCCGCCTCGCCACTGACATCTTCGGGTAGCTGTCTTCCGGGTCTCAATCACCAGCCGTGGTAATTGGCTGGTGATGTGAGTGGGTTGTCACTCCCACGCATGCGCGGGAGTTCAGTCAGATTTGGCATTGCTGAATTTGTACAATGTGCTGCGTGTGTCGCACTGTAAGGGCAGACAGGCAAGTAAATAACTTTAATTCAGAAGAGAGAAAGCATGTCTCTTCTGCATTAAAATTCCTGCCTGTTTGCCCATCTTTAATTCTGGCCTCAGGTTCCACTTTAACATATGAACATGACTAAATCTAAACCCTTTGTTAGGACAGACAGTGTTCAAATGTAGTTTACACCTAATAATGAGATCTGCCAGCACAGAACAGACAGGGTTAATTATGACAAAACAGCTCCCTGGCCCCAATAAATAAAGAGAACCAAGTATGAATTCTCAGTGCTGGAGTTATCAGAAAAGAGCATTTAAAACAGTAAGCAGCAGTTTGTACATTTTTTTAAGTTATGCTATGTGAATAGGCAACATGTAACAAATATGAAATAGGTGTTATGCCAATTTGGCTGCAAAGTTGGAATTACATTTTATTGGAGCCATAAGTGGCTCGATTTTTCTTTTTCAGCCTGTGAGGGACGACCAATTTGTTTAGTGCAGGGTCTCCAAACTTTTGAAACAAAGGGCCAGTTTACTGCCCTTCAAATATTGGGGGACCAGACTGTGGCCAGTGGGAGTAGAAAATGCCCTTGCATCATTGGAAGCAGATAATGCCTTAGGCTTGATGGTCTGTGGAAGTAAAAAAAAATACATTAGTGGTGTCAATGGGAGGAATAGTGCCTCATAATTGGTGTCAGAAGGAGGAATAGTGCCCCATAATTGGTGTTTGTTGGAGAATTATTTCCCCATCTCTGGTGTGAGAGGAACAGTGCCCCATCTTTGGTGTCAGTGGAAGGAATAGTGCCCCAAGGGCCAGATAAAAGCAAGCAAAGGGTCACATCCGGTCACAGTTTGGAGATCCCTGGTTTAGTGGATGGACAAATCTCTTCTAATAGTATATAGTCACTGTTTGGCCAGTGATTTTCTACCCTGCTCAATTGATTTTAAATACATTTTTGTTGAGCTGGGTTGTGCTTGCAGGACCACCTACAGCTCGATTTTGAGCCCTCTATGGAGCCTTTAGGTATCAGATTGTCATTAAGATTCAGAGTTAGGTCTCCTGACCTGTGCATGTGTTCTGCATGAGCAAAATCCATTGGATCAACTTAAGAACCAGTAAACTTGAGTTTTCAGATGTCGTTAATGGCTGCTTACCCATTTCCCAGCACAGGTTACTTTGAACAGTTGTTAATCTGACTTTGGTTTGCTGGGATCTGCAGAAGTTAACAACCATGCAACACTTCTGTTATATAAGACTTAGTTCCCCCATAGTCCATGCTGATAGTTACAAACCCACATTCACTTGTAAATGGGCAGGCACATCCTTTGTTCTTGGAGGGCTCTGTCCATAATCACCCATGTAATGTAGAAGAGACCTTAATACCTTGGAGCTCTATCATCCAATAGCTGGAGCCACAGAGATGGGCAGATTATGGACTTTGAGCAGTAGCTTCCTTTGGTACTGTTTTTAAATAACCCCCATCAGTAACACAGAAGGCAATGAACACATTTTTAATAGAAGGCCAGAACAGGGGATGGCCAGAACCTTTTCAGCTTTAGATTTCTGTGTGTATCAGTTTTGTAGATTTTTCCTCACTTTTCTTAGGGGTTGTGTTGTCACCAATACACGAAGTGAAATCTCTCCAAAAATGCCGCAAAAAGAAATAAAAACCTTTCAGATGATCTAAACATGCCCAACTCTGTCTAAAACTAAGAAAAGTAAACGGTTTAAGCTTGAGTTACACTTTAACACTGCCATGCCACTTAAATAGTACTCATACCATACCCAGACTGTAAATTTTGGTCACTTTGGTGAGCAGTGTGGAAAAAGCATGTTACTGGCTTGGACTGTACTTTCAGTTGATACAACCAATATGCTTTCTACAGATTATTATTATTATTATACACGATTTATATAGCACAAACAGTTTGCTTAGCACTTTAGAAAGTAAGGGAGACAGTACCAGTACAATACAATTCAATACTCATGAGAGCTTACAATCAAAAGGGAGGGGCAAGTGATACAAAATGCATTAACTGTGAGGGACTGGCTGACGGTGAATTTAAAGGGACGTTTTTAGGTGAAGCCTTGATAGGCTTCCGTGAAGAGATTAATCTTCAAGGACAGAGTAGGGGATAGCTGGACTGATTGGGGTAAGGAGTTCCAGAAGACGGGAGAGACTCTGGAAAAGTCCTGGAGGTGAGCATGGAAAGATGTTGATAAGGGAGCTAGAAAACAGGAGGCTGTGGGAGGAGCAGAGAGAATGGCTGAGAATTATTTTTTTTTCTTTTGAGATGAGGTAGGTGATATAGCTTTAGGAAGAGTTGGGGGTGTCTTTTTATATTGTCAGTATTTTGAGCTTTATACATTGGGCGAGTGAAAGCATTTGGAGGGAACTGCAGAGGGGGCGATGGTTGTCAAGCTGTTGGTAGGGTGAATAAAACTACAGATAATTAGCAAATTCTATAATAAAAAGCCATATATTCCTTCAGACTTGAATTACGTTTGGCATGAGATTTTACAATAGTTTTTTATTTTTCGTACATTGACTTGCTGTTGCTTCTGTAGATATTTTTATCTGGCTGTGTCTTTTCTTTCCTTTCCTTTGTATATGTGTGGATGTCTGAGTTAGTGCAGCACATTTCTAAATTATTACGGTTCAGTGATTCCTGTCACTTGGTGGCTGCCTCAATTATTTTGACTGACTGATATATATTTACAGCACAGCGTCTTAGGAATTCCTGATTATGAGCCGAAAAACACTTTTTAATGTAAGCCATGCTACACCACAAACCATTTTCTTAAAGGAACCCTGATCATTATCGTTTGTATAGTCACCTGCAGCTGACAAAGAGGTACATTTTGGAATCTTGAATATTATGCCACTGTGAAGATAGTGACAGTCTGTTGAGTGGCAATCCAAGAGATACTTGAAGAGGTCCTACATTCTGTTTAAAATTCTTTGAAAAGAAAATCGTTTCCCTACCTATTGTGGTTGGCAGAATGTCCTATGTTGTATAAATCTGGCTTCTTAATTCATATGGAGGTCTGGAGCTGTTTGCTTTACAGTCACTCTAACGTGAAAGAGTCACTAAGGAAGTCCCTGCGCAATGTATAATAATATATGAGTAGTATCTTAATGGCTGGATTTGGCACCCATCTTTTTAAAACTTTTCAACAGAAGCTAATGATCTTGACATCACATCATTTTGTTAAGTTGCAATGTGAAGTAGCATTCCTGATACCAGTATTCACTAGAATCCTCAACAACAATCTAGTGAGGCCTTCCCAGAGCCAGCACCAGAGCTGACCAGATAAGGAATATTGTAAATCGTTTGGGTGGTTACCATGTAAAACTGGAAATGCTATATGTAGAATAAGTAGAGGGGGGAGGGATAATACAGTTTGGGAAAGCTTTGTAGCAGGAGAGGACTGTAAAATCCTGACCTGGTGGGCGATCACAACCAACTAGCTCATTAATGGTAGGGACAGATTTGCGTTGGTTAAAGAAAGTGTACCCTGCAAAGTTTTCCACAGTGCTTCACTTATTGGTGGGTATGGTGAAAAGTTTATCCACTTTGGCCCACTCCAGTGTACAGTGTAAAAAGACCATTGAATAATTGTACTGGTGGCTACCCTTTATGGTTTAAAGCAGTGCTGAATTACATATTAATACAAAATGTAGGTTGACTCTTCAGAACACAACCATGATGCCTAAGCAAGTGCTTGTTAACTTAATCCTGCTTTACTGTGGATTTTAAAGTGAACTCATGTTATACTCTTGTTTTTGTACAGAATGACATAACTCCCTTACATGTGGCTTCCAAGAGAGGTAATGGCAATATGGTGAAACTTCTGCTTGATCGAGGAGCTAAAATTGATGCTAAAACAAGAGTGAGTTGACATTTTATATATTCTGAGATAGATTAGAGGTTGGAACCATTGAATACAGTGGAATTTATTGTTTATTTATCTTGATCAGATTTCTCATTTTCTGTCTTTGGGGATGACAGGGGTATGTGCAAGCCTCTCAACTGTTCATATGTTATCTTAATTAGTTTGCCAGAGAATAGATAATGTGGATACATAAGAAATCTTACACTTCCATGCAAAAACTTATTGGGAGAAGACACTAAATGGACCATGAATGCAATCAAAAGAGAAGCGTTGCATGTCCTTTTCTTTTGCCTGAGTTCTTTATCTGTTGTTTTTATTATGTGTGCTATCCACTGTATGTGATCAAGGATTTTCCATCTCTAAGATTTTATTTATGTTTTATTCTCTGAAGTGCATGGTAAGCAATATGTAATACACATAAGTCAAATACACCTTATGCTTATCTGTTAAGTATATCTAAAGCGAAAATGTTTTAATAGTTTTGGTTAGATTGGTACAAAGTTAAAACCTCTGTTTTGGTTTTTACAGCTTTCCAGGGCTCTGTTAAGAGAAAATTATCTTCACTTCCTGTCCTGGTGACAACGTATATTTACTATATACTGTCTATATAACTAGACAGGAAATGAGAGACAATCTGCAACAAGGGCACATACAGCAATACACATCTGACAAGGACTGTAGCCTTCCCCTATTCTACTAAACAAAATATTTTTTTTCTGTCTGTGTTGCCATTGGAGAGTGATTCTCACTTCCTATCTGGTTAAATATTGTCAGCAGGACAGGACGTAAGGGGAAGCCTTTTTAACGGAGCCTTGGTGAGCAGTAAAAAACAGACTGGATTCTAATCTGTCTCCACTCTTTCCAAAGCTAGAGAATTTTTTTTTTGGTTTGACATACACCTAAATTAACAACAGTTGTATTACTATATATATCACAACCATGAGCACATTCTGCATTACATTACATGGAATTGTGTGACCATTTACATCAGTCACTTCCCCAGTGATGTTATTAATATTCTTATTATTATGCAGGATTTATATAGCCCAACAGTTTTCACAGTACTTTACAATGTAAAGAGAGAAAGTACAGTTGCAATGCAATAAAATACAAGAGAGTTAAGAGGGCCCTGCTCAAAGGAGCTTACAATCTATTAAGATGGATCAAGTGGTACAAAAGGTAATAACTTTGGGAGATGAGCTGATAGAAAAGTTAAAAGTTCAGTTCTTAGTTGGAGGCAGCATAGGCTTCTCTGAAGACATGTGTTTTCAGGGATTACCTAAAGGTGGCCAGAGCAGGGGATAGCCGGACAGATTAAAATAGAGAGTTCCAAATAATGGGAAAGGCTCTGGAAAAGTCTTGGAGATGAGCATGGAAGGAGGAGACAAGATGGTTTGGGTGATATTTGGAGACAAGATTGGAGATGTAGTGTGGGGCAGAGCTGTGAATAGCTTTGTATGTTGTTAGTATTTTGAATGTAATTCTCTGGGCATTCAGAAGCCAGTGGAGGAATTGGCAGAGAAGGTGGCAGACACTGAGCAGTTGGTAAGATAGATGAGTTTGGCAGCAGCATTCATGATAGACTGAAGAGGGAATAGCCTACGAAGAGATAGGCCTAGAGTTGCAATCATCAAGGTATAAGATAACAAGGGAATGAATAAGTAGTAGTAGTTTGATGGTTTCATTAGTTAAAAAGAGGTGACGTTTTAGGATGTTAGGCAAAATCTACAAGCTTTTGACAGCGATTTGCCGAAAAAACAGGTCAGAGCGTAGGATTACAGTGAGTACTCTGGCGTAAAGGGAGGGACTAAGAGTTTTATTACTGATTTTTATGGAAAAGTCAGAGAGGAGGGCATGAGCGGCGAGGTTAATTGCAAACTCGGTTTTAGAAAGATTTATTTTGAGAAAGTGGTGCAACATGTTGATATGTCAGTTAGGCTGGTAATACGAGAGAAGCTGAAGAAGTGAAGTGAGAAGTAGAGAGATAGATTTGGGTGTCATCAGCACAGAGATGCTATTAAAAGCTATGGGAGGTTATCAACTGACCAAAAGAGGAGATAGAGAAGAGAAGGTGGAGACCTCTACAGAAAGTGAAAATGTAAAGAAGGAGACAGTTGTATGCAGGGGCGGACTGACAACTCATGGGGCCCCCGGGTAATAGGGGATCATGGGGCCCCTGTGTCCTTGCCCAAACTCAAAAAAGCCTATGAAAAAGGTACCAGGGGTATCTCATGGGGCCCCCTACTGACCCCGGGCCCTCGGGCAGTGCCCGAGTTTCCAAATGGTCAGTCCTCCCCTGGTTGTATGTAACACTGAAGGAATGCTGTGACAGATAGGAGGAAAACCAGAGAAAAATCAGATTCATGGAGGCCAAGGGTGTGGATTTTATTGTTTAATATATACTTCCCCTGGCATAGTCTTTCAATCGTTTATGAGTTGTTTCCACACTGCACTACCCTGCATGGTAAATGCTGTGTGTGTGGTGATATGTGTTTTTCTACACTGAATTAACACAAGTCATTGATAGGACACATAGGAAACAATTGTTTTACTGTGATCCGTTTACACCATAACACTGCTGTGATACATGGTGTATTGTGTACAAAAAAGGCAGGTCTGCATTTTACTGCATTGCACTGGATGGCACCATATGTCACCACAAAGCAGTACACTGTCACTGTGTGACACCAAGTAAAAAAAAAAAAAACAATCAGTAGCCTATAGGGTGAATGGGCCCTCTTGCACATCACACCAAGTGCACTACAACACACTGAAAATGCAAGGCAGTAAAGTGCATTTTCATCCATTGGTATGCATTTTAATGTTAATTAACATTTTAGAATTTTTTTCCAATAATTTCAAGTTCCTCAGAGAGCTGAAAATAAAAAAAACTTTTTCACTTCAATTGTGTTTTGTTGATGTGTGGTAATGTGCATTGCGGTAAGATGCACACATGTTGCATTTCGATGCAACGCACTGCATGGCACATGAACACAAACTTGTGGAGTGAATGAGGCACATAGAAAACCATTGTTTTCTAGGTACCCTTGCAGCGCCCTATTTTTATCCAGTGCAGAAAATGCAGGACTCCAGACATGAACGAGCCCTTAAAGCAAACGACAGGTGTGTGTCTCTGACAGGAGAACATGAAACATTAGCAAGCATGAAGGCCTGTTCTCTGCAACCCACATAATAATCGTTAGGTCAGACTTGAATGGCAGCAGTACTTGCTGAATCGAGACCAGCTGGAACCTGTTAAAAATAAGTCTTTCTCATTCCCTGCCAGCTCGCTTTGGGAAATCCTGTACTGTACATTCGGGCCAGTGCAGAAAAAACTATGGCACTTAGCAACACTACTCTGAGCAGAAAAACTACATGAAAGGTCTGTTTATCAAAAGCGGCTTCAGATATCATACATTTTAATGAGTGCGTCTGGAAGGCAGAAACATCTTTTGACTGAGATGCTGAATGTGCATTTAGCTTATAACTCACGCATCATGTCTTACGTAACGCTGATACTGCAGTATTGATTTTCTGGAGAGCAGCCAGTCCTTTGCTTTCTGAATTATACATAAATGGACCAGGAGGTGAGATATGCCATGTGAGATCGGACCTATTTCCTGATGTCGAGCAGCATGTTCGCAGCTCATGTATGTTGGCTGTGGGAAATCTGTTTAAAAGGCCAGTACAAATAGTACAAATTAAACACACGTTGAAATCAAATCTCTAAACAGTTGAAGTGGATATACAGTATGTCTACCGCTTTAACTGCCAAAGGATTTGTAATTTTGTACAGCCAGTGTTGTGGTACACGCATTTTCATTGCAGCTAGACAGGCGAAACACAGATATTGGTTAATCAATTCATCTTCCTGATTCAGCAGTCAAGCTTCTTATGTCATCTCCCATCCTTCAATTTCCCTATTGGATAGAAAACTAGTGTCATCATATTTGCCCCCTGAGCAGGGGGCTTATCTAGTAAGCAGTAAATCTGACCCACCAAGCAGGAATCCTAAAGGCTAAAGCTGGCCACACGCTAACAGATTTTTATGTGAAATGTTTTTCCTTTTAAATGTTTTATTCATTCTATTTTCTAATTTTCTTAGTGTGGTCAAATCAACATTTTCTCCAAAAAATTTATTTCTAAAAGTTATTGCATTTAATGTTTGGTTCCAAAGCCTTAAACTGGTTGTAAACCCTTCCATATGCTCAGTGAAGTGACTGGCCTCAGGTAATACACAGAGATGAAACAAATCTTCCTACATAAATTGTACCTATCTATCTGTAGTCTTCTCTTTTCTATGTCCGCTCAAAGTGCTAAATTTATTAAGCTTGTCTAAAACAAATTTTAAAAAAGGGGGTGGAGAGCTGAACTTACTTTGCAGAGCTCAGTGAGGAGAGCTCTGAGAGCTGATTGGAGGGAAAGGACACACCCCCCTCACACAGCACACAAGAACAGAGCTGAGGCTGTCAATCTGATGGAGGTCCCTCTGCTGTCACCAGTTTTCTCCTGGTGTTAGGAAAACTTGTCCAGAGTGATTCATGCAGATATCAGAGGACTGGGGCAACAGACAGAAAAGGTACTTAATTGCTCTTAATTGAGACAAGTGCACACTATAGAGGGATATGCTTTGGTCATATTTCATGTCTGAGGTTTACAACCACTTTAATTTTTGTTACCTTAATGTTATCTATGCATTAACCTCTTCCCTACCGCGCTATAGCCGAGAGACGGCTACAGCACAGTTGTCTAGTTCTGGGACGATGTCCATGGACGTCATTCCAGAACATGCCCCCTTGCGCGCCCCCAGTGGCATCAGTGATCGCTGTGTCCTATAGACACAGGTGATCACGTGATATGGTAAACGGCCAATTACAGCGGCCTTTTACCACATGATCAGCTGTGTCCAATGACACAGCAGATCACAAGTAAATACAGTTGCCGGTTATCGGCTGCACTTTCCTCTCCCTGTAAAAGCATGAGGAAAGTACTGCCCATAACCGACAATTTTCAGAGAAGTGATCGGCACTGATCATCAGGGCACTGATCATCAGTGCCCTGATGATCAGTGCCCAGAAGTTCTGCCCACCTGTGCCATCCACCTGTGCCCATCATTGCCACCCACCTGTACCCATCAGTGCCTCCTACCTGTGTGCCCATCAGTGCTACACACCTGTACCCTGCAGTGCCACCCACCTGTGCCCTGCAGTGCCAAGCAGTGCCACCCATCAGTGCTGCCTATCAGTGCAGCCTCATTAACGCACATCAGTGAAGGAGAATAATTACCTGTTTGCAAAATTTTATAATAGAAACAAAGATAAACTTTTTTTTTCAAATTTTGTTTGTAGCGCAAAAAATAAAACCCCCAGTGGCAATTAAATACCACCAAAAGAAAGCTCTATTTGTGTGAAAACAATGATAAAAATTTCATCTGGGTACAGTGTTGCATGACCATGCAATTATTCAATATGCAACAGCGCTGAAAGCTGAAAATTGGCCTGGGCAGGAAGGGGGTATAAGTGCCCTGTAGGCAAGTGGTTATGTTGCAGAGGACCCCCCTCAGCTTCCCCTTATACTTACCTTATATACCTCTCGATCTAGAGCTGTGCACAAGAGCAGCGGCTCTCCCATCTCTGTCCCTTCTGGGCAGATTGATAGCAGATCCTGTCAATCAAATCCTATGACGATTAGGTGGGACAAAGCTACACTGTCTGTGTCAATAGATGCAGATAGGGTGGCTCGGAATTGAGCACACACACGAGTGCCCCAATAGCAAGCAGCCAGGAGAGCTGGCAAGGGACCAGAGAAAAGGATGGTCAGGGCTGCTCCATGCAAGACCATTGCATAGAAGCGGGTAACTATCAGAGGAATGTTTGTTATTTTAATTTAATAAATGGAAGCTTTAATATCCCTTTAAAAGCAAGCAAAGTATTAAAGTACTGTGAACGACATTTGGCAGGTCATCAAAGGTACTATGAATGTTTTGTAGGAACGTTCATTTGAAAATCTACTAGTGGATGGCCAGCTTAACTCCAGCTTTAACACCATGTTGCATTATAGTGTAACATGTAACATGGTGCGATGCGGACTCCCACCCATAAAAAGGCCCTCCCTCTGATAGTGTTCTACGGCTCTTCCCCCCTGCAGGAGCTGTTACATTTGAAATCAGCTTGAATCCACCCACACAGCCATGTGAATGAATAAACTACAAGTTCCATCTGCTACCGCCGCAAATGGACTTGTAGTTCTCAGTGGAACATGAGTGCAGGGATTACCTCCCTTGTTGTCCACTGACATTTTCTCCAGCTCTCCAACTGGAAGTTCATACCTTGGCACTGACATGGAGCTGGAGGAGTAGTCTGTAGGAGCCTGGCATTGCACCTGTGATATACTGATCGCTGTTGCGATGCTTTGCAGATCCATCTCCAAAATAATAATAAGTGCACACATTTGAATTTTTTTGCAAATATATGCACATTTTTTATTATTGATTTTTTTTTTTGCAAATGTGGACTTAGCCTTTAAAAGTGAACTTCAGGCAAACCCCTATTTTTATCTTTCGCAGTTAAGTAACATCCTCAGGCCTTGTCCCTCCCCCAGCCTGTCACTAAACAGTGAAAGGGGAACTAGCAAAGTGATGAGCTCATCTCTCTCTGCTTCCTTCTGCTATCGGTATACAGTATGTCCCTTCTTAGTACATGAGCACTGTGGCACAACTTACTGGCTCCTTGCGCTGCTTCTTCCTCTCCCAGTCTGTGCTCTGCTGTACTGGGACTGTAAGAGGCTGTTACTAAGTAAGTTCAGGTATATACACTGCCTGTGTTTAAAGGATTTGTTCACCTTTACAGAAAAATAATACATGCATATATTTTTGCATAAAAATGTGCATTTATTATTTTTTCCTGCAGCAGCCTGGATAGCATTGCACCTGTGTATGGGCTTCTGCAGACATGCCCCCTGGCTTTCAGCTTGTACCTCTGTATAGGCTTTCTGTTTGAAAGCCAGAGGACATGTCAGTGGACTACAAGAGCACTCACCAGCACCCCTAAAGCCCATAGAAACTACAAGTCCATCTGCTGTGGTGGCAGACGGTAATTGTAGTTTATTAATTCATGGGAATCTGTGAAGAAATGACACAACTGTGTGGACAGAGCCCTGCACAGCTGCACTGTTTGTAAAAAGGTGACAGTGGGTGAGGGGAGAAGAACCTGTGCCTGCTGTCACAGGGAGGGGAGGATTGAGTGGAGAGTGGGCATGGTAGAATATGCATAGAACTTGCAACATGTTCCAAATGTGAACTTATGTATTAACTGCTTCCCGTCCTTCCTATAGCAGGAAATACTGCTACAGGGTGGCACAGGTGCACAAAATCATGTGTATATATATATATATATATATATGTATATATGTGTGTGTGTGTGTAATTTTGCATTTCTGGGTAGGGGGCGCACGCCCTACTCGTGCCGCCATTCGCGACTGCTGCTGTCAATCAGCGGGTCCCAGACCGTGATTACTCACCGGCGCCCTATGATTGCCAAAGATTTCTGACAGGGTGGAGAGCTGTAAACAAAACAGTTCTCCTCTCTGTCAGCTTGTGCACACTGCTTTTCATGGCCATGCACAGCACAGCCATACAAAGCAGTGTGCTTACAGTGAAGCAGAAACACAGGGCCCCATAGCAAAACACACCCAGCACACAGTTAACCCTTTGATCACCCCTCATGTTAACCCCTTCCTGCCTAGTGCCATTAGTACAGTGTCAGTGTTTTCTTTTAGCACTGATCACTGTATTGGTGTCACTGGGGATGTCAGTGACACCATGTCAGCTCCCCCCAGTGTCAGAATACCCGCCGCAGTCCCGCATAAGTCGCAGATCGCCGCCATTACTAGTAAACAAATTTAAAAAATCCCAGTATCTATACTGCCATTTGTAAACGCTATAACTTAAACGTAACCGTAACCAATTAGTTTACATGTATTGGGATTTTTTTTTAGCAAAGACATGTATCAGAATACACTTTGGCCTAAATGTATGATGAAATTTGATTCTTTTCTATTTTTTTACTGGACATGTTTAATAGCAAAAAGTCAAAAGCGTTTTTTTTTCTCAAAATTGTCGGTCTTTTCTCTTAATAGCACAAAAAATACAAACAAACACACAGGCAATCAAATATCACCAAAAGAAAGCTCTATTTGTGGAAAAAAAAATATGTAAATTTAATTTGGGTGCAGTGTTGCATGACCACGCAATTGTCAGCTAAAGTAACGCAGCGCCGTAATGCAAAAAATAGCCTGGTCAGGAAGGGGGGTAAATCCTCTGGAAGGCAAGTGGTTAATAAAGCATTTATTTATTTATTATTATTTATTTCAGGTACTTATATAACACCATCAATTTACGCAGCGCTTTACATATATATTGTACATTCACATCAGTCCCTAACCCTCAAGGGGCGTACAATCTAAGGTCCCAAACTCACATTCATACATACACATACTAGGGCCAATTTAGAGAGGAGCCAATTCACCTACCAGCATGTCTATGGAGTGTGCGAGGAAACTGGAGTACCCGGAGGAAACCCACGCAGACACAGGGAGAACATGCAAACTCCAGGCAGGTGGTGCCGTGGTTGGGATTCAAACCAACGACCCTAGTACTGCCAGGCGGAAGTGCTAACCATCTAGCCACTGTGCTGCCCATAATTTATTGATATATTAATGAACAGAGAGCTTCGTTAATTTGTGTCTTTAATATCTGAATCTGGAGTTCAGCTTCAAATCAGGAAGTAGGAGAGCGATTAGTTGTCACTGTTTGTATCATAGAAGTGGCTGGTCACAATTACATATCTTTGTCAGTAGAGGCAGTAAACTTGCAAAAGGATTTAAAAGTGTGATACCAATGCCATTCCTAGACGCGGACTGAAAAATTCCATTATCAGTACACAACTGTCAGGTGGAGTGTTGATGTTTGTTATGAACCTCTTTTCTGTTCCTAATGTCAGGCCACTGTGAGTGACAACACATGGCCTGCTGTGTCATTCACTGAATATGGTCTGTAAAAACACGTGGCAAAAAAAATCCCCCCCCCCCTCAAATGGGAGCATGCTGCAACTGCCCCATAACCGCATGTAATGGTTGCGGCACATGATTGCAAGGCGGTGGTGCAGGGTTTTAGATGTTAAAACAAGTGGTGAGGAAGTAGCATAATACCTCCTCCCCACCTGTAAAACACCCTTTAAAAAGCACTCCACCATGGATAACTCTTCAGAGCAGGGGTGGATTGACAACTCATGGGCCCCCCGGGCAATAGGAGATCATGGGGCCCCTGTGTCCTCGCCCACACTCAAACCACATCCAAAAAAGCCTATGAAAGGTACCAGGGGCATCTTATGGGGTCCCGTACTAACCCCGGGCCCTCGGGTAGTGCCCGAGTTCCCAAATGGTCAGTCCGCCCCTGCTTCAGAGGGTGTTGCCAGTGTAAACGAGCCTACAGGAGATGGGCTGTAAATAAAAAAAAAAGTGGTTAGCAGCAACATAATCCCAGTTATTTTCAGTACAAAAGCCCTTGCAAAACATTCATATCTTTAAAGTGTAACATAAAGAGAACATCAAACCTGTTTAACAGCATAGACATTTGCTGGATGCAAGTCATTTATGATGCGGAGTTGTCTGCACACTACCTCTCAGCATCCGCGGGTTCAGGCTTTTTGCCCATTAGTCAACTTAGCCCAGAGTGTTTTCTTTTCCAGATGTTAACCATTTAAATTTATTAAAAATATGTCCGCCATGAGGCTCCTTGTAGCACTCTTACTGTAGTAATGGGAACATGCTACAACGCTGGGAGGTTATAACCACTGACTGGAGACTTAACAAGGTTCATCACCAGAGGGTGACATTAGTCAGAAGCTGTCCTAATAAATATATGTACAAGATGAAACTGCTCTCTGTCGAGATTAAGGAAAAAAGATGGCAGAGCTTGTTAGAATATATATCATGCTTTGAAATGCACCCTCTTTGTAACTATACCAGATTACCACACCAAGCCTTTCATAACAGTAAAATATTATTTTACCTCCATATTAATATATATTACATAATAAAACATTATTATTAAATAATTGGTCGGACATTGGATATCGAGATTGTAAACCTTTGAGTATAATTGCCTGATGACAACATTTCCTGAAGGAGAAAATCAGGTTTAAATACAAAGCAAGGATTTAAGGAAAAAGAACTCCAAAAAATTAAACACAAGCCCTCCTCTAATACAGTGTATATATATATATATATATATATATATACAGTGCTCAGCATAAATGAGTACACCCCAACAGATTTGTCAGAAAACCTTTACTTTCCTTTCAGAATCAACATTTTATATGGGATACTATGCTGTACTAAAAGATACTTCCACAAATGCAGGCCATTGAGATTTCAAACAAGATTTGTTCATTTGCACACACAAAAAAGTTTATTTCCTAACAAATTAATTCAAGACCATGTTGCAAAAATGAATACACCCCAATGAAAGTCTTAGGAGCAAAGCAAGTTTAGACAACAAAATCCTAATTAACAAGAATTCAACTACAGGTGAGTCTAATTTTTCAATAAACAGGTATCCAGCAGACAGTTAATTATAAAAGGGCGTTACTTAACAAAGAAAACCCCTTCCCATTTCAAGCTGTCAGCAATGATACTACATAGAAGAGAAATGTCACAAGGCCTGAGAAAGAAAATAATTTCTCTACACAAGAAAGGTGAAGGCTACAAGAAGATCAGCAAACCTTTACTGATCAGTCAAAATACTGTAGTAAAAATGACACAAAAATTTAACAAAGATGGGACTGCAACCATCTCACAGATACGTCCAGGCCATCCACAGAAGTTAACACCTCGACAGGAGTGTCTTCTGATGAGAAGGGTTGAAGAAAATCACCATGCAAGTTAATTGCAGTTAGCTAAAGAAGCAGAAAGCCAAACTGGTAAGATTGCTTCCCATGACACAATACGGCGTACACTGCAGAGGAATCGCATGCATGGGTGTCGTCCATGAAGGAAGCCTCTCCTAAAGCCCATGCACAAAAAAGCACACCTAGAATTTACCGGGGCCCATAATGCAAAAGAAGACTACTGGGACTCTGTACTCTGGAGTGATGAAACCAAGATAAATGTTTTTGGAACTGATGACTTCAAACCTGTATGGCATCGCAATGGTGAGGAGTGTAAAGAACATGCATGGTGCCTACAGTGAAACATGGTGGTGGCAATGTCCTTCTGTGGTGCTGCAATGTCCTTCTGTGGTGCTGCATGAGTGCTGCTGGTGTCGGGGAACTGCATTTCATTGATAGTATCATGAATTTGCAGATGTACTGCTCTATATTGAAAGAGAAGATGCTACATCACTCCGTGTCCTTGGTTGTCATGCAGTTTTCCAACTTGACAATGATCCAAAACACACATCTAAGGCCACTGTTGCATTTCTGAAGAAGAACAGGGTGAAAGTGATTCAGTGGCCAAGTATGTCTCCTGATCCGAACCCAATCAAAAACCTATGGGGAATTCTGAAGAGATAAGTTGAGCATTACTCTCCATCCATCATCCAGGCTCTATAAGAGGTCGTTCTTGAAGAATAGAAAAAGACAGATGTTGCAATATGTCACCAACTTGTTCATTCCATGCCTAGAAGACTTGGTGCTATCCTTACAAATCATGGAGGTCATACAAAATACTATATGTAGTAGTTTTTGTTGTGGAGTGTATTCATTTTTGCATCAACAAATTTAGGTAAAACTGAAGATTTTGTAATCTTAGTTATATTATTAACCTTTCTTTCATGTAATACACTAAACAAATGTGCTATAAAACTCAACATTTTGGAAGTTGTTCTTGTGTACATTGAGATATAGATTAAAATCTTAATTTCCAAAAGGGGTGTATTCATTTATGCTGAGCACTGTATATATATATATATCTTGTAACATATTGTATTACCATTTTTGTCCTCATGTATACCACACCACAGCTGTAAACCTTTTGAGAATTTTTCTTTCACGCCATTTTGAGCCCTAAAATCAGATATTTTTATACCTTCATGGTTTGCTAGTGATCCTGCAGGAGATGCTTCATAGGCAGAGCTTTTCTTCTTGAGTTGCAGCGCCACCCAGTGTACAGACAGCTGCTGTTACACTATTTTCAGTAGGTACAGTGATCAAGGCCTTTTACATTTTACCACTTCTGAGTACTATGCTTCTTTTTTTAAATTGACATACATGGAAGGTATTTTGGACTTTATCTTTTATGTGGGTAAACTGAAATACTACTTTATGCCTTTGCCTAATATACATAGTGCAAGAAGGTGATAGATGTTTGCGGCTTCCAAGGGATGTTTAAGTAACACCTGTCTGAATTAATAAGAATAACCAAGAGAACAAGGCAGGATGTTCTGGCTAACTACTGGGCCTGCTTAGAAAAAGATCAATAATATATATGTATATATATATGTATGTATATATATATATATATATATATATATATATATATATAAAAGCCATATTTCATTTATTTAGATGGGAACAGACTTTGGAGAGGGACACTTCTGATTATGAAGGTGGCAAGGGGGTCAATTCACTAAGAGATAAATACCATATTAATTTTTTATTTAAAATAATTAATGTGGTATTTATTTCAAAAGTAGTCAGTTTACTAAAAACCGAGCGTTATCTACTGAATGTTGTAAATATTTCTGTTTCAGAAATATTATGAGATGGAAAGCCTGGGCTCACACTGATGCGGTGCGGAATTTGCACTAGTTTCTGTGCAAATTCCGCACCGCATCATAATCGCACCCCATTCATGCGAACCACTGCGGGTGTGCATGTTAACAACCCCCTGAAATTGGTCTGCAAAACGCTGTGCAATGTGCAGAATCAGATCGCATGGGTGAGAATACCCATGCGTTCCGATTCTAGTCTGGACAAAAAAAGGGTCCTGCACCTTGTTTGATGTGGATGTGGTGCGATTTGAGCCACACAAAATGTATGGTGCAAATCGCACCATACAGAATTCACATGTGGTTTGCACAGAAATGCGGTACAGTTCCTGTGTGAATCTCATGCGATATGCCGCAGCGCAGAAGTGTGAACCCAGGCTTAAAAACATTTTAGCATGCTTTCCTTCACAGAACGATCTTCCTGTGGTGAAATGTTGCAATTTATTTTCATTCCTGAGCTCAGGGAAGAACATTTCCACACTGATACATTGTATACTTTTCATTAAAGTAACACTAAACAAAATCCTTATTGTTGCAATATCCAAAATAATCCATACATAGTCACTACTTAAAGTGGAGCTCCATTCCCCCCCCCCCCCCCATAAAAAAACTAAAAGCCAGCAGCTAAAAATACTGTAGTTGCTGACTCTTACTATAAAGACACTTACCTGTCCAGGGATCCAGCGATGTCCTCAGCTGACTCTTTCATCAGCTCCGGGTGAAGGAATCGACATCTTGAGTAAGGGAAAGTGGCAGTGAAGCCTTCCAGTTTCATAGCCTGGTTCCTATTGTGCATGCTGGAGCCGCACCGCACTGTGTGATTGGTCAGAAAGTCTGCTAGGTCCTGTGTGTATCCCAGAAGGCTGCGGGGGGGGGGGGGGGAGACGGGGCTGAAAGATTGCTGTAGGTCAAAGGTACCCCCCCCCAAAAAAAAAGTGCCAAATGTAGCAGTGGGGAGGGAAGGAGGCAAACAAGTGCAACAACCCCTTTCTCACTTTCTTGCTTTCTCACCACCTGCTTTAACCCCTTGAACCTCACAGAAGCATGCAGCTATGTGACACTTGCAGAGTGGCCCCATTTACTTGAATGGGTCTCGTCTGACAGCACCCACCAAAAGCAACAGGGGGTTTAATTCCTGCTGCGGAATGTGCACACCTTTTGGCTGCTGCTTCAGCAGCTAAAGGGGGTAGGGATTGGTGGTAGTAAAACTGTGACTCAACACCAGGGTTTTACCACCCCCCCCCCACTTTACATGTGAACAAGCCCTAAGAGTGCCGCTGCCAGATGTAACTAAGGGCTCATTCACAAGTGCATTAGGCAGTGCTGCTCCTCTGCAAAGTGATCCAAGTGGGTTTGACAACTGGTGAGGAGACGATGTGTTGTCTCCTCACCACCTGATTTAAACCCATGATTGTCATGTAATGCACGTGCTTGTGACAAGATAGTACAGCAATTAGTGGTTTAAATCAGTTGTGAGGGGGCTACACTGTGCCCGGTGATCTTTGATTTCTCCCATGTTGTTCCGGTAGATCTCCACCTCTTTAAGGTTGCCTATTCCTGGTCTAGTGGATGTCTTCTTGATGTTTATTGCTTGAAGAACTTTAAAAAGAAGAGGGGTTAGGACATGGGATACTCCAAAATGCTTGTACAGTAATAGGGGGACACTATTCCCTAGGCTCATGCACATGGATTCTGTACGGGACACAGGAGAATGGCCAGTACTCCTGTGTACCTCTGGCACTTACATCCCAAAGCACACAGTCACCAGATATCATAATCACTACTCACAAGTCCACAGGACAGCTGCACACCTTCCAGCTTCCTCCAATCCTTCTCCAGACCAGATTCCCTATGGCAGGGGTGTCAAACTGGCGGCCCTCTAGCTGTTGCAAAACTACAAGTCCTATCATGCCTCTGCCTTTGGGAGTCATGCTTGTAACTGTCAATCTTCCAATGCCTCATGGGACACCCTTATGGTAAAGTCTCACAGCTAGTTCCTCTAAAGATTACTTCAGGCTCTCAGCTGTGCTACATCTGAGGCCTCAAAATCAGCTACACAGTCCGTAGACTGCCTCAAGGGGCAGCAGCCCCAGAGGTGGTGAAAAAGAACAATCTCTCCAGCACTCCAGACCATATATCCCCTCTCCAGCCACCTTGTGGACACTCCTTCCAGGGATTGGCGAGGGCATGATAAATACTCAGTCTCTCCCAACCCCAAATTCTGGAAACGTCTTCCAAAGGTAGGAGAGAGCAGACAAACTCTCAGCCTGTGAAACCCTGAGCAGTCCAGAGCTAGCAATCACTGCTCCCTTGACTACAAAAGGAGCCATCCTATGCTAGGAGGGTGCTACAGCTATAAAATCAGGCTAGCTTATTTTAGTCTCAATATGCATCCAGTGTGTATAGTGCAAGTGCTATTATAGTATTTCTGTTGCTTATTTATGTATTCCAGTATGTTGAATGGGTAAACAGTAAGAATATTGCGTAACACACATTAATGCTTTCTAACTCCGTCATCCTTGTTTTGTGAAAGTTGCTTGAAGTGAATACTCTGGAGATAACACGCATCAGTTGGCACACTGGAAGATGGTTTGCCAGCTTCAAGGTCAGATAAGAATACACATAGCTAAAACTACTCAAGGGATTTAGTGCAGATGAAAAAACGTTCTGATCAATTCAAACTTCTTCAGTACCTAAACTCTTTCTGCTTTTCTAGGATGGTCTGACACCTCTTCATTGTGGAGCAAGGAGCGGCCATGAACAAGTTGTGGAAATGCTACTGGACAGAGGAGCTCCTATTCTTTCCAAAACCAAGGTTTGTACAACTATTATCCACAAAACAGAAGCAGAAATACAAATCTAAATGATGATGCTCTTGTGTACGCATGCCATCCTCCTTTCAGCAGGCATGCTATATAATTATTAAGAAATCATTTTAGATTAGAACATAGAGATAGAGTGCTGTCTGCTTTTTCTTCAGACCTTCAGTTGAATTGTAAATGCCACCAGCCAAAACCATGCAGAGAAAAAGGCGGAAGGGGGTGGCTGTATGCTCTGGCAGACAGTTGTTTGACTTCTCTCAGTAGCCCCTGCATACTTTGCCACCTTGGATCTGCTGTTGAATTTAAGTTTTCAGGGCAGACCAGCAATAATAAAGGTAAATCAAAAGGAATCTTGCCAGATAGGCCAATTAAGTACAATATACTTAGTAAATCCTGCCCTGGTTGTCTGATAGCTTGGAAGGATGCCATCCAAACATTCCAGACAAGATAAAGGGCTCCATTGACTAAGCTATAACACACGTGTCAGTTGCAAATTTGAACATTCTTTTCAGCCATGTGACCGTATTTCTATCTTTCATCAGCTGTCATTGCTGAAAATAGCAGTTGTTATGACAGATAGCAGCTGTTGCATCTTCATAATTTAAACCTAATTGTGGAAATTTTGGGACAATCGGAGTCATCTGGTGTCAGCGAACTTTGCCTTTAAACACCTGACAGATTTTATGTCCAAACATATCCATACATCTAATGTAAAATAAGTGCATTGTACAAGTTTATGTTTGTTTTATAATTTTATATCAATTAAACAATGTTGGCATTAACCACCATGTGAAATATAGTCTAGAGTGACACAAAACCAAAAGTTAGAGTATTCAGTATGCTGAGGAACATATGATATAAAAAAAATGTAGAGCCCAGAATTTGGAAAATCATATAACAAATTATAGCATGAAAATGTTAACATATGAGATTGGGTAAACCCCAACACAGCCTTGTTTGCATTTGTCATTTTTGGAGTAAGGTGTACATGGGTGGCTGGAAAATACTCAAGCTCCACCTGCACTTGGCTCTGTGTGGCACAGAATGAACAGATGCAGTAGTGGCCCTCCTGACTGCAGTTTTCAGGTTTTAGAAGCTTTGATAAGGGCAGTATAAATTGTCAGCATAGGTTGATTCCTTTGAATTATTTCTGCTTAAATGCTGTGAGTGGGAGTGTAGGTGTAGCACAGCCAGGTGCCATTTCACCTAATCAGTCTCTTGTTACCCAGATCCAAATAAATTCTAATATACTGACTTGATAAACAAACTAAAGAATAAACCACTTTGCTTAGAAAATAGAGATAAAAGCAATGGTCCTCACCTATGGAAAGTAGAACAAATAAACTTGTTGAGAGCAATTAACCAGATTTCTGCATTTTTAAGCTGGCTGCTATAAGCAGCTTGTCCCCTTTTGCTTTGCTTTACTTCAGTTATATACATGGGACTTGGTTACACAAAACCAAATGGAGTTGTCACAAAGGAATTTAAGAAGTATGTTTCCCAGGCAGGGAATTACAAGTAGTGAAGAATGTCAGCATTATAAGAAATCTGTCATAGGAATATGGGAGATGGCTTTGTTGACTTGTTTTTGAAGGTGCATGCTTTGGGACTGTCATTCTTCTCTTTCTTTCACTACAATGTGAGTCACTGACTAGAAACAAGCATTTATAAATCAAGTGTTTAGACATTGCATACACTTTCTTATTCAGTGTTAAAGGGTGAGGATGACAACCCCCAACAACACCTTCAAAAACAAATCCACAATATTTCTATAATACAAATGAATGTGGGTAGGGGGTTGTACACAAACTAAAGTTTACAAAAAACTTATAGCTATGTTGTCAGTCCTAGGACTATCCAACTTCTATAGATATAGGTTAAAACCTTATTTGTATTTCTGCCAACATAGAATGTCCTAACTGGATAACCCAATTTTTCAAAAAGTAGAAGATCTGAACACCACAAAGAAAAATAACTGAAAATGTTATTATAATACAACCTTTAAAAAAAAAGGGAGAAAATGCTTAAAACAGTTAAAAATTACCATCCTTTGAGGGTGCAATGGACCATCCAGCACACTGTACACCTTTGTCTGTCTGTATACAGGTACAGCTTAAAGCTCTTTAAAATTGTAGAATTCCCCATTTCTAAGATCGGTGATATATCCTCAAAACAGAAGCATCAAAGATGTGTTCATAAGTCATCCGGTCTAACAGCAAAATTCACATATGCACAGTAACAGAGTCTTGGAAAAGTGCAGCTGCCAGGAAACTACGGGAGTGGTAAGCCCACCATCATAACCACAGAGTTGTATTCCCTATTAGCACCATAGAACTATTTGGATGTGGATTTCTTAATATGATCCTGGCTTCTGCTTTGGGGATACATCACCAATACTTGAACTGGGCATTTATGTGTGTATATATGATAGAAAAAAACCTCCTATCACTGGGGCCCTATCACTATAGCTGCTGACACTATCCTCTTACCAATGTGAGTCAATAAATAATATATATAAACAGTGCAGCGCTAAACATAAAATAAATGCATAAACATATATATAAATAAATAATATAAATCAGTGCAAACAACCCCCCAATGTGCAAAGGGGTAAACCTCCTATAAAGTGCAACACGTGTATTCCCTGCGGGAATAATAAAAGTGCCAAAGTGATAGGCAAAACTCAATATATCTAAAATCGCTCAAATGTGATATATGCAAACGCACAATATAAAATGTCCATATACGGTTATCCAAACACAATATTCATGCAGGTGATGCTAGGTGTTCACACTGTGCAAATCCTTAGGTGTCTAAAGTGGTCCCTCACCTCCTTAAATCGACCCTACAGGGTCAGCTTGCTTAGGATGTAAACCCCTCTGATAGGTAACAGGATCCTCTCCAGAGTCCTCCAATCCTTACATGTACCCCTCAGTCAGCAACCTCCTGTCCGGATCATATACAAATAAAGAGCTTCCATGGTGTAAAACCGCAATTTATTTGAATAAAACAATATAGAAAGTGCCCACTCACATGTATATTCTCCTTTCACATGGCTCTATACCTCATGCTACAAATGCATTGCATGGGTATTAATACAGGGATTTCAAATATGGTCCCCACGCCGGAAGTGACGTCACCGCGCAGCCGGAAATGCTCCTCGCGTACCAACGCGTTGCGTCACGCTAGACACGTGACTTCCTCAGGGTAAACCTGGATCACCGTATATGGACATTTTATATTGTGCGTTTGCATATATCACATTTGAGTGATATTAGATATATTGAGTTTTGCATATCACTTTGGCACTTTTATTATTCCCACAGGGAATACACGTGTTGCACTTTATAGGAGGTTTACCCCTTTGCACATTGGGGGGTTGTTTGCACTAATTTATATTATTTATTTATATATATGTTTATGCATTTATTTTATGTTTAGCGCTGCACTGTTTATATACAGTATATATATATTATATATATATATATATATATATATATATTATGTGTGTATATATTTTACAATGTTGTACATCTGAACGTGACTATGTAGGACATCTATACAGCTCTCAGCTTTTGAATTTATCCATTGTCCATGCACTGCAGAGGTCTTTTTTTGAGCCATCACCAGTCTATATAATTTGATAGAAACAAGCGCAGATGTGCAAATATTATCAGTGATGTGTGGATTGAAAGTTTCCCTCTCATCTCTATTCTTCTAATATAGATATACCTTTAGATGTCATAATAAAGATACATGTTTAGATGTCATTATGTGAGTGACTTTGACTTGAGAGCTGTAGTCCCCATTGAGCAGTTTTTTTTTTTGCTAGCATCCTGTAATGAGGAGTCTGGCTACATATTTGGCTGCCCTGCATGAACCTATGCTTACACTTACTATGGGACTATAGCAGATAACTTCCAACCTTATGGCAGCAGTTCTTTTGGGCTGGATTAATGTTTTTTTTGTTGGCTCATAAATATCAATAGAGGGCTGCCTGGTAATGCCCACACAAATCAGTAGATATTTGTCCTTATATGTCTGGTGACTGTCTTTGTTCTTTTTACAATATATTTGAGGCCCAGGAGACACTGGAGAAGATTTACTAAAACTAGAGGGTGCAAAATCTGGTTTAGCTCTGCATAAAAAGCAATCAGCTTCCAGATTTTATTGTCAAAGGTTAATTGAACAAGCTGAAGTTAAAAGCTGATTGGCTACCGTGCACCGCTGCATCAGATTCTGAGTGCCCCAGTGTTAATAAATCTCCCCCACTGTGTTATTCTATGGATGTAAACCAATTGCCATTATATAAACAGTGGAACATCTCCTATGAGATCCAAAATATTTTGATGGAGAAACTCTTTTTTTGATGTTTTTTAAATTATTTATCTGAATTACATTTGTCAATAACTACTGTGGTTGCTTTAGAAATAAATCTGGAAGGAATTCTACAAGTTGAAAAAAAATTTAAGCTGCTCTTGAATACAAGCAAAAATTGAAATTGAAGTGCCACACTACTGCTAAGAGGCCCAGATACAACTTTATTCCAATAAAAGTCAGGGGGCAATCCAATCCTGACTTTAACTGGAATAAAGTTGTATCTGGGCCTCTTAGCAGTGGTGTGGCGCTTCATTTTCAATTTTTGTTACATTACACCACAAACCAAGGAGACCATGGTGATCCTCTTGGGTGTAGAAGCTGCCAGGCTGAGAACCAGATAATTTGCATCAACATCAGTACTTTTACATACAGTAGCAATACCAGTGATACAAAACAAGGATTAAAAAAAAGAAGTACTGAAAAAAAAGTGAACACAAACTCTCTTTTAATGTCTTTCATATATATTGTAACATATTGGGGGTTGATTTACTAAAACTGGAGAGTGAAAAATCTGGTGCAGAGCTGCAAAGAAACCAATCAGCTTTCAGTTTTTTTTTTTTTGTTAAAGCTTATTTGAACAAGCTGAAGTTAGAAATTGATTGGCTACCGTGTACAGCTGTACCAGATTTTGCACTCTTCAGTTTTAGTAAATCAATACCTATGGGTCAATGCTATTTCTCCACTTTTCTCAACTTGAATACGGGCAGACATACTGTATGTTTACAATATACAAGAAGGTCTATTGTACCCTAAGGGGATGATCATTTGTATTAAAAAAAATTGTATTATTGATTTATTATTTGATTTGTTTTTTGAAGATGTTTTTGTTTATATTTTTGGTGCTCATATATTCTACTTTTTGAATAATAAGGTCATCCAGTCAGATTGTCCCTTTTATAAGGCAATAATAAGGTTTTGATAATGTCATATGTATATCCTGACAGATTGCTTCTTAATTATTTATCGAAGGGAAAAGAATTATAAAAGCTAATACAGTACTGATAATACATATTTTTTTAACTATGCAGATTATTTCAGTGTGGTTTGTAATTATGCAGTAGTTTATTGTTAATTGATAAAGTGATCATATTTTTATTATTCACACATTCAAGCCATTTAAAAAGCTTTTTGTACTCTGTTGAAGACCTGCTCATGCATGGCAGCCCTAAGGCTAACATTTCATTCATTTAAACGTCCATGTTGGAAAGTCCTTCCAGTTTAATCTCTGCCTACATAAGTGGAAAGGAATGTATGCTGTGTTAGCTGCATTTTATGTCTGTAGATAATTTACTCTATCTCAACCTTGTATTTCCTCAACATTCCATGGCCATATATATATTGATAATGCCTGAAGTTACAATACGTTCTGTATCTGATGTGATAGGATCCAGGCCTGTGTTATATATGCCCTGAAAAAGGAATCGCTGCTGGAGTGTGTCATTATCTCATGTGACCGTATGCCTTGCAGGTTGTCCAAGACAAATGTTTAAATATTTGCAGATTCCTGTTAACCCAGTACAAACTGGTTTTTAATAGGGAAGCATGACATCTAATTTGGAAAACCAGTTGAGCCTGAACTGTGCTGTAGAACGATCACACTATTTAACCCGCACCTGTATCCTAAGGTGCTGACGGACTGAGATTTTGTATATGTTAGCTGAGAAAAACTGTGTATGTAAAACTGCCAGTGGACACTGGGATGTCATTATTCAGAAATAACTAACCAGAGGAATCTCATGGTACCCAACATGGCATCTACTATTCATAGTCTGACAGATAGTAATGGGAAGAGGTGGGTTGCAGGTACTTATCTGCTGAGCTAATTAGAATTATCTACTACTGACACTGGACTCCCACGTTTCAACAGTTTGATTGGCCATGCTTCATATATAGGAATAATGTAATAGGAATGTGACAAAAAGTTGAGCAGTTAAAGAAAGTCTGTCAGGACAGAATGAAGGAAGCTACCATTGCTGACTTGCTTTTGACAATACATGCTTCCGAGTTGATATCCTTATTTTAAAGTCACTTTTTAGTTATTCATTGAGTTACAATTAGCATGTGCAAATGCAATCTTGAGAATTTAATATGCACATGCTTATTACAGGTCACTTGACTCACTATGTATTGAAAAAAAAAAAGAGAGACCTTGAATTTTGTACCCTCAAAAGAAATTTAGCTGTGGTGGCAGCCATATTTTTATCACGGCTGACCAAGTTATAAGCCAGAGAGCTGGAAATGTTCTCCAGTCAAATATTTCAGTCAATTATAAAACTTGTCATTTTGGGTTCTGATTAAATTGTTAAAATTAACTTTTTTTAAGAAAAGAGATGGCAAAAAGAATGAGGCTGTACATCACTATCACTTGTCTGTATTTACCGTCACCATACTTCCCTGCCACCCTGATTTACTTCTGGAGCCCCTGAAAATTATTATTATTATTATACAGGATTTATATAGCGCCAATAGTTTGCTCAGCGCTTTACAATATAAAGGGAGACAATACAGTAATGATACAGTTCAATACAAGAGGGTTAGGAGGGCCTGCTCCTTGGAGCTGAATCCTATGCAAATAACTTTTCAAGTGTCAATATGGTCGCAGAACTAATCGCACCCCACACATGATAGATCTTGGTTCTGGTGATAGATCATTCAGACATTGAGAACTGCATTATAGCAAGCAGGGGAAGTATACATGTGTGCTCTTTCCTTGAGGTGTGGTTTTTCAACAGGGTGATTGAGATGGTAGCGGGGACAGCTGAGACAATAGGATCAGATTTCCTACACTGTCTGCTTTATAGCCTCAGATTTACTCTGCAATTCTTTTTCTTAAAACGGGTTTATTTTAAAGTACGCAAATATTAACACTACTAAATCATATATACAGTAATTTAAAGAAATTTAAAAATCTGTTTTGATATTGGCTGTCTGCAGTCCCCTGTACAGCAGGACTACAAGACATCTCTAATTTAATCACAGCTCTATTGCTTTGCATGGTACTGTCAGTCTAATGCCTAGTACACACGATCAGAAAATCAGACAAAAAATACCGCTTTCAAAGCGATTGTCCATAGTACTCAACTTTTGAGAGCCAATCATGACAGTACAGCCTTGTACACATGATGAGAATATCGAACAAATTATCATTTTGCATGCTAGTCTGATATTGAAAATAAATAGGTTACTAAAGTTATAAAAATTCTCGTAAGACAAAATACAACTTTGGAAGTGATATAATGTATTGTATTATATTGTAATGTATCCTTTTGTTTCTGAGCATGCGTGGTCTTAGTCTTCCGATTCTTTCATACAAATACTGTACTGATCAAACGAAAATCATTCTGTTCTCTTACAAGAAACATTTTCGTGCTTGTCCCTTCAGATAATCTTGCATGAACTGTCGTGATCGGCTCTCAAGCGCTGTGTACTAAATATCAGATTATCGTACGATCACTTCGAAAGTGCTATTTTTTGTCTGATTTTCTGATTGTGTGTATTAGGCATTCATGCAAAATTATCTGAAGGGATAAACACGAAATGTTTTCTCGTATGATACCAGAACTAGCAATTTTCGATTTATCAGTACAGTATTCATCTGAAAAAAAAATAGGAAGACCAAGACCACGCATGCTCAGAAATGAAAGAATACATTACAATAAAATTCAATACATTAGATCACTTACAAAATTGTATTCTGTCGTATGAGAATTTTTGTAACTCTAGTAACCTTCATTTTTGATATGAGACTAGCATGCAAAAATAAACCAGACGATCATTCGTCTGATATTCTCATCATGTGTACCAGGCTTAACACTCAACAGTCAAACATGTTCAGGGGAAGTCTGCTATTCCTTTTTTTGTTTAACCTCAGACAGATGTTAGTCCATGCTTAGCTGCATTGTAATCTGACAGGAGGTCCAGATCCTGGCTATGTGGTCTAGTAAGGTTGCCTAGATCACCTTTTTCTGATCAGAATAAATACAAAACAATTCACATATACTGTAGGCTTTTAACTGTGCCTAAAGCTACTCCCATGGAGGCCAGCTTTAACAATGTTATAACTTTATATTATGTTTTGTTGAATATTTTTTGGTGAATAATATTTTGTTTGGGAGAGACTTACAAGGGGAAAAAATAGTTTTCAATTGTCAAATGTGAGTGTGTGTGTTAATGGCACAGCATTGTGGGAAACCTGAAACCTGTCAGTCTGAGCTACTACTGACTCTACCTGTTTGTTTACAGAATGGTCTGTCCCCACTGCACATGGCAACCCAAGGAGATCATTTGAACTGCGTTCAGCTGCTGCTCCTACATAATGTGCCTGTGGATGATGTCACCAATGACTATTTAACTGCTCTGCATGTCGCCGCCCACTGTGGACATTACAAAGTCGCTAAAGTCCTGCTGGATAAGAAAGCCAACCCAAACGCCAAAGCACTGGTATGAGCCAAATTTTATTATTTCTGCTTGCTATTATTACTTTTGTAACATTGTTATTCTGAGGACAAACTACAACAGGCAAAAGCAAAAAGTGTATGTGTGTGTATATATATATATATAGGAAAATGCATATACATATATTGAACCACACTGGAAATTCCTGCTTTGTAAGTCCCACTGAGTATACCTGCTGCCTGTGTATATGTGTGTGTTATATATATATATATATATATATATAGATAGATAGATAGATAGATAGATATAATACCTTTGTATCTATAGTAATTCATGTATGTATATGTATATATTCATGAATGTATATATGATACACAATGTCACACTGTAGGGGGAAGCAATATGGATATTCATTTACCTTCTGATAATAACATTACAATGATGGATGGAACTTTGGGTTGAACAGCATGTGACTTGTTGTGCATAACAATACGGGCTTTAGGAAGCCCATTCACCGAAATACGGGAATGGCAGGACAATAAATCGAGCCTTGTTTTTTTTAACTCACAGCATCAATATCGTGCATATATCTTGGTTCACTTAAACCTCTTTTAAAATTTGTTTCAGATATAAAAAAATTTTCTAAGTGTAATGTGGTACTTCTAAACAGCAGGTAAAGTGATTTGGCCACTATTACCTATGCCCATTCAAAGCCAGCACTGAATCTAGGAACAGGACTATTTCTAATGCATACATTTCATTAAAGTACCTTGTATTTTGGAGTAATATGACTTGTATGTCCATGACTGGGGTGAGATTCCACTGGGATACTGGAGGACATAAGTCAGTTAGTCCAGGTGCGAGGAAGAAATGGGGGCATTATGCTAGGCAATACTTTGATTCAACGAGTAGGGATTTTAGAATTGTACACTCTTACACCGAGCTTGTACTTACTTGTCCACCTTGACTATTGTTGTTTGTTTTTATGTAGAAAAAAACATGGGTTGAACATAAACGTTGACTTCCTAAATGGTGCAATTTTTGGAAAAAGCATCATCCTTTTATTATACTTCTTTATTTCAGGTTCTTATATAGCATGGTCAATTTATACAGCACTTTACATATATATATTATACATTCACATGGGTCCCTAACCCGGAAGGGGAGTACAATCTAAGGTCCCTAACTTACATTCATACGTGCACATACTAGGGCCAATTTCGACAGGATCCAATTAACCTACCAGCATGTCTTTGGAGAGTCGGTGGAAACCAAAGTACCCAGAGGAAACTCACACAGGCACAGGGAGAGCATGCAAACACCACACAGGTGGTGCCGTGGCTGGGATTCGAACCAACAACCCTCATACTTTCAGGTGGAAGTGTTAACCATTTAGCCACTCTGCTGCCTGTAAAGGTCATGGATCTTCTGCTTTACTTGTACCATACCCTACACAATCTGATTGTACAATCTCTAAATTATGTCTATTAGATTTACCAAAACTGTGTAATAGGAGAATGTACCTAACCAGCCCATTTGCTTTGTATCAAATCACAAAGGCTTTTGCATTATATTACAGTTGATGGTAGATCTATATATAATGAGATTGTATGGTGTATGGTTACCTTTACTGATAGTTATAAATCTTCTGTGTTCTGTGGATGAACGTTAACCTCTAACCTCTTATTACCCATGTCATGCTGTACTTTATCCATTCAAATAAGATGGAATTTCCATACAGTGCTAATTAGTTCAGATATAATGGCTGATTTAAATCAAGCACTCTAGCAGTAAGGAAGCATGCTGGGAACTGCAGTGGACAGTTATGTGAAATATCAGTTTTGAAATGATATGGCTTTTAAAATATGAAATAACTTGCTTTGCTGCGATCTACAAACTTTAAAGTAATATTCTGAAACCGGCTTGTGTTTTGATGTTGCTTAAGTTAGAAAAAACATAATTATCCTAACATTTTTCAAATTTGTTGAAGTTGATTTGTCCCGTCATTCTGAGATTTTCTTCCCTCAGTTCATGCACGTCTCTTGTCACTTTGTGATTTGTTTGTGATTTATTATTTAAGCCTGTCTGCTGTGATTTCTTTTTAACTATGAGATATTACAGTAGATCCTGTACTTTCCTAGTTATATGGCTTTTCATGTCATGGGAAGGAAGTCTGACTTATCCACTGTAAAGTAAAATCTCTGCATTGGGTTAAATAAGACTGTCATTCTGTATATTTCATGTTAGAATCCTAATGCCCTGTCACACCATGTGATAGAAGCAGGGGCGGACTGACCATTTGGAAACTCGGGCACTGCCCGAGGGCCCGGGGTCAGTAGGAGGACCCATGAGATGCCCCTGGTACCTTTTTCATAGGCTTTTTTGAGTTTGGGCAAGGACACAGGGGCCCCATGATCCCCTATTGCCCGGGGGCCCCATGAGTTGTCAGTCTGCCCCTGGGTAGAAGCTAAAGTGTTTATTACTAAAACTGGAGCTTGCAAAATCTGGTGCAGCTGTGCATGGTAGCCAATCAGCTTCCAGGTTTTATTGTCAAAGCTTAACTGAACAAGCTGAAGTTAAAAGCTGATTGGCTGCTATGCACAGCTGCACTAGATTCTGAGTGCTCCAGTTTTGGTATATCTTCCCCAAAGTTTTGTGGCAGCTTCATATGCTAGCCAGCCCCAGACCCCTGTTATAGTGGAGGTATAGTGGTTTTGCACATGCCTTCTTTATTATAGTAAGGACTAAACATCAAAATGTAAAATAAATATATTCTTCCATGTTTTAGAGTTGACCAAATATGAGATATTACATATTAATATTTTGTTAGCTGGTCATTTGGGCTGCTACTTTTAACATTTTCGTCTCTTCTTACTTTCTGTTGAAAAAAGAGCCATGACGCATCTGTCAGCTAGGTAGAAGGTTTCAGTCCAAGACAAGGGGGTTGTTTTCTTTGCAAGGGGATTTTCACTTAGCTTAGGGAATGTGGTAAAAATGTGCTTTGCAAAGAATACCCAATCACATGCAAGGAATATAAAATTACTTCCGGACTACAAACTGTAGATGTCAAGCTACCCGGAGGGCCAGCTGGGCTGGATCACATACATGTATGTGACCGAGCATTTCCAGGTAGGGGGCACGCTCTGCCCTACCTTTGCTGTCATTCGCTACAGCACAAGCCGATCAACAGGTCCCAGCCAATGATGTATGATCGGGACCCACTGATCGGCTGAGCACATGGCAGAAGAGAGCCCAATGTTGATAAACAACATAGGGCACTCTACAAGTACAGCAATGTGGCTGTTTTTTGTTTTTTTGTTTTTTGCACGGAGTAAAAAACGGTCACATCCATTAGTAAAAGCAGCAAATATTTCACAGTTTACACTTTGTTAGGCACACAGTTAATCCTTTGAGTTCCCCTAGATGTTGGCCCCTTCCCAGCCAGTGTCAATACTGTAATAGTGTAGAGTATTAGCACTGATCCCTGTATTAGTGAAGTAGTTAGATTGTCTGCTGCACAGTCCCACTATAAGTCAATGATCACCGCCATCACTAGTAAAAAAAACAAATTCCAGTATACATACCATTGTTTGTAGACGCTATAACTTTTGCGCAAACTAATTGATATACGCTTATTGGGATTTTATTTTACCAAAGACATATAGCAGAATACATTTTGTCCTAAATTTATGAAGAAATTCGACTTAAAATGTTTGTATTGGATATGTTTATAGCAGAAACAAAAAAAATTGTTTTCTTTAAATTTTCGATCATTTTCTGCTTAAATAATAAAAAATGTATAAACCCAGTGGTCATGAAATGCCACCAAAAGAAAGCTTTATTTGTGTGGAAAAGTTTATATAAATGTAATTTGGGTACAGTATTGCATGACCACGCAATTGCCAGTTAAATTAGCGCAGTGCTAAATAGCAAAAAATTGCATGGTTATGACCAGAAGGGGGGGGGGGGTGTTGGGGTAAAATCTTCCATAGCTTAAGTGGATAATAACTGTATTTTTGCTTGCAATTGATTGGATGGAAGTCAGCAGTGCTTCACCTCATTCAATAAGCTAAAGGAAAATTCCCTCTCAGAGTGAACAACCTATTTGCCTTTAGTAATTAATCCCCAGAGTGTCTGAAAGGAAGAAGCTTCTGCTGTGCTGTCTTTTAATAAAACCCTTAGGATCGGCTGTCAAGGATGCATCTGTAATAAATGTTAATTTGTAAAATGAAGATTGTGCATTTAAAAGGATTCGATGGTATCATCGCTGATTCTGTTGGCCGGTTGCCTAACACCTTTAGTGATGGCAAAGTGAGTATGAATTTCAAGGAGTTCACCTATTGTCAGAGTTTAGGTTAAGGTTAGGCTCCAGTTTTAGAGAATTCTAAAGAAAATACCTGAAACCAGTTTCTTGTTACTGAAAATGACTACACTGTATTTGTCTTCGGAAAACAGGATTTTAGTAAATGGTTTCATCCAGATCAGTATCCATTTTGCTCAGTTTTGTGATGGTTGTCGTTACCATATGGGTGCCCAGTCGCCTGTGGAATGCTGTAAAATCTAGCTGTTTGCTTTTTAGAATAGAATCTTGAACATAGATACAGAAACCTCATTGGTAGTTATAGGGAACACTGTTTCTTTATTTTTTTTCCAAATACCCATCTTTCTTTCAAATGCCAGTGGCATTGTGTAATGGATATTTATGTTTTACATGTGTGGGAAAATCATTTCTTTTCTTCTATTTTTAATTTACAGCCAATTAAAAATGAAGTAAACTTTCCTTATAATTTGCAAGTGTCACCCCCCCTCCACACAATGTCATCCAACAACCTGTCATCTTGTTTTATTAGTTTCCTTTCCTTTTGTAGCTTGTTAAAATACCAGTAAATGATAGATTGGCTTTTGGAAGATCCAGAAGTTCCTTATCAGCAGGTTGCCTCGTGGTTCTTTTCATGTCAAATCAACCCAACGAAGCTTGGATATTGAATAAAAGAGACACATTGCACTTATTAGACCTTAGCGTTTCTTACTGACAGTGTGAACCAAAGAAAATTACTCTTCCATTGTGTCCTTTCTGTGACTTTGCTGGGAGAGTCATTTTATTTTCTCTTGTATTTTGTGGTCCAGTCAAACTTTAAAATACCCATGGCACTTAGTACATTAAAACATACCTATTACACAACATTGCAAAGCTTACCAATAATGTGGTATGTTGAGTGAAAACTGAACTACAATGTACAGGTATGTAGAGTTGTAAGTACCAGTGTTAAATAATGATGGGCTGAGTTATCATAGATAATTAAAACCATTTAGGAAATGTGGCATGTAGCTATGCTTGTTCAGTCTTTAATTTGTTGTTAAGCAGGTATTTACTGTTTGTTAGTTGCCTTTTAAAACTGCATTCAATTGTCATCAATTTTTCTTATCAAGTCTGGATTTACCAGTAAACACAATAGGCTTGTGCCTATAGGCAGCAAAGGGAAAGCAGATTTTGCCTGTGCAGTTACTGGCTATTCATATTTTCCTGTCGTTGGTAGCAATGCAATACCCTCCTATAGACCTATTTACACATTCTCATAATATATAGGATAGGACAAGTAAACCAAGTTCTATTCAAAAGAGGTGATCCTAGCAGAGGAGAGCTGATTTAGGTGCCAAAGGTTATTTGCCTGCAAATTGAGTCTTCATGTTGCCTACTACAGTTGCAAGAAAAAGTATGTGAACCCCTTGGGATTACGTGGAGTTTTGCATGAATTGGGCATAAAATGTGCTCTGAACGTCATCTAAGTCACAACAATAGAAGAACACAGTCTGCTGAACATAATACTACACAAACATTAGATGTTGCCATGGTTTAATTGCACATAACATGTAAACATTCACAGTGCAGGGAGGAAAAAGTATGTGAGGCCCTAGCTTAATGACTTCTCCCAGAGCTAATTGGAGCCAGGAGTGAGCCAACCTTGACTCCAATCAGTGTGATGATATTGGATGTGTTGCTGACAGCTGTCCTGCCCTTCAAAAACACACACTTGTTTTGGGTTTACTGGTTTCAAGAAGCACTGTCTGATGTGAACCACGCCTCGCAGAAAAGAGCTCTCAGAAGACCTACGATCAAGAATTGTTGACTTGCATGAAGCTGGAAAGGGTTACAAAAATATCTCCAAAAGCCTTGATGTTCATGTGTCCATGGTAAGACAGACTGTCTACAAATGGAGAAAGTTTAGCACTGTTGCTACTCTCCCTAGGCGTGGTCATCCTGTAAAAATGACTGCAAGAGCACAGCGCAGAATGCTGCATGAGGTAAAGAAGAATCCCAGAGTGTCAGCTAAAGATCTACAGAAATCTCTGGCACATGCTAACATTTTTGTTGACACATCTACAATAAGGAAAACATTAAACAAGAATGGAGTACATGGGAGGACACCTTGGAGGAAGCCATTGCTGTCCAAAAAGAATATTGCAGCACGTTTGAAGTTTGCAAAAGAGCATTTGGATGTTCCACAGCACTACTGGCAAAATATACTGTGGACAGATGAAACCAAGATTGAGTTGTTTGGGAAGAACACACAACACTATGTGTGGAGAAAAAAAGGCACAGCACACCAACATCAAAACCTCATCCCCACTGTAAAACATGGTTTATCAAGACATTTTGCAGGAAAACCTACGACCATCTGTCCGCCAACTGAAGCTCCGCAGAGGATGGGTGATGCAACAGGACAATGACCCAAAGCATACAAGTAATTCAACCAAACAATGGCTGCAAGAGCACAGAATACGCCTTCTGGAGTGGCCCTGTCAGAGTCCTGACCTCAACCCGATTGAAATGCTGTGGCATGACCTTAAGAGAGCAATTCACACCAGACATCCCAAGAATATTGCTACACTGAAACAGTTTTGTGAAGAGGAGTGGTCCAAAATTACTCGTTGTGCAGGTCTGATCTGCAACTACAGGAAACGTTTGGTTGAGGTTATTGCTGCCAAGGGAGGGTCAACCAGTTATTAAGTCCAAAGGTTCACATCTTTTTCCTCCCTGCACTGTGAATGTTTACATGTTATGTGCAATTAAACCATGGCAACATCTAATGTTTGTGTAGTATTATGTTCAGCAGACTGTGTTCTTCTATTGTTGTGACTTAGATGACGTTCAAGAGCACATTTTATGCCCAATTCATGCAAAACTCCACGTAATCCCAAGGGGTTCACATACTTTTTTTCTTGCAACTGTATAATATTTTGGTGGTTTGTTCATTAGCTTAAATCAGACTTTCTTAACCTTTCCAGCACAGAAGAACCCTTGAAATAATTTTCTGGTCTCAGGGAACCCCTGCTAAAATTGATAATATCAACAGCCCATGATACATTAGTGTGATGGTCAGTTGGAAGAATGCTCCTTACACTTGTGGTCATTGGAAAGAGTTACCCCCATACAGATCAGTGGCATCAGTGGGAACTTATCTTAGAGACAAAAATTGCTAATTACTCATGGAACCCCTAGCAACCTCTAGAGGAACCCTAGTTGAGAAACCCTGGCTTAAAGCTTTGCTGCCTAAAATCATGCATGGGTTTTTAATATTCCAAACAAGGCATATGAACATCCTCATGATAAATATGCAAAAATAGTTTTTTTCCACACCCATTCTACTGCATTTGAATAAATGATCACAATGGGTACTCTTCCATGCAGCTATAACAGTTAGCAAACAAAGCCTCCTATAGTGATATGAATAACTCTGATGGTTAGGCCTACTGCAGCTGAAGAGCAAAGGCAAACCCATACTACCAAACTGGTAAGTAAACTGTGAGGCAAGGGTCAGGGTTGCTGGACAGTGGTAGATAATAATGCTGAGAGATACAGTACAGTATACACAGGTTTTGTTTAGCAGCATGTGCTCAGGAAAGAATAGGACAACATTCCTCTCCCAAAACCCTAGCAACTGGTCTCAGTTCCCAGATGTTTACAGGGTGTTGTTAAGAGAAGAGGGGATGCTACACCATAGTAAGCATGGCCCTGTCCCAACTTTTTTGGAATTGGGGTTGTTCTTTGCCCTATCCCAACGTTTGAGATGTGTTGCTGCCATCAATTTCAAAATTACCAAAATGTTTGTTTTAAAAATAACAAGCATGTTATATTCACCTGCTCTGTGCAATGGTGTTGCAAACCTTGATCCCCCTCTTCTCAGGTCCTCCCCCCTGCTGAGTGCCCCCAAAGCAAGCTGCTTGCTATGGGGGTACTTGTGCATGCTTGCTCCCAAGCTGCTTCTGTGTGTCTCCAAGACACACAAAGCGTTGCTTGGCCCCGGTCCTGCCCACGCTCCCTCCTCACTGGCTGTGTCTCACCCAAGAGACACTCAGCTCTTATGCACATCACTGGATTGAGATCAGGCTCAGGTAAGTATTGAGGGGGCAAAAGGGAGCTGCAAACTGAAGGTTTTTTACCTTCATGCATAGAATGCACAAAGGTAAAAAACCTTCAGCCTTTAGGACAACTTGAATCCAATGGCCATGGATTGTTTATGGAAGTTGTAAAGGTTTGTGAAAAACTATTCTAATATCTGTCCCACACATATAATGTCATTTTAACATCACTACCCTGCCGATTTGACAACAATTCACACCTTCAGCCACGTGACTCTAACGATTAGCACCTGCCCCAGAACTTTTGCAACCATATGATTGGATTATGTAATTACAACAGGATGGTGTAGCAAATTTTCACACCTCCCATGGTGTTTTAGACAGTCAGCATCTGCCATTGTAAATGGATTAGGGTGACTGAGTTACAGGTGTGGATATAAATGCTGAGGAATCTTCCTGACACTCAGTAGAGGTGAAGAAGCTGTTTGGATAAGGAGTCTTCAAGGGAAAAACAGTCTACTTGAATGTAACTAACTACTACAATGGAAATTAAAATAGACCATTGATATTCGTGGTATTTCCAGACCTTTGAGTGGGTTAACCTAACTAGATAGGTATTCATATACAGCTTTTCATTGAAAAATATATAATTCTACCCAGGGCCAGTGCTTCCACTTGGCAAACTAGGTGGCCGCCTAGGGAGCACTGCCACATAGGGGTGCCTGGGTGCAGCTCAGGCCAGCACTCTCTCTGTGAGGGTAACCGCCATGTCATGAATGAACCTTCAGCTGAGAGGAGGGGCAGCAGAGGGAAGGAAGAAAGGACAGAGGAAGATGCCGGGTGTTTGGGGCCAGTGTAGCAGCTGAGCTGCTGCTCCTTCCAGTGTTTTTCTCCAACTCAGTCCTTACTGCAAGCCAGCTGGTGGCTGCTGATCATTGTGGAGTTCCAGCCCCTCTCTTCCCATTCATCTGAGAAGGTGGAGCTGCGCCTGCAGAGGAAGGTAAAGTTTGACTCTAAAGTCTCATGTCTGTGTGAGTGTGACCCAGTCGGTCAGACATCCATCACATGTGCAATGTGTCGGTGAGTGATGACACCCCACAGCCTGCTCTTCTAGATCCTGCTGATCTGTGTTGGTGGTGGTGTGTTTTGTCGGATCAGTCACTGTATGGGATCGCTCAATTCAGCGGCCTGCTTTCACAGCGTTTTATCCCCCTCCATTGCTTGGAGAATTCCAGTCGGAGATCTGTCAAAGTGTGGATCCATCATCCTCCACTCACTGCAACTGTCACTCTGCCACTGCCAGCCACAGATACAGTCCATTCGTGACACTGATTTTGTTTTTAATATTGGTGTTGATGGCATCTGATGGCACTTATTTTTGCAAATTAAATGTAATTTAGCAGTTTCATGTTTTGTTGATTTAATATTTTCTACTGTTTAAAAATGTTTTTATTTTTAATTTTTTTTTGGGGGGGGGAGGTACGCACGTATCTTGTCTTGCCTAGGGCGCAAAATAGTCCAGTACCGGCCCTCATTCTACCCAGCTGCTCCTATAGTACACACATCCCTGTCATTCTGCACATTAGGGGGACATTTCTATGCCACCACAAAGTTTGTCACCTGCTTGAGAATTGGCTTGTGAAAGAGGATCTGGCTGCTGCAGAAGTCCTATTGTCTCTCTTCTAGTAAGCGGTTTAAACATGTCCCCCATTCAGCTTCCAGTTCCTGTTTGATGGCAACACTGTGCAATACAGCAAAGTGCGACTGCTGTGCAGTTTAAAAAATATTTTTTTCCATTCAATACATTTGTATTAATTTTCAAGATTAGGTTTGACTAAATTAATGATACAATTAGAAAATAATATCAATGCTTACATAAGTCAATGTTACAATGAGAAATAGCACAACAAAGCATTATGCAATCAAAATAGCAGTGGACTGGGGCAAAAAAAAACCCAGAAAATAGTATAGTAAAATAATATCTGGGTAGAAGGTGTGCCTCACGTTCAGGGAAGCACAGAAAAAGAAAAAAAAGGGGTATGATATGCAACTGAAAACTGAGGACATGAATAGATTTTTCATGACTGTAACTAAAGTGTGGTGTTTTTGTATTTTTTGGATGTCTGCTTTAAGAGCATGGACATGTTCACCATACAGAGGGGCATTACACAGCTACACTCTTTATAATGATGCATTTGAAATAAAAAATGCCTTGTGTCATAAAAGGTTAACATTTGGAAACACTAGCAAAGCAGTAACAATTGTACTGTATCGTGTCTGGGAATAGCGCCAAGGTGATAGATATATTTTGTAGCTAATGAGATTTTGGTTTCACTTGTTGCTGATTTATTGTGGCTGGGAACAACATCGAAGCAGCTTCAAGTGCGTCCACATTCATCTTCAGGCCGTCTCCCTTCTAGCTCAGTGCAGTACTCTTTACCTTAGTCATGTAACCAGGTGCTATGACTGGGATTAGCAAAGCTAAGAATATTTTATTCAGGTACTAAGAATAGCTGAAGGATTGCCTTTCCCTAAACCAGGCACATACCTAAGGGGAATGGAGGGTTTGTTTTTCACTTTTGACTGATGCCAGATGGAAGTTCTGCTTCTCTGACTTGTTGTCTTAGCAAGCAATCAAAGGAAGCGTGCAAGTGAGAGAGGTCAGCTTACTCATCATTCTGGCATGCTTGGCATCCTTGGTTTCATGTATTTTTTAATAATAAAGTATATCTAAATCCAAAACCTTTTTTTTGTATTTTACATGGAGTAGAGGAAGGTTAAAGCCTTTGTCATTTTTCCCATATGTGTTTCATTATTGAGCATTCCCCTTACTTCCTGTCCTCTAGACCCAACAGGAAGTGAGGCATGTCCCCGATTATTTATTTCAGGTACTTATATAGCGCCATCAATTTATGCAGCACTTTACATGTATATTGTACATTTACATCAGTCCCTAACCCTCAAGGGGCATGCAATTTAAGGTCCCTAACTCACATTCATACATACACATACTAGGGACAATTTAGACAGGATCCAATTCAGCTACCAGCATGTCTTTGGAGTGTAGGAGGAAACTGGAGTACCCAGAGGAAACCCACACATTAGACAGTTGTCACGAGAAAAAGTGCCTCCATTGGAAGATTTCTCCTCTATTCTGAAAGGCTCATTAGACATCTTATCCCCATCCCAGTCTGAGCTCTGCTGTATAGGGAATTGGAAAAGGCTGATACATTGTCAAATTCAGGTAGTTACACTGTTTGCATTTAAAATTATATTAAATGCAAGTTAAAAAAAAAACATGTCATTCTTACCTGCTTTGTGCAGTGGTTTTGAACAGAACAGCCCATTCCTCCTCCTCTTCTCAGGTCTCCCATTGACGCTTCTGGCTCCTCCCTCTTGCCAAGTGCCCCCACAGCAAAGCTGGTTTGCTCCTGAGCTTCTGCTCTGCATGTCCATTCACACACAGAGGCTCCACCTCTCTCTCTCCTCATTGGCTCACTGCCTGTAATTGAGAGCAGTAGGAGCCAATGGCTTCCACTGCTGTCTCAGCCAATGAAGATGGAGAGTCCCCAGAGGGTTGAGGTATCCAGAAATTATTCACAGCTCTTAACGTTTGCCACATTTTGTTATGTTACAGCCTTATTCCAAGATGGATTCAATTTATTTTTTCCCTCAACATTCTACAAACAATACATCATAGGGAAAGAAGTTTGTTTTGAAATCTTTGCAATTTATTACACATTTAGAATTAATAAAACCACATGTACATAAGTATTAACAGCCTTTGCTCAATACTTTGTTGAAGCATCTTTAGCACCAATTACAGCTTCAAGTCATTTTGAGTATGATGCTACAAGCTTGGCACACCTATTTTGGGCAATTTCTCCCATTCTTCTTTGCAGTACCTCTCAATCTCCATCAGGTTGGATAGGAAGCGTCAGTGCACAGCTATTTTCAGATCTCTCCAGAGATGTTCAATCGGGTTCAGGGGTGGACTGACCATTTGGAAACTCGGGCACTGCCCGTGGGCCCGGGGTCAGTAGGGGGCCCCATGAGTTGTCCCTGGTACCTTTCTCATAGGCTTTTTTGAGTTTGAGAAAGGGCACAGGGGCCCCATGATCCCCTATTGCCCAGGGACCCCATGAGTTGTCAGTTCACCACTGATCAGGTTCAAGACTGAGCTCTGCCTGGGCCATTCCAGGACATTCACAGAGTTGGCCCGTAGCCACTGCTTTGTTATGTGGGCTGTGTGCTTAGGGTCGTTGTCCTATTGAAAGATAAACCGTCACCACAGTCTAAGGTCCAGAGCGCTCTGGAACAGGTTTTCATCAAGGATGTCTCTGTACATTGCTGCATTCATCTTTCCTTCAATCCTGACTAGACTCCTGGTTCATGTCGCTGAAAAACATCCCCACAGCATGATGCTGCCACCAACATGCTTCACTGTAGGGGTGGTATTGGTCAGGTGGTGAGCGATGCCTGGTTTCCTCCAGACATGATGCTTGGCATTCAGGTCGGAGAGTTCAATATTTGTTTTATCAGACCAAAGAGTTTTGTTTCTCATGGTCTGAGTCCCTCAGGTACCTTTTGGCAAACTCCAGGCGGGCTACTATTTGCCTTTTACTGAGGAGTGGCTTCCGTCTGGCCACTCTACCATACAGGCCTGATTGGTGGAGTGTTGCAGAGATGGTTGTTCTTCTGAAAGGTTCTCCTCTCTCCACAGAGAAATATTGGAGCTCTTTCAGAGTGACCATTGGGTGCTTGGTTACCTCCCTGGCTCCAATCAAGTTGTGGAAACATCTCAAGGATGATCAGTGGGAACAGGATGCACCAGAGCTCAATTTTGAGTGTCATGGCAAAGGCTGTGAATACTTATGTACATGTGTTTTTTTTGTTTTTTATTTTTAATAAATTGCAAAGATTTCAAAAGGAACTTCTTTTATATTGTCATTATGGGGTATTGTTCGTAGAATGTTGAGGGAAAAAAATGAATTCAATCCATTTTGAAATAAAGCTGTAATATAACAAAATGTGGCAAACGTTATGAGCTGTGAATACTTTCTGGATGCACTGTGTATATACTATATTGCCAAATGTATTGGGATACCCCTCCAAATCATTGGATTCAGGTGTTCCAATCACCTCCATGGCCACAGTTGTATAAAACCAAGCACCTAAATATGCAGACTGCTTCTACAAACATTTGTGAATGAATGGGTCACTTTCAGGAGCTCAATGAATTTAAGCGTGGTACCGTGATAGATTGCCACCTGTGCAATAAGTCCATCCGTGAAATTTCCTTGCTACTAAATATTCCATGGTCAACTGTTAGTGTGATGGGTGCGGCGTCTGACCCCAGCCCTTCTCACCAACTTGTGACCGAAGGACCAGCCAATCTAAGACCGCGCTGCCACTTGCGTAACAATGCCACTCTCAGCTGCGCCCTGCACAAAGAATTTCCAGCTCGCTGGACCACAATCTATGTGCCAGCAGCCTGAGAGCAATTGTTACTGGGTCAGGTTAATTACGCAATTAACCCTTCACACTGCCACCACCACCTTTTTACAGAGAAGGAGGAAACTCCCAAATCTTAGCAGTAACACTATGATGTTTGAATAAGCATCTGTATACACACTGCCACCGCAGACAGATGTATGCAGAGGGTTAAAACACACGGTAGCACTCTTCAGAGACAGGGATTCTTAGTTTGCATTAAAGAGCAAAATGGCGCAATAAAAAATATTTACAGAAAAGATGTAGCCAATATCTATATATATAAATAGAAAGAAGTTTAAGAAGGTAGGATACTTGCAGAAGTCCTTGGTTTAAGCAGAGTTTAAGTGTCCTGAACAAAAGGGTAACTTTTCACCCAAAGTTGGTTCCTGATGTTAAAAGGGAGAATCTCTTCCTCTTCTTCTCCAGGCCTGACAGCCTGTTTTCTAGTGTCCCAGCAGGGGGTGTCTACTGAAGCCAAGGGCCAATCACCTCATTTGGGGAGGGGTGTTAGGCGGAGACCCAGGCTGTGACCCAAAGTCCTCCCAAGTTTATACCATGGTCAATAACCTTCCATAGGTGCATGCAGCAGCCTAGCCACTGGCAGGTTAATATGCAGACCCATATTCTGAACGTCCAGACATCAAATATGACATATCCGGCTGTGATGGATAAAAAGATATCACTTTCTACTCTCTGGTAGACGTTACCTAGGGGTGTAAGGTATCAGGTGACTTGTATTAAAATGACCTGTCTGAATATATGCTTTGTTTTATTGTACCTTGTTCCTGTCAGGATTTATGAATTTGTATGAAAACGTGATTTAAGTGGGATGTAGTTTTACTGCCACTCTGGAATGCTTTCATGTGCAGTGACTGACTGATTTATAGCTTTACGACCAGGTCAAGGCAAGAGTCTGACTGACATCATGGGACCAGCTAATTGGGTTTACAACCATGAAGCGTATCCAGCCGTGCCTGATGCACTTGTGACCCCAGCATACACACACAACACATGCCATTCAAAAAGGGAGGGGGAAGACTGAACGGAGTGAGAATGACATTTGCAGAGTATGATACAAGATGGTAGATCTTTAACAAAACGGTTGTCTGCGTCCAGTCGCCACAGTTAGTGTTATTATTACAATATGGTAGCAACTGGAAACAACAGCAACTCAGCCATGAAGTGTTAGGCCATGTAAAATGACAGAGCAGGGTCAGCGCATGCTGAAGTGCACAGTGCGCAGAAGTTGCCAACTGTCTGCAGAGTCAATAGCTAAAGATAGCAGGCCTGACTGCATTGTGCCAAGTGTAAAGTTTGATGGAGGGGGGGTTATGGTGTGGGGCTGTTTTTCAGGGGTTGGGCTTGGTTCCTTAGTTCCAGTAAAGGGATTTCTTTAGAAGTCAGCATAACAAGACATTTTAGACAATTTCATGCTCCCAACTTTGTGGGAATAGTTTGGGAATGGCCCCTTCCTGGTCCAACATGACTGCGTCCCAGTGCACAAAGCAATGCAATGAATGCAGGGGTTCAGTAGTGATGCAAAGGTTCAAGAGTAGGTGAGGCAGAGGTCAGTAGTAGTAGATGACGCAAAGCTGTGGGGTCAGCAGTAAGTGACACACACACACACAAATATATATATAAATGAAAAAAAGAAAGATCAAGGGGGACAGGGATTGGAAAATAAGTGACATATGACAAAAAAGTCATTTTAAAGTGTCAGAAAGACAAACGTCCAATAGACAAAATTGTGGCAGAGGTTTACCACCTGTACTCTGCACCCAAATATAAAATGGCCAGTGTGGTAAGAGACAGGTAGCTAACTACATCAACAAAGTTCCCAGAAGCTCAACAGTAATTCTACAAACTGTCACCTGATTGTGGTTTTCTCAATCACAGTAAAGTCCCTTCTTGCTGAAATTGGTAGTGGCAACCAAGTAAGTCATCTTCCTCCAGATAGTGGGCAGGGCTAGCAGGACTGTGATTGGCTTTAGCAGTGGCCAATCACAGTCCTCCTGAAAACAGGGACCGCCCCCTAGCAAAACTGCACCCAATCTTTTCCCCATCACAAGAGCTGGATGGATCTCTGCTGCAGCTGCGAGTGATGATCACAGCTGCAGCAAAGATAGAGAATCAAACAATGTTTCCCATCTTGTGCAATGTGTGGGGTAGAGGGCCTATCCTCAGTGCAGCATGGGGAATTCTGAGATCTGAATGCATTAGTGCAGCAGAAGCAGAGTCTCACTGACACTTCCCAGCACTGCTCTGCTGATGGGGAGAGAGTCACGTGCCGGCAAAAGAGGCTTTGCTTGCCACTTGTGGCTCCCATGCCGGGGGTTGCCTGCCCCTACATTAAGATAAAAACGTCTTGCATTTACAACCACTTTAATAATTACCCATTTCCCTTTAATCATTCAGTAGGTTGGCAAAAGTGTCTTTAAAACACAATAAGCTATTAGAGAGTTATTAGAGAACTGCAACACATGTCTTACTTATAGTAAATGCTGATGTACCGTATATTGGTGACCATAGTCCTGGATTGCATTGAACCACTTTGCAAAGGTCAGTGGAAAGCACACATCCATCACACCAATTTATCAGTGCAGTTCAATGGTGTGCAGCTTTACAATTGTCTCCTTTTTTTGCTGAGCTTAGAGAATTCATACCCTTGAAATGCTGAAGAGGGTCAGTATATGGCAGAAGCAAAACGTGTTGTTCCATTTCAGAGATATATCTGCAATACAAAAGGAAATATATTGTATCTTTCTAGTTGCAAAACTGTTGATGTGAGTCCAAAAATGCCCCTTTAATTTTCTTGCAATATACACAAGTCTTTAGCACTTTGGACTACCTATGACACCATGGATTACCTTCTGATAACATTCAGAGTGAATGAAAATTGCCCACAGCCAGGGGCGGACTGACCATTTGGAAACTCGGGCACTGCCTGAGGGCCCGGGTTCAGTAGGGGGCCCCATGAGATGCCCCTGGTACCTTTTTCATAGGCTTTTTTGAGTTTGGGCAAGGACACAGGGGCCCCATGATCCCCTATTGCCCGGGGGCCCCATGAATTGTCACTCCGCCCCTGCCCACAGCTACCTGTCCAATTTAATTCTACTTATCAGAAATAGTAAAAAATGTATGCTGATTGGCTGGTATACACCTAGACATTTTGGGGGAGAGTAGGATTTTGAAAGGTAGATTCCAACCTTGTGCTTCATGAAAATATACTGACAGGATTAATTTAATATTTGAGGCATTTTAGCCTCTTGCAGTCCCTGTACAGCAGGGATGTCAAACTCCATTTCATTGTGGGCCATATCAGCATTATGGTTGCCCTCAAAGGGCTGGTTGCATCTGTAAGACTAGATGTTCAGAGCACCCCACCCCCCATTACATCTGATGTCAAGAATCCCCCACCCTCCTTAACATCACAGAGCACCCCCTTTGGGGGGGCAGAGCTGGAAAGCATAAAGTGTAGGTTCTGGAGGAGGACCAAAGTAGGAGTGGAGTCAGTTACCAAAGTCTGCTGAATGCTGAGACCAGGGAAGGCAGAGATGAGGGGGTGCTGCAGTTGCACTGAAAGGACCGCAGGCCTTCTGTTTGACACCTATGCTGTACAGCAAAGCTCAGACTGAGAGAAGTATCCAATCAGTTGCTGCAGTGCTCATGTACTAACAGGAGACATACTTCTATGAGACAGCAGAGTGACAGAAAGATGAACACATCAGTTTATACCGGTACCTTCTTTCAGCGGACAAATGCTTGAATTGCACTGTATATCTAGGAAATTAGTTATTTTTGTCCCCATTTATACATAATTCAAAAAGATAGTAATAGTGTAACCAGGGGCGGACTGACAACTCATGGGGCCCCCGGGCAATAGGGGATCATGGGGCCCCTGTGTCCTCGCCCACACTCAAACCACACCCAAAAAAGCCTATGAAAGGTACCAGGGGCATCTCATGGGGCCCCCTACTGACCCCGGGCCCTCAGGCAGTGCCCGAGTTCTCGAATGGTCAGTCCGTCCCTGAGTGTAACTTTTATGATACCACAAGTGTCTAATATTATTATTATAATACAGGATTTATATAGTGCCAACAGTTTACGCAATGCTTTATAACATAAGGGCAGACAGTACAATTCCAATACAAATGAATATAGGGGGAATTAGAGGGCCCTGCTTGTTAGAGCTTACAATCTAAGACAAAGAGTCTGTTTATTTATCCATAACCATATATACAAACGAAACCAGCGCTCAAGTCTTCATGCAGACTAGGATAAATTTAAATGCCAAATGTTGAGGTGCAGCCCTTAGAAGATCGGGAAATCTTGGTATTAGTAAACAAAAGCAAAACAGGGCGCACTCTCATCGTACTTACCGTGGTGAAACACAAATTTATTTAAAATCATAAAATTGCATACTCACAAACCAAAGGGGGATAAAAACAGAGAAGAAGAGTCCATAATATCAGTCCAAAGTGATGATAAACCCTTGGTGGGGTAAGCTAACGTGTTTCGCTAATGTCCTGTTCTGCTTTTGTTATCTCTAACCATACATAAAATCATATAAAACATCACATCAAAACCCAAAACCAAACAAAATTTATGATTATTTTATTACAGGTACTTATATAGCGTCATCAATTTACGCAGCGCTTTACATATATATTGTACATTCACATCAGTCCCTAACCTTCAAGGATCATACAATATAAGGTCCCTACCTCACAGTCATACATACACATACTAGGGCCAATTTAGAAAGGAGTCAATTAACCAGCATGTCTTTGGAGTGAGGGAGGAAATTGGAGTACCCGGAGGAAACCCACACAGGCTCAGGAAAAACATGCAAACTCCAGGCAGGTGCCATGGTTGGGATTCGAACCAACAACCCTAGTGCTGCCAGTTGGAAGTGCTAACCATTTAGCTACTGTTCTGCCTTCAACAACAAACAAGCATATATCCCTAATCTAGATATACTGTCAGAGCTGCTGTTAGAAACCACGGAGTCCCCTACATCTAACCTTACGGGGCCCCTCAAAAAAAAACAAAAACCACAGTTTACTATTCTTCAGTTATGTTTGGTACCGATCACTCTTTGTGTTCATTCAGGGGCTGGTAAATGTGATATATTTACCGGATCCTTCCCCTACTCTCTATCCTGAAGGATTCTATTGTGTGCTTGCAGCTGCCAGTGGGACATAAAGAAGGGAAGCCGGCAGCACTGTGGGGGTGGGGGCATACAAGGGGATCTGGGCAGCAGGGGGAACATATGGTGCATAGGGAGGGCGATGGGTACGGTGGAGGGGCAATTACTGGAACCGATCCCCTGTATAGATCTCTCTGCAGCAGCTGAAAGCCAGCTGGAGTGAGAGGAGAAGAAGCCAGCTTTCAGCTGCCGCTAAGAACACCCTACAGGGGATTGGTTGCAGTAATTGCCCCCGCTGTGCCGATCACCCTCATTGTCCACATCCAATCCAATAATTGCCCCCCCTTCCCCCCCGCCGTGATGATCACCCTCCCTGCCCACATCCAATTCACCCATTTGCCTGGGTCCTGTACATGAGGACTGGTGGTACCCCCTTATCCACAGCCCTCTATAATGTATGTAGTGGTGATAAGTAGATGATGTGATGGTAGCTCTTTATCATACTTTTATTTAACATGTTGCACAGAACAACATGCCCGCATCATCAGGAATAAAAGGAAACTAATATTTCTCCAAAGTATCTAGATCAGTATACTATCTCTTTAACCTTTTTTATAAATGATATGGAGTTTATGATTTAAAGCAGTGTTTCTCAACCGTTTTTCAGGCAAGACACCCTTTAAAATTATGGCCAGTCCCGAGGCACCCTTTAAAATTATGAACAGTCTTGAGGCTCCCCATTCTAAAATGGGGTGCCTCAAGTCTGTTCATTATTTTAAAAGGGCACCCCATTCTAAAATGTGAAAAACTATTCTAATAGTTTTATATAATGCAGCAACATTCACACATGTAGGACACCCAACATTACAGGTGATTTATCCTTCCAAAGCAAATACACTTTTGCACACTGGTACTGACTAGTATTCCAATGTTTCTCTTCTCCCTCAGTTTTTCTCCATCACTGAGCTAATGTGACCCCAACGCTGATGGAGAGGGGCAGGGGAGGGTCAAACTGGGATGCTGTGCAGGCAACCAACATCCTCCTTATCAACTGATGATGTCATTAGTTGTCAGGACGCAGGTGGCTAGAAGGTCATAATGGTGCACAATGGAAACCTGTGGCTTTGTGTAACTAAAAGGCAGGCTTGTTCCACCCTCTGGCTTGCATAAAAGTTTTGGACAATTTTTAGACATTTTGCCAAGGCACTCCTAAGAAACCTTCAGGCACCCCAGGGTGCCAAGACACCCTGGTTGAAAAAGGCTGATTTAAAGTATAATTTTGATGCCGTCAGATGACATGAGGATACCTCCAACTTACACATAGACCTGAATGTGCTGAGAGATTGTGCAACTATGTGGCAAATGAGGTTTAATGTTGATCCATTTTTTCTGTTGGTCAACTAGATGGACTTTTAGCCATTTTTACAATTTTACTAACTATGCACCAAATAAATATTACACAGTACTTCTGTTTCCACTGGTCAGGCACAGGTTGGGGAGGGGAAAATCTGTAAGTGTAAATTAAATGCAACAGAGAAAAAACAGGTCTTCTGCCCTGTCAGACAGGACTGGGCTGTTGGACAAAGCTCTGCAAATCTCAGAACTTGATGGACAAAAATACAAATCCTTTGGTAGGTAAAAGAACTCCCATATATGCATTTACTGGTTTGCCTGAAGATCATCTTTAAAATGTGTGTGTTTGTGACTGTTGTGATACTCGGCAATAGTACACACATTTCCACGGTTCATGTTCATACTCTCACACGTATGTATATCTACTAGAATATGCAGTGGACTTCCACAGAAAATGGTCAATGGGGAATGCAATACCAGTAAAAAATGATATTGGTTTTCAGCTGTCCATCACTGTCATTAGACAATTATAAACCATTCTTTATTAGGCCTCTTGCACACGGTACTGATGTTTGAGCATCTGCTTTTTTGAATGTAATGTCAGGCATTTGTTTGTGTGTATTTGTGCGCATATGTGCGTTTGCAGATTTGCGCACAGAATATATTCTTAGAGAAAATTCATTAATATGTATGCTCATTAGCACATATTTCCTAGATTGTAAGCTCCAAGGATCAGGCCCTCCTATCCCTCTTGTATTGAACTGTATTGTTGCTGTATTGTCTCCCGTTATATTGTACAGCGCAGAGCAAACTGTTAGCATTATATAAATCCTGTATAATAATAATAACATTTGATCGCATTCGCAGGTATTTGCACTAAGGCTAAATTACTGACCAAAATGCAGATTTTCCTTTTTTTTTTTTCTTTTTTTACTGAAGAATTCATGGCGCTTCTTTACGCACCTGTGTGCAAAGGCACATTGTAAATAATGGGCTACATTTTACCTCATTAAAAATAATGCTTTGCTGAGCTTTTTCAAGCTGCAGTGTGCAAGAGGCCTTACACCCCGATCACATCAAACCCTACTTTGAAATCGTGTGACTTACAGTGAAGTCGCAACAATTTCAAAGTCAGACGACATGCCGATTTCAGGTGCGATTTGCAAGACTTCTGATACAGATGTCTATGCAAATTGCACCAAAAGTAGTACATGTAGAAATCAGTGCGGCTCCGACCAAGTCAGAACCGCACCGATATGACTGTTCTAATTGCAGACAATAGGCTGCGATTTGGCATGCAATTTGCAAGTCGCATGGCATGCAAATCGCATGCCAATTCGCATCCAGTGTGACCGAGGTCTTAGAGTGGTTGTAAACCTCAGGTATGAAATATGAACAAAGCATATGCTTTTATCGTGTGCCCTTGTCTCAATCAAGAGAACTTAGAGTCATTTTGGGTAGCACAGTGGCTAAATGGTTAGCACTTCCGCCTGGCAGTACTAGGGTTGTTGGTTGGAATCCCAACCACAGCACCACCTGCCTGGAGTTTGCATGTTCTCCCTGTGCTTGTGTGGGTTTCCTCCAAGTAATTCAGTTTCCTCCCACATTCCAAAGACATGCTGGTAGGTTAATTGGTTCCTGTTTAAATCTGCTTTAGTATGTGTATGAATGTGAGTAAGGAACCTTAGATTGTACGGTCCTTGAGGGTTAGGGACTGATATGAATGTATTATATATGTGTATATATATATATACACATATACACACGCATGTAAAGCGCTGTGTAAATTGACAATGTTATACAGGTACCTGTAATACATAAAACAAAAATAAAATACATTTCTCTCTGCTGCTTCGTTCCTCTGCTATCAGCATGAATCACTTCTGAAAGTTTTCCGGACACCAAGAGAAAAATGGTGACAGCGGAGGGACCTCCAGCTTATTGACAGCCTCAGCTCTATTCCTGTGTGCTGTGTGGAGGGGTGTGTGTCCCATCCTTTAACTCTCAGAACTCTCTTCACTGAGCTTTACAGAGTGTAATTTCAGTTCTCTGTCCTTTTTTTTCTGAACTCTCAGACAAGCTTTATAATTCAGTAAGTTGAATGAATGTAGAGAGGTGAACACTTTAGATAGACAGGTACAACGTCTGCAGGAGGAATCGTTTCATCTCTGTGTATCACCTGAGGCCCTTCACTAGGTATATGTAAGGGTTTACAACCACTTTAAATATAACGAGTTGTCTTTATACCTGTAATGTCAGTCTGTAAATTGAGTTGAATTCTGACTGGGTGCTAAGATCTCAGCCACATAGAACAACCATTGTTTGCGGTCAAACCTACCTGTAGGCATGCACTGACAGGAGGGAACAGTGAGGCTCTGTCCATTATTCTACAGAGCCAAATTATGAAATTATCAAATATGGCTACTTCCATTTATATGTATACTTACAAACTATATATAGTAGATCGTTTTACAATATTACCACATGTTGATGAGATATATACAGTTGTGCTCAAAAGTTTGCATACCCTGGCAGAAATTGTGAAATTTTGGCATTGATATTGATAATATGACTGATCATGCCAAAAAATGCTCTTTTATTGAAGGATGATGATCATATGAAGCCATTTATCATTAAATAGTTGTTTGGTTCCTTATTAAATCATAATGATAACAGAAATCACCCAAATGGCACGGATCAAAAGTTTACATACCCTGGAATGTTTGGCCTTGGTACAGACACACAAGGTGACACACACGGGTTAAAATGCCAATTAGAGGTTAATGTCCCACATCTGTGGCTTTTTAAATTGCAATTAGTGTCAGTGTATAAATAGTCAATGAGTTTGTTAGCTCTTACATGGAAGCACTGACTAGGCTAGATACTGAGCCATGGGGATCAGAAAAGAACTATCAAAAATCATGCGTAACAAGGTAATGGAACTTTATAAAAATGGAAACGGACATAAAAAGATGTCCAAAGCCTTGAATATGCCAATCAGTACTGTTAAATCACCTATTAAGAAGTGGAAAGTTCGGGGATCTCTTGATACCAAGCCAAGGTCAGGTAGACCAAGAAAGATTGCAGCCATAACTGACAGAAGAATTTTTCAGGAAACCCATAGGTAACCACAAGAAAAATACAGGCTGCTCTTGAAAAAAATAGTGTGGTTTTGAAGGAGCACAATATGATGACACTTGAACAAAAATTAGCTGCATAGTCGAGGTGCCAGAAAGAAGCCTTTACTGCATCAATGACACAAAAAGGCCTGGTTAGGCATGTTAAGGTGTTGTCAGGCATATTGTAACCGGCTTTTTTGTGGCATTGGTGCATCAAAAGCTTCTTTCTGGCACCTCAACCAAATAGCTCATTTTTGTTTAAGTATCACCATATTGTACTCCTTAAAAACAACCACACCGTCTTTTTCCAGAGCAACCTGTATTTCTTTTGAGGTTGCCTGTGGGGTTTTTCTTTGAATTCCGGACAATTCTTCTGTCAGTTATGGCTGCAATCTTTCTTGGTCTACCTGACCTTGGCTTGGTATCGAGATTCCCGAACTTTCCACTTCTTAATAGGTGATTTAACAGTACTGATTGGCATATTCAAGGCTTTTATGTCCTTTTCCATCTTTATAAAGTTCCATTACCTTGTTACGCATGACTTTTGATAGTTCTTTTCTGATCCCCATGGCTCAGTATCTAGCCTAGCCAGTGCTTCCACGTAAGTGCTAACAAACTCATTGACTATTTATACACTGACACTAATTGCAATTTAAAAAGCCACAGATGTGGGACATTAACCTCTAATTGGCATTTTAACCCACGTGTGTCACCTTGTGTGTCTGTACCAAGGCCAAACATTCCAGGGTATGTAAACTTTTGATCATGGCCATTTGGGTGATTTCTGTTATCATTGTGATTTAAAAAGTAGCCAAACAACTATTTGATAATAAATGGCTTCATAGGATCACCATCCTTCAATGGAAAGAGCATTTTTTGGCATGATCAGTCATATTTTCAATATCAATGCCAAAATTTTACAGTTTCTGCCAGGGTATGCAAACTTTTGAGCACAACTGTATGTATATTCTTTGTGTAACATGTATAAAACATTAAAAAGACTATAGTTTCCTATGTGTGGTTATCACCCCAATGGGAACCTCTTATTATCCCAGGATCAGAAACAATTAGAGATGTGCATGTCTGAAAACATGTGTTTCATTTTGTATTAATTTGTTAAGTTCATAATTTTGTTTCGTCATATCTGTTATGTTAGAATGATTTTTTTTCGGAATTTGTGTTGCATGTTTTGATTTGTTTCATATATTCATTATTTTCAAATCAGTTCAAAATTCTAATTCAAAATTCAAATTTCAGTTGATGGCTTTAATCATTCTATTTTATTCTCTTTTATTCAGTTCTAATCTGTTCTATTTTTTTATTTTCTATGCTTTTTTTTCTGTTCTATTCTATTCTTTTATATTTTTTTCTATTTTATTTTTTCTATTATATTTTCTATTATATTCTATTCTTATCTTATCTATTCTATTCTTTTCCCTTATTTTCTATTCTATTTTATTCTATGCTCTTCTCTTCTTTTCTATTCTACTCTATTCTTTTCTATTCCAATAATTTTCTATTCTATTTTATTCTATTTTTTTCTATTCTGTTCTATAGTTTATTATTTTCTATTCTGTTGTTTTATTCTATTCTTGTATTTTCTATTCTATTCTATAAAGCAACCTGCGTAGGAATAATCACCTTATTTCACTTTTATACTTTACTGTATTTATAGCAATATGTTTCCATTTCGAATTCAAATTCATTTTTTACATTCAAATTTACTTTCAAATTCAGATAATTAATTTCATTATAATTTATTTTGGATTCATTGTTACTATTGTGATTCAGAAATACGGAAACATCCGAATCTCCAAATAAGGAAAATTTTGTCCAATCTTCAATTCATAACAAAACGAATCGCACATGTCTAGAAAGAATAATAAAGCAGTTCTTGCAAAAATAAACGTTGTGCAGACACCCCTTTAGGCTAGGTTCACACCTATGCAGTTTGCATTTGCTCCTTGTCTGCAGTCCTTTTTGCAGTGTGATTTTCATTTTTGCACATGCATTTTTGATGCGTTTGGGTTTTTTCTTGTTGCTAGGCATATTAAAATGCAAAACGCATCAAATATGCAGCAAAAACGCACTACATGCTTTTCTGCAGCATCTCCATTGAAGTCTATAGAACCAAAAATGCAACGTTTTGCGTTTAAAAAAAACTCCCTGACCCTTTCCAAAAAACGCACCAGGTGAAAAAGCGGAGATTTGAACATGTCCCATAGGAAATCATGTTAGATGGACTGTAGTGCGTTTCTACAAAATGCTGCACAAAACGCATAGGTGTGAACCTAGACTTAGGTAGGGCTCTCATTTCTCATATCTGTGCTGTCAAGATGTATTCAATTTATTGGTCGTTTAGAGAATATTTAGCAAACTCTATCTATCTGTTTATATACATGTATTTATTTTAGACACCCCTAGGCAGTGGAATAGCTCTTACAGTCTGTTGTGGATTTCTCGCCTAATCCTTCACTATGGTGCACCATTCCCTCTGACAAATAAAATCACCATCTGTTGTACTTACAGTTCCCTGAGCAGCTTCTATTTATTTCTCTTTCTCTCTTTTTTAATATATTTCTCTATATAACAACGTATTTATATAAGCTTTACTAAAACAATGTCACTATTTGACAGGTCATGGCTTTTACTTGTACTATTGTAGTCATTGCATTCAAGGTTGGATACTTGGAAAAAGAAGTTTAAGCATTGTATGGTGAAATCGTAGTTAAATCATGCTTATGTTTTTTTAATACAGAATGGCTTCACACCACTTCACATTGCCTGCAAGAAGAACCGGACTAAAGTAATGGAGCTTCTTCTGAAGCATGGGGCGTCTATTCAGGCTGTTACAGAGGTAAATGACAATATTGCTGTAGGTAGTAGTGGTTTATACTGGGAGACATAGAACTAAGAAAATTTTGTCCACTTAGGAAGAGAACAGAATCTAAAACATAAAATACTGTAGCTCCAAGGAGCAGGGCCCTCCTCTCCCTCTTGTATTGAACTGTATTGTTGCTGTATTGTCTCCCATTATATTGTAAAGCGCTGAGCAAACTGTTGGCGCTATATAAATCCTGTAGAATAATAATAATAACATTAAATATGCCGTATATTATATTTTCTATTTATCTATGGATGTAGCACCCCTATGTTTCAATGCAAATTTTTTAGGTCATGAAAACTATCATTTTTTTTAAGTACAAGACATGGGACAGCTATAATTTGATTTATGTTTCCACTTCCAGTTTGTAATTTGATTTTCTAGACACCATTGGCATAATTTATTTATATTAACAAAAGAAGAAGGTGGAGATATAGCCCATAGATACCTTTTTATGTCTAGATGTCATGCTGGTTAAGAAGTAAACTTTGCTGTCATGGCTTCACAGTTCTGGATCGTAGCTGTAGATTGCCTTTTGGAATATATAGAGAATTTACAGGTAGCTGACAAGCAATTTGACTGAAAGGCCAAGGTTATTTCAGTGGAATTACTCTTCAGTAAAAATGTTCAGTATTCAGTAGTAACCAATTTCAGCTTTAGGTTAATTAGAATGGTCAGAGCAATGTGTGTTTTTTTTACTAACCGCTATGTGGTATTGAATATTGCACAATGGGGGAGATTTACTAAAGCTCTATTCACACTAGTGCGACTTTACATGCGACTCTGGACCAGGGGCGGACTGACAAATCATGGGGCCCCCCGGTCAATAGGGGATCATGGGGCCCCTCTGTCCTTGTCCAAACTCAAAAAAGCCTATGATAAAAGTACCAGGGGCATCTCATGGGGCCCCCTAATGACCCTGGGCCCTCGGGCAGTGCCCGAGTTTCCAAATGGTCAGTCCGCCCCTGCTCTGGACACATAGGGGTTTATTTACTAAAGCTGAAGAGTGCAAAATCAGACTCCCTTCTGCATAGAAACCAATCAGCTTCTAACCTCAGCTTGTTCAATGAAGCTTTGGCAATGAAACCTGGAAGCTGATTGGTTTCTATGCAGAAGTGAGTCTGATTTTGCACTCTCCAGCTTTAGTAAATAAACCCCATAAAGTCGCTTGAGAAGTCGCTGCCCATTTATTTCAATGGCACCCATTCTAATCTACATAACAAAATTTGCAGAGACTTTAAAAAAGGTTCCTGCTCTACTTTGAGGTGACTTTCTTGCAACTTGAGTGCCATAGAGTGTAAAGTTGCATGAAAGTCACATCAAAGTTGCACTGGAAAAAGCACGACTTTGAAATTGCACTAGTGTGAACCAATTCTAAAACTGGTGCACTCAGAATCTGGGGCAGCTGTAGCCAATCGGCTTCTAACTTCGCCTTGTTCAATAAAACATTGACAATAAAACCTGGAAGCTGATTTGTTTCTATGCAGAGCTACACCAGATTTTGCACCATGCAGTTTTAGTAAATAACCCCCAATGTGTCTTATCTTAATAATAAAGACCAAGATGAAGTTACTTTGATTTTGAAAAAAAGTCGATTCCCAACTACTCTATATTTGTGTAATTGTGTGTTTTGTCTCATCCATAGTCTGGACTGACACCGATCCACGTTGCTGCCTTCATGGGACATGTCAATATTGTTTCCCAATTAACGCATCATGGAGCTTCACCTAACACGACTAACGTGGTGAGTGTTTGTATTTTCCACATCAACTCTTTAAGTAGATATGTAAAGAAACCGGCATTGCTTATCTCCTTCTGAAAATGGCAACTGTCTGGCTGTTTTGTTGTATTCTGTGTCTCAGAACAAACATCCAGCAACTGAAATTAAAGTGAGATCTGAACTGCTGATCTACATACTTGCTCTGGGTCCAAGACTCAAAAAATTGAGCCATTTGAAGCATTATGACAGCCAGGAGACACTTGCAATGTATTTGTGCTGATATCAGTTTAGGACACACACGTGAGTGGGAATGAATATAGAGTTCAGATTGTTTAGAGCTGATTCACACATGTGCAGTGCGGATTGAAGCTCAGGTCTCACAGCTAATTGATACAGAAGTTGTTCATGGCAGGTTTACATCAGGTTCAGGGCAGGATTAGCTCAGGATCTTGTCTTGTTCACACCTATGCAGTATAGAAACAGTTACCATAGAAGTCAATAGCATGTAATCCACACCTGAACCCGACCGCACTGCTCAGAAATCGTTCTTAAATATTGGCAAATATCGGAACCCCCAAAAATAAAAGATTGGATGGACAGCATGGAGTATATATAAAGAATGGAAGAATTGTATCATATAGATGAGGATAAAATGGAAGATCTGGGAGGGATGGCATAATTTAAAAAAAACGAAGATTTTTAGAAGTGGCTGGAGTATAAGGGAAAAAAGAAAACAAACTAGAATCTGGAAATAAAAGGAAGGATAGAGGATAAAGAAAGAGAGAGGAAATAGTGAGAGAGATTAATAAAAGAAGAACAAGAAGTAAAGGGCAGGACCAAGAAGATATGAGGAGGGCGGTGAGTCAGGGGGAGGGGGTGGGAGGGTAAACATGGGGAGAGGGATGGAAATTATATATGTTTTTTTACACGGTATGTTACTGGTTTAATATGGATTTGTATAATAAAAATGTAATCAAGATATAATTTTAAAAAAAAAGAAATCGTACAGGACTCTTTTTAAAACCGCAGTGAATCCGCACTGCCAGTGCACTGGACATATGTGAACAGGCACCATAGGAAGCAATGGTTTTTCACATGTCATGCGGATTGGATGCGGTTCACACCACATCCAATCCACATATATGTGAACCGGTACGTATTCAGACATGCTCAGACAAGAGAACAGATGTAGTCACCCATTAGCAAGTTACTCTAGATATTGCTACTAATGATAAAAATAACAAGATTGCATTCTATAATTGGTTAATTTGCACCAAAGAAAAGTCATTCAACTTTGTGATTTGGAACTTAATGAAAGGTCATATCTTCTTGTATGACTACATTTACTACCCCCTTTTCCATGACTTGTTGGTTATAGTACTAGCACGTGCAATGTAAGGTGACTTAACTGAGTGGTATGCATCTCTGTCTCAGGCAGCACCAATCTTTAGTTTAACGTTGACAATATTTGTGTATCAGAATTTAGTTTTTTAATCATAAACATTGATCTTTAAGAAAAATAAGTCTAGTGTGTTTATATTTACCCCATTCTTGCCATACTGTTAAGGCACTGCAGACTTTTACATCCTAAGGGAGCTGTGGATATAAATACCCAGGAATGGTTAGACCAGAAGTGATGAGATTGAGATTCAGGTTAGCGTAATTGGAACAAAAATTTAAAATGTCCTAATTTTGTAATTTGACATGGTGGATGTCGAAAAGTCTAAATTATTTTTCATTGCAGCGTGGTACTTCTTTTCATAGATAAATTCCCTGGAAACGAGAATTATGAACATTTTTAGGTCAGCTTTTCTTGGCTGCAGGGATTCAAAATTGCTTTAGTATGGTGACGCAGAAAGGCACAAGAATTTCACAATGATATATTTTAAGCAAATTAAAATAAAAATTTGATGTAGAATATTGATTTTATTCATTTATTTATTTTAGTAAGCTGTTTCACTGATGAGTCCTGTGCATTTGTTGTAATATTAGATCTGAGGATCTCAAGAATAAATGACTTTCTGCTTTTGCTGCAGCTGTTTGTCCGGGATATTTGTTTTTGGTCTGGTGACTTAATAAATAGCAGTCTGGGAACTGATTTCTACTAGTGATTGCGGTCAGTTTCCGGGCTTTAGTAAAAAGTCAATTTTGTAGGTGGGAGAAATTCACTTCTGTTTATAAATCCAGACCTAAGTCTTTGACATCTGTTTCTCTCCTTAAAGGGAAAATATAGTGTATTTTCAGTGAGTGCATATTTTTTATACTCCCAAAAAAAAAGGTGATAAAGCTGGCTCAAAGTATGACTCTCCAAAACTCTGCCTCCTACTTTCTTTAAAAAATTCATACCGGACTTAATACAATAAAAAGACAACTATAACATTTTGAACAAGAACAAGCATAAAAAAAAATCACCACCTGCTCCTGGGCTTATACACTGCTTTTATTATAAATTCTGAAAGCTGAAACTGTTATATCTAAAAATAAATCGTGTCCAAAATGGGTCAGATCAGTTGAATACAGTTGGGATCTCATCTTCAGTTCATTCATATATCTTGTAGATAATATTCCACTGTGATAACTGAAATCCAAATAAACAAAGTCAAGGCATGCTTTTATGCATAGGAGGAGTGCTTATAAAACATTGGTTCAGTATGCATTATGTTGAGTTTCCTCATTACACCAAAAATTCTGAAGGACCCTCTGCACACTTGTATATACCCTTTCCAGCAGACTTTGCAATAAAGAATAGGGATATTTAGCTCACACATATTGCAATATATGTTTAAGCTGGCCAACTGCGGCAAAGTAATCCCTCTATGGCCAGTCCTACTCTGCTCTGCCTACGCAAATGCTACTGTGGACACAATGCCAATATAGGGGAAAAGACAAAGTGGGGGATAGCTCACTACAGCAAGCACTCGACTCCACATACGATAGGTAGAGAGGATGGTCTGTAATAAATGTAATCTATGCCTGTTTCCAGTTGTATCAGTGCTGTGGGAATGAGAGTCCATGTAACAACCTCTCCTTAGACATGCATGGCATCTGGCATACTGGCCAGAACAATGTAATAACACAGGACTGGCTCTGCATCTGGAAACAAGTCTGTATTCACTGCTTGCCATGCATAGTGTAATGATATAAAATCCCCACATAAATAGCATAATGACAATATAAGGCATAACCTCCAAGTGTAGTGTCAAACGTCATCCATCTTAAAGTGGAACTTTAGTCAGAAAATTAAGTCCTGCTGGATCACTTTAGGCTGGCCCCTTTTGCAGGTATAGCTATGTAAAACAATAAAAATAAGTGCCTATAGTGTTTAACCTCACATGGAATCATACGTCATGCCTTCTTGATCACTTCTAAAGAAGAGATTTTTGTTGATCTTGAAACACGTCAAGTGCTAACCATGCATGATCCATGATTAGATTTGCAATACCATCTCTGATGACACCGCCGCAATATGTATTGTAGCTTTATATTTATTTTTGAAGATTGTAAAAATAAAATGTCATACTGTTTTTATAAAAAATCTCTTTTGAATTGTTGAAATTTATCATCCAAGTAAATTGTGCCGTTAAAGTCCCACCAATAAAGAGGATTTTTCCTCCCCTTACATTACAATCTTTGTGCAGTAAATTTAAGATTTACCAAGACTTTAATATGAGAAACTACTTAAACGATTCAATCAATCTGTATCCAACCGGGTACGTTATTATTACATAATTGCTGGTAGATCTAGAAAAGCTTGTACAGTCAGATGGTATTGTGTGTAGTGAGTTTAACACAGCTTGATAACATTACTTACATCTGGCTGATCTCATTTACATGTATATATTAAGCATATTGGAAAGACTATACACTTCCTTTAAACTGCCTTCTGATAAATGGTAACCAGGATTAAAATTGGGTTTACATGTTTCTTCCTAATTGCTCTACTAACATGTCATCCGCAAAGCTGTTACATAGCTGCCATACAGTTTTACTTCCCTTGCATTTGCTAGACTATTTCTAGCTATAAACAGCATAGTAGCATTATAACACAGTGAACAGTACATACTGTCATAAATGATTATGTATATCAATTATGAAATAAAAGAATTGTGTGCAGTTACTGAAGCAAGCAGATTCATTGCGGTTATCATTTTTGTACTGAATGTTAGAAATTGAAAAGAATGTAATTATAGTAGGCAATAAAGACATTTACTGCTCAGGCACTTGATACATACGGCCCATTGTGATATGTGACAGTGGATAATCTGTATATTTTTAAATGTTGCAGAGAGGAGAGACTGCACTGCATATGGCCGCCAGAGCTGGTCAATCAGAAGTTGTCCGATATCTTTTGCAAAATGGAGCTCAAGTAGAAGCTAAAGCGAAGGTATGTCAGAAAACAGGGATGATTGTTCCCAGCATGAGTTTTGTGCGGCTTAGAATATGTATTTGGGACTAAAGGAAACCACTTACTATACCAGAATACATTATTCATGACTGACCCAAGCACAATTACTGTTTCCAACAATCGCTTTTTCATTTAATTTGATGTATAGTAACCTCATTTGTTCTCTGATTCCTGCCTACTTCACTTTTTTTTATGTTGTAGTCTTGCCGCCAGTCAATACACAGTGCAGAGGGTATTTATGTAAGGAAACTGTTTAACCTCTTTTTTATGTTAAACATTCTTCCATGTTTGCCCACTTTTTATAGTGCCATATTGTCACATTGGGGTTTGCAAAATCAGGCTCACTTCTGCATAGAAGCCAATCAGTTGAGGTTAGAAGCTGATTGGTTTATTTGTAGAGGTGAGCCTGATTTTGAACTCTCCAGCTTTAGTAAATAAACCCCAGTGTGTCCTTGACCTGACATCACTAGGTGTCTGCAATATGTTGTTCCTGCAAGCTCAATGAGGAACAATACAAGGTGGTGTGTAAGAAGGTGCACATGCCGCTGGTGCTGTGTTGATATGTGGATGGGATGGTACACTGCAGTGTCACTCCTGCCAGAAGGAGCAGGAGCCTCGATAGCTGCTGGAGGCAGAATTCAGCTTTCTTTTTCCTACAATAGAAGCCTGTTGTGGACAGAAGAGGGCAGGCACCGAGACTGCGAATATACCTCAGTGCCACAACACTGTGGAGGGAGGGCAGACTGCACTTTTTCTGATCTCCCCTTGTCACATGACATATCACATGATCAGAGAGAGGAAGAAGGAGAAGCTACCTTAATTTCCTATGGATACCACTTAGAGAAGGAGGTCTAAACTGAGTTTGTACGCAAATGGTGGGGGTTCAATCAGCCCCTTAAGCCAACCATAGATGATTCAAATCTTGGCCGGTTCAGCAGGGACCGGCCAAGATTTGAACCATCTATTGGCAGGCTGATTGTACCAAATTTGATTGTTCTATGACTTTAGTACAACCGGCCTGTCAGATTTTCAATGCAATTTTTGCTAGTGGCTATAGCCGCTAACAATAATCACTGTGTTCTTTTGGCAGGGGCGGCTTCCCGCGCCCCCCAACAGGGAGAACAGAATTGTTCCACAGAAAGGATTACCTCATAACACTGACTCTGTTGATGGGGGAATCAAGCAATTTTCTTTCCTACAACCTTTTGCCTTATGGCTCCTATATTAAATACATTTTGTGGCAGTGCGCTGTACACTCCCTCATCTTCTTCCCCGCTCATCCTGATCTACGAAGCAGCCTGAAAATTATGTTTCATTAGAGAAACAATTCATTTAAATGGATAATCTATTTGTTCATATTAAAACTATTTAAGGGAGTTTTTTGTTCATTATAGGGACGATAATAATTTGAGCCTGTTAGAAATTTCTTTAGAACTAGGGCTGATTTTTTCATTCTCAGTATCTACAGGTACAATATTAGCTTGCTAATGTCAGGTTTGGAACCTGGAAGCAATTAGCAGGGTGCCAAGATAACAAGGCAGCACACTGGAACACAATGCTACTGATAGGAAATAGGTATGGTAGTCATGACTTACTTTCCTGGTAACAGCTTAATCTAAAGCCGGCCATACATGGATTGAAATTCAAATAAACAAAACCAGCGCTGAAATCTTCATGCAGACTAGGATAACTGTAACTGTAATTCGTTGAGTGCGCCCTTAGAAAATCTGGAAATCTTGATACTGGTGAACAAAAGCAAAACAGGGTGCACTCTCTTCTGAAGAAGGGAGTGTGTCTCCTGAAACCTGTTAGCCTACCTCACCAAGGGTCTACCATTACTTTGGACCATCATTATGGACTCTTCTTCTCTGTTTTTACCCCCCTTTGGTTTGTAAGTATGCATTTTTATGCTTTTAAATAAATTTGTGTTTCACCACGGTAATGCACAAAGATAGTGCGCCCTGTCTTGCGTTTGTTTACCAGTATGGATTGAAATTCAGCTGCTTCAGAAGTGGCTGGCTGAGATTCGATCTGTGTATGGGCAGGCTGATTGCACCCAAATCGATTGACTTGGGTACAACCAGCCTGTCTGATTTTTTGACATTCGATTACTGCCGGTGGCTATAACCACTAGCAGTAACCATTGTGTTCTACTTACTGGGAAGGTTCCCTGCCCCCCCTTTCTGTCGTGGAAGGAAAGAAAATGAGTAATTGAGTAATCTATGGGCTGCTTTAGGGACTTTCCCACAGAATACTGTGAGGCAGTACCTTAAGGAGGTGCACTACCTTGTTTGTGGAACCAACTGAGAAAAGAATTGTCTAAAACAATTTGTATTTCCCTTTAGTAACAAGTCAGATTTGTTCCTTTTTTTCAGTTTTAACAGATACTATAATTGGTTGTATAGGGACGTACACTTTCCAGTATGATTTTATCCTGATGTATATGTTTTCCTTTGACCCAGTAAAATAGTATAATCATTTTGTCCTTTCACTAAGTATTTGCTACAGTTTGTGAATGTTCAACTATCTGCCATTCTTCATCTCTGTGTTCAGGATGATCAGACACCTCTGCACATATCAGCTCGACTGGGAAAAGCAGACATAGTTCAGCAATTACTCAAGCAAGGAGCATGTCCAGATGCATCAACAACATCTGGCTATACTCCACTGCACCTGGCTTCAAGAGAGGGACATGATGATGTGGCTTCTGTTCTACTGGACCATGGGGCATTATATTCCATAGTCACAAAGGTCAGTTACTGCTACTTGAATTGTGTTCTTTGGGATGTATATTTTCACGACTCAAATCACTGTGGAAACTGGCAATATAACAGCTATCTGTGAGCAAGAGACATACATTTAGTACCCTATCCTAAAACTGTTAAGTGATTTCAGTTACCCTGTATCTTTTCTACACCTCTTCTAAAGGTTCACACTAAAATATTAGATTGTTGTCTGATCTTTAATGTCAAATTAGGGAGCATTTGCAGGTCTGTAAATTCCCATGATGTCTACTGTTTTAGCTTTCTTGGAGAAATTTCACTGCCAGTCACTATTATCGCACAAGCAGAGCTCTCTATCCCTACCCAAATAGCACTCTCAAATTTGTCTGATGTGAACTGGCATGTTTATGCAATATTTGTTCATAAAACACTTTTTACTCGTTTACATTTTTACTTATTTACATATTCCTAACAAGCAGCAAATGTGCTTTAAAACAAGCTCTAAATGTGTCTGCTGCTTCAGGCACTGTGGAGCAGTTAATACTTAAAGTGCATTGCAGAAACAATGAAAGTCATTCAAGTCAGCTCTGCTTCCCCTCCCAGAATTTACTGTATACTAGAGATTAGAAAGATGATGAGTCACTGCTAATGGGCAAGCATGGTGAGCTGAAAAAGCTTTGAAAATAACTTCAACTTTAACTACTCCTGCTTAGAATTTAAGAGTAAATTGCTCCACAGTGTCTGCAGTTACTTGTTTTAAAACCCATTTGTACTGCTTGCTTTACTTGGTAAAGCGGAACATCACTCACCTTTACTATGTCATTGCATTTTACTCTTAGTCTCCGCTTTTGGTAAATATTGTATAGGTGGGGATACTTTTTCCTGCAAAACAAAGCTGAAGCTTCTGCTGTTCTTGCCTAGGTCAGAATAATGTCCCCTTTGTCCTCCTGAGATACCCATATCCCGGGAGGCTTTTGGGCTACTATACATAGAACACAGAAAGCCCAGTGGAGCGCAATAACAAGGGGGGGGGGGGGGCAGATGCTATGACCCAGGAGACCAGAAGAGACAGGCCGGCCTCCTGAAGACATCAAAAAGATCAAAATGTCATTTTGAGAAAATCATGTGGTAGTTTTTGGTAAATTACAGCAGGACAATGTTGGATTTGCTAGGTGGGTGAGTATACAGTTGCAAGAAAAAGTATGTGAACCCCTTGGGATTACATGGAGTTTTGCATGAATTGGGCTTAAAATGTGCTCTGAATGTCATCTAAGTCACAACAATAGAATAACACAGTCTGCTGAACATAATACTACACAAACATTAGATGTTGCCATGGTTTAATTGCACATAACATGTAAACATTCACAGTGCAGAGAGGAAAAAGTATGTGAACCTTTGGACTTAATAACTGGTTGACCCTCCTTTGGCAGCAATAACCTCAACCAAACGTTTCCTGTAGTTGCAGATCAGACCTGCACAATGATCTGGAGTAATTTTGGACCACTCCTCTTCACAAAACTGTTTCAGTGTAGCAATATTCTTGGGATGTCTGGTGTGAATCGCTCTCTTAAGGTCATACATAGCATTTCAATCGGGTTGAGGTCAGGACTCTGACTGGGCCACTCCAGAAGGCGTATTCTGTGCTGTTGCAGCCATTGTTTTGTTGAATTACTTGTATGCTTTGGGTCATTGTCCTGTTGCATCACCCATCCTCTGTGGAGCTTCAGTTGGCAGACAGATGGTCGTACGTTTTCCTGCAAAATGTCTTGATAAACTCTGGAATTCATTTTCCCATCAATGACAACAATCCGTCCAGGCCCTGAGGAAGCAAAGCATCCCCAAACCATGATGCTCCCTCCGCCATGTTTTACAGTGGGGATGAGGTTTTGATGTTGGTGTGCTGTGCCTTTTTTTCTCCACACATAGTGTTGTGTGTTCTTCCCAAACAACTCAATCTTGGTTTCATCTGTCCACAGTATATTTTGCCAGTAGTGCTGTGGAACATCCAGGTGCTCTTTTGCAAACTTCAAACGTGCTGCAATATTCTTTTTGGACAGCAATGGCTTCCTCCGTGGTGTCCTCCCATGTACTCCATTCTTGTTTAATGTTTTCCTTATTGTAGATGTATCAACAAAAATGTTAGCATGTGCCAGAGATTTCTGTAGGTCTTTAGCTGACACTCTGGGATTCTTCTTTACCTCATGCAGCATTCTGCGCTGTGCTTTTGCAGTAATTTTTACAGGACGACCACGCCTAGGGAGAGTAGCAACAGTGCTAAACGTTCTCCATTTGTAGACAGTCTGTCTTACCATGGACACATGAACATCAAGGCTTTTGGAGATACTTTTGTAACCCTTTCCAGCTTCATGCAAGTCAACAATTCTTGATCGTAGGTCTTCTGAGAGCTCTTTTCTGCGAGGCATGGTTCACATCAGACAGTGCTTCTTGAAACCAGTAAACCCAAAACAGGTGTGTGTTTTTTAAGGGCAGGACTGCTGTCAGCAACACATCCAATATCATCACACTGATTGGAGTCAAGGTTGGCTCACTCCTGGTTTCAATTAGCTCTGGGAGAAGTCATTAAGCTAGGGCCTCACATACTTTTTCCTCCCTGCACTGTGAATGTTTACATGTTATGTGCAATTAAACCATGGCAACATCTAATGTTTGTGTAGTATTATGTTCAGCAGACGGTGTTCTTCTATTGTTGTGACTTAGATGACGTTCAGTGCACATTTTATGCCCAACTCATGCAAAACTCCACGTAATCCCAAGGGGTTCACATATTTTTCTTGCAACTGTACTGTTTCAGCTCAGCCCAGTGGTCAATGTAACAGGGGGTTAAGATCAATATTAGTCCTGGGGGGGGGGCAAGATCCTCTTCAAGGTTCTATATTAAATGTGTCATAGTTCTGCCCAACTGCTGTGCCTGCTAGCAAGGTCTCAGTCTCCTTTTGTTGAATTTGTTATTGCACATATTGCACAGTATGAAAAATGCAGCTGGAGGAGTAAGATGTTCGTTCATGGCTTTATAATGGCACAGGCATAGATTTTGGCAGAGAGCTCCATGCACATGGTACCTGTATTACAAATGAACTTGCATCCACTGCTGCAATTTTCACTCTTTTCATGTTACAAAAATGACAGCAGATGGAGCTGATAGGGCTTTGGCTGGATGCACAGTGGCTCTGGCATTATCTTGGCAGGTGGAGCTGTGAACTGGCATCTTTGATTCATATAGGTAACCAGTGGATGAATCAGCCCACAAACATGTATTCATGTCTGAAATATCAGTTTTTACTGGCCTGACTCTTTTATGGAAAAACAAATTATGGATGAATAAAAATGTCACATAGTGAGCAAACATGCAAACCGGTTTAACCACTGGTAAAACTCATATTTACAGAAAGGATTTACTCCCCTACATGTTGCTGCAAAATATGGGAAGCTTGAAGTTGCCAAACTGCTGTTACAGAAAAGTGCATCTCCAGATGCTGCAGGAAAGGTGGGTACAGACCTATGTCATCACTGACTTCATCCTCTAAAAATAGCTGTTACCAAGCTCAAACAGCAGGTGGCAGTATTATGTCTAAGATTTCCACCAGTGCTCTTATGACACTTGTGCTAACCATACACTAGCCGAAAAATCGCTCAAACCTGTTTCCGAATAGCAAACACTCGGTCGTAAGAGCAGATAATAGTGGCATCATGTAATGACCGAATTTCAAACGATAAATTGTTCAATGTACATACATGAATCACTTTTTTGTTTGCTTTGTCACATATGTGCAGTACGAACTGTTAGATTTTTTAATGTGCAAATAACACACTAAGCTTTATTTATTTATTTCAGGTACTTATATAGCGCCGTCAATTTACGCAGTGCTTTACATATATATTGTACATTCACATCAGTCCCTAACCCACAAAGGGCGTACAGTCTAAGGTCCCTAACTCACATTCATACATACACATACTACAGACAATTTAGACAGGAGCCAATTAACCTACCAGCATGTCTTTGGAATGTAGGAGGAAACCGGAGTACCCGGAGGAAACTCACGCAGGCACAGGGAGAACATGCAAACTCTAAGCAGGTGGTGCCGTGGCTGGGATTCGAACCAACGACCCTAGTACTGCCAGGCGGAAGTGCTAACCATTTAGCCACTGTGCTGCCCCACTTTCAATTTATTGTTCGTTCGGAAAAAGTTTTCCAATCTGCTCCTCTGATTTTTATGTTCCGAAAAGTCAAAAACGATTTTCTTTTTGTGCATCAACTGGACAAAAAAAGAACGAACAGCCCAAATGACAGATTTTTGGATACATTTTCATCTAGTGTATGGGAATCATTAAGCTGTCCCTTCACAAAAAGATGACATCTTTTCAAGGAAAGAGTTGTATCCCTCAAAAATCAGTTGCACAAAATATCAGTAAGATTAATTAACAATACAGTAGTTTCCTTTGGAAAATAAATGTACGGAAAATAACCAAATGGATATTTTGTTTGTGTTGAGCAATCATTTCTTATTGAAAGGGTGTTTGAAATGATCAAATGTGTGATTGATTAATCACTTATTATCATGGGCGGGATTAAATCCAAGCAGACTAAAGATTCATTCAGCAAATGAAGAGTTGAAGAATGTATGTAAACCCTCCTCATATACTTGTCCTTTCCCTTTTCTTTCTGCCAGTGTAGTATTTAAGTAAAGTCTGCCCATGTTGTGCCCTAGTGCAGAGGTTCAGCAGATGGAGATCTACCATTTGTTTCTTTATCTTAAAGGGATTATATTGCTAGCAAAGCCATGACATGGATTTTAGGAACACCATGGTTTAGTAAGAGAAACAGCACAGCCGTAGCTGGATACTTTAAGGGCTCATGTACACTGCAGCTGATAAACTCACGTTTAGGAGCTTTTCAGCGTTTTTTTTCAGCAGCCCCTGAACTCACCCTAATGTTTTCCTATGTGTCCATGTACACATCTTTGTTTACAGTCATTTCCAGGCATTTGAGTTTACAGTTGTTTTTTTTTTAATGCAGAAAACCTGCGTTCAGTAGTCGATTTTATCACATTTTGGAAAATCACATTTATAAGCGTTTGCAGTCGAAATTTTTTTTTTAACTCTTCCAGTTCCCGATGTTGACCAGAGCCTTTTTTCATCATGAAAATTGCATGCAAAGCATTTTCAAGGTACTCAAATGGACAAAACACTGAACACAGAATGTTCCTACCAAGCTTGTCACACATTGTAATGACCAACTCACACCTCAGACCTCTCCCACCCTTGGAAACAAAAGATATGTTAATGACCATTCACACCTCAAATTCCTCATGAAGACCCCCTGCCAGGTGGCCTTAATGACCACCAGACACTTTTTCCACCCTTGGAAACAAATAAATGAGCAACTCACACCTAAGATTATCTCAACACATACTGCTGTCTCTGCTTCTACTCTCTGTATTTCTCTGAAACAGTCTGAAATGGTTAATAATTTACCACTTTTCAGTGCATTCTGGGCATTTTGGAGGTTCTCCTGTGGTTATCTTTAAAAAACGCTTCTAAACGCAAACGTGCATAAACGCATTATGCAAATGCGGCTAAACGGACATTTTTTAACCTATGTTTTCCAGCAGTCAGTTTCCATTGTTCAGAAGTGTCCTGTGTACATGGGGCCTAACTCTTCTTGGCAGAGGTACACATATATGTGGCCTCTCTGTGGGCGGCCTTTATCGCTGAGAGGCCACATATATGCGGCCCTATGTAAACACTTTTCTGTGCTGAGAGCTTGCTCCCTGCATGCTCCCAACACAGTTACTGGCAGAGACCTGAAAGCTCCCAATGCATACTTGCAATCCGGAGCTTTCTGATAATATGACCACAGTGACAGCCAATCACAGCAGTCACATAACCCAAATGGCTTCTACAGCAGGAAGGGGTTAAGTCTCTGTTTGTTTGAGACGTTAGACACAGGAATATGAAAAGTGATAAGTGACTGTAATAAGTTATCCCTGTGTATGAATGTTTACACTAGTTTGAGCTACTGAAGTCTGTGAACAACATTTTTTTTTTAACAGAAAGGCTCACACCCTGTAAATAAATGGAAATGTGCCTAAAGAAGCAAATCTGTGCTTTGCAAAATTAGAGCGAATCAACAGGTTTCCTAAAGGCAGTTTTTTAAAAATGTTGTATAGACTGTAGAGCAGCGGTTCTCAACCTGGGGGTCGCGACCCCTTTGGGGGTCGAACGACGCTTCCACAGGGGTCGCCTAAGACCATCGGAAAACACATATTTCCGATGGTCTTAGGAACCGAGACACCGCTCCTCGCCGCCACCGCCGTCTCCAGGTGTGGGCGGGATGACATGCCGCCCCTGTCATCTGGACACACCTCGAGATCAATCCTCGCCTGTGATTGGCCGCCGACACTGTAGCTCAGGAGAGGCACACAGGCGGCCAATCACCGGCAAGGAGGTGGAGCTTGGAGAGGAGGAGCCGAGCGGCACCGCGAAGATCGAGCGAGTGAAGAGGAGGAGAGCGGCCGGAGAAGGAAGACATCTGACAGGTAAGTGTCGGTACCATGGGAGAGGGAGGGAGCGAGCGAGCCCAGGCTGGAGCAGGGGTCTGCAAGGTAAGTATCATTGGTGTCAGTGGGAATAGTGCCCCATCATTGGTGTCACTAATACCAATGATGGGGCACTATTCCTCCCACTGACACCAATGATGGGGCACTATTCCTCCCACTGACACCAACGATGGGGCACTATTCCTCCCCCAAATGACACCAACAATGGGGCACTATTCCTCCCCCACTGACACCAAGGATGGGGCACGATTCCTCCCCCCACTGACACCAACGATGGGGCACAATTCCTCCCCCCACTGACACCAAGGATGGGGCACTATTCCTCCCCCCACTGACACCAAGGATGGGGCACTATTCCTCCCCCCACTGACACCAAGGATGGGGCACTATTCCTCCCCCCACTGACACCAAGGATGGGGCACTATTCCTCCCCCCACTGACACCAAGGATGGGGCACTATTCCTCCCCCCACTGACACCAAGGATGGGGCACTATTCCTCCTCCCACTGACACCAAGGATGGGGCACTATTCCTCCCCCCGCTGACACCTATGATGGGGCACTATTCCCCCCACTGACACCTATGATGGGGCACTATTCCCCCCACTGACACCAATGATGGGGCACTATTCCCCCCACTGACACCTATGATGGGGCACTATTCCTCCCCCCACTGACACCAATGATGGGGCACTATTCCTCCCACTGACAGCAATGATGGGGCACTTTTCCTCCCACTGATACCAATGATGGGGCACTATTCCTCCCACTGATACCAAGGATGAGGCACTATTCCTCCCACTGACACCGATGATGGGGCACTATTCCTCCCACTGACACCGATGATGGGGCACTATTCCTCCCACTGATACCGATGAAGGGGCACTATTCCTCCCACTGATACCGATGATGGGGCACTATTCCTCCCACTGACACCGATGATGGGGCACTATTCCTCCCACTGATACCGATGACGGGGCACTATTCCTCACACTGATACCGATGACGAGGCACTATTCCTCCCACTGACACCGATGACGAGGCACTATTCCTCCCACTGACACCAATGACAGGGCACTATTCCTCCCACTGATACCAATGACGGGGCACTATTCCTCCCACTGGTACCAATGACGGGGCACTATTCCTCCCACTGATACCAATGACGGGGCACTATTCCTCCCACTGATACCAATGACGGGGCACTATTCCTCCTCCCACTGATACCAATGACGGGGCACTATTCCTCCCACTGACACCAATGACGGGGCACTATTCCTCCCACTGATACCAATGATGGGGCACTATTCCTCCCACTGACACCAATGACGGGGCACTATTCCTCCCACTGATACCAATGATGGGGCACTATTCCTCCCACTGATACCAATGATGGGGCACTATTCCTCCCACTGACACCAATGATGGGGCACTATTCCTCCCCCCACTGACACCAATGATGGGGCACTATTCCTCCTCCCACTGACACCTATGATGGGGCACTATTCCTCCTCCCACTGACACCTATGATGGGGCACTATTCCTCCCACTGATACCGATGATGGGACACTATTCCTCCCACTGATACCGATGATGAGGCACTATTCCTCCCACTGACACCGATGATGGGGCACTATTCCTCCCACTGACACCGATGATGGGGCACTATTCCTCCCACTGACACCGATGATGGGGCACTATTCCTCCCACTGACACCAATGATGGGGCACTATTCCTCCCACTGACACCAATGACGGGGCACGATTCCTCCCACTGACACCAATGAAGGGGGCACTATTCCTCCCACTGACACCAATGACGGGGCACTATTCCTCCCACTGATACCAATGATGGGGCACTATTCCTCCCAATGACACCAATGACGTGGCACTATTCCTCCTACTGCAAAATTACAGTTATGAAGTAGCATCGAAAATAATTTTATGGTTGGGGGTCACCACAACATGAGGAACTGTATTAAGGGGTCGCGGCGCTAGAAAGGTTGAGAACCACTGCTGTAGAGGGATTAGAACACCGGTTTTTATTGCTGTCCATACCCCTGTGAAGGAGGTTCACCCTTTCTATTTCTCATGTTTGCAGTTATTACCAAAAATGAAAGAAAACCCTAAATTTTGGGTTGTCCCCAAAACAGTAATAAAGGGTAAAACTTCTAATGGGGGCATTAGTTTTGATGACCCTGGAGAAAACCAGGGATTCCTTCACTTTGGAGGGATTTCATCTTACTTCCTGATGTGGCTATAAGAGAAGAAGTGAAGGGAAATATCCCCAATGAGACATAGATGGCATAAAAACTGACAGAGATTATAACCCTTCTCTACAAAAAGAAAAAAATGTGTTGCTTTTAGATACACTTTAAAGTGGTTCTAAAGCCTCAAGTTTTTTTTTACCTTAATGCATTTTATGCATTAGGTAAAAAACCTTCTGTCACAGACTTGCACCCTCACCCCTCTTATACTTATCTGAGCCCCATCGTGATCCAGCGCAGTGCATGAGAGCTGAGGCTCTCCTTGCTTTGTCCCTCCTCACTGGGCAGCTCCTTTCAGTCAACTCTGGTGACTCTCAATGGAAGCAATTGGGAGCAAGCCTTCACGAGTGCCCCCATGGAAATCGGCTTTCTAGTGGGGGCACCAGCAAGAGAGGGGGAGCCAGGAGTACCAGTGGGGGGACCCGAGAAGACAAGGATAAGAGCAGGTAAGTATAGACACTTTTTTAAAAGAAAAATTATTTTACAACCACTTTAACTCAACCATCCCCAGTAACACATACGTTATGTACCTTAACTTTTACTCCCATCAGCTAATTGGAGCTGCGGGGGTAGGAAAGGAAGCCAAGTATATGCATCTGAGGAGATCTGCATTAAAGTGTACTTGTTGATTTGTCCTGCTTGGTCAAAACATTGATTCACATTAAGGGCTAGTTCACATTAAATGCAGTCCAGTGTGTTTTTTTATTCTGCATCAAAAATGCATGCACAGTGTTTTCCATGTATTCCAATGGCTCTAGTTCACACTAGTGCAGTCAATTCCAGTCAGTTTCCAGTACAGAAAAAAAAGTAGAACATGCTGCATTTATTCTGCATAGAACCATACTGGAATATAGCAAACTGCATCAAAATGGCACCAGAATGGTGTGTGGTGTGAACTGTAAGCAAAAATGTATCTGGAATGCATTGGAGTGCATTTTTGTGGTGTGAACTGGCCCTAAGGGTTTGTTCACACCATGGTGCACGCGTTCTGCAAGGGCACAACAAAATCACATCATATGCAATATGTATAAAACTCATTGAAGCGCACATGAAAACTGATGTAAACTGATGTCTCTGCAAGTGAAATCTGTGCGTCAGTTTCCATCAGTTTTTCTACATGAATGGTGTGAATGAGGCCTAAAGCTCCATCTCCTTGCTCAGAAAATAAGTGCAACATATCACCATGCAGTATTTCCTATTCTACTGAATATACACTTCTTTATTTTGTATAAGTGTTGGGTCCTGTGCAGGCGCAGACATTTTTGCTCTCATTGAAAGTAGTGTGAGTGACAATAATAAAACAAATTAGGGTGAAGAAGGCAGGTTACATGCTTTAGAGCGGATTCAAAAACATGTAAAAAGTGTTCATGTTACAAGCCATCTATAGTTTCTTACCCAGTAAATAGTGTGACAGTGCATCATTTCTAGTTTTACTCTGTTATTGTAACTAACAAGCAGACATGGCTGCTAAGATCCATCACAGAACTTATATTATGTCACAGCATTAGAGATAACAGTTACAATGTTATAACAATGGTTGTTTCTGCATGTGTTTTTAGACCGGTCTAACACCACTGCATGTTGCGGCACACTATGATAACCAGAAAGTGGCATTGCTATTGTTGGATAAAGGAGCATCCCCTCATGGAGCTGCAAAGGTAAATAACTCAAAATGTCATAATGTTTATATGCAATAAAATCATGTTCCACCATCTAATGATCCTAGTAATGTAGAATGAATGGTACAGGATTAACTCCTTGTGTTTTATGTTAAATAAATACTACAGCAAGATGTACAGCATATACACTCCCCGGCCACTTTACTAGGTACACCTTGCTAGTACCGGGTTGGACCCCCTTTTTCCTTCAGAAGTGCCTTAATTCTTCCTGACATAGATTCAACAAGGTGATGGAAACATTCCTCAGAGATTTGGTCCATATTGACATGAGTTACTGTTGCCTTTCTATTTTCTTGAACCAATCTTCCCATTCTCCTCTGACCTCTGACATCAACAAGGCATTTCCGTTCACACAACTGCAGCTTGATGGATATTTTCTCTTTTTTGACCATTCTCTGTAAACCGTAGAGTTGGTTGTACATGAAAATCCTATCAGATCAGCAGTTTTTGAAATACTCAGACCAACCTGTCTGGCACCAACAACCATGCTACATTCAAAGTCATTAAATCCCCTTTCTTCCCCCATTCTGATGCTCGGTTTTAACTTCGGCAAGTCATCTTCACCATGACTAGTTGCCTAAATGCATTGAATTTCTGCTATGTTACTGGATGATTAGCAATCTTTATTAATAAGCAATTGTACAGGTGTACCTAATAAAGTGGCCAGTGAGTATATTTGCATTTTACCATTCCTCATGTATAGACAAAACTGTTCTTGGCATCCATTGAAACAAATGCATCCTGAGGGTTGTGTGTGAGGGTTGTGAAGTCATCATTTTATTTCTATTTGTTCAAATGTTGAACCTATTTAGAAATTGTCAGTGTCTCTGCCTGGTGCATATCTTCACCCATGGCTATACATAAGGTATATATCTGGGGCCACATTCAAAAGGACCTTGCAAACCAGAGGATTGCAGGTACCAGGGTTCATCTATGAGATCACTAATAAATATTGAATCCCATCTTCATGAATATTCCTTCTGTTAGAATGCTTATATATTAAGTTTGGATAACTGAAAGAAAATCTGTGGCTTTCCCATGCAGCTTTATTGGTGGCTCCGCCTGCGACACTCAATCTTACATTTGCTCCCCATGGTCCTACTCACCTGAAGAGAAGTAAGAGAAATACCAGTACTTCCAGGCATTGGAAGCCTCTTATTTACTTCCACTCCTTCCACATGACAATACTGGTCTGTGCTAATTGCCTCCACAGGCACTCAGTGTTGTCATGTGGGGTGGCTAAGGCGTTCCCAACCATGTGTAAGCCTCAGGTCAATGACAACATGCATCATTTCAGTGAATATTAGTTTGTTAGCCAGATGACCTATATATACACAGGTTCAGGGACTAGCCAAGATTCGAACCATGTATGGGCATGCTAAATGTACCCAAGTTGATTGATCGATCAATTTGGGTACAACCAGCCTGTTGGATTTTACATGTGATTATTGCTAACGGCTACTATATCCGATAGATGTAATCAATGTGTTCACAATGGTTCAGCAGAAGGGTTTCCCCCATCAACACTGACTATGTTGACTGTGTGCAAGCCGCAGGTTGTAGGAAAGAAAAAAGTCCCATCTATAGCCAGCTTACATAATTATATTTTTCTCTGTGCTGGTACCTTACATTGGAGGCTTGCCCATTTGGAATCCTGAGACATTTAATTGGTTCTTTGTTAGCAGATGGAATGGGTCATTATGATAAGAGTCTCTACGGATTTTTCATTGTCAGTTATACTGTGACTGATACAATTGAGTTACTATCAATGATAATTTTTTATTTGCAATAACATAATTTTCAAGGAGCAGGGCCCTCCTATCCCTCTTGTATTGAGCTGTATTGTCTCCCTTTATATTGTAAAGCGCTGAGCAAACTGTTGACGCTATATAAATCCTGTATAATGATAATTTTTAGGACAAGCTTTCAGGGTATGTCCCCTTCCTCAAGGTCCAAGCAATACATTCTTGGACCTTGAAGAAGGGGACATACCCCAAAAGCTTGCCCTGACAATTGTGTGTAGTGCAAATAAAAAAGTTTCAAAGACTGTACTCAATTGTTTCTGTCGCCAATGCACTAATACAACTACAATCACCTCAAGCAAGTGTGACTGATGAATTTGGAATGTATCTGGCATCAGGCATTCTTAAAATGTGGTCTGTTAGTTGGAGCATGCTAATCTGATACCCTCTGAGGTGGAGAGTCCACTCTGACCTTTAAATGGAAGATACAAGTGGATAGTGTATTTAACAAGGTTTTGTCTGTGAATTTGTGTAAGTGTGTGTATATATATACATACTCACTCATACACACATATAGTGCTGATTACATAAGAGACAACCAGGACTCTATTACAGCGCACAGCAATCAGTTGATTTTGGATGTCTACTGTGCTTTGAATTAATAAGGGTAATGCAATTTTCATGTTTTGATCAAACAGCTACTAAAGTTAGCACTTAAGGCCCCTGCTGCTTAACAATTATACTGAGTGATGTGATTTATGTTCAGTTTTGTGAATGCAGACATTGGTAACCATTTTGCAACTGCTTTCTCTATCTCTTGTCATTCAAGTCTTTAAAATCCAGATCTGAGGCAACTTTTAAGGTCACCCAGTCTACAAAATCCCTTCTCTGTTTACACCCTTTGATACAATTGCTCCTTTGATTCAAAAGTGTTTTTGAACCGTGAAATGAATTTAGAATGTCCAAAGGAATTAAATGCAAAATTAAGAAAACAGACTCATGTTACCTAGTTTTCTTAGGTAGCATTGAACCTAAGATCCCAATGCTGCAAATGGAGAGTACTGAGTACTTTTGTTGTAGGTTTACAGTTCACATACAGCAATCTAGCACAGGTAGCTTATTAAAGGATTAACATTATATATAAAGTTTACTGGATTTTCTATCAGCAGGTACTTGGCAGAATGATTGATAAACTATATATGTTTGCTTACATGCTCAATAATTATCCTTGTATGTATGTCATTCTTTTAGAATGGGTACACACCTCTACACATTGCTGCAAAGAAAAACCAGATGGAAATAGCCACCACGTTGCTGGAGTATGGGGCAGATGCCAATGCAATGACCAAGCAAGGAATTGCTCCCATTCATCTTGCTGCCCAAGAAGGCCATGTGGACATGGTGTCTTTGCTGCTCACAAGAAATTCTAATGTCAATGTTAGCAACAAGGTACCATCTATACTCTTCAAAATTTGTTGGTAATGTAGCATTTCCATGTGAAGCCAATTTCAACTCCATCCACTGTAAATTGCTTGCTGTTGCCAGGTGCACCAGGTCACCACCATATTGTATGGGCTCCCTTAAGACAAATAAGGGAGAATCTGGTAGTTAGTAAGAACACTGTAAAAAAAAATAAAGTATGGATTCAGTTGTATGAAGCTCCCAGCTCACAAAACATGGTTCCTGTTGACAGTCTGCACATAAATGGAAGGTGCACTGGCTAGCCAGGGAAAGTACAGCAGCAGCTCAGTCAGTAAACCTAGCCTAAGAGATGAAGTGACAACAAGCAAAGTAACGCATGCCGTAGGTTATTCGATTTTCTTTCCTTCCATCATGGGTGGAAGGAAAGAAATTGCTCGATTCCTCCATGAACACAGTCGGTGTTGATGGGGGAATGCCTCCTGCAGTGCCATTGTTTCTGCATGCTTGAGTGGCACAGGGAGCTTTCCTGGGCAGGAGAATACAATGACTACTGCTAGCAGCTATAGCCATGGGCAATAATCACATGCTAAAAATCCAACTTGCTGATTTTACCCAAGTTGATAGATGGATCGGCTTGGGTACAATCAGCCTGCCCATAGATAGACTGAATCTCCCTGCTGAACTGGTCGAGATCTGGTCCATCTGTAGCCAACTTAAAGCAGTAGTAAATACTGCTTGCTCACTTACCTACAGGTTAGTTCGTAATAAAACTTACCTATACATACAAGGAATATCTCCTATACATGCATAGAAACATGGAAAGGTGACGGAAGAAAAAGGCTGAGTGGTTCATCGAGTCTGCCCTTTTTTTTGTGTGTGTGTGCTTTTTTTTTGGAGGGGGGGGGGTGTTTTTGTTTTTTTTTTTTTTGTTTTTTTGGGGTGGTGGGTTGTTAACTTTTTGTCTGAGTATAGATCTATGCTTGTCTCAAGCATGTTTGAAGCTATTTACTGGTGACTGGCTCACTACCTCTGCTGGAAGTTTATTCTAAGCATTAACATCAGTAAAAAAGTACTTTCTAAGATTAGTTTTGAACTTTCCTCCAGTTAGTTTGACATCATGTCCCCGTGTTCTTGATTTGCAGTTGATAGTGGAATCACATCGCTTCATTGTCTGTTCAGTATCAAATTTGGAAAATAAAAAAAAGGTTGGAAGGCAGAGTTTTATTATGTATAAATTAGAAAATAATGATCTTTTTTATTCTTTAGAACTGCATTTCAGGAAGTTGTATTTGCATGTATCAGTTACTTCCCCCAGGCACTTGCAGTCTATTTTATGTTACCAGGTGTCCAAGTTTAGTTAAACACTTATAATTTTATCAGTATGTCTTTGAGCTATGGTTAAGAAAGCCATGGGGAGGGAGAGAGAACATACAGACCCCACACAGATAGCACCACATTTGGACTCAGAATCAAGGCTCCCTATCGTTTTGAGATAGCAATGCTAGAAACTGTGCTCTTGGCTTCCTAAAATGCCTCCTATCCCTATATACGCAGCTGTGACAGCCAAAGTGAATAACAGAACATTTAGCTGAGTAAATCCGTGGCCCAGTCATTGCATCAAGCAGGGACGTCTACTTTGTATTCATCTTTCGACCCTGAACCAAAACTCTTGCACTGTTGTTGGCAAAGAAATGTTACAAAAAAAGAACATACATCAGATATTCTAAAAGTGGAACTCCACTCTCTCAATCAACATTGACTATTTTTAATCCTTATGCTGCTAGCATTATTAAATAGATGGGAAAGTATCATATTTACTTGTTTTACACTTTTTGTTTTACATTTCTTCACTTACTTCCTGTTTTCCATGCCTAGGCAAATGATGCTATACATCCCAGGAGTTTTCAAGAGGGGATGGTGGGTTCTCAGCTCAGCCAATGCATCAGCTAAGGGCAGATGGATTCCAGGAAGTAAATGCTACATGAATCATCTGCACTTACTCAAGATGGCCACTGCCAGAAATGCTAGGGGGTGTTTTTCAAATTAATTCTCAGTAAAATAAAGCATGGAGTCATGAATGGATGGATGAGTTTGATTTGAATATTAACAATGAATTAAATGGCATTTTTGCTTTGTAGTGCTCAGATGCAGTGCAGTTTCACTTGAAACCTTTTTACAGACAATATATATATACGGTATTTATGTGAGAAGAAATTTCCCTAAAGGGGGCACGGGGTAAAACCCTGAGAGAGGAGCTAACCAAACCTCCCAAACAGAAGTCTCTTACATTGTTTATTGCTACAGCAAATCCCTAAATAATAAACATGTGAACGGTCTTTTCTTCCAGAGGATTTGTAATTCTGTTCTGACATTTTTGCAGTGCATACACCTCTGCCATACAGCACAGCCAGGAGGGTGGCACTACATTGATGTTGGAGTTGAAAAATACAGTGGTGTCCCTGCCCTAGCCACAGCCTGCTAATTGGACAATACAGTATTGGAGCAGTAGCTCACTGGTAACTTATCGGTTGTGCCTACTCTGCTCTGTGCGTTCAGCAGAGACACCTAATGTTATCCCTTCTCACAATGTGAGTGGAAAGGGTTACATGAGGCTAATATTACAATTTTAGTACTTATGCTAGCTGCATGCAAAAAAACATAACTGCCCGATACAACTGCATTAAATAGTGGTTCATATCTCTTTGGAGTTAATTATCATTTTTACTGGGGGTTGTGAGCACAGACGCATAATATTAGTGGTGGTGGCTATATGGTTTATCAATCAGCTCCCTTCTTGATGAAACGAAAACAGTGATTTTATCATATTTGATGTACTTTTTAAATACATATTGTGTACTGATATTATGTTATTTTGTGAATTGTAGAGCGGCCTCACACCTCTTCACTTGGCAGCACAAGAGGACAGAGTGGGAGTAGCCCAGGTTCTCACCAATAATGGAGCAGGCAATGACTGTACAACAAAGGTAATCTATCTTCTTTTACCTGTTATAGACATTACTATAACATCTTATACTATAAAACATGGTAAATTAGGTTCAAAATATTTTCATGGACAAAGTCAGACAGACGTTGTATAGACTCATTTGGGCTTATACAGTAAGTCAGTTTGTTAGGGCCTTAGAAATATCTGGTCTATAAAGAATCTGGTAAAAGACATTTTGGTAAACCATGATGCTTGCATACATCTCTTTTGATCTTTAAGGTCCATCCCATTTGGTGAGTGAGCCTTTCTGAAGGTAGTGGTAGATAAGTTGGATCACATTTCATGTGGATCTCAAAACACATATGGTGCTTTGGATAACTTAATATTAAGATTTAAGGAATATGCCCCTCACATAGCATAGATAGTTTTTTTAGTAATTTCCAGAGTTGGCCTTTAAAGGATAAGTTCACCTTTGGAACATGTTACCCGTTACATGTTTTTAGGGTGGAACATGTAACATGTTCCCATAGCCGCAGCCACGCCCCTCCCTCTGACAGATAGTACAAGGAAAAGTTTATCCGTACTATCTGCCAGATTTGAAAACAGCGCACCGCCCACACGACCACATCACTCATTCACAGTGTTCTGTGAATGAGTGCCTACAAGTCCCAACAGCCTTAGTGGCTGTGGAGTGATGTGGTAGTTCATTGAAGCTTCCTTTCAGTATATGTTCTTGGGCCTACATCCTGTATGGCAAGCAGATATTCTGACAGGTCTGCAGGAGACCTGCATGGCATCAGTGATCTACGGAGCGCTGGTGCAATGCTTTGTAGGCTCCTTTGGACAAAAATAATAAATGCACATTTTTGTACCTGCAAAAAAATGTGCATTTAATATTTTTGTCCAAAAAGTGAACTTAACCTTTAAATTATAAAGGTCAGATGCACATTTTCCCCTTTATCTAGGAAAAAAAATCTAGATTAGACTATCCAATTATTTCACAAAGGGTCTGTCTTCCATCATTCTAACTCATTTCCCATTAATACTAACAATTTGGGAAGGACATAAGCCTAAAATAAGTAGAGAGAGGTTAAGCAGGCGATGTCATTGTGCTGGTTCATGGTATCTTCCCTAAATGTAGGGATGAGCCCAGGGTATGCTGCTAGTAGAGCTCAAGGGTGACAGAGTTTTTGATGGTGGGACTTAAAATAGATGACAGTCTTTCTAAACATGCATGCTGTTTATAATAGTGTTTAGTACACTTATGTAATCTAAGCACAAGTATAGGTTTTCAATTTTTTTTCTTTATAAAGCAGTATTTCACTATTGGATATTTTATTTTAAAATCCTTCCCACATTGAGAGAATTCATGGAGATAAGGTTGAATTGATGGAAAAGAGATCATTTAGCCCTGGTTCACACTGATGTGAATCTGATGCAGTTCTAATGCATTCCAGAATGTATAGATTTGCATGTCAAGGGAGATAACATAGCTTTCTATGAAGGTCTTTCACACCTTCAAAACGCAATGCAATTTCCAAAAGGCTCCTGTGTGTGTTTGGTATGATACAGTGCATTTTTTGAGCCCCATAAACTTGAATGGAAACAGCAGTGAAAATGCGTAGGTGATCAAATGCAATGCCATTTCAGTGCAAGATGCACCTATTTCTAATGTCACAAAATTAGCCAGAACAGAAATTGCAGCTGTGTAAAATTGCATCAGAATTGCACAACTGCTCCTGAAATTACACTTGAAATCGTACAGAGATCGCACCAGATCAGTGTGAACCAGAGATAATGAAAAAATTAGGTATTCCACAGAGATTTTTTCCTATTAGATATATGGAGATAATGATGAAAAAGTGCCTCTGACCTTTATCAATTGTGGTCCATCCAGGGGCGGACTGAGCATTTGGAAACTCGGGCACTGCCTGAGGGCCCGGGGTCAGTAGGGGGCCCCATGAGATGCCCCTGGTACCTTTTTCATAGGCTTTTTTGAGTTTGGGCAAGGACACAGGGGCCCCATGATCCCCTATTGCCTGGGGACCCCATGAGTTGTCAGTCCGCCCCTGGGTCCACCCTACCTGGTGGGTGAACTTTTTTAAAGGTGGTGGTGAATAACACATTTGGAACAAATTTGATGTGGATTTCAGAACACATGCAGCACTGTTAATAACTGGAACATGCTTAAAGGTGGTGGTTCCATTTCCAAATACTTTTTTATGTGGTGAATGAAACAGAGTTGCAAGGAAAGAATGTGAACTTTTAACATTGTATTTATTATTTCTAGCATATATTCAAACTGTTGCAATGGTTGTGTATGTGGATATAAAACATATATTTAATCACAGCTGTTTTTCACATTATAAGGGCTTATAAAATAGTTTGATTTGTTGGACAGCATGGTGATAGGGAATTTATTATTACAGGCTGAAGTGTTTCCTCCCCTTAGCTGCCCCTGCCCTTAGCTGCCCCTGTTCAGCAAGCTTTAGGGTACCTAGCAGCATTGCTATGTCTTTGTTAAAATGTACACATTTAAAAATGTCCTTCTGCTAAATTATGTGGATTATGGGGGAAGCTTTCTGGATAGAAAATTGTTTAGAGATCAGCCTTAAAGTGTTACTAAACCCAGGACTCTGCATTAACTATATCTGGTCTCCCACAGCACACAGAACTTGAAGATGCAATTATTTTAGTAAATATAAACTGCTAAATACCTTTTCTCATCAGCAGTTAGTCTTGTGAAATCTATCAGCCCCATGGGAGGGATTCCGTGGTTGCAGGAAAGAAATTTGCTCCATCTATTGGCTGATTTTAGTAACTCACTAGTTGTTTTTACTTGTTTCCTGGAATTGCTGTTTGAAGCTTATAGTACCTAAAAGTAAAGCAGCATGAAGATAAAAAATATTATTAGTAGGGACTATTAAGCAAGGCAATGCAAAGTGGCAGTAATGATGCACAAGGTAAGCAAAATCATTAATGTTGTTAGTTCACTTTGCAATGCCTTACTGAGTGTGTATATAAGGCCAACATTTTGCCTAACACCATAGAATTAAAATGAAATGCTGGCAGAATGTAAAGGCAATAAAAATGAAACAGTCGTTTGTGAAGCTTGCAAACCACCCCTGCTACCATCTTTATAGTACACAGAGTTGTTGAGGTGCCAAAAGACAAAGGGGCCAGATGCAGAATCAATATGCATCCTTTGTAAATGGAGCATGTTAAGTCTAAATCTTAGGTGAGAAATAAAAAAGGTGGAAGGTAGAGTATAACATGGTAATGGAACATCAAGAATAACAAACATAACATATTATTTATAAGACACATGATGCTGATTCATAAGGAACACTCAATAGGAGCAAAAAAACAATATGCATTTTAAGTTAGCATTAAATGTAATATTTACAATACAAAATGATCAGCAGAAACCTGTCGCCCTCAAGTGTTAACCATTTATCTTTTCTGTATGTATTTCAGATGGGATATACTCCTTTGCATGTGGCAAGCCATTACGGGAACATTAAAATGGTCAATTTCTTGTTGCAACATGGTGCTAAAGTGAATGCCAAAACCAAAGTGAGTTGTGCATATATTTGCAGAAAATAATGCGTGTATATGAGCTTTCCATGGTGGGCTGTAGGACCATAATCCTACTTATCCTGGGTCTACAACCTATGATTTTTTTTTTTTAAAATTTTGGATAGGTTGGGGAATGTTGGGTTTTAATCGTCTATGTATCTGCTGTTATTTTTATGTCACAGTGACAATATGTCATCCAGAACAGGAAGTGAGAGGATATCTATCCAGTTCTGCTGAGAGCAGAATAAAACCTGAACGATATTATCACCCTTTCCCCAAAACCAAAACATGGCTATAGTTCTAGTTAAGTCGCACCCAGGGGCAGACTGACCATTTGGAAACTTGGGCACTGCCCGAGGGCCCGGGGTCAGTAGGGGGCCCCATGAGATGCCCCTGGTACCTTTTTCATAGGCTTTTTTGAGTTTGGGCAAGGACACAGGGGCCCCATGATCCCCTATTGCCCGGGGGCCCCATGAGTTGTCAGTCCGCCCCTGGTTGCACCACTGCTCTACTGTTAGCATTGGCCTCCTTTCATCTTCCTGAGGAAGAGGAGCATTTATGAAAAATGTGTAGACTAACTAAGATCCTGTTGTCCAGTGCATTAGAAGGCATCAACAGACACCAGAAACCAGCGCTCAAATCTTCATGCTACACAGAGAACATGGAATCTAGCACTTGCTGAGGTGCCGCCCTTGATAGATCAAGGAACCAGGGAAAAAAGAATAAAACAGGGTGCACTCTTCTCATGCATTACCGTGATAAATAGGAAATTTATTGTAAAATTATAAATGCATACTCACAAACCATAAAGGTCATTAAAACAGAGACAGGGAGCCAAAGATGATAATGCTTGGATGAAAAGTCTAATGCATTTCGGGAGTCAAACTCCCTTCCTCAGAGCAGCCTGCTCTGAGGAAGGGAGTTTGACTCCCGAAATGCATTAGCACTTTTCATCCAAGGACGTCTGCTGTCCGCAATTGTCATCTTTGGCTCCTTGTCTATGTTTTAAAGAACTTTTTGGTTTATGAGTATGCATTTGTAGTTAATAAATTTCCTATTTATCATGCTAATGCAAGAGGAGAGTGCGCCCTGTTTTATTCTTTTTTTGCATTAAAAGGCATACTTATGAATGTAAAAAAAAACAAAGGCTGACTGTAAATAACCCACTCATCATAAACTGACATGTATAGGACTGGGACGTCCAATATGAGGCTATATTTGTAGCTATAATTTTTATGAATTTATAATGGTGTTTTTTATGATATGATGAACAATATAAAATGTTTGCATTTTTATACAACAAATTAGTAATTCTTAGGTACCTTGAAAGTTCTCCTAGCATTCATCCTTTTTATTGCCCTACACCTTTTAGACCTCATGTACACAGAGCTTAGAAAATGCTGTATGTACAGGCATTCAGCTTTTTTTCAGCCTGTAAAAAGCACCTCTATGTTAGTTTATGTGGTCATGCACACACAGGCTTTTACAGGAGTATTTGAAGAGTATTTTATTGTTTAACAGCATTACTAAATATTTTATATCTTGATTGCCCTTTGTTATTCCTATATACATTATATACATTGAAAATAATCAATATTTTTCAAAAATTCTTCTGATAATTATGTGTTTCTTCTTTTTAGAATGGGTATACAGCTCTACACCAGGCTGCTCAGCAGGGACATACCCATATCATTAACGTGTTGCTCCAGCATGGTGCTTCACCCAATGAAGTCACTGTAGTAAGTGGATAAACAGTTTCCAATTACCCACAAACCAACATCCAATGTATTTATATACAGTATAATGTCACATTTTGTCTCAGAATCAAAAACAATTGTAAAAAAAAGGTCTTCTGATTGCAAGGAGCACATTTTATAAAGTAGTAAATGTGGCCTATACCAAATGTTCACTGGTGGTGAATCAATTACTGTCATTCAAAACACATGCACAAGGAAGATTCACCTGCAGTGAATGGTCCTTGATTTGTCAGAGTCCCCCCAATATACCTCCAGGATTCCAGACTTTTTTCCAGTTGCAGGTTAGAGTGTAAACGTTAACCACTGCTACTATAGACTTATTTATTTATTTATTTCAGGTACTTATATAGCGCCGTCAAGTCACGCAGCGCTTTAAATATATATTGTACATTCACATCAGTCACTAACCCTCAAGGGGCATACAATCTAAGGTCCCTAACTCACATTCATACATACACATACTAGGGACAATTTAGACAGGAGCCAATACACCTATCAGCATGTCTTTTAGAGTGTGGGAGGAAACCGGAATACCCGGAGGAAACCCACGCAGGCACAGGGAGAACATGCAAACTCCAGGCAGGTGGTGCCGTGGTTGGGATTCGAACCAACAACCCTAGTAATGCCAGGCAGAAGTGCTAACCATTTAGCTACTGTGCTGACTTCTGATACATCCTTCTTTTGAGCTAGATTGAATTCGGAAAGCAAGTCCCATCCAATGATTTGTGGCCAGGCCTGCTGGTCTTCTGTGTAAAATTACAGCCCAGAACCTCTGTGTTGAAAATCAACACAGGGCTCTGTACAGAGGGAACAATCTCTCTGTTTCTCATCCCTGCAAAGGAACAAATAGATATTATAGTAAAAACAGCAGTTAACCTCTTCATTACCCTAGATGTTAACCTCTTCCCAGCCCAGAGCATAGTTCCCCCTAGCGTCAGTTAGTGTTAGATTGCTCGCCACACTATCGCAGCCCCATTATAAATCACTGATCACCACCATTAGTATTAAAAAAAAAATATATATATATATATATATATATATATGCGCACACACCATAGTCAACCAAAGACATGTATTCAAGAAGGAATTGAAGAAATTTGATTTTTTTCATTTGTTATTGGATATGTTTTACAGCAGAAAATTAAAATATTGTTTTTTTTCCCATTTATATCGCAAAATGCGGTATTTGGTGATCAAATACCACCAAAATAAAGTTCTATTTGTGTGAAAATGTGGGTACAGCATTGCATGACTGCTCAATTGCCAGTTATAGTAGTACAAAGCTGTATAGCAAAAAATGGCCTGGTCATGAAGGGGGTAAAATCTTCTGGAGCTCAAGTGGTTAGAGGAAACTTACATGAGCAAAGCACCTTCTCTTTTATCTCTCATCATCTCAATTAAAAGAAGACTTTTGCACAGTGGCAGTAGAATGTTTGTATCATGACTTACTGCATTTTACTGTTCTATATGTAAAATCCAATAAAGTACGTGTTAGTTTTGTTTTATACTGCCCACACACCTTTGTTTTTTCTACTAAAGACATAATATTCTTATTGTTTTCATTGGCCTTCTGGGGCCAATGCAGATATTTTAGATAAAACATGCAGTACATACAGGATATTGTCTGTCAATCCTGACATCCTCAAGTATGGGTGATAGCCAAATGTATGTCATCAGAGCAGATCCCGCAATGGGAAAGTCATTGTGTAATATTGGTATGATGCTGGTAGGGAAGTGAGACAGGAAAGTCTGCTGTAATGTTGCACATACAGAAGGCTACACCTCTGCCCATACTTACATTATTATATATCTTTTTTGTCTGCTAATTATATAAACCTGGTTGTGGCTTCTTTCCTACTTTATCTTTCCTTTTCAATAGAATGGCAACACTGCTCTGGCTATAGCTCGTAGGCTGGGTTATATTTCAGTGGTCGATACGCTGAAAGTGGTGACGGAGGAGACCCTGACTACAGTTGTGAGTAAACTCATATAATTATGTCTCTAGGATAAACTATATGATTGATATATATTTGTTGAAAAAGTTGCTGATAGGCTAGACATAGATTGGTAAATTTGTTCTAAGAACACTGGATGGGAGATCTCTACCTAACAACATTTAGGTGTCCGTTTATGAACCAGCGATAAATGATCGCTGCTCAGTTCTCCAGTATTCTCGGAGAATGCAGTTCTCCTGTGAATGCCTTTCATGAAGCAGTTCTCCGAATGAAGGGAGAACGGCCTCCAAACGCTGGAGAACGGTCTACAAATGGTGGAAAACGGCTGATTTTACTATAATCAGTTTACTAAACAGAGGTAAATTATCTCTGCTTAGTTTGCGGTTCCTCCGATTCTCCAGCTCTGGGCTGGAGAATCTGGAGGGAGAACACAGATCTCCAGTGAAGGGCTGAACATGTTCTCCGCTGATCTCCTAAGTGTCATAAACTGTGAATGACCAGAGAATAGCTGCAATCCTCTGAATCACAGCTATTCTCTGTGTCATAAACGGACACCTTAGTTAGAATTAAACCTAATGAATTTGTATCTTATGTCAAAACATAACCACATTTACTATGGATCTTAACGTGATTGTAAATGTTCATAAAAACATGTCATACTTACCTGCTCTGTGCAATGGTTTTGCACAGAGTAGGTCTGATCCTCCTAGTCTATGGTCTTCTGCTGGCACTCCTGGCTTCTCCCCCTACTAAGTGCCCCCCATAGCAAAAGCAGCTTGCTATGGTGGGGGCACTTGTGCATACTTGTTCCTGAGCTGGCTCTGTGTGTCCATAGACCCCCACTCCTGCCTCACAGGCTGTGATTGACAGCAGTGGGAGCCAATGGCTTCCCTTGCTATGTCTGAGCCAATGAGGAGGGAGATAGCTGAGAGAACCACTGCTCTTGTGCATATCATTGGATTGAGCTTGGCCACAGGTATGTATGAGGGGGGCTGAGGGGGGATGCATACTGGGAATGTATTAAGGTAAAAAAAATCTTCAACCTTTAGAAACACTTTAATATAATTATTCCTGTTTACATGTTTTAAATAAATTGACAGCAAGGAAGTTACTCCATGCCTGCTAGGGCTGTTGTAACACATTAAGAGATCCAGACTTGCATAGGCCGACTAAAGATCTCCCATGCATATGTTAAATATAGCAAAGAATAAATGGAAGAAAATTAAGATATGCTGCAGTACACGTTACAAAAAATGGGACAAGGCATAGACATCTTGCTTCAAGCATACCCACTCCATCACAGCCCTCATCAATGTGCTTCTGCTCCTTTACTGTCAACCCAGGAGATTTGGGGTAATATTCTTGATCGAACTTTGCTGCTGCCTCAGTGGAGGCTAAGGCTGGCCATACATTATAAAATCTTCTTGTACAATTTTCCTTTAGATTTACCAAAACCATATAATATGAGGTTAAACCTAAACACTTTCAATTTGTATGCAATCAGGCAGGCCCTTGCACTTGCACTACATAGCTGAAGGTAAATCTAAAGGAAATTGAATAAGAAGATTGTCTAATGTGAGGCCAGCTTAAGTATCGGGCTGTGCAGTCTGGCAGGCATACAAACTGCCTGAGAGCCGTACAAATCCACTGGCATAAAACCGTTTCTGTATGGGCTATAACTGTGTCTATAACTACTTGCCTGGATTTTTGCATTGTATGCAGATGCCCTTCTCAATCACTGTTAGAAACCAGTAATGAAGGTTAGGACAAAAGGCAGAGGTTTCCCCTTTGCTGAACTTTACCAAGATTGCCAAGAAGAGCCAAACTGTGTTGCTTTAGGTTACAATCTGATTTTAGTAAGGTTATATACAGTACATAACCTATGCATTAACCTCTACAAATAAAAAAAAGTAATGCAAGCCTTGAAGTGACAAATGGGGTGTATCGATGTCAGGCTCAGAAAGGGCTTAGAACACATATGCTCTGAGTTAGCATCAGAACTCCACTGACACAATGGGGAGTTGTTTATTTTTTATTTTTGGCAGCCCGGCGAGTATGCACACAACATGTGAATCTGCTGCATTGTTACAGTTCTGCTGTCATATTTGGCTTGTAATACGCCCCAGTCCAACATGGGAAGTTATGTTTTCTCTTGCTTTATTCTTTAACAGATGGTGACTGAAAAACATAAAATGAATGTTCCAGAAACAATGAACGAGGTTTTGGACATGTCGGATGATGAAGGTATGGATGTAACGTCTATCCTTCCTTTTATCTGTGTCATCACCAGTCCCGCCTTGAAAGTCAGTTATGTTAAATGAAAAAGTGTCTGTACTATCTGCTAGGGTGGTTTTACATGGGCGTGAAGATCCCCAGATTGCCTGCTGAGCTACACTGACTTCAGACAGCCATTGGTGATGGTCAGTGTATCATTATTCATCCCTGTGATTATCAGGTTACTGTACAGTGCATATTAGTGAGCCGGAAGTACATAAGACTGCATTTTTGGTCTGCAGATGCTTGGACCATTACTGACCTTTGATATGCCCTGCAGTTACCTCCATAATGATGAACAATTATGCGTGGCTGCCTGACAAAGTAAGTGCAGCTTAGCAGCATGCAGATATCTGATCTTTGGATCCATGAAATGTCATGCTAAAGCTAGCCATAGATATTACAACCTGGATCACACAATCCCACTTAGATTTACCAACAACTTTTGAGTGTGAAGGCCTACCTTAAACAAACTGAATAGACTGTTTAGATAAAGCTTCACATGACACAGTTGTTGACAAGTCTTAAACTGGCTTTGTCAGCACCACTGATTGAAAAAAATGATTGAAAAATCGAAGGAACGGGAGGAAAATTGTCAACTGACTAACACCTGCATCCAATGCAGGCACTGTTTGGTTTTTCTGGCAGCTGGTGGAATACAAAAGCCATAGCAGGAGGTTCTTCCATCTGTGCCATTTAGCATAGCTGGAGGAATTTGTTAGATTTTCTGTTTTGTTTTGCCCACAAGTTGAATGAAAGACGTATATGAGTGTATGGCCTGCTCAACAGAGATTGTACAGCCAAAACCATGTGTCCTTTTTTTGCTCATCTGTTATCAAAGCTTATGATAGTGATGTGTGCACCCAGCAAAAAATGGCAAATTGTGTTTTAGATAATTTGTATAATCTGATATAGTCCATGTATTATTATTATCATTGTTATTGATGACATGTAGGCACACTTGTCCTACCCAAGCATTATATTTTTGTCTCCTGTTCGTACAGTTCGTAGAGCCAATATACCTGAAATTCTCAGCGATGCTGAGTATTTATCAGAAGGGGATGAAGGTATTTATAATGGTGGCAGATATAACAAACACCAATAATATGGGGCTCTAACAACTACAACAGCTACTTCATCCTCTCATATGTCTGGGGTCTACATCATTGAGATCCACCTGCCAAAATTAGCATCTCTCGCCTTATCAGCATCCACCATGAAGACACGCAAGAAGTTCTCAGTACTCTGACTACTTGCTGCCATTTTGTTTTCTTTAAGGGCTCGTTCACACCAGCCACTGCATTACAACGCTGCATTACACAGACATCTCATAAAGTTCAATTGCCTTGCAGTGTGCTGCGCTGAAAAAAGTACTGAATGCAATACTTTTTCAACGCACTGTCCAAAGTTCTCACTACAGACAGACACGCAGTGTGAATTGGACAGAGCTGTTCCTTTATGATGTACCTTTTATTTATTGACTATTTGTGAGTACAATACTTATTATATACATTCATTAAACATATTTTAAGGTAATGCACTAGGCCAGTGCACCCTCTGTTTGTTTTTCTCTATTCAGTACTTTAGGACTCCCCCAGTCCTTTGAGGGCAGCAAGGCGTGCATATGAATTTCGTTATGTGGTCCTATTGACATTGAGTCCATCCCCAAGAGCAGGAGTAACTGGTTTTCTACTTCTACACAGCTATCCAACACAGTCCTACAGCAAGTTGTGTGGACCTAGACTTAGAAAATGCTGCGTTTATCTCTTATTTATCCTTTTTTTGGCACCTAAGTGCTTCTGGTCCTCTCCAATCTATTTTAACCACTTCCGGTCTACCTACATGGCATCAGCTGTACATCATTGTTCTGGATTAGTTTTCTGATGGTAACTACAGGCACATCCATTTGTGGTCACGTATTACAGAGTGACAATGCAGGAGCACAACAGGAAATCTTTGACGTTCATGGCAGGATAAACATTTTTTTTTAATAAAAGCTGCAGATTGAAATTTTTTTTCAATGAAAGCTGCAGATTGAAAACGTTTTGTGTCACTGAGTCAGAGTAATCATGGAGATCAGGAAATTAAGAAGTGCTGATCTGCATAAGGTAATGGAACAACAGCCAGACAGCAAGCAACTGTAAAACAAGAAGACACCAATGGAAAATCTCTATATTTGCCCTTTAAATACTTTGTCTCCAATGTTTTTAATGCTAGGTACACATGGGGAGTTTTTTTTTTGTTCAACCTATTGGACTGAATGAAAAAAATGGAGAGGTCGCTGTACTAACCAGGGGCGGACTGACCATTCGAGCACTCGGGCACTGCCCGAGGGCCGGGGTAAGTAGGGGGCCCCATGAAATGCCTCTGGTACCTTTTTTTAGGCTTTTTTGAGTGTGGACAAGGACACAGAGGCCCCATGATCTTCTATTGACCAGAGGCCCCATGAGTTGTCAGCCCGCCCCTGGTACTAACTAAGCAATGTTAGTGCAGCGATCTTCCCCGCTTAGCTATTGTGTTCTGACAGGGAACTGCTCTTCCCACGAGAACAAACTGATCAGCACTCACAGAAGAAGCGTTTTGACAAAGCAAAGCTTCTGTGTGAAACGCGTTAGCCCTCTTTCCCCTGCTTGTACATCTGTGTGCTCTTTTTGATATTATTATTTTTTTGGATCCTGTATTGGGAGTCCAGCTATCTGGACTCTTTTCCTCTCTTACTAATAGCCATTGGCTGCAACTGCTGATTGGATGCAGGTTTTCCAGCACCATTCAATAAAAGCCGGTCATTAGACTGGCTTCTGTTGGACAGGCTGCTGTACACACTGACAGAATGCTGGCATAAATAAACTGTCCAACTATTTAGGATGCAGTAAAGTTAATTCCCTCTTTTTTTATATATATACTGTATTAGGGTCTGTGCCTTATATTCTCACCGTCAGGTGCATGCAAGGATTTAATGCTGTTTGCTGCAGATGTTGGTTATTCTAAAATCCCCGGATTAGTGAATGAAAAAAACAGCATGTGACTAAAATGCAGCTAAATCAAAACGAAAATCAAACCTCAGGATCTGTCCTTGCCATATTTATTTAAATGCTCAGTGCTTTTAAGTTATTAAAAAATGTAGCTGGTTTGTATTGTTTGAGCTCCATATTACAGACTTAACGTTTTCTACTAATTACATGGTGTGTTTTGTTTTTAATCAACTGAATTAATTCCAGTTTTCTGATTGTAACCACGCTAATCCTAATGTCTGATGTGACTGAGCTTTTGGTAATGTTTATTAATGTGAAGTGAAGAATGATGCATTAAAAGTTTAAATAAAACCTTGGAAAAGTGCAAAAAAAAAACTTACTTTGCTTTGGTTTATATACATATAATAGGAAGAACTAATTCTATTCATTGAGACAAATGTTTTGGCACAGAAGGATTATTTTTGGAAATAGTTTTTGAAAAGCGTGCATACAAACATATTTCCCTTAATACCTTGGTAAAAAGCGACTGATTACACTTTTGGTCAATGTACAAATTAGTAGGACTTTGGGGTCAGAGGCCAGTGTTATTATGAGATGCAAGTCAGACTAGGACACACCATATGGAGCAGAGTGAGAGGACTTTAATCCTTCATATGGATTAACTTCTTTTGCTGTAGCAAGTGGCATGTGTCCTGGGCTGACTTCATTCCGACTTCCACTAAACTTTAATGAAATTGTCATTACTTTAAGTGACTCCAACTTGAAAGTGATTCCAACTCTATATACAGTCTCTAGCTATTGTGTGTTTGTGTATATATATATATATATATATATTATTTTTTTTTAGAAAAACAATAACATGAACACTTTCAGCCATTGAATAAGAACATGCACGACTTCACTTTCACTGGCTGCATATTTGTTGCAAGTAAATAACTCAGGATGCATGCAAAACAGAGACAGCTAGGGAGCAGGGGCGGACTGACCATTTGGAAACTCGGGCACTGCCCAAGGGCCCAGGGTCAGTAGGGGGCCACATGAGATGCCCCTGGTACCTTTTTCATAGGCTTTTTTGAGTTTGGCAAGGACACAGGGGCCCCATGATCCCCTATTGCCCGGGGACCCCATGATTTTTCAGTCCACCCCTGCTAGGGAGATAACATTTTCACAAGGCTTTTGGCCATAGGGTATATCCTACATATTTTCTCTCAGTACAGGTTTCTGCTTAGAATAAAGCTGGCCATAGACAGCTCTATTTTCAGCTGATTCCTGCTGAATCAACCAAAATCAGAGCTGCGGTTGGCCATACAAGCACACCCCGGCCCAACAAGTCATTTAAAACGTTGAGGAGCCAGGTGGAAAACACTGGAACAGCAATAGACATTAACTCCAGTGGTAGCAGAAAAACGCTAAAAACATGTGTAAATGCAGTACCTCATTTAGTGCTTGAATGTCTATCTCATTGGCCAGAGTACTTGCCACTGAATAAATGCCCAAGCGCTAAATGTGGCTTGCACTTAGGCGCATTTTCATGCGTTTTTGCCATGTTTGGCGTTTTCTGGCCAAAATGTTCCTCTCCTGAATACGATTAATTTGCGTTCAGGAGAGGGACATTGAACTGCTCCTAAACTCTGATAAAAGCATATGTGTACATGGACACATAAGCTTTTGTTGAGTTTAGGGGCTTTGGCAAAGAAATGCCAAAAGCTCCTAAACTCACATTTAGGACCAGCAGTGTACATGAGGCCGAATAGTCCGTAGAGTGGCTGCAACCTATCAGATGTAGTCACTGTTCGGGCAGTGGAGATCCTTCCATCCATGTTGCTAGCGTGGATGGGTGAATTGATTTTACACTTGTTCAATCTGTGGGCTGAATAAGAGAAAGTCAAGCCATGTATGGATACCTTTAACCAACATGAATCGGAAATGTTCCTGCATATTGAAAAATATGAACATGTAATAATGAGCATTCTCATGTTTGCTCATGCTTGCTTGATTTCTAAATCCTACATTTCCTGATTATCCCAAGCAATGATTGGATTCTCGGTGCTTTATGTGGACATTTCAAAAAATATCACAATGTAAACACTGTGGTCAGTATCTGTGGACTCCAAAGTTTATTGGCCACCTTCTATAAAACTTTGTTTTCTAACAGTATAGAAGGTTTGAAGGTTATTTGCCATAAATATCACAGAAGATATCATATAATGAGTTCACAGAAACATTAAAATGTGTAACACTTATCACAAAAACTTTCCAAGAAGGGAATTATCCTATGAATGAACATGAAATGTCACATAAAAAGTATATTTTTTGAAAGGAAGAAATTGCAGAACTCCAGGTCTTTGTCTGTATTTTGAGGCACTTGGCTCTCTAGTAAAAGTTCTATTAGTATGTGCTCAGCTATCATCTAATTACTGTGTAATGACCACAACCAATTGAAAAGAAAGCTGAGGTCCACATTCTGACAATAGCATACTGAAAGGAAATGTATTGGTATTTACTGTTGGGATTGGATTGTTTATTGTTGATATAAAGACAATGGGTAGAAAGAAAGTTTAACCAAATGTCTGATTAGCTGCAGGCAACCCTTTCATAAATACAAACCCGTGGATAAGGCAGGCTTTCTTGTTTATGCCTATACAAAGGGCAAAGGAGCTGAGGGGGGCTCTTATCTTAGAAGGAAACTGTAGTAATAGAAACACTTTTTCTAAAATTTTTCATTACCTGCTATCCCCAGAAAAACAGGCAACTTCTGGTTCAGTGTACCCAGTCTAGATAATAAAGATCAGAAGACTGTCATTTCATATGGTCAGGTAAAAGTGGACATACATTCAGCGATTTTTGATGGATTTTGGTACAAGCGATTGCAAACAAGCGATTAACCACCATTTACAATTCTGAGCAATTCAGCACGCATGGTATTCTGCTTTATGCAATCAAATGAAAATATTGTTTAAAAATGTGATTTATCAGTTATAAATGGCAACAATTTAAAACAGCTATTGATTTGAATTACAATTTGTTCTCTGACACACATGCAGAGATTTGATTGACAAAATTCTGTCCCAGCCAGTCAACTTGCCAGGTTTGGAATCAGTCGCGAGCTCATTAAATTGGCAGAATGGAGGGTCTTCGCTTTGCAGTTTTATTCAATCAGTTTAGTTGCATTGGATTGGATTGTGAGTGGCTGCCTTTAAGCGACATGCTTGTATGGGGAATTCTAACAGGCTTGCCTCCTCACTGATAATGGCAGTATTTCATTTATCTTAAGGCTCCGTTCGAATATAGTTCTGAATTGCAAATTTCAAAATGCACAGGTAAAATGTCAAATCGTGCATCAGTGTGTTCAGGTGCCATTCATTCCAAAGGCACCTAAAAACACGGTTCTGCTGCAATTAATTTACAGAACTTCTTTTGAGTGACACTCGTCACGTGAATTGGTTTGCGCAATTAAATCACAATTTGTCACAGGACAATTGTGGCAGAATCGCCCCATATTTTTAGGTGCTATTGAAATGAATGGCACCTGAACAAGCTGATGTTCGACTTGACATTTAACAGAGTGTTTTAAAATTGCAGGTAGAATCACAATTCCAAAAGCCTATATGTAAACAGAGCCAATAAATTGCACTACCAGGGTGACTTCTGGGCAGCTCAATAGTAGCTGTAGTTGAATCCATACTATACATCAATTAATAATAAAAGAAGAGAGAAATCGGTGCAGTGCTAGGATAAAAGGTACCATAAACTAAGTGCTCAATATAAATGCCCTAAGGGTATAGGCAAATGCAAAAGGAAACAGAAAATGCAAGGTAGAATACAGTCCACTATTCAGTGCACAAAAGTCCAAATTCCCATATCAATTGCTGTGAGGGATATGTTGCAATTCAGAGGTAGGGGTCCTTAAAACAGATAGATTGCGCACTCACCAGAAGTGCGTATAAAATACGCATGTAGAGAGATATATGTTCTTCAAAACATCTCGGTCAATAGGGTTCTGGTCAGATCGCACTCTATATTCTCCTCCGTCTCACCGTGTTCAATAAATCCCAGGGTTCGGTACAGGCGTCAAAAATCCCCTTAGTTCATCCAGGCACTGTGGAAGGTGGTGCTCTCAGAGAGAGCCCAATAAGGGACGCCACATAGTGTAGTAGAGTATGAACAGGTTTATTTCTCAAATCAGATAAAAAAGGATGCTACTGACCATGAATGTAGTTGGCCACAGATGGTGGCTAGATGTCCATGTGCTGTAGCCCTCTGATGCGTTTCGTGCGATGCACGTTCTCAAAGGGTGTAGGGCTTACGCTCGGTAAGCCCTACACCCTTTGAGAACGTGCTATCTGTTTTAAGGACCCCTACCTCTGAATTGCAACATATCCCTCACAGCAATTGATATGGGAATTTGGACTTTTGTGCACTGAATAGTGGACTGTATTCTACCTTGCATTTTCTGTTTCCTTTTGCCTTAGGGCATTTATATTGAGCACTTAGTTTATGGTACCTTTTATCCTAGCGCTGCACCGATTTCTCTCTTCTTTTATTATTCATTGAAAGGTTTGTTGGTTACCTTTTTTTGGTGTTCTAGCAGCTCATATAGACATATTTGGGGTAGCGCTCGCTTTACATTTTTTACTTTTATACATCAATTAAGCCTTGTACATATGATGAGAATGTCAGACAAATGATTGTCAGTTTATTTTTTGCATGCTAATCTCTTATCAAAAATGAAGAGGTTACTAAAGTTATGAAAACTCTCATACATCATAATACAGCTTTGGAAGTGATGCCATGTATTGTATTGTATTGTAATGTATTCTTTTGATTCCGAGCATGCACGTGATTACTTTTTTTTGGATAATTTCATATGAACTGTTGTGATCAGCTCTCAAAAGCTGTGTACTAATGATCAGATTTATCAGACGATCGCTCTGAAAGCAGTATTTTCCGTTCGATTTTCTCATCCTGTATACTAGGATTTACACAGGTTCAGAATGGAATCCAATTGTTGTTCAGAGACACCTTGTACCAGGATATAAAAGCTCATTGAGGAGCCCAGCAGGTAATCAGGAAACCCTGTATGGAGCAGAGGCTGGGGGAAAGTGGCTCCAGGCAAAGAGCTAATACACAAGAGTATTTTTTGTAATAGATTATTCTATAGACAACAAAGAAACTAATTGTATGTTAATTAGAACCAGAAAGGCTTCTGTTACCTGGAATGCTATGCTAACCACAATAAAGGACTATGTGCAGAACTGAGAAAAACTACAGTCCACCCAAAAATGTTATTTCCAATGCTGGAGTGTTTTCGTTGACACAGTTATGCCTTATGATTTTAACTTTCTTTGACTCTTTGAGTTATGTCATATATCTTGATTTCCCTATTCTACACACCGCTACTAATTTCAAGGTGTTCTCATTCTTGCAGAAGTACTTCATTTTATGTTATGAAGAATACAATCAGGGGAGAGGGACGACTCTTTCCTGAAGCTGGAGGAGTAATGCTAACCATACACAGCTTGAATTTTGGCTGATTGCTGCTGAATCGGCCAAAATAAAAGCCTTGGGGTTGGAAAATTGTTGGCCAAACAGTGGTTTGCATCCAACCAGATGCAGCCACTGTTCAGGTATTGTGACAGCTGTGGATGTTGGTGGCTGCTTGAATGCAATCGTCAGCAGCAAAGATTACTCCATCTCTGCTATTAGCATGGCAGAAGGAATCGGGTGATTTCTCTTCTTCAGCCCCAGTTGAACTGTGCATGGACAGTCTTAAAGCTTTATGGTGAGTAGGAGCAATTGGGAATTTGGGTGAAGAGGTTTTTTTTATACTTGAGTTCCCAAGAAATGATAAACTAAGTGATGTTTCAGTTTATTAAACACTACCTAAAACTGATATATCGCTTTTGGATACACAGGCCTTTTAATGTTTGAGCAGGATGCTTCACCATTCTGCTGTCAAACGATTCCCCACTTTTTTTGTAGTAGTCTGTGTGCTTCTTCTGCATCCTCCCATAAAAATATATACACAGAGGGGATTATTTACTAAATATGGTGCACAATTTGGTGCAACTCTGCTTACAAAGCTTACAGGTTTTATTGTCTAAGGCTAATTGAAGTTAGAAGCGAATTGGCTGCCATGCACAGCTGCACCAGATTCTGAGTGCTCCAGTTTTAGTAAATATTGCCCAGTATGTTTTGTTCTTCTGACAAGGAGAATGTTAGAGAGTTCTGTCAGAATCTTTTTAAAATATGCTTTCAGCTGCTTGGTGCTGCTACTTAGGATAGATCTCCCCTATAAATAGCAGTGACACACAAGTCTCTATTTCATCCCAAGGCTTTGTTCAGATGGATGTTGACACTTGTGTTCTGTGCAGGCCGCATTTTTTCATAGACCAATTCCTGGGAATTCCTCGTAGCCACCAAGAGCATGTTCCGATCTCTGTAATTCAGAAGCATGATAAGAAAAGGGCTTGAAGGGGAGCCTAGAATCGGTGGGGTAGAGGGGTCAAATGGGCCTGCATAACCACAACCGTAGATGGGAGATCATGGAGGACTAGCAGCATGGTAAGGGACTTCTCAGTTAACTCTGCAGATTTGGAGCCTTCAGCCCGCTCAGAAATGCCCACCACCTGGAGGTTGTTGTGATGGAGCCCGTTCCCCATGTCCACGGTTCTCCCCTGAAGTACCTTTACTTGCCTCTGCAAAGTCCACAGCTCCCTGAAGTCAGTCTGGACTATGTCTTCCACCTGAAAAATGTGGAATTCAGCCTCAGGCAGTGGGTAGCGATATTTATTCATATAATGTCTGATGAGACTGATATTGGCGGACATGGAGTCAATCTTGGTGATCAGCCCTTCTTTACAGGAGGTGATGGCCATCAGTAAGTACTCTGCAGATGGCCCAGTATCTTCTGCAGATGACCCAGTGTCCCCCATGGCTGTAGGAGATGTCTTTGTGCTCATCAACAATGCAGTTTGAGCAGACCCTGTGGCCAAGATGGCCGCAAAAGGGAAAGAGCGGAAGGACCTGCTGAAGGCTGGCTGTTTCAGCTAGCTAGGCAACATGGTGAGATGAGATTGCATGCACACCAGATTGACAGCAGGTAGAGAAAGGTCCGCAGGTGGATGAGGAGTCAAACCACTGCTTCAGGATAACTGAAAGGATTAGAAGTAGAGCCCAGACCAAATACTAGTTTTTAATACCAGAATCTGTTCAAGTAGTATTAGAGTACAAAGCAGAAGAATAAACATTCTAGCACTAGACAGTGCTGCCTTCTTATAAATTATATTATCATTTGTAGACCTTTTCAGTTGCTCCTGTATGAGAGGAATGTGTCTTCTCACTGAAAGGTCCTTCTGCTGTGTCTGTGTTAAATGGGGAACAATGACACTGACCAAGCATCAGGGAATGCAGGTCACATTGCACTCTCAGCTCCTTTTTAGACAAGTTAATTTATCGCTTGGTGAAGCTGGCACTAGAGAACATTTAATTTTGTGCATTACATGCAAGGAAACTGCAGAACTATTAGTGCGGTGCTGGTTGAATAGGATAACACTACCAAGAGAATGAAAATATCAATTGTTAAATGCTGACCATATGTTCCTTACATTTATTTATTGCTGCAAAGAAAGACATCTATGAAGTCCAGCCTGGGTGACAACCATGGTTTCACAGATACGCTACAAGAATGAGCGTAGCCACCCAGGGGCAGGAGTTGTGTTATTCTCAGGATTACTAGGTGAATAATAAAGTTACATAGTTAGTCTGGCTGAAAAAAGACAAATGTTCATCCAGCTCAACCATTAAAAAAAAACAAGTTATAGTCCTATACCCACAGTTGATCCAAAGGAAGGCAAATAAACCAGGGGAAAAAATTCCTTCTTGATCCTGAGAGCCATTCGGATATTTCCTGGATCAACTTTACCTATAAATATTAGTATCCAGTTATATTATGTGTATCTAGGCCTTTTTAAATCAGTCCACTGAGCTGGCCAGAACAAACTCTTGAGGGAGTCTATTCCACATTTTCACAGCCCTTACTGTGAAGAAACCTTTCTGTATTTGGGATTAAATCTCTTTTCCTCCAGACGTAAAGAGTGCCCCCTTGTCCTCTGTGATGACATCAGGGTGAATAACTCTACACCGAGTTCACTATATGAACCACTGATGTATTTATACATGTTGATCATATCCCCCCTTAATCTCCTCTTCTCAAGAGAGAATAAATTCAGTTCCTCTAATTTTTCCTCATAGCTGAGCTCCTCTATGCCTCTTATCAGTTTGGTTGTCCTTCTCTGTACTTTCCCCAGTTCCCCAATATTCTTTTTGTGAATTGGTGCCCAAAACTGAACTGCATATTCCAGATGAGGTCTTACTAATGATTTGTACAGGGGTAATATGATATCTCTCTCTCTGGAGTCTATACCTCTTTTAATACAAGATTTTGCTCGCTTTAGAAACCGCAGCTTGGCATTGCATGCCATTATTAAGCTTGTGATCTACCAGAACCCCCAGATCCTTCTCCACCATTGATTCCCCCAGTTGTACTCCCCCTAGTATGTATGATGCATGCATATTCTTAGCCCCCAAGTGCAGAACTTTACGTTTATCATCATTAAACCTAATTTCCCAAATATTTGCCCAATTAAACATTGCATTGAGGTCGGCTTGTAAGAGACATCCTGTAAGGATGTTATTCCACTGCACAGCTTGGTGTCATCTGCAAAGACTGAAACAGTATTTTTAATCCCAGACCCTATATCATTTATAAATATATTAAAAAGTAAGGGTCCCAACACTGAACCTTGGAGTACACCACTGACAACCCCAGACCATTCAGAGTATGAATCATTAACCACTACTCTCTGAATTCGGTCTTTTACATACTGATTTTTCCAAGCCTGTAGACTTTACCTTGCAAAGTAATGCCGCCAACACATCTAAGGGCTGGTAGCTGCAATATATTACAATTTTGGTTTTGGGTTTAGATTAACTAGCAGGGATGACCAGCAACCTGGATCTGCTGATGCTGCTGGCTTGTCAGAGGAGGGAATAGATGGGTTGTGTGATGTCTGATCGACCATCACTGAGGACATCTCAGTCACAAATCTCTCCCTCCCTCTACCCAGGAAGAACTATGTCATCAGAAGTGTAAATATTTAACAAGTACATTAGTGAAATGAAAACCTAAACTTCAGGATGCACTTGGCTGAAAACTGAAATGGGCTGTTTTTAAATTTTAAAAAAAATGCATTAATGTGGCTAGCAATTTTGCATTGAAGTCACAAGGGAACGTTTTTGTATTGAAGTCAATGGGGACGCGATTGTGCATAAAGTCTATGGGACACAATTTTGCATTAAAGTCACTAGGGGGCGCTTTGGACTTGAAGTCAACGGGGATGCAACTTTGCATCAAAGTCTATGAAACACAACTTTGCATGTATCAACACCATTTTTTCTGTCGGCAAAATGCCGATAACACTATTTTTGACCGATATGTTTTGGCCGCCGATATATTGGTTCTCTGTCATCACATTACAGTCCTGTTCACACATCAACAAGCATTAAAATACATGAAAATGCTCAAAACATGGATGTGCATTGCCTTCCATTTATGTGCATTTTTATGTGCATTGACACTTTTTTATGTGCATTAATTTGCTATGGATCCTTGTAGGTGACAAAATAATAAAAAGCTTTTTTCTTTTCTCAATAGATTTGCATTGTGTTACAATGCACACATATAGTATTTTAGCGCATGACGCTAGCATTATGGTGTGAACAGGACACATAGAAAATAATTGTGGTGACCTGCGTCCATCCAGTGCAGTAAAACGCTGTATGTGTGAACAGGGCCTTGATGGTCACTTGTAGGCCTTGGGCACACTGGATGTTTCTCTATCTCTTCTTCACGTCTTTCCTCCTGGCAGCAGCATGTTGCCATTAAAAAAACACTCTTGATAATTGTAAGTGTTTAACACACTTAGCTGCGTCAAGCTTTTAAGTGTTAATTAATTTTATTGGCCAGAATAATTTATTTTGGCCAATGAATGAATGCTAAACGCATCTAGTGTTAACGTGCACTTTGATGCGTGTCAAGTGTATATGTGTCAAGTGTTTTTTTCTGCCAAAATGACGCTGCCCCTGGATGCACTGACTGTGGGATGCCCAGTGTGCATGGGGCTGTGGCAGTCATGACATTTGAGTTTTGTATCAGAAAGGGGCCTTTTCTATCAATCCTACCATGTGGTGGAGCCTGAAGACCTGGACTGCCCACCCCCTTCTCTTCATCAGTGCTGTACTCCTCCGGACCCTCCATCTCCCCTCTACTCCCCAATACTGACATTTCCCATACTGTGCACCATTTCTCCCTGCATTGCACCCCATGACCCTCCACAGACTGCAATAAAAATGGACAGAGGTTCTAATCCCTCACTACTCTATCCAAAACTAAAAAAGTATTGCCTTTAGCATAGTTTGTCCACATGAACAGGATGCTGCAATATTGTTCCATGTTCCTCCTGATCTTGGTTGTAGATTTGTAGGATAATTGTATCCCATGAAGAGATGTCTCCCCTTGTGTCAGTACTCCAGTTGGCAGACAGAATGAATGGTACGGCTAGTAAACACAGCTGTAAATTTTTTCCCAAAATATTCACATGACTTTCACTCAGGATTCACATTGTTTTATAACTGAATCCACTAAGAAACATCTTGGGCAAAAATTGTGTGAATCTTGTGTGATAACATTTATAAATAGACCCCTATTTGAGGGAAACTCTCTTTACAGCGCCCCAGACAGCAGAAAAACCTGACAGATGTTCTAACCTCCCCAAGTCTATAAAAAAATTAGTATAGATACTTTAAGGCTCCATTTACATTAGCGCCTCTCTATAGTCATGCGATTTCCAGTGCGATTTTGGAGCGACTTGTGGTGCAAATTTGATCCGACTTTACATTCACTGGACTAAAGTTGCATCAAAAGTCATCCCAAAGTAGTGCAGGAAACACTTTCAAGTCACTGCACGGATTTGAATGGCACTAACAAACAAACAAAGAGTGGGACCCCAAAAGTTACATAGTAAGTCGCACAAGTGTGAATGGACTCTAAAAGCTAGGTTCACCTTTAAAAAGAATAATAAATGCACATATTTTGTAGGAAAATGTGCATTTTTGTTGTTTGTTTTTTACAGCAGTCTGTAAAGCACTGCTCCCAATCAATGGATCATGGGTGCAATGTCAGGCTCCTGCAGACACCTCCTATAGCTCTCTGCCTGTTCCGCCTGTCAGATGAAGGGCTGGAGGAAGATTCAATGGATGACAAATGTGCTGATTAGTCCATTGAGAACTAGTCTATCTATTGTGGCAGACAGGACTGTCACAGGAGAGAGGGGGGCATTCGCATCATTTCTGGGGTCCTCCTCTTCTGCGTTTGCCCCCATAGCAAGCACCTATGTTTTTGTGTATTACCTTCTGCAAAATCTCATGCTTGGTTTGGACATTGATCATCAGTATAATTAATGTTTGGCTAAATCTTATATAGATTGATCACTTGACCCACGTTTTTACATGCATTGCCAGTTTTTGCAGCAGATGAATTTACTGTTTCATTTTTTGGAACAGAAAGTCAATAGAAATCTTGATATGTGGGAGTGTCAGAAATGAATGCATGGGTATATCACTTTAAAATCTGAACCACAAAAGTTCGATATCCCTATTATTACAGATGTCAGCATGCTGTGACTGCAGAGACGCTGTATCTTTAAGGCTCAGATTACCAGAAAAAAAAAAATCCACACCCCCTGGCTGATCCCTATTTACATACAAATACTTCAAGGGCTCACATTTACACCATTCACTGTGTGCAGAGTTTTGCCAAAGTTTGTAATCCAATCAGAAGAGGCATTCAATGGATGTCTGCGGAGCGATTTGTCACCAGGATCATATTCTACACTTCAGATGACTGCTGTTGTCTCTTTTTTTTTCCTCCTGGGTTGTTTGCGTTGCTGTATTTTTGTAGCACACCGTTTAAAGGGACTTTTGTCTTGGAGGATTATACCTAACAGAGCTGCTGGGCACTTTAAAATGTCTGGACTATGTTGGTTGTCACATGGAAAAGTTAACATGACCCCGTGGAATTAGCTATTTTTTTTTCCCCGTGCTCTTTTGGATTAATTTTAATTCACTTCTTAAGGACTACAAGGAATTTCTGGATCGCCTTTATTTTTATCTTCGCTTTAAGCTCCAATGGCTCTCATAACAAGTAAGGTTTTGTATGCTTTGCTTTTCACATCTTTGTCACTGCAAAAGGCAGAGAGCAAATTTAAAAAAAAAATCCCTCTGGCTTTTAAACCTGTTTCTTAAAATAAAAATGGGAGAGGCGGAAAGATGATCTATTCTTTATGAGTGGACTTCTGTACGTGCTAGCATGCTGTGTATTTTTAGATGGGTTCTGGCCAGTTAAACACACAATCCTTCTGTGGCTTCCTGGATGGAAACTGTGGCTTTCAGTGAATTATCCCTATAAAAGAGAATGGAGAGAAGGAGATTGCATTGATTACAAGTCTCTATAGAAAGGTAATGACTAGTTGTAAAGAGAGAGAGGCTGTAGTGCTCTGAACTTTGCTTTACCCACTAGCCTGCAATGGAAAAAACAATTAGGAGTGAAGTAGAGATAAAGGTTCTGGAACCTGTGTCACTGCTGGAATGCAGCTGCTGTAACCTGAGGTGCAAGTGTATGCGACTAACTCTTTGTGGCCTGTGTTCACCTGAAAAGAAATGGAAATCATGTTGTCCCTTTTGTTAGGGACACTGTGTATTATAGTCATTTTCATGTGTTAATGAAGAATACTTCCTATGCACAGTTTATATGGGATGCAAACAGGGGCGGACTGACCATTTGGAAACTCGGGCACTGTCCGAGGGCCCCGGCTCAGTAGGGGGCCCCATGAGATGCCCCTGGTACCTTTTTCATAGGCTTTTTTGAGTTTGGGCAAGGACACAGGGGCCCCATGATCCCCTATTGCCCAGGGGCCCCATGAGTTGTCAGTCCGCCCCTGGATGCAAACTTTGCTAGCATTGGTCATCTCAGATGTGAACTCACTTGCCGGGAAAGACCATGGTGTCAGGAGTAGAGGTTGCCATGCATGCTGGAAAATATCTACAGCACTTTCTTCAGCATAACAGAATACAGGCCTGGACTGATAATGGCAGCTGTGGCCTTTCCCAGAGTTACTGGTATGTGCTACTCGTGGTTTAGTATAAGCCTTGCAGTCTGTTCATTCTCAAACACTATGCTAAATTGTAACTCCAACTTTTTAATTGCTTTCCAGTTTTTATTCCTGTCTATTGACCTGTTTACATGATAAGAAAATTGTATGAAAATTTTCATACGTGGAACGATCAGCAGATTATCTGATTGTTAGTATAGTGCAGTGGTCTCCAAACTGCAGCCTGGTGGCCAGATGCGGCCCTTTGCTTGCATTTATCTGGCCTTTGGGGCACTATTCATCCCACCAAAATGAGACACTATTTTGTCCACTGACACCAGCAATGGGCATAATTCCTGCCACTGACATCAGCAATGGGCAACTATTCCTCCTACTGACACCAACAATGGGGCACTAATTCCTCCCTCTAATGCCAAAGATCATTATTATTTTAGGTACTTATATAGCTCTGTCAATTTATGCAGCGCTTTACATATATATTGTACATTCATATCAATCCCTAACCCTCAAGGGGTGTACAATCTAAAGTCCCTAAGGATGGCCATACATTATACAATTTTCTGGAGATTATTGGTTTAGATTTACCAAAAACCATATAATAGGAGGTCAAACCTAACAACACTTTCAATTGTATCCAATTAGGCAGGCTCTTGCACTACATAGTTGAAGGTAAATCTAAAGGAAATTGGACAGATATTTGTAAGAAAATTGTAGTGTATGGCCAGCTTTACTCACATTCATGCATACACATACTAGGGCCAATTTAGACAGGAGCCAATTAGCCTACCAGCATGTCTTTTGTAGTGTTGAAACTCCAGGCAGGAGGAGCCCTGGTTGGGATTCGAACCATTGACCCTAGTACTTGCCAGGCAGAAGTGCTAACCATGTAGCCACTGTGCTGCCCAAAGATGGAGTACTGTTTACTCCCACTGATGCCAGGAAAATTTCTATTGCTGTTGGCCACAGCCCTGCCCCACAAAAGTCTGAAAGACAGTAAACTGGCCCTTTGTTTAGAAAGTTTGGAGACCCCTGATATAGTGCTTTCAACAGCCGATTACGTCTTTTCGGATGACAAAAACCGATGGTGCAAGCTAGAAAATGTTTATTCTATGTGAACACAACGTCTGATTTTCATTTAATGTCTACAGTAATCATGCAGAAATAATCAAATAGAAAAAAATGTGCATTATCAGAAGCATAGAACAACCCTACACTTCCTCTTCTACTACGCTAGTACATAGCTACATTGGCCTACGTTTGCCTTTGTCAGCCGAGAATTTTATTACAAGTCCGTACCATTCTGACTACATCATGCCATGCACTTTTGTTGAAAATTGGTTGTCCAATGTTCTCATAGTGTGTACCAGGCTTAAGACTCCATTGCATTGAGTTTCCCTTACTTGCTGTCTGCTTCCATACAATAAATGGGGTAGCAGTGGTCACTGGGTCAGGAAGGCACAAGCAGCAGAAGTTCTAACCTTTCCTTGCTCTGTTGGACCCCTTCTTGCAGGCATAATGCATGTATACTGTTGTAGGGTGAGCACTATTGCTCAGCTGCCGCTCATATGGGTCTAGGCAGCTCCAAGGTTCTGTGCTCAGAGCGCAATCTGATAGCTCCTGGTCTCTGTTTGCGATTGGGAGCCAGAAACACAGGCTCCTGATCATGTGACCCCTGTGACAGCCAATCACAGTCATCACAAATGAGAAGCCACTCAGCTTCCTGGTGTTAACACCAGCTTAAAGAGCTGTCAGTAATTGGCAACGAGGGGTTAAAAATATATTTTTGTATTTCTTCATTAGACAGATTTCCCATTACTTTTGTCCTGTCAAAAAGTGAATATAAATAAACTTGACAGAGGATCTAACTCTTTATTTTTTATAGAAAACAAAAATGTTTTGGCCAAATGAGTTGTTAAAATTGACTAATATCTGGTTGATAATATGCTAAAGAAATGATTGAGATGTTACTATAGAAATATTGTTGTTCAATGTACCTTAGGCTGCTTTCACACTGATCCGAAAAACACGACCATTAAATCCTATGGAACTCTTCATCTCATCAGTGGCTGGTCCATTGCATCTCTCAGGGTCCTGCAAGCTGCATTTTTGGTACATGTTTGGTGCGGTAAAAAGAATTAAACATGCATCTCCCTATTGAAATGAATGGAAAATGCCGCAAAATCCCTGCCGGCACCCGGAAATCGCGGAGTATCAGTGACAGGGGAGAGGTCTGTATGTAAACAATACAGATCTCTCCTCTGACAGCTCCAGCACGTTGCTTTGCATTGCTCTGCATAGCAGAACAATACAAAGCAGCTTGCTTACACAGTAGAACACACACAGTTATCCCTTTGATCGCCCCAGATGTTAACCCCTTCCTGCCAAGTGCCATTAGTACAGTATCAGCACTGATCACTGTATTGGTGTTACTGGGGATGTCAGTGACAGTCAGTCCCCCCCCCCCCCCCAATATGTCAGTCCAGCTATACATCGCTGATCGCAGGCATTACTAGTTATGCAAAAAAAAATTCCAGTATATATACTGCCATTTGTAAACGCCGTAACTTTCACGTAAACCAATTAATTTACACGTATTGGGATTTTTTTTAGCAAAGACATGTAGTACATTTTGGCCTAAATTTATGACGAAATTTGATTTTTGCTGTTTTTTTACTGGATGTTTTATAGCAAAAAGTCAAAAATATAGGTTTTTTTTTCAAAATTGTTAGTCTTTTTTTTGGTTATAGCACAAAAATAATAAATGCACAGGTGATCAAATGCCACCGAAAGAAAGTTCCATTTGTGAGAAAAAAAAGAAATAGATTTAATTTGGGTGCAGCGTTGCATGACCACACAATTGTCAGTTAAAGTAACACAGCGCTGTATCACAAACAATGGCCTGGTCAGGAAGGAGGTTAAATCCTCTGGAGGGCAAGTGGCTAATGTGGTTGTAAACCTTTCCATATACTCAGTGAAGTGACTGGCCTCAGTGATACACAGAGATGAAACAAATCCTCCTACATAAGTTGTACCAGCTTATCTGCAGTCTTCTCTTCTCTACATTCGTTGAAAGTACTGAATTTATAAAGCTTGTCTAAGAAGTCAGAAAACTTGAGGCGGAGAGGTGAAGTTACACTCTGCAGAGTTCCCCCCCCCCCCATACAACTCACAGGAACAGAGCTGTTTTTCTCTTGGTGTCAGGAAAACTTATCAGAAGTGTTTCATGCTGATAGCAGAGGAGCGAAGCACCAGAGAGAAATGACACTCAATGCTCCTAATTGAGACACATACACACTATAGAGGGTTATGCTTTGTTCATATTTCATGGTTGAGTAGGGTTGCCACTCATCCCTTTAAAACCAAACACATTAATTACACAGGTTCAGTGGCTGATTAAGGTGGTAATAAAGCTCACTCAATGCCTTATCTGCATTAAATTAGCCTCAGAACCTGTGTAAATAATATGTGTTTGGTTTTAAAGGGATGAGGTGGCAACCCTATGTTTGAGGTTTAGAACCACTTTTATTGTCACAAAGTGACACTTCATTCAACATGGTGTGATGACATGTGATGCAGTGTATAAAAGTGCAGCATCTCTGATTTGTTTTCTCAATCCATCAGAACCCGCCTGAACATAGCATTAGACTGTGACTAGGACGTTTGTTTTCTGTGCGCCCTTACATTGGATCACCAGCTCAACAGACCCGGTGTGAATGATCCTCCAAGGCTTCTATATTCAAAGACATGTGGTTAAATAATATTTGCAGCTGGGAAGAATATTGCAACCATCTGACATTATAAAAAGCCAGAACAATCACAGCAAATGTCTGCTTTGAACTGCTCTTAGTAATTTGCCATACATTATTTATTTATTATTTATTATTATTATTAGTACAGTGCTTTACATATATTGTACATTCACATCGGTCCCTAACCCTCAAGGGGCGTACAATCTAAGGTCCCTAACTTACATTCATACATACACATACTAGAGCCAATGTAGACAGGATCCAATTAACCTACCAGCATGTCTTTGAAGTGTGGGAGGAAACCGGAGTACCCAGAGGAAACCCACGCAGGCCTAGGGAGAACATGCAAGCTCCAGGCATGTGGTGTTGTGGTTGGGATTATGTGCTTAGATCTTAATAAAGATGGTTATTTAAGAAAATCCTAACATGATCTGTCCACATTGAGGTTGTTTTTGCAGCCAGCACAGGAATTGTGGTGAAAACGGAAAAACTAGTCTATAGCCCATAGAGCAATGACTTTTTCTCTTTCTCTCTCATAGTTGTTTTGCTATATTGTACTTGCTTAGCAGAATTATATAGCTGACACATACATGAAAACAAATTGTTAGCAGCAGAAAGTGAAAGTTTCCAACCCAGCTGATTTACTACTTCTGCAATGGGGTTATCAGCAGTTCACACAAATCATGCAGACATAATGATATTTCCTAACCATTGTGATCAGATGAAACCCATGCTTGCATTATGGTCAGCTTAAATATAACTACTTATAGTTGATGTTGTTGTTTGGGCTTATGTTCCTTCATATTCGTAATAGTTGTCATGCCCAGAAAGACCAGGCCCACATGACTTAAAGTCTTACTAAACCCACAACAGTAAAATCAGTCTGTATATGCAGCAATACATGCATGATATACTCACTGTGGAACCTAAGGGGTTAATCCTTCACATTGTGTAAAAAGGCTGTTTGATCCTGTCTTCTCTGATCCTTCCCTTCTTCTACTGTCCCCAATCCATCTACTGATGGTACAGAGCTCTAGGAGGCACTCTGCACATGCTTAGTTTGGTGTATGTAATCAGAATGGGGCCAATCAGCACTGTCCAGACAGGGGGTCGGGGGTTAGGCAGCCTCATAGGACAGTCAGAGCAGAATAAGAACTTCATCCAGTGCTTGGCCGGACAATGATAGAAGTCTCAAGACTTCTATACGGCTGATGAGAAAAGGTATTTGTCAGTTTATATTTACTAAAATAATTGCATTTCGATGTTCTGTGTACTGTGGGAGACCAGATATAGTGAATGCACGGTCCTGGCTTTAATTCTGTCCTGGGTTTCTGTGGCTCACTCTAAGGCCCCTTTCATATGAGCGCACCAATGGGGTCCACCTGTCTATTTTTCAAGCGGACCTGATCCATCCATCCATAGACTTCTATGGACCGGCGGGTGTCAGCAAACAATAGTCCGTTGACACCTGCTGGCATCCAATCTAATCCTGTACACCATAAACAGACAGATGGGGATCTGTTCCCCATCCGTCAGCTGGATCAGATAGGATGACAATTGGGTGCAAATGGACAGGCGGTCCATTTCCATCCGACCGTCCCATTGAAATCAGCAGGCAGTGTCTGTGTCCACTCTGCAGCAGAGAGATCCCCTGCCGAGCAGACAGATCACACTGATGGATCTGTCCTGTCTGAAAGGGGCCTTAAAGTGGTTATAATTATACAAAAGAATTTATACTTTCCTACTCTGTGCAGTGGTATTGCACAGAGCTGCCCCTTACTCCTTCTTCTGATGTCCCCCACCAGGGCTGTCTGCTCCTCCTCTTCTGCGTGTGCCCCCATAGCAAGCCATGTGGTTAGGGGGCCCGCATCCGGGTGCACTTCCAAGCTAGGATGTGTGTGTCAATAGACACAAACAACACGGCTCTGCCCCACTTCCTATTCCCTCCTCACAGGATGTAACTGACAGTAGCAGGAGCCAGTGGCTCCCACTGCTTTCATTGAAGCATGTGAGAGCAGGGAGAGAAGAGCTCCAGACAGGCACAGCGCAGGGTCAATGTAGGACTCAGGTGAATGTTTAGGGAGGGGAGGAGCAGCTGGTGGATGTTTTTTTACCTTAATGAAGAGAATGCATTAAGGTTAAAAAAAATGTTTGGCTTTAGAACTACTTTAAAGCGGAGTTCCACTCAACCTATCAAAAAATAAAAGTCAGCAGCTACAAAAACTGTAGCTGCTGACTTTTAAAAAACAGCCACTTACCTGTCCCTCGGTCCCACAGTGTGTCCCCCGCAGCCCGTTTCACCAGCCGTCTTGTATTCCAGGAGGCCGGCATCTTCAGTGTGGGCACATTCGCGAGTAGCACTGCGCTTCATGAATGGTCTCCTGTAGTCTTCTGGGACCTGTCATGTGTCCCAGAAGACTACAGGGAGGGAGGAAGGGAGGACACCTTCCACTTCCGGTCGCCTAGGCAATCGGACCGGAAGTGGGAGCAGGGACCTGTCAAATTTGGGTACCCGCTCCCCCCCCCCGCGCTCCCCAGCAGTCTTTAAAGCAAAACTTCCCCTTTTGGGTGGAGCTCCACTTTAAGGGCTTTTGCCAGAAATAATAAATGCACTCATATTTGCAGGAAAAATATGTTTATATTATTATAGGAGCCTGCAAAGCATTGCAACTGTAATCAGTGGGTTGTGCAGTGCACAGGTTCCTGCAGCTGCTGATGCATCCTGAGGTGCAGACCTTTGGTTAGAAGTGATTACCATACTTGTGTTCCATTGAAAACTACAAGTCCCTCTGCCACAGTAGTATATTCATCCATAGATCTCAGATTTGTTCATAACCAGGTATAGCCAGATCCGACTCATCCAGATGTGGAGATGAACAAAATATTTAGACATTTTAAATGAATTTCTGCAATACTAATACTGTTTAACCTAGCAGGTCATGTTGGGGATTCTTTGCCCAAATCTCCAAAAAAAAGGAAGCAAATTTAATTTAACATCCCGGACAAGTTTTCCTCATACACTATATAATGTGACTGTAGCTGTCGTCCTAAATTGTATTCATATCTAAAGGCTGAGTTGACATCCAGACCAGTAGATAAGAACATTTAATGTGTAACTAAAGCCTAAACTTTTTTCCACTAGCTTTAGATCTCTCAAATTTTTTTTTTAACGGAGAGAGAGAGGACATTCCCCTCACTTTTGTATCAATGACAATGTTGTCACTAGGAAAGGAAGTAAGGAAAAAATCTCCAGCAGGGACAGAAAATTGATGGAGGCGCCAATACTTCCCCATACTTCTGGAAAAATGTTTGTAATGATGTTGTCTCTCTCTGTTGTTTTTTATATTCCCCTCACTTTCTGTCCCAGTAACAACTCTGTCACCAAGAAAAGAAGCGGGGTGAAATCCCTCAAGGAAGAATAATAAAAACCTGACAAAGGTTGTAGCAATGTCTCACTCAATCCACCAAAAAAGTAATTCCTTAAAGGTTGGGCCTAGTTGTGTTATGTAGGGGCAGTCTTTTCTTTACAAGAAGGCATCTGTTCTTTGTTGCATGGACTTTAATTGAAATGTTTATGTGAGGCATGATAGTGTTGTAAGTTATGACTTCCTCTTATTGGAAAACAAGATAACATTTAGTTTGAAGATTGACTGGTGCGTTGTGTTGAATGGCCTGGCCTGCACCGACCTTCCCTGTTCGGCTGAAACACGTTGTGGGTTTATTTCCAATATGTTTGACCCTTATGAATTTGTATGCTTAAAAGTATCTAAATATTATGTGCACCCATGTGTGTGTATATATATATATATATATAGATAGATAGATAGATAGATAGATAGATAGATAGATATAGATACTGTATATATATATATATAGATCCCTACTAATTGGACAGTAAAATGTATAATATGAAACCCTGTTTTTTGGCATACCTGGAGCATTGTGATTATTATAGACAAATAAGCCTGGCCTACAGCTGTTCTTCATGCCTTTTCATATTGTGTAAGTACGTCATAACAAAAGAGTATTATCCAAATGTTAAATGTACAGTGTCTTATATAATAAATAAAGTAAACATTCATTGCAACTTAGTGCATATTGGGGTTGATTTACAAAAATTGGAGAGTGCAAAATCTGGTGCAGGTCTGCATAGAAACCAATCAGCTTCCATTTTTTTTTGTCAAAGCTTAATTGAACAAGCTGAAGTTAGATGCTGATTGACTACCATACACAGCTGCACCAGATCTTGCACTCTCCAGTTTTAGTAAATCAACACAATTGTATATGAGCTGGGAAATAATAACAGTAATGCAGATGTTATGATTGGAAGGTACAAACGTTCATAGGGTTTGATTATTGCTCCTACAGTTTGTTGAGATCCAAGAGGACAAATAGCCTTCAGAGTAAATTAGGTGGATTTAGAAGTTTTAACACATTTAAACATGCTGAAAATCATAGGAAAATGGAGGAATATATCATACATCATAAAAGCTGTCCATATTAGTAGCCTGAAAGGATCCTTATTTTGGGGATAGAGGTTGTGAGACCAGAGGAGGAGTTACAATCACAGTGTATAAAATGTCAAGATAAGACTCCAAGTGGATTTATGAGATGGACACAATCACCATTAAAAGGATAAATACTGATATTGATTATTTTTAACAAGAGAATAGATGCAGAAGCTTTATAGTGACATTGTGATTGTTTTTATATTTTTTTAAATTAATAAATTATTGTTCATGAAATTTAAGAATCAGTTTGATTATTCAAGGGTTAAGGGTGGAGTATCCTTCATATGCAAAGGTAGAATGCATGCCTGCACAGCTATCCTTGTGAAAGACAGAAATTTCTTGTCAAAATGCATCAGGCGTGATTCTGTGCTCCAAACACCCAAGTGATGTCAATCCTTGGAATTGTCAGCTTAGGTGCACCACCCAGACACAAATACCAGGCCGGGCAGAGGCACCCTCTCCTTTATGCAACAGTAAATTAGGTATCTAGTGCATTTGTACAAATGGATATTTTTGTCTGTAAATTTTAGTACATATTTTTAATGTCTGTGATAGAGAGTTGTTTAGCCTTGTGGATTTACAGTTTATATCCTTTAACTAAGTGGACTGTTATTAGTAGCTCTTGGATATCCTAATAAAGACAAGAGACTAAGTCACATAGTTACCTTACTATATGTGCTTTATATATGGTATTAGAAACTTTTAAGCTACAGTGCATTTGATTGTATTTCTATTGGTTCTAGTGAAACCTATAGCAACAATAACATTTACTGTGTAATCTATCAGGGTTTCATCACTGGTAACGGTGGCACACAATTATTGCCATGTAAAGCAACACTCCTGCTAGTATCTTCTCTTTTACACATAACGTATTCTTGTTTTACTGGTCATGACATGACTTAGAATATTGTAACAATTTGTAAATAAGAGATTACTGTGGTTTTTATGACGATGGAAAAGAAGAGTAACCGATAACTGTAAAAGGAGAAGCCGTCGCAGTGTGTATGCTGAGACAGTGTCTTTGCCTACAGACTTTTCTGCCTATTTGTAATATGTGACATTGTGCTAAAGCCCATCTCCAGGCAATAGAAAGTTATTCCATGCAGTGGGACCCGCACTGCACAGATTAACTGCTCCTTTTTGTCTAGGGAGGAGAAAGGAGATACTTATCCAATCTTCCAATCCTCCTAGCACAAGTCTGGTCCAACACCCCTGTACTCCAGCAGTCTTGAGTTGTGGACTGTTCCTGATGTCATCAAGCCCAGAGAAGGCTCCATAGCCCAGGAACAGTCCATCGCTGGACTGTGGGACAGCGCAGTTTTCTGATGGAACAAAGTATAAGCTTTCTCCTCTCCCAAGACAAAGCGAGCAGTTGGCCCGAGCAGTGCGGTTAAAGTCCAACTGCATGAGAAAACTTTTTTTTTTTTGCCTAGAGTTGAGCTTTAAATTAGGAGAGTCATGGCATAAAATCTATAAAGCTGGGTATACACAAGTTTGAATGAAAATTAATACAAAAATTCTTAGGAAAATGTATACAAAAATTTTCAGTACTTTCTAATGTCATTGGAAAGATTTTGTTTGCTTTTAATATTCGCTTTTGCAATGACAAATGACTGATTGACAACCACATATACTGTTAAAAATTTGTACATTTGAGAAAAAATTTCCATCCTGCTCCTTTGAATTTTCTCATCACTCTGGTTGTCAATTCGATCCAACTAATGATTGGAAAAACAAACGATCTTACATTGTTCTTAACAAAAAATGTGGTAGGAAATTCAGCTAGTGTATACCTTGCTTTAGCCAGTATACGTTAGTTTTGTGTTTACAGTAGTTTTACAAAGCTACACCTATGTATGAAAGCTTAGTTCCCACACAGATGAGAGTTCCTCATTTTGTGACCTTCCATAGACGAGACCTTTCCAAGGTAATAGTTTAACCAGCAGCTGTCACCGAGAGCAGGAAGTTTTGCAGCCTGTCTGCAATCTACATGAGCCAAACTAATCGACTGAGCATTATGTTTAGAAACCTAAGTAAACATGACATTATTGATGTAATATGACAGACAGTGCTAATAATGTGCTGGTGTAATGATTCCAGCACACAAGATCAAAAATGAACAACTAACTACTGTAGTTTTCTGTTAAAGTGTTTCTTTTGTATACAACGTATTATATTTTATACATCTTGTTTCTTATTAAAATAACACCTGACCGTACATGGATCGAAATTCAGCAGGGGCCATGTATGGGCAAGGCTGATTGTACCCAACTCAATCCATTGATCGACTTCGGTAAAACCAGCCTGTCAGATTTTTCTGTATGCGATTACTGCCAATGGATCTATTTGCTAGCAGTAATCATTGTACTCTGCATGCTGGGAAGGTTCCCTATGCCCCCTCCCCATCAGCAGAATACAATAGCACTGTGTGAAGGATTCCCCCATCAACACTGATTGTGTTGATGGGGGAATCAAGTAATTTTCTTTCCTTCTATCTGTGGACTACTACTCTAGTACTCTCCTCTCCTTTGAAATTAACCTGGATACATAGAAGAGCGGAGCTTGTAGCTATATGGAACTCTCTTCAGTGCTAGCAATGGGCCGAACACCCCTGCTGTTCAGTTCGCGGTTGAACATTTGAACCTAATGAAAGTTCGACTGCGAAATTTGAACAGAGGGACAATTCACTAAGCAGTTTCTTACCACATCTGAATATACAGAAAGATACTGCACGGCTGCTAAAATACTGCATGAGCTATACTATTAAGTATTTTAGTAGTGAAAACATTCTTTCATGTTTCAGCTGTCAGCGGGTTTCCCTGATGACAGCTAAATGTAAAAAGGATTGCTGGCATTGCCCAGTAATTAAAAAAAAATATATATATGTGGGGGTTCCCCCCCCCCTTCATACCAAGCCCTCCGGTTCTGGTATGGGTTTTGAGGGGAACCCCCATGCCAAATTTGTTTACAAAATGGTATGAGGGTTCCCCCGCAACATTCATACCAGACCCTTATCTGAGCATGCAGCTCGGCAGGTCAAGAAGGGGGGGGGTGAATGAGCCCCCCCTCCCCCAAGCCATACCAGGCCACATGCCCTCAACATGGAGGGGGTGTGTTGGGGCAGGGGGGGACAAGGGACTCTTCCTCACAACCTTGGCCAGTGGTTGTAGGGGTCTGCAGGTAGGGGGCTTATCGGAATCTGGAAGCCCCCTTTAACAAAAAATTACAGTAGACAGTCTTTGAGAAGTCCGTTATTAAAAACAAAAAAAAATGTCCCCCGAAGTAGATCCAACATCAATCATGATGCCCGCCGATCGGAAAGAACAAAAAAACCCACTCCGCTCTCAACGATGGATCCTGCCGTCTGACAGCTGCGCTGGGATGACTGTTCTTAAATACTGTGATGATGTCACAAGGGGGCGGGGTCAACCCTGCCCCCGTGTGATGTCATCATGTGTTGTGATTGGCCAAAGCATTGCACCTGACATGTGGTCAGGTGCTTTACTTTGACCGATCACAATGCACTGTTAGGGCGCAGTGCATTGTGGGGCGCCGCCGAATGCCCTTACCATTTGTGTGTTTGGCGAATGGCAAATGTTCGAGTTTAACATATGTTTGACTAGAATATCATGCCCAGCAGTATTCAATGCACTAAAAATATCTGAGCTTGACGATAGTTGAACTTCTCTGGATTCCTGACCAGATTAATGCATGAGATGGAGAAAGGATGTTAAGATTGATGGATAATCTGACTGATAGGACCAGCACATTTTTGTGCATTATTACAAGTGTGCATCTACTGAGGACACATGTGAATGCGGGGTGTAGATACTCCTGACAAGGGTTTATACTTGGGTAACAGTGAGCGTTGGGGGGAAAAAAACCCTTCGTACTGGGACAGTTGGTTGCAGGAATTACAAGCCACAGACTGAACAACTGCTATACATTCTAGCAGTCATAATTTGAATCAAGTTTGTCTATGAAATTAAAAAAAGGGTTATCTGAAGGGCTGCATTATGTATTGTTGACCTCTGCCCTAGGCAACACAAAAATTGTCTGCCCCCACGGACACTGACCAACGCCCCCCCCCCCTTTCCCCCTCCCATGGAGAGAGCCTGACATTGACCAACATTACCCTTGCCCCCCCCATCTGGGAGAGCCTTCCACTACCCCCCCTTCCCGTTGATAGAGAGAAAGACATCCATCTTCACAGCTCCGGACATCCCCGGGAAAGTCAGGCTCTACATACACCATCAAGCAGCCCGCAGCCTCTCTCGGATCCCACCTGGTTTCCATGGCACACGTGTCCCTTCTTCCATCCCTTCTTCTGGGGAGAGGTGCTGCCCCCCTGAAAAATGCTGCCCTAGGCAAGTGCCTTGTTTGCCTTGTGGTAAATACACCCCTGCTCAGATCCCTTGTTCCCACACTGAGGAGTGCAAACTTGGTCATTGTCATTCTCAAATGAAAGAATGGGAAATCTCCAAGACATCCTTGATCTCACATTTAAAACTTTCACTGATTCTCTCTATTCGCTAACATAAAAATGTGGCCACTGGTAGCAGGTTAAATACACTTGTAATTTTTATTTTTTGGAATATGTTTTGTATAACAAGAGATAATGGAGCAATGTTGAGCACTTGTATTTATCTAGCATCTGGTGAAGGTAAAGCTCAGTTTACAGTGAAGCATGATTTCTTAGCTTATTTATTCAAAGGTGTACCTGACCAACTGGCTAAACCTCAATAGAGAACCTCAGCCAAAAATGTTGGGAACTATTGCTCTAAGGATTATTAACACTGTAAAGTGCACAGCAAGGCAGGCTGCAGTATCACACATTGCTTGGCATTATGATATGCCTTTTCCTGCAGTGCTGAATAAACTTGAATAGAACCACGCAGGACAACAAATGGATATGTATCATACGTGACCCTGGAGTGCCTTGGCAAAATGCCTAAAAATTGCCCAAAAATTGTATACAAGCCAGTGGGTGGAAAACCTGAAAAATGGGCAGGCAGACCTGATTGGAACCTCTATTCTCCTTTATGGAGTGATGGGTGTAAAGGGACATGTGTCTGTTTACACCCACCGACATCCAGTCCAATCTGATCTGCCAAAAATGTGACGGATGGGAATCCATTCTGTTGGATGGGATGGGATGGCAGTTGGATGAAAATGGACAGGCAGTCCATTTCCATCTGACTGCCTATAGAGGACAGTGGGCTGTGTCTGTGTCCGCTCTGCAGCAGTCATTGCTTGCTCAGCGGGGATCAACAGAGGGATCCCCTGCTGAGCAAGGAGATCCACTGATGGGTCCACCCCGTGTGAAAAGGGCCTAACCTACCTTTTTGTTACACAAAGCCACAGGTTTTCATTGTGCACCATTACAGCCTTTTAGCTGCCAGCATCCTAACAACCAATGAAACTGAGAAAGAGAAACATTGGAATACTAGTCAGTACCAGTGTGCCAATGTGTGCTTGCTTTGGAAGAATAAATGCCCTCTAAGTTTGGGCATCCTATGTGTGTGGATGTTGCTGCATTATGTAAAACTATTAGTTTATTTTTGTACATTTTAGAATGGGGTGCCTCATGATTGTGCATAATTTTAAAGGGTCCTTTCACATGGGTGTGCTTTCACATGGGTGTGTCTTTCAAAAAGAATTTAGCATTTTTGACGCATCTTCTTTTGGTGCGTTTTCTGACCTCCAGCATGTACCTGTGAAAACTGGAAATGTGATTTAAAAATTGCACCAAAAACACAGTGGGTGTGTTTTTTATGCATTTTCCACTTATTTCAATGGAGAGGTACGTTTTTGATGAGCTTTTTAACTTCTTGCCAACCGCGCTATAGATGGCTAGAGCGCGGTTGTCCAGTTCTGGGAGGGCGCCATATGACATCCTCCCAGAACACACCCTCCCACACGCCCCCAGCGGCACACACCTGGCGATCTCCGAGATTGTTCTGTCCTACGACACAGCTGATCATATGACTAGGTAAAAGGCCAATCACAGTGGCCTTTTACCACATGATGAGCTGTGTCCAATGACACAGCAGATCACGGAGTAAATACAGTTGCCAGTTATCCGGCAATCGTCATAGAACTGATTGGCACTGAGGATCAGTGCCTACCAGTGCCACCCACCAGTGCCCAGCAGTGCCACCCATCAGTGACCCCTATCAGTGCTGCCCAGCAGTTGCGCCCATCAGTGCCACCAGTCAGTGCCCAGCAGTGTCGCCAGTCAGTGCCGTCCATCAGTGCTGCCTATCAGTGCCACCTATCTGTGCCCAGCAGTGCTGCATATCAGTGCAGCATCATCAGTGCCACCTCATCAGTGCAGCCTATCAGTGCCCATCGGTGCTGCCTACCCCTGCCACCTCATCAGTGCCCATCAGTGCTGCCTATCAGTGCAGCCTCATCAACGCACATTAGTGAAGGAGAAAAATTACCTGTTTGCACAATTTTATAATAGAAACAAAGAAAAACTTTTTTCTTTTCAAATATTTTGCTCTTTTTTTCATTTATAGTGCACAAAATAAAACACCGCAGTGGCAATTAAAAACCACCAAAAGAAATCTCTATTTGTGTGAAAAAATTATAAAAATTTCATATGGGTACAGTGTTGCATGACTGTGCAATTGTCATTCAAAGTGCAACAGAGCTGAAAACTGGCCTGGGCACGAAGGGGGTAAAAGTGCCTGGTAGGCAAGTGGTTAAACATTTACTAAAATTTCAGCCCGCAGGACTTTTAAAAATGCCCTGCACCCCGCAGATCACTAGTGTGAAGAGTTCCATAGGATTTAAAGGGATATGTTTTAAATGCAATTTTGTCCTGCGTTTTAAACTCCAAAAGCACGTAAGTGTGAAGGGGCCCTAAAGATTTAGCCTGATTTATAATGGCTAAAACATTCCAAAATATATCTGATGATTGTTATTCTTGAATATTTTATTCAATTAAAAATCACCCATTTCTCTGGACTGCTGTCCTATATTTGTGGGTAGTTTATGTACACTTTTACTGATCCTTGGATATAGTCACGTAGTCTTTTTCAATGGTATACCCATGAATGCCATGAACTCAATAAGGCAAATTACTGAGCACTGCCAGTGCAGTTGTTCTAGATCTGAGGGGAAGCTCTTCTGATTTCTATCAGCTAATCATGTGCAAGTAAAAATTCAGTTTTTTTTCCCCTTGCATGTGATTGAGTATTGTTTGCCAAGTGAAGCTTTACCTCATTTACTAAGCCCTGGGACAACTGCACTTGCAGTCAGGCCCGTGGATAAGGGTACCACCAGTCCTCCTGTACGGGGCCCAGGCCAGCAGAGGGGCCCAGGCAGTTGGGTGAATCAGATGTGGGCAGGGAGGGTGATTGGCACGATGAGGGTACAATTACTGGAACCGATCCCCTGTATAGCTCTCTCTGCAGCAGTTGTAAGCTGCCTTCAGCTGCTGCAGAGAGAGCCATACATGGGATTGGTTCTAGTAATTGCCCCCCTGCTGCACCCATCACCTTCCCTGTGCACCATATGTTTTCCCATGCTGCTCAGGCCCCCTGTGTGCCCCCACCCCCGCAGTGCTGCCAACTATCCTACCCTCCTTCCTACCAGCAGCTGCAAGCACATAATAGGATCCTTCAGGATGGAGAGTGGGGGAAGGGTCCTGTAAATATGTCACATTTTACAAGCCCCTTTCTTTCCTGGATGAACACAATGAGTGATCGGTACCAATCACTCACTGTGTTCATTCATAACTGAAGCCTAGTAAACTCTGGGTTTTTTTTTTTTGGGGAGGGGGGGCCTGTCCAGTTGGCTGTATTGGTCCCTGTGGTTTCTAACAGCAGCCCTGCTTGCAGTGCACAGTAAATTCGCCTGTAGTTAATCAACTCCAATGTATTTATTTATATATTGCTAACATTTTATTTTCCACTTTTATTGTCAGATTTAAGAAAACCCCACTAATATTATTATTATTATACAGTATTTATAAAGCGCCAATAGTTTGCTCAGCGCTGTATAGGCATCATAGGTGTTATGTTATTTGCACAGCATACGATCAAATATTTTTGTAGATTATTTCTCTCCTATTAGAAGTTTCGGAGGAGAAGGCGTAATGGCTGATTGTAAGCATTTCTGGGGAGTCTCACAGTAGTTCTATCTGAGGAATCACTAAGCTATCTCTCATTAATATAAAACGCAGTTGCCCAATTTATGTATGTTTTACCCTTTGTTAGGGCAAACAAACATGAAACAGTTGTAAAATGGTTTATAGCAACATGTTTTATACAGACACACAATATCTAGAAAATAAAAAGAGGTTGCCATTAACATTTGCAATTTTATGTGATATACTAACGGAGAAAAATCTATTGATATCTGTGTTCGGATGCTTGGTGTACATATTGTCATCACTGCATGGAAAAAGGCCTGAGGCTGGTATGTCATTGACGTGTTGTCAGAAACCTTACTGAGAGGGATTCCTCACATCATCATTTAAATACAGTTGGTTCTTTATTTTTCTCAGGTGAAGATGCAATGACAGGCGACACTGACAAGTACCTTGGACCACAAGATCTGAAAGAACTGGGGGACGATTCTTTACCCCAAGAAGGGTATATGGGCTTCAGTTTAGGAGCCAGATCGGCCAGGTAAGGCTCTTCTGTCTATGAATGTCATAACCCATATTATACCATTGTGATACATTTTATCATCTTTTTTTGATTTTACATTCTTGCAAGACTCCAAGTTCATAAACAATAAAAATATATGTGTGCAAAACTGACTTTTTCTATTTGTTCTGGACATCTATCATGTCTGTTTATAGATCTGTATATATATATATATATATTTTTTTTTTTTTTATTTTTTTTTTTAAAGTGTAATTAGGGTTGATGTATTGGATTAATTGTGTTAGTTTTCAGTGGTAGGCATGCATATGATTGTAAACAATTAGATTGTATTTCTGAATGGTGAAAGCTAAATTTTTGTTACAAACGGTGTTAGTTTAGTTGTTTTTTTTATTATGTCATTATAACGAAGTCCAAATTTGGTACATGGTAAATGCTAGCATCTGCTGTTGTGCACTGAATTATATTCAAGCTGTAAGGTTTGTTTATAGGATGACCACTTGAATAGGAATAGTCCTGGCGAGTTTTTCTATATAAACCTATATAAAATAATAATAATAAGATATATACGTAGATGCTTGCAGTCAGTGTTGTAGCTAAAACAGTTGGGACCCACATTCATACTGCCTGGCTCTCCCTTTTATCGTACCTTTACCATTTTACTGCTCTCCGTTATTGAAGTAGTAAAGGCTTTATTAGCTTTAGTAAATTTTTTTTTTTAATAATTCTTTAATTTAGTTTTCAAGAAATTACAGCATACAGAAAGGCATAAGGTGCTTTTGTTTCAGAGAGCTGAGTTTCTGAAATATCGACAAGATACAAAGCAAAGATGTTCAAACACGGATTGTCTTGGCTTAACAACAGTGTCATAGTATAAAAGTACATAGTGATGTAGTAGAATAGTAAATGTTTGAATCGTGCAGCGTGTCAGCTATTCTTGCAGAAGATTCTCCAATGCAGAGCTTCATAGGCAAGCTGCTGATGACAACAACAGAATGCTGCTACTCGGTGCTTCCCCTGTGTTTGGTAATATGAGATATGATGTTACATGCTCATGTGCAAGAAGTATGTGTTGCACCATTACTGATGTCAGCAGCTTCCCAGTGCAACAGTGCATTTAGGTGTTCCATACCTGCCTTTTTGTATGTTTAACCATTGTAAGGATACCTAAACACCTATGTTCTTCCAAAAATGGGTATTCTCACGCACTTGTGCATGGATATTGTATATGCTTTTTAAATTCACCTTGGCGTGCTTGCAGTGCATATCCATTGCATATTATGTGCAATTTTAAGTGCATTTTATATGCACTGTGTTTAAGGGGAAATTATGTTAATACCTTTATGCAGTTATTTCCTTCCTTTTACCTTATTTTCTGATAAAGTGCCTTGCACACATGAGTTTAACACGTTACCATTCATTTCTGTGTAATGGACTTTAAACACCAATAACTCCATTTTTGGAGACCACTGTGCCCTAAAACCTGAAAATGGCTCCATTCAAAAGAATGATACATAACTCATCACACTCATTTTAAACATACCTTAAAACACATAGGGTGTAGATGCACCCTAATAATGTGATAACAGAGCGGCCAGGAACCAGGCTGAGCAGTAGCATGCAAATCAAGTGATGATTAACCCCTCTTCCTCCACCCTCCTGCTCATCTCACTTCCTTCAAATGCTCTATACATTAGAGTTCCTTGCACACTGGCTTAAAAAAATGCTGCTCCTAGAAGAGTTTAGTGTTTTGCCTGTAGAATCAGTTAAGGGTAACCTACATGTCCATACACTTTAGGTAGTCTAGAGGCATTTTTTAAGCTCAGCATTTGGAGGCTGTTTAGCATTTTGGACAGCGTTTTTCTGGCAGAAAGAAAAGCTGCATGCTGCTAAACACTAATATAAAAAAAGCTCAAAATTAGCATTTTTTTCTGCCAAGAGCACTGGCGTTTTTTTAAGCGAGTGTGCATGAAGCCTAAAAGAGGACACAATATGCTTACATGCCTTGCAGAAAATGCTACTTCAAAATCCATGGCAAGCTATGTGCAAAGCTTTAGATATTGGTCATAGGATCTCTGCCAGGATCAGAGTTCAAGCAGAGCTGCCAGTTGGTCCCTTATTTGATATCATATAACCATGAAGCCTAGCCATTTGATCACATGACCAATCACTGTGGAAGCACAAACCAGAGCTTTCTAAATGACAGATCATTATTGTGGGGCTTCCTTTAACATCTAGAAAATAAATGGAGTAGGTCCGCAGGAGGGCTTTCCTTGATGTGTTATTTCTCTGTAGGTCCTCTTTATGAGGCTTCTTTTTCATGTTACCAGTTTTGCTTCTTTTCCATTGAAGGAGCCTCTGGACAATGGAAAAACCTCCTTTGATGTGAATGTCTATCTGTACTTACAGGCTGCTTGGACAGCTACTGGCAAGGAAGATATCTACTATATGTATCGTTGGCTGGAAAAAGTTAGCTGAAACTGATAGATTTGTAAGCACTGTATCAGTGGGTATGATTATAGTCCAGAATAATGAGCCTTTTGACCTCTGTGTACTGTATTGTGTCATCATTTTAGAGAGCCATACTAATACCAGTGTCTGGTCAAAACTGAGATCGGCACAGGCTTCCTTAGTTTTTAAATAAATAAGTAAACTTTCCAATTATACTGAATTATTGTTATAATAAAAGATTTGTAAAGTGCCATTAATTTTCATGACACTTTACAAAATTAAGGGAGACAGTATAATTACAATACTATTCAAGACAAGAGGGTTAAAAAAGCTTACAATATGTAGGGAGGGGCAGGTGATACAAAAGTTAGTACCTGTGAGGGATGAACTTGATGGAGAAAGTAAAAGTTCAGCTTTTAGGTGGAGGCAAGATAGGCTTCCTTAAAGAAAAGAGTTTTCAAGGATCGGAGACAGTGTAGGAGACAACCAAACAGATTGGGGTAGGGAGTTCAAGAAGCGAGAAAAGAGAGAGGCTCTGGAGAAGTTTTGGAAGTGAACATTGAAGGAGGTGAAGAGGGGGCTACAAAGCAGGAGGTCTTGGGGATTATATGGGTGACATTTTGAGACAAGGTTGGTGATCTAGCTTGGGTCCGAGTTATGAATGGCGTTGTATGATGATGTTAGGTATTTGAATTTCATTCACTGAGTGAGTGGCAGCCAATGGAGGGATTGGCAAAGAGATGTAAGATGTTTTAATGGACCAGTAGTTGACTAATTGCATTTTGGATACACTGTCTTCTTGTCTGTGACAATTAAAACATCTTCACTGATGCTCTGTTATTAGTGTAATCCCACAATCCTTGTGTAATCCTATATATCATATACTTAGACATACACTATTATGTTCCTATGAAAATGAAGGCAAGGATCAGTTAATGAGCATCACAAACATGAGCCCTGATCTCATAGCTTCGATATGACATAAGTATGGATTGGAGAAGTCATGTGATCTGCAGTTACAGGTTCACAAAAGTACATTAAGCTCACTTCAGCATTGTGGTACTTTCTGTGACTATTCATTGTCTTCATGCCTAAAATCAATTTGTAAATTAAAGTGAACCTTTCAGTAACTTTTCAGGTCTGTGTAGATAAATGCTTAACCTGTCATAAACTACAGCAACAGTATCATTTTTAAATAATCTCTCCCTTTTTACCATTAAAATCCATGTCTTAGCTCCAGGCAACTAACTTTGCCTAGGCTGGAATTATATCATGAGTCTGCTGCAGGCGGGAGGAAGCATTTCCTTTGTCTCCTCTTCCCCAGTGATCAGACTGAAACATTGTAACTTCGAATGCCACAAGGTGAGAGGCTGAACTGATTTATGACAGACGTTAGTGAACACAGCCAACAATTGCACAGCTACCAGGATTTACATTATTATGTCCGCTCTGAGCCAGCATTTCAATCCTGGTAGAAGTTGACCCTAGAATCTAGATGATGACAGAACAAAGATGGCACTGTACTTCTGGAGGAAAAAGCAGATGAAGTCAGGGGAAAAACTGTGACCCTTGTGAGAGGTAATACATCTGTTATGCCAGCCATAGAGGCTTAGAATCTCAGCCAGTTGAGCAGGAACTGGATGAGATTTGAACCATGTATGGGCAGGCTGAATATACCCAAGATGATTGATCTATCAATTTGGTGGATTTTGCATGTGATTATCGCTAGAGGCTGGTATAACTGTTAGCTATAATCACTGTCTTCTCCCAGCGGGGATGGCTTTCCCTGCTGAGAAAACACAATGGCTCATCAGGAGGGATTCCCCTGTCAACACTCTCTGTGGTTACAGGAAAGAAATTTGCTCTGTGTATGGCCTACCTAAGTGTTATACTTAAAGATTACTTAGTCTGTATGGCCTTAACATGAAATAATATATCTGATGCTGTGTCCATTTTTATTTTAGAATGGAAACATACCTGAAAATACTTTGCTGAACTTTTTTTCTGACCATCTCAAAATGCTGCTAGGCACCACGAGGTCTACTATTACTTCTCTGATCCTGAAAAGCCTCCTCTGTGCCAAGTTTGAGATTGCTTTCACTGTGCGACAGAAACCTTGACTTTTTGGCTTGAAGCATCAACCACGTCTGCCCCCTGCCCAGTTTAGAGTGCCTTATTGGCAAATGACTGTATTTAAGTAGAGACATTTAATCAAAAACTAAATATCATTTGGGGTGGGGCAATCCTTTAAAGTTCAGTGACTGAATGCTTGCAGTTTTAGTCATGCAACTGAAAATAACCGGTGTAGGTTGATCCTACCCTTCACCAATGCACAGAAGTGCTCGATGACGAGATCTCCATAAATGAAGGCTGCATTCTCAGCACTGAGTCAGACAACTGCCTACACTTGATCATTTTTAAGAAAGGTTGGCTTGCATTTATTTTCCATAAAGGCCATATGAAACCTTGAGCACACAAGCATTTGTAATGTTATTTTTGTGATGACAAATCTGCCATTCTGTCAGTACTTCAAGATTGCAAGGCTTCAGTCCCCCAGGATTCTGAGAAATAGCAAAGCACCCCATGCATACATAGAAAATGCATAAAAGATACAGAAGTAGACCAGAAATTCTATAATAAAATGACATTCACTTCTTTTTCCATTTTAGTGTTAATTTTCTGTGTGTTTAGTTTTTACTATAGAAACCTAGATCCATACCAACTAGTTTGGCAGGCAGAGGGACAGAGTCTTACAGGATAATATAGCTCATGATTTTGCATGGCTCTGGAGGAACCCAACGCCCATCAATTTATCAGGATATTACACTTTACATGTGGAATTCAGGCCTGTTAAGACTCTGTGGGCTGAGATATTGCTGTCTGTACTCTCTGGAGTTTTGCGAATACTCACACAGCCTCACATTCTCTGTGAAGCTTATTCAAAGCCTGAAACAAACAAGGCAGTGTGTTTCTGGAGATTAATGTCTGTATTTTGGATTACGGTGCAGTTTGTTTTCTATCCGGCAAATGTTCAGCTAATAAAACTTTTTAGTTGTAGCTCCTCAGCAGTTTTAAAAGTGGCCATTTTGTGTAAAAATTTATCTTATTGTGATTGGTAAAGAACACTCATATTGTAAAACAGATCAGTTCCAAGTCAATAGCAGCAATGTATTGCTAATTCCACTTCCTTTTGTTCCTTCCACCTGCCGGGCAAATGTATAAACAACTACCTGTGCCTCCATCTGCCTACCTGTGTTCTTGGGGTGAGGGACCCCCTCAAATGTGACTGGCTGTGCAGACATTGGGCACTGCTTTGTGGCACCCAGAGGACATTGTCACATGTGCCTCATAGATGGCTGTGTGTTTTTTTTCCAGGGAACCAGTAGCAGCAGTGTCAAGGTTTGAGCCGGTATCTTATTGTACCAGTTGTACACCAGCTTTGTTCATTTGGCTATTTAGTTACATGTTGATACATGTGTACTTTAAGGCCCCATGCACACAGGGTGTTGGCTTACCTCTCCTAAACACCTATCCTCTTGTCAGCTGCATGTTTGCAGCAAAAACGATTGACATATGTAAACGCATTTAGGTGCGTCAAGTGTCTGGGTGTTAATTAATTTATTTGGCCAGATTTCTGGCCATTGAAATGAATTAACACTCAAGTGCTTGAAGTGCCTAGTGTTAAAGTGATATTAAAGGCTGATTTTTAAAAAAATAATAAATGTTATACTTACCTGCTCTATGCAGTGGTTTTGCACAGAGCAACCCTGATCCTCCTCTTCTTGGGTCCCCCAGCCGGCGCTCCTGGCTCCTCCCTCCTGCCAAATGCATCTTGCTGTGAGGGCACCTGAGCAGACTCACTCCCGAGCTGCTGCTCTGTCCGTCCATTCAGACACATGAGACGGCTTGTCCCCACCCCTGCTCTCTCCTAATTGACTCACTGGCTGTGATTGACAGTAATGGAAGCGAATGGCTCCTGCTGCTGTCACAGACAATGAGAAGGAAGAGCCACATCGAGAGGGGGCTCAGGTGAATATTGGGAGGGGGGGGGGGCTGCTGCAAACATAAAGTTTTTTTTGCCTTAATGCATAGAGTGCATAAAAAAACCTTGAGCTTTTACAACCACTTTAATATACTTTTACACAGAAATACACGAGATGCCCCTAAATGTAATGTGTGAGCATGAGCCCTGAATTTTAAAATTACTTCTCTAGCAGTTTTGTATGTTACATAATTTTTTAAACTAGAGTTTTTTTTTTTAGTGGTCATATGACATCAAACAGTGGTCACATGTATTTGTATGATGCAACCTTTATTGATTCTCAGATAGACATGGAATAAATTTGGAAGATTTTCTACATGCCTTATTTTCTTAGCAGATACAAATGGTTCCATTATGTTAGGTGTACCAATCCATCCTCCAATACGTGCCAACCAAATGTGTCTGCTGTGATCTGCCTGAAGTGCTCATGTATCTTGATCAAACCCCACTTCTGCCAAAATCATCAGGATTGGGAGGTGATCATCTTGCTGCATGGAGATATATATATATATGTATATATATATTCTTTTAAATTGGAGGCCTTATTTGAATATGTTATTTACAGTTTACAGATCTGAAATTATTAAACTGTATACTTTTACAGACCTTTTAGCTTATAACCCTAAAGCCCAATTCTTTGATCTGTTAGGAACTTAATCAGTTGGGCAGTGCATACCAAATCATTTCCAAATATACGTATTCATATTTTAGCTTCTATTTTGGTGTTCTTTTGCTTATCAAATCATAGTCTACATGTTATATGCATAAATTGTAGTAATTTTTCCTCAACAAAATATAAAAATGTTTATATTTGTTTACAAACAAATAAAAATTAACTTGTGTATAACATGTAGATATAATTGAACAGTTTGATCATTTCTACGTTTACATTTACTGCGTCTGATTTTTTTTTTTTTTTTATTCTTACTTTTTTTTCCTCGGTCATAATAAATTACTTTAAACTAGTCCTAAAGTCAGGTAAGAAAGCATGTAATCCATTCGACATGTTGCTTTTTAACGTTTGCTCATTTTCATTCATATTGTGCTGTGGTGTGATATTTATTTTCTCTATTTCCATTGTCAGAATATTGTTTTGTTATGCTTTTTATGTTTCAATGAAGTTTTCATACCATTTGGCACAAGTGGGTTAAAGCAGCCTTTCCTATTTGCCCCAGAAACCCTGCTATTATCAGCTGTTTGGTAACCATCACCAATGCACCAGACAGTTATTTTGTGTAGATCCAGCCTTCATGTGACACCAAGCATATTCCTTACAGAAACTGTTTCTTAGGGATGACAAAGAGGCTAGAAGCTATGAAGATATAGCACCTGACAAGCGCTGCTCAAATTGTATTTGGGACTTTAAAGCCTCACTGCAACTTCAGTTTAAATCAGCTAAATACTTCCGAGGAGCATCCAAACAAAAGGTGTTCAATGATCTTTCGCCTTCATTTAAAGCAAACAAAGCCTGAGTAGAAAAGCCTGTTTTCTGCCAGTAGCTGTAGAATGGGATCTATGTGCTCTGTGTAGAGGTGTAAAATTTTTAGGAAATTTTCAAGCCATGGGAAAAAATGTTTTTTGGGGGTTTTTTCGGAAAAAATAGGAATTTTTGAAAGAATTTTAAAAAATCAGCATGGCGTAGTTTTACAAATTGAAAGTCTTTTTGTGACACATGAAATGCAGTGTTTATAAATGTATTATGTGTAAAATAAAAGTAAAGCTTATTTAGTAAATAAACTAAACTTGGTTTTTAAAATTTGTGATAATCCTGAATCAGCAGAAAGAGTGTTTCTCGAGTGATAGCTGTGGAAGGAAAAGCTACATGCACTTTCATCCTGGTCTTTATCATTTATTCCAAGTATTTTTAATGTCTCTAGGGCACTCCTGGCATTCAGGGATGTGTTTTGTCATCCTTGTAGCATTTGCAGAAGAATATTTCTTCTCACAATATTTGCGAATTGCAGCTTTGCTCTCAGCAGAAATTGCAGTGGAAATGTGTACAAACTCTAGATGTTGATCTCACCATTTTACTGAGAGGAGGAAAAGAAAAACCTATTTACTGACGAGACTATAGGTATACTTATACTGTGATGGTGGAGAACGTTCATAGAAATCTTTTAAAGGTTATAAAAATCAACTAATTTGTCAGACAAATGTACCCTCTTACTTTTCAATTAAGGCCTAAGAGGAGGACAGAAACTATCGCCTACTGTAGCCCAACAATCACCCAACTGTAGGAGGTACAAGATGGAACCCACAAGCAAACTGTACCAGATATTTTCCCCTGCAGTGCCTCCTATTGGCAAAAATGCATATTTCATATGTTTGAGAACTGCATTAAAAAGTGTAGTGTTACATGAATTGTATTCCAGGATTTGCTTGTCTTCAGCTGAGAGAACGTGCGATAATTTAAGACTTTACAGAATTTCCCAGAAATCTTTCATTAAGATCTTCATGTTACATAGTTTGAATATTATGTCATAGATATATTATTTATCATTGTAAAAAAACAAATTCCACACTCCTTTTTTACCAGTTTTTCCAGAAAAAAAATGGAAAAAAAAAAACATTTTTTTCTCCAACTTTTCCATTTTTTTTTTTTGAAGGCCTTCCTATCTCTAGCTATGCGTGTACACAATAATCTCTCTGAAACACCTCCTTCTGAGTCAGATGTACATCTCTGAAAAACCCTTGGTCCATGCTGATTGGGAAACTCTGGCTTTTAATGACATTGTGTCTGGTTTCTGTAAAGAAATTATTGCTTATTCACAGAGAGCAAGGGTCCCACTTTGTAGTATGCTGGCAGGGCGCAGACCTTTCTACTCTGACTGTGGCTGCTTTAGAAAGCAAACAAGCTGTAAGACATGAAACACCTTTTGCTTTGATGCACCTGGAATGTACTGTATTTAGCTGATGTAAACTGAAGGTTTAATTGGGCTTTCAGTTCTACCCCAGGGTAATCTTAATAAATATTTATATCCACAATGTGGATGTATAATTTGATACAACTGGAAGGTGCGGGTCAAGATTCTCTATAAAGACATGTTACATTGCTCCCCAATGCTTTGCCAAGCTAAACCCAAAAAACTGCTGTTGGGCAGGCTTGCGCCTTAAATTTCCACCCTCAGGCTCAGCATCAATGTGTCCAAGACACACCTACCCAGTAAAGTCCTAAACAGCTCTCTTCACTCATGGCATTTTACTAGATACAAGATTTGATTGGGGTTTTCATTCTTATTGCTTGTTGTCCCTAAAAGATCCAACCAATGCTCAACAGATGATATCCTTCATCTAACCAACCAGAATGCTTAATACTGACAGGCTTCCATTTCTTGTTACATGTGTTCTTCCTGGGCTCTGCCACTGAAATATTCATACATATCATTGTTAATTAGCTCTATTAAACAATGTAATTGTGCTGTTAACTTCATGTGTTCAAACTGCCTTAATGCCATTATTTTGCCACTGCTCTGATGAATTAACTTTGAACTGCATGTAGTCTTTTTGACTGGAGTGAGGGTGTCTTAGTGGATGTTTGATTTGAACTGGATTCGGTTTGTGTTTTAGTTATAGGTTTTGGTTTGGGTTTTGCCTTTCATGTACCTTCCAGGGTTCAATCTGAAATCAAACTGCAATGCAAAGTTGAATGACATGAGCTTGAATACAGCTATATCCATGTTTTCCTTTATAAGGTTCACCGAAGGATAATGATTATCTCTTACATTTCTAATAGAAAAAAAATATTTAAGCTCTTTCCTACTTGCGCTTTTTCAGAGCTCACCATTTCTGTGTGTCAGTGATCAAATTCATTTTTTTTTATCATATTCCATTTTGCCCTGGAAGCTGCATTCATTCTTCCTTTGTGTTTTGTTTTTCTTCATCCATTTCATTGTCATCTGCGTGTACTGTGGTATATTGTAAATGCAACAACAGCCTCCGCTCCTTCAGTTCGGATAGGTCCTACACACTGAACAGGAGCTCCTTTGCTCGGGACAGTATGATGATCGAAGAACTCCTTGCACCTTCAAAAGAACAGGTATTTATCCCATTTTTATATTGAATACTGATATGAACGTTGTATTGATGATGACATCTGCAGTAAGTTTATTTCTCAAACAAGATGGTTAGTTGGGGTAATTTTTGTAAAACAATACTGCCATTTTACAATTTAGTTGTATTATAATAAACTAAAAAGGAAGCATTTATCCACAGTACTAATGTATACAAATGTAATACACACAGCCCAATCATCTCTGAGCCTTACCTTCTTATTTGCAATTATAAACATGTGCTTACTGCTTTCTTTATCATGAAGACCTCAGCATACACTAGCAGACAATGCCTACTAGACCCTTCACTTCATTCTTTTTATTCCCCTGCTTCAGGGATGTTGTGTAACAATAAAATCCTTTATACCAAGTTAGATTTTCTCAGTCAGATGCAAAAGGTGACAGGTGAAGCATGAAGCTAAATACATCCATAGATAAAAGTATTAGGTATTCTTCACTTTTAAAGTCAATGAAGTTTGTAACGTGAATGTTCACTAAACCTAGTAAGTAAGATGAAGCTGTATTCACAAAGCATACCCAGTCATGTGCAAGGAAAAATTTGTATATTTTCATCATGTGATTGGGTGAGTGAAGTGAACACAGCTCACATTATTTATTAAGCACAACGAATATTCATTTTGCAAAGTGAACTTTCACTTTGATAAGTGAAGTTTTTACACCTGTAGTTAGTTAACTCCACTATCATTGGCTAATAAAGATTAGGCTGTGCTTTTAAAGGGTCTATGCTGACAAGACATGTCAGGTTTGAGTAAATGCCAAGGCTTTGGAATCACCCTCCATCATTCTTCAGCAACTTCCCAGTGGTGGGAGATTGGTACCATAATTCCCAACTTGTGTCACAAATCACAGTTATATTGAAGTTGTCTCATTGTTTCCTTTGCATTCCACATTTATTAATTTAATTTACAAAGCAGATGAAGATACCATTGGGGATGCTGTTGACATTGATATTGGTGTCAGGACTGTGGGTGGTACCCAGGCTGGCTCGCATGTTGCTCTGCGAGCAGTTGGGCTACCCCCAGATTACACACGTTCCAGGGCCCACCCAACCTGTACTTTTTTGTGTGTGGATGGTGACCAGGGACCGAACTGCACCAACAACACTTCTCTCATCCACTTCCCAGGCATGTGCTGTAGAGAAGCACTTCTTTACATATTCACACAGAGGCCAGTGTCACGGACTCTAACGGTAGCTCTATAGGTCCACAGTTTGGGGTTCCATAGGGCGCGGGGTCTAAGCCTCAGTGTGCTTGTTCACCAGAGCCCCTGATGGTGGGGATGGACTTGGAGCAGGCTGAGACCAGGTCGCGGCCCCCAGGTACGCCCAGCTGCGGTAGAGGAAACCGCTAGTGTCACGTACCTTAGTAGTGAGCCTGATGTAAAGAGGCAGAGCAGACCAGAGCAGGATGTGGATGGATCCGTGCAGGATGGATGGATGCGGATGCACCGTGAGGCAAGTACCGGAGTCAGGTGAGCCGGGTTTGGTATCCGAGGAGGCAGAGCAGACCAGTGCAACAGGCAGAAGGATAGTCGGGTCACAGGCCAGGTTCAGCAACAGGAGGTCCAAAAATGATCAGGAGCAGGCAGAAGAATATCCAGAGGCAAGCCAGGGGTCAGGACAGGAGAAGGTCAATGGTAGTCAGGAGCAGGCTGGGTTCGGCAACAGAAAACAACTCAGATTCAGGAATCTCAGGCAAGGGAATTAGACCATACGGCAATTTGGATCCTGCAGTGGCCTGTTTAAATAGCCTGCCTGGCGCCATCATTAGTGACAGGCACGCCCCCGTGAGCGCCAGTGTGCATGCGCGGATGCAAGTGCCGCCGTGCAGGCCTTGGTCCTAGTGCCCACACGCCTGTATGCATTGTCGGGGGTCCCGCGCATGCGCACATTCGTGCCCAGCGGCGATCTTCCCTGACAGCCAGATCTTGCAATAACTTTCTTTACTGATTAAAACAGTAAATGACAGAACAGTCCATATATTGGCCAGTCAATAAGCTTAACTAAATAGTGGCATAGGTAGCATGGAAGTACGCCCCCCCCCCAAAAAGGTGCCAGTGGTGGCAACAGAGGGGGGGAGGAGGCAAATAAACAGAGTTTCCACTTTTGGGTGGAACTCTGCTTTAAATCTCCATCTGCCTACAGGACTGCCAAGGTTAATGTGGGTTGGCTGACCAGAGCACAGAGTTTAATTTTGAGTAAAATTAGCTTGTAATAATTGGAAAAAAAAAGTGATTAATTACTGGGGGTGAAATAAAAATGTTATAGAAGATCTCTAGTTCTCTAATGATATATATTAAATTTTTTTTGGGCAACTTAATTGCTTCAAGCCCAAACAACATAATTGGTATATGCTCTTGCTGGATGGGAAAGTATACAGTCCTGTGAATGACCTTCTATTAATCCATCATTAGGCGCACATGCTTCTTATTTCATAAACAACCCTCAGCTGTTCTTCTGAAGACGTGTGCCAAGGAGACTGGAAGCAAAGTGTTATTCAGTAATGGGGAAGTGCAAACTTCAGCAGCAACTGGTTCATAGTGGCCCAGGTTGATTAAGATCGGAAATTCAAAAGATGAGAAAACTCACGATTGCTTGTAAATATACTCCAATGTAAAGGACTCCCATTTAATCCATCTATGATCATTAAAAATTGCTAATATGTATTTTGAATAGCTGAATCTGTACAAGCCTCTTGTAGTAATCCGCTGCACATCAGACTAGGAAGGGGTTGCACTGTACTGTGTATTGCACGGTCCTTCTTAACTCTTCTTGAACAGAGCTGCAGATCTAACAAATAGCGAGTATTGATTGGAGGAGAGATCACAGAGATAACCTCATTGCTCCTGTTTTTTTGCTTTTTAATCAGTCATCCTTGAGCTGTATTTTGTTAAAAGCAGTGAAGATTAGTAAAGGCCAGGCTCCTGTATACAGTAATGTCTTATGGGGTGCCTAAATTAGAAAACTGGTAAACAGCATAGGAAATTAAGCCCTTTGTTTGGCATGTTAAAAAAATAGGGGTCCTGCTTGAAATCCAGTGCTGTCCTCCATCCTGTGCACTCTGCATTCTTGCCAGCCCTGCTCAGGTTACCTCTGTGAACTGCAGAATACCTCCTTCCTATGTTAAGGAGATGTAATTGGGGGGGGGGGGGGGGCACTGTAATCCTATCACACGTTCTATCCTAGGGTGGCAGTTCTGCCTCTACATGTATACCATATAGTGAAAGAGTGTTGCCACCTTAGGACAGTAATTGTGCTAATCACCAGCTGAAGTTAAAGAATAAAGCCTGAAAAAGGAAAACAAATGCAGCCACCACATCAAAGTGCTGGTAAGCTGCAAAATATTCAATTTTTGTTCTTGGGTTTAGATACATTGTAAATAATGTGTAGCAGTGTGTCATCTCAGAGAAACAAGGCTGGGAAAAGTATAATGGAACGCTGAAGCCTATGGATGGCCAAGACCCAATGTTGCAATGATCAATTAAATGCCTTTTAAGGGAAATGTCCAGTGTTTTTATGGTTGATAACAACACTTTGCATTTCCTTAATTTTCTATGTTTCTACTTGACTGGACAGTGGATCACACTGTCATCAATATCAAGAGTACTGAAAACAAATCTGTCCCCATTATACAACTCAATGACATAATCATTAGAAATGAGAGCACTTTTTAATTACAGTATTCGGAAGCCATCTGCTTAACTTCAGGACACTGTCTAACAGTCCTGCTACAAACAACTGTTAGGTGAATAAATAATACATTTATTAATGAAAAGAGAAAGCTCTTGGCAGGAAAACATCCTTGGGTGCACCTGGGCTAAAGGTAATTGTGAGCCTCTTCCACAGGATTATCCGTGTTATATGAGTCTGTATAGTAAACACATTCAAGTTTCCATCATGTTGATCTAGCCAACAAAGGACTATGTGTTGTGCAAAAAATTAAGATAGCAGAGAAAATGGGGCGACGTTGTGTTGTACCCCATTGTAAGCTGGAATCCAAGCTGTTTCCATTCCAGCGCTGTTCAAATTGAAACAACTACTGATGATTGTGCTACTTGATAAAGAAATGTATGCGTAGCTAAAGCTGGCCATAAATGGATGGAATCTCAGCCGGTTCAGCCGAGACTGATCCATCTATGGGCAGTGTGGTTGTACTGAAGTCAATCCATCCATCGATCAACTTCAGTACAACCAGCCTGTCAGATATTTTGCATGTGATTACTGCCTGTGCCTATAGCCACCAATAGTGATCATTGTGTTCTGCCAACAGGGAAGGCTCCCCATTAGCAGAACACTATAGCACTGTGGGAGAGTTCCCACATAAACACTGATTGTGTTTATGGGGGAATCAACTGATTTCCTAGGTTGCAGGAAAAAAATTGCATCATATATAGCTTGCTTAAGAGTATACCTCTTTCCTGGTACAACCAAAATAATCTTTTCTTACAGACAGAGATTTAGTATGTGGATACAAGAAAAATAAAATTGTCGAATCAGGATATTGCTGGCACCTTAAAATAAAGGAGCCGGGGGTGCTACTATGCTTCCACCTTTAATCTAACCCTTATAGCAGTGGTGGTCAACTTTCTTCCTATAGACTACTATATGAAGACTGCTGCTATTACAGTCCCTTTTACAAATCAAGCTTCCAAATTTGTGTTCCCTACAGCCCTCCTAAAAATGAGATCCATAATAAGATAAGAGGATAAAATAAAATATAAAAGGAAAGAAAGAAAGAAAGAAAGAAAAAACAGATATTTAGTTATTGGAATTCAGTCTAAGGATTATATTTTCTTAATTGGCCTGAGTAAGCATCTAGTTAAAGTCATAAAGGATCCAACTGTCCCTGATTTCGAGGGACTGTCTCTGATTTGGAACAAAGTCCCTCTGTTTCTCTTTCCTTCTCATTTGTCCCTCATTTTGGTCTGATCTATATAGTGGTATAAAAAAAAAGATTATTTATCTTTCAAAAAGTGTTTCCAAGTGCTAAACCTTTCAATCGATTTTTAAAATGGCTGCATTTGTAAATTTCAAAAGCCAATATAAAGCCAATATAAAGGAAAAAAACCCTTGTGGGTTTAACTAATCTTCTTTTTGTATAATTCGTCTTTAAGGGGGCGTGGCAGGAAAATGTCCTATGTCTACATACTTTTGCTAATCGGTGTCCCTTGTTCCTATCTCAAAAAGTTGGGAGTTATGTTAAAGTATTTGCAAAACTCTAACATAAAAAATTAAGAAAGGACATCCCTCTATAGTGTATACTTGTCTCTATCCATAGCATGGAGTGTCATTTCTCTCTGAACCTGGATCCCTCTGCTCTCTGCATAAGTCACTGATAATACTTTATGCCAACACCATAAAGGGGGGGGGTTCCTTCCATCCACTCAGCTCTCCGATTACAGGGAACTGTCGCTCTGCGGTGTGTGTGTGTGTGGGGGGGCATCAAATCCCTGTCCCTATATCTGCTGCTGAGAAAAATCCTTTGATCTGGGTGTTTTAGGAGACTGTAGATAAACAGGTACAACGTATGTAGGAGGATTTGTTGAATTTCGGTGTATCACCTAAGGCTAGTCACTTAAAGTGGTTCTAAAGGCTCAAGAATTTTTACCTTCCTGCATTCTATGCAGAAAGGTAAAAAAAAACCTTCTTTGTGCAGCAGCCCCCCCCTCCAGCTCCTCCCTTAATATTTACCTGAGCCCCTATGGATCCAGCAATGTATACAGGAGCAGTTTCTCTCCCAGAACTATTCCTCCTCATTAGCAAAGAAAGCAGCTCACTGACTGTCAATCACAGTCAGTGAGCCAATAGTGATAGAGCAGGGACAAGGCAGAGTCACATTCTGTGTGTGAAGGGACATGCATAATAACAGCTTGGGAGTTAGCCTGCTTGGGTGACCCCATAGCTAACTGCTTGCTTTGGGGGCAAGGGGGAGGGGAACCCCACCAGGAGACCTGAGAAGAAGAGAATCAGAGCTGCTGCTGCTTTGTGCAAAACCATTGCACAGGGCAGATAAGTATGACATTTTTTGCCTTTAATATCACTTTAAGTGTGTATATGTAATGGTTTACAACTACTTTAAGTGAAACACAGAACACTCTCTGTAGTGGTTCTGAGGGCCACAAATAGGTGCCAAATGACTCCATGTGGCCACTGGGCCACAGGTTGGCCACCATGGCCTTATAGGGTACAAACACTGCTTTCAGCTTTGCTTATTTTCTGTTTTAAATTGACTCTGTATAATATGCAATGATACAATTATACAGTGTGTGTGTGCATGTGTGTATACACGTTTATCCTTGCGGGAATGGGAATTTCCTACTCATTCAGAATTCAGTCTTCATATGCACATGCCTTAAATTCTTCAAGTAAATACTCTGAGCAAGATAAGTTGTCTTCATTCTTTGTATATACAAGAGAGCAGCTTTTATACAATTAGGTTTTAATTGTACAAAATCTCAGCTTAAAATATCTAAACTCGGCTGAATGACCAGTAAACTGAACTAGATGCCAATTCTCAGTCATTCATTGCCGGGCAAGGGCAGTGCATAGAGATGTCTGCTGGCAAAGTCTGTATATTGTAATGCACATGTCTATAAAGGCTGAGGGGAAAGATCAGAAAAAATTAACAATTTGTTGCTTGTGTCCCAGACCCCTTGTGTGGGTATTTTTTACAATTTACTGTCTAATTCTCAGGTTTAACAGACACAATCCTATTGCAGTCTGTCATAACTTCAAGCTGGTTAAATTAAGAACTATTTATAACAGAGGGCAAGTTGATCTATGAAATGGCAAAACATATGGCCCTGGTGTAAACTGCCTTTTTATATTTACTGATGTTAGTCCTAAAAACAGATATTTCAGTTTTAATGCAATTGTTTGTAACATTGGTCTCAACTGCCACTATTACTAATTATACATGAGCTTGGACAATGACTGCATGTAATTGTTTGTGTGTGTAGTTATTGTATGACATCTTTAGGAAATTTTCAGAAGATCCACTTATTTTGGTCGAATATCACATACCTGGATCTTTCAAAATGCGGCCACATGGAAGAATGCTGGTAACTGTATCTATAGTATTTTTAGTGTGAGAATGAAAAAAGACTTCTCTTTGAAATAATTTTTTTTTCTCGTAAAGCAATAGGGAAAACTTTAAGTAAAAGTTCACTTTGGCAGTGCTGAGATTAGTCTTTAAGCTATTTGTGTATTATTTTAATAAATAAATTATATTAGTCCTGGTTTTTAAGTGTCTTTAAACCTGTCTGTTGCAGCATCTTTCATTTACAAGAGAATTTGACTCAGACTCCCTTAGACACTACAGCTGGGCTGCGGACACATTGGACAATGTCAATCTCGTCTCAAGTCCTGTGCATTCTGGGTAAGTTGCAAAAAAGAAAATGTTGTCTGATCATGCTTGCCAGCCATAGATATATAACAGCAGATGGGAGCAGTCCAAATGTCATGGACACTGCCCTTACTTTTATTTTGGGTGATCTACAGGAATTGCAAATGAACTTAAACAGAAGAGGTAAATATGGTCTGTAACAAGTACTAGCACCTAAAACAAAATCATTAGAGTAAATGTTTAAAAATTACAGGTAAAGTAGAGCAGGACCACTGCTAATTAGTTTACAGATGAGCCATATTGTGTGAGAATAGTTTTAATTAAAATGTGTGCTCCAGTTTTTGGGTACCTGTATGGTCTATATGAGGAGAGAAAAAAAACATGGGAAGCACCACTACCTAAGTGTAGATTAATAGATCAATGGAGATAAGATTAGGAAATGTATTCACATTTATTATGAAAATAAAAGCATAAAACATCCACATGGAGAACTGACAAGCTCTGCAGTTCTTTAATCTACACTAAGGTGGTGCTTTTTCTCTTACTAAAGACCTAGAGCGTATATCCAATCCTCTATAAGGGAGCTGTAGCTTTGCTATAGTGGATTTTGAGAGACTCTTATATTAATCATATGGACTGAACTTTATAGGACTTTGTTTATGGGATTTTTTTTAGCCATTTATACCCCCAACCTGCCATACCAGCTTACCTAGTGCCATACTACTGCTACTCCTTTGGTCTGTATAAGGACTCTGCTATATGGGATATTTCTTGATAACATTGCTGGACTTTGTGAATGCTGGCTTATATCCAGGATTGTGTGACTATTTCAACTGAATGTGAGATACTCCTTGGGTTGCAGGGACCTGCCATAAGTGCAAGTAATTGCTGCATTGCTGGATCATTTAGGATTATTGTGGGCCCCTACAACTAGTTATACCCTCCTGTCAGCTGTAGGAAACTAGTAATGATTCTCTGTCACCTAGCAGTTAAATTACATAACCTCTTGTATAGTACAGCCTTAAAGGAAACCTGCCAATAGTGAGATATGTAGTCTGCCACTGCTGGCTATGTACTAATAATGTTAGTTGTCTAGATATCATGCTGACCTTCTGGTGTCAATGCTTTGTATCACTAGCCAGGGAAAAACATAAAGCTCAGAAGCTCTGACTTTCTCCACATACTTGCAAGTATTGAAGCAATTGGGTCAGAATAGCCATCCAAAGCCATGTAACAAACCTTCTGACAGGTTCCCTAATAAAGAACTTGAACATTTCGTAGAGTGTAAAGTCATAATATCAATAAATAGGCAATTACAGATTAGGATCAAACTTCCTGCTATTCTACAGAATAAGTAATGGGACTCCACAATTGTTATCCCTTTTATGATGTAAATGATTCTTCAAATGTAATTTATTGCTTTCATTTGCATTAATTGATGTATTATTACATTTAATGTTAATTAAATTTTAGCAATTTAATGAAAAGCAATGCCCATGGCTATATTTAGTTTTTTTTCATTCTGTGAGAATAAATTGTCTACAGTTGTTAACAGGCTGTGTTTAGATTTCCTCTGGAACAGTACAGTAGGTCACATTAGTTTATGCCAAAAAACTGTGCTGACCAAGGGCAGTCATTCTAAGCAACCAATATGAATTCTGTTTTCTGAAATCAGAATAGTAAAAGTTGTTATGATTGGTTTCTAGGGGTTATTACATGTTTCACCTTCACATTACTGAAGCCATATAGTGTTAGCTGACATAAGTACTAAGTAACAATGCAGAAGATAATGTCAGTGTTGCCTATGGGATCCAGCTAGACGTCAACATACTTATCTAGAATCCACTCTCATTGTAGGGCCTCATGCACAAAGGACATCAAAAACTCTGCTTTTACAGGTGTTTGACTTTTTTTTTCTTCCTCTAAACCACTCTCATACATCATACACACATAGGCATTTACAGGCAGGAGCGTTTAGAGGCAGAAAAAAAACCTTCACTTACGCATTCAGAAGAGGAGGTTTGGGTGGACGAAATGCGCATTAACGTTAGACACATTTAGGCACTTTAATAAATGAATACTCTGGTCATTAGAATGCATTAATGCAAAGCTTGTGAACATGCATAAAGTGCATACACACGCATGCAAAACATGGCTTAAGGCTAGGTTCACACTTATGTGGGTAATTGCGGGTGCAGGAATCGCACTTGTTCCCACAACCGCAACCACCCTCAGGAAAAACGTGCTGTTCTTTACAGACGTGAAGTTGCCATTCATTCCTAATGGCACCCCCATGCATATAAAAATGCAACATGTTTGTGTGTGTGGAAACTGCCAGGATTTCCCTGCCACAGTTTTTTTAAAAATGGTGAAGGAACCTTTTTCCTGCATGAAGCGCAGGCACAGCAGCCCATTCAAATAATGGGCTGCCGTGCCCGTGGAAACGTGGCTTGCAGAGCCAAATAGTGTGAACCTAGCCTTTGGCAAGTTTTTTAAGCTGTGTTTTCCTCCCCTGGAGCAAGGACATCTAGGAAGAAAATCGTCCTGTGTGCATGAGGCCTTATGAGCGGGTAGAGGCCATGCTGGAGGTCAGAAATATTTTTTTCTAATTTCCACAACAATCATTAAGTTGAAAGGATAACTATATGTTGTCCTGATTTGTTTGTGCTAAGCTTTTATGGAGCCGAGTTGCATTTCTTTCCTTTGTAGTTATATAGTCTGATGTGCCTTTTGCTTGCTTTATGCTGTATTATATGATTTGTGTTTTGCTTTTTTATATTATTTTGCAGCTATTATTCTACACTTCCAGTGTATGATGCAAGGTGATAATAAGGATCTGTATGTGGATTTGCTTGCTGCATTTTTACTAACTGTACTAACTTATTTTTGTTATTTCTGGCTAGGTACCCCACTATATTTCTATCTTTATTAATACCAGTAACTTAGTAATATGTTATACAAGCATGTGGATAGACAGACACACATTTAACATACTGTATATGTAAAGTCAGTCGCTAAAATCTTATAGGCTTCAATGTGTTAAAAGAGAAGTGCGGGATTTTAAAAAAACAAACATTTATACACACCTATGTGGATTGGATCGATGCTGCATCTGTCCTCTGCCACCTCAACACCGAGAACTGAGCAATCAAAGACAGCTGATTGCTCAGTGTTTGGTCTTCTGTGAGCAGAGAGCTAGTGACTGTCAGTCATCACTCTCTGCTCTGCCCTTCCAGTGCTCACTGTGCCGGGAGCGGCTGGCTAAGGCTTTCAGGGGCTCACTGAGAGGCTGGTCCAGGTATCTAGGTGGATCCCAAAATTAAAGACGGGATGTCTCCATAGTCTAGACCGGCTGACTGACATCAATCATCGTGGGCTTTAGCCCGCTATTGTCTGAATATGGGTCACAGAGGTGCAGAATGAAGTGCACAACTGTGATCCCCAGGAGAAGTAAGGCCAAAAGATCTTTGGACCTACTCCTCTTTAACTTAATGCTAAATGTTTACATTTGCTGCTTTCATTAGAATAATACCTGGGAATCCAATAATGGCAGCCCTGGTTCATTTACTTCATGTCACATGTTAACAATAATCAGTCCCTCTCTCAAGTTGCTCTCCTGTATTAAAACCTTGTCGCCCAATAAAGATTCCAAGCAGCCATGCTGTTGCACATTGAACAAGCGTGTTCCATCGTTATCACCATAAAAAAACCTGCCCTGAGAAATGATACACAGTAAATGCATGTAGACAGGAAGTGACTGCAAAAAGGCCGCAAGAGAATATTGGTGCTGATGTGAACCAAAGGATGAAATTGGGTGAAAACAATATTTTAATTTAGCAGAAATTGCAATTTATGAAACACAGTGCTGTAACAAAACAAATGTCATTCTTTCAGGGTTTCCTCTTCCCCTCTTGATAGTTCTAGGGGGGGGGGGTTGACAACTAATTTGATGTGCAAGAATATCAAAGATTATTAGGCTAAGGAAATGATCAGTGTCTATAAATAACAAAGTTTCAAAGTAAATTATTGCATGTCATATATACCATCACTTGACATGTCCAGACAAAATTAACAGTTTTGCTTTTATTTATTATTATTTCACGTACTTCTATAGCGCCATCAATTTTACGCAGTGCTTTACATACATATATATTGTACATTCACATCAGTTCCTAACCCTCAAGGGGCGTACAATCTAAGGTCCCTAACTTACATTCATACATACACATACTAGGGCCAATTTAGACAGGATCCAATTAACCAACCAGCATGTCTTTGGAGTGTGGGAGGAAACCAGAGTACCCAGAGGAAACCCACGCAGGCACAGGGAGAACATGCAAACTCCAGGCAGGTGGTGCCGTGGTTGGGATTCGAACCAAAGACCCTAGCACTGCCAGGCGGAAGTGCTAACCACTTAGCCACTGTGCTGCCCATATGGCCTTTAAAGTATATGTTTAGCCAAAGTGTTTTTTTTCTTAGCTTTTTGATAAAGCAATGAAGGGTTAGTTGTCAGGTTTTTACTACAATACAACATCTGTTTATTCCCACATCCTGCCTTGCTGACAACATTTCTGTAGACAGGAACTAATGAGGGAAACTCTTCAACACAGGCAGAAATAAAAACATTTTACTTCAGTAGAGTACGGAAATGCTAGAACCCTTGTCAGGTTTCTATTTCTGTCTATGTCCCCATTCCATATTTCCTTCCCATCAGCAGGGCAGGAAGTAAGGGTAAATCCTTCTAATGGGGTCCTGGATAGCAGTAAAAGCCCAACAGTAGTCCTAATCGCCTCGCCTTTTTTTGCTTGATTTACATATTAAGTTCAAAAAGTAGTGCACTATCAATAGTACCTTATATTTAATTTAAGGAAATTGTGATTTGTGCACACAGAGAGAGTTGTGTAGAACCTATAGTTCTATTCAGGTAATAAAACAAAGCCTAAAGCTACATCTTTTCTAGTTTAATTTAGCTGTCACAATGAGATGCAGTAGAGATGTTTTGTTTGCTAGAGCACAGAAAGGTTTTAGGTGCTCAGGCTTCACATAACACAATGCGTGGGAAACCTGAGGATAGCCTATAACCTGTCAGATTACTCTGCCCCTCATTTCATAAACCAGTTCAAATCAAAGGCACTTTGTGTGGCTGAGACAGACATTGCTTGTTTGAGTTCATGCTCAGTAGCTGTTGCCAGCAGATTTCTCTCTTAATTGTGTGATAGATGGAAAACTGATGTTGTAATTAAGAAGAAGCAAAGTATATGTTCAGGTTGGAGGACTTGCCAAGCTTTAGTCAGTAGGAAAACATCTGAAACATAGACACTGTTCTCCAAGTTCCCTGGTCTTTTGTCAGAAACCTGAAATACCCGTTGTCAGAGTACTGGAAAAGATGGTTGATGTAACAGTTATTAAAACAACTTTATTTGCCCTTTATAGTTGACTAGTGTTGTTTGTTTAGAGGGGTGACACCAAGGCCATAGTTATCAGCATATAAAATACAGCCATGAAGTGGTGCCATGCAGATTTATAACCCTCTTTGTTTGTGTAAAATATTCAAAAAGTTTGAAAAAGAAATGTGGGATTTCACAGTCACATTCTGACAGTCACTGACACTCTGGTCTGCCGTTCCAGTGCTCACTGAAGTGCTGGGCTGTGCATAGAGCAGTAGTGGTTCAGTACACTTAAGAGGCTGAGCCAGCTGCCAGTCAGGAATCTGGGTGGATCCCGACATTAAAGTTGGAGCTGCTTCAGAGCCTGGACCGGCTCATTAAAGGCAGCTGACAGCAGTCTTTAGCCTGTTGGCTGAATACAGGTTACAGGAGTGCAGAACTAAGTGCACTTCTGTGACCCACAGGAGAGCAGAACTTTGGCCCTACTTCTCCTTTAAAGTAATTGATATTCATGATACTTTGCTTTCGAGAAAGGATCCACTTTGGATTGCATAAAAGTTTTAATAGTTGTGATTTACCAGTCAAAAGATGAAGTTGAATAGTGTATGATAGCATATGATCATTAAAGCATACTGTATATTTTAACAAATTAGAATTATAAAGTGATGTCAGTAATTGGTCGCATTCAACTGAACATGTTCTGTAATGATGTAAATGTTTCTTGCCTTATCCAAGCCACTTCAGTTCTAACAAATGTCAGGAACATATGTCACCTTTTTATCCACACAAGTCACACAGATACCTTCATCCAAACACCATGGAATTTATCAAGCCAGATGTTGACTGTCTAAGAACAGGATGGGAGGTGTGAAAGTTGTGGAACTACCCTGTTCTATTAGATAATACCATCCTTGGTGTCAGGAAGGTTGTACAGGTGTTAATCATTAGAGTCACATGGCTGAGGGAGTGCTTTTTTCTCAAACTTCCAGGGTAGAATTGGTAAAATGCTGTAATATTTGGAAGACAGATGGTGTACATGGCTCCCAACCCTGTTCAGGGATGGTTGTTCTAAATTGACGTAAATTGCCTATTTTGCGTCTTTTGTGAAACAGTTTTTAAGTGCACCTTACTGTCCATCTGTAACCCTGCAATTTAACATCAAATGCAGTCATGCAGATCAAAGTATTAACACCTCCTGGCATTAAGGATGGAATTATCTATTTAGAACTGTGTGGTGCTGCAACTTTTACACCTCCCATTCTGTTCTTCTACAATCAACATCTGTCTTAGATCAAGTTGTCTGTACTACCTGTGTGGATATAAATGTATAATACTAAAGAACGGACCTCCTGCGCTAGAAATGGGGCCCTATCGTTAAAGCTGCTGACACTTAACCTCCTACCAAAGTGAGTAAATGAACAATAAATAATACAAAGTGCACTTTGTATTATTTATTGATATCAATGTATAGGTTTCTGAGACTCATTAGAACTGAAAAAGTTGCTTGGATAAGCTACGAATCATCTTCATTACAGAACAGGTCCAACTGAATGAGATTAACTACTACTAGCTACACCATGACCCGGTACAAATGAGAACCTTCATAGACGTATAAAGCGATGACTATATTTAAAAAATGTTAGTGTATAAAAATAAAAAACTTTTTTGGGATAGAGTGGTAAGGGGATAGAACCCCGGTCAGATTTTTATTACTGTTGACACCTTAATAAAGTGTTTTGAAAAAAAAAACTCCAATAAGAGCATTTTATTAGAACGGTGTGCTGCCATTTTTCTGGATTTGGTCTTTATAACTGAATGTGTCATCACTGGGGAGATTCAGTAACTAATTGTTCTGATGACCACTGTCACTAAGTCAAAAAGAGAAGAAAAAGCTAAAATATGAGTTGTCACCAGAACAGAAATACATGAAACTTTTACAAGGGGTCACCTGTTCTTGTTACCACTGTCCGCTTGTGGTTTCTACAGAACCATATGTGAAGTGTAGTCTCTTGAATGAGACACAGATGGCAGTAGAAATACCTGACAGGGGTTTGACAGTTGAAAGGGAATGGTATAGGACAGACTTGGTATAGGGCAGACTTTCTCAACCTTTTTTAACATGGAAGAACCCTTAATATAACTTTCCAATGTTAGGGGACCCCTGCTAATAATTGCTATATCAACAGTTCATCATACATTAGTGTGATGGTCACTAGGAAGAATGATCCTTATATTTGTGGTCATTGGGAGACCCCACCTCCTCCTTTAAAGATAGATAAAAAGATCATTGTTGTAGTGGTTACTTGATTGAAAGACAGAAATTGTTAATTGTTTAAAGGATATGTTCACCTTTGGAACATTATGAACTTATCATTTAAGCAACCCCAGTGAACCTGTGAAGGAATCCTGGTCAAGAAAGGTTGGTATAGGGTATATGGTGGGTAAAAGGCATTGTTTATAGTAAAGAGGTAGAACCTATGATAATAGTAGTTAATAAGTATAGAAATAAGAAAAAAACATCACAATTATTAATTATAATCAAACAGTAAAATTAAATTTTTCTTATACAACTGCAATAGTCAGTGAATGGGGACAGATAGTAAATGAGTATGTCTTTTTGTACTGCTTCTGCCATAGTATAAAAAATCCTTCCAGTACTCTCAGCAAGCACAGATGGACACAGCATGCTAACGTCTTCAAAAAGCAATTTGCTGTGGGAAATTGTGTCATTTTCCTTTGGTCTTTCTTTTGTTGTGGCACCAAGGTATGTCTTTGGACTCATCACAGAAAGAAAGGAGCAAGCAGTATAAGTATGGATTTGAGCATTAGTGGTGTACCATGGGACACATCAAATACATACTGAATAAGTCAGGAATATTGTTAAAGGCCTGGTCCCCATAGCAGTACACAACTTGACATTTAGTACTGTATTTTAAATTCAGAAAAGCAAAAATTATTATATTCAGTTAAGGCATATGGCATTGTTTATAGGCATGGTTTAGTTTTCTATTAATTATACACTTTTTTGAGATGGAATCTTTGGATAGCTACCCCTAGTTATTTAGGTGATGTCTATTGTATTGTCTTGTTTTTTACTATCATATTTCATGTGTTGTCTGATTGGTGCCCTGAATGAGCCCTCATACATGTGATATCAGACTTTTATTAAGTCACTCTAAGTCCCGATGTGCACTGGAAAGCTCCTGAAATGCGTTGGCTGCTCCTGTGACTCTTACCTTGTAAAATAAAAATCAGCTGGAACTATTAAACATCATTCGTGTTCTCACTATTTGACTGTCTTTTTGCACCTCTAATTGCATGGAATTTAAATTAAAAATGTTTACAATCTGTAATGATTCATATGCATTTGAATGTTTTTATCTAATGTTTTTATTTGCTTTACTATTGGAAAATGTTTGTGAGGGAAATTAGACATTTACTCCGGTATGTTTGTTATGCATGCTGTTCTTTGTCAGTTGTTCCCAACCTTCTTTAAAATAAACCTAACACTCAAAATTCTCTGTCTTGTAGTTTTTTGGTTAGCTTTATGGTGGATGCACGTGGAGGTTCTATGAGGGGGAGTCGACACAATGGAATGAGAATTGTCATACCGCCTAGAAAATGCACTGCGCCCACTCGCATCACCTGCCGTCTGGTCAAAAGGCACAAACTAGCAACTCCTCCACCAATGGTAGAAGGAGAAGGACTAGCAAGTCGGCTAGTTGAAATGGGCCCATCAGGAGCTCAGTTTTTGGGGTAAGTCCTTATAGCCAAAATCCTTGAATGTTAATACCATGTTTTTGATTGTGAACATTCTGAGAAATACTTTTTCATTTAATATTTCAACTAATATCTGAAATAAATCTGCACATGATTTTTTCCGAGTGACATCCAAATGTACAACCTGGCACAGATAGATAATGATTAAATAGAACAGCAATAGGCATTTAACATTCTTAAGCTTTCAAGAGTAATGTAGTATTTTTGTGACACCTGCAATTTCAACTTTATTTGGCAAGTGAGCCTTAGAATATTTGATCATTGCAGTATACTAAGTATTTTAGGTTAAACAATCTAGAAAATGCTTCAGCACAACCAAATTTCAGTACTGGTATTTGAATGAAATAGTTTTTAAGGCAAATGAGCTTCCTTGTATTTAGACTTTGTTCATACCTTGCAACTTTATAATAAATTGAAAACTTTGGACTGCCCCTTGGAACCATTTTTTTCTGTTCAAATAGTTTTTCAGATTTTCAAGAAGTTTCAACAATAAGGGATGGGATTTACACAGTAAAAGGATAACAGCATAGCACTGACTGAAATATCACGTGCATTGACAGAACAGTAGACCTCGGAGCCTTTTTTAATTGTTTTCATGCCTGGACATAGTGAAAGCAACTATTTTTTGTTGTCAGCTGAACAGTGACAGTGGCACGTAATGAGACTTTCTTTTTATTCAACAATATGGTAGCATCCACTAAATATACTATTACAGCAATCTAGTTGAGGTAACACCGTAGTGTTTAAATGCATGATCTGAAAATTTTAAAAAATAAAACAAATTTATATATATATATATATATATATATATATATATATGTGTATTTTCTTTTTAAAAGTATCTATGATCACAGGAAATATTTTGCCCAACTCTTTCACAGATAGCAAAGGATGTAAGTGGGAGACTCCGTGGAAATGTAAAAGAAATAGTTTCCCCCATCTGCAGTCAGTTTTTCTGTAAATAACCCATTTAATTCTATAGACCAATATGTCCCAGTGCAGATGCACTGTCTGCAAAGTATGAAGGGCTTACAATTCTTAGCAGTAGGCTGTCAGCAGAAATCTCTAACCTTTCTAAAATGATTCTAATAGCTGCTGAAAGAAAAAAAAACATAAATGTTGGGGTGAATGTCTGTATTTCTCTTTTCCATTGGGGATATTTCCACTGTGACCCACTACAACTGTGACACATATTGTTTTCACAGTGCAAATTAAACATATAAGAATCATAGTGACTGATAGTGTTAAATGGAGTGACTGTTTATGTAATGCCCTTGTATTAACATGCTCCTCTACTATATATCTGCAGTGTACTTCCCCATTTGCATTTTACTTTGGTTCCTCTCCTATTCTGCCACAGTTAGAACAAGCAATACAAATGTGCAAGCAGGGAACGTATTGGGAAGCAAGCATGCATTGATGCAATAGCAGCAAAACAGAGGTTACTGCCTTATCTGCTAGACTTATCTTTTGGAGACTCCAGTGATGAGGTGTTCCCACCAGAATTCTCAGTTCCATGTAATTTATGAGCTCATGATAGCAGATTCTTCCCCAGTGTAGTTTTCATATTATGTATTTTACAATTTGGAATTAAGCTGTGAGAAAGTAAAACCCTTGTAACAGCTTTGCTGAATGGAGTGAAGAAACAACTACTGTAGGAAACCTCTCTCCTGGACTCTGAGAGATTTAAAGAAGGTGTCAAGTGGTTGCAACCATCAGTGACTAGTGGTAGCTGAAATACTACTTCTGGTTGAAGGTTTAATTAAATAGGTTTGTAGCATTACTCTTTGTAACCCCATCCTTTGTTGTTTCATTTAACTTTTCTTTTACAGACAACATGTGCAAGATATGAACTAAGCCTCAAAACCTAGAATGCTGCTTTTTAAAACGTCGCATTACAACCCTTTTTAAAGGCCACAGTATCACCTTTTGAGGCGATTCTTTGTGTCTGTAATGCAAGTGTCAATACTCTGCCTTTCTAGTGGTTGCACATATTCTATTAAAGCATACAGCTATGCTTTAGACCATTCTCTTAATGGATGTCCCTTATAATGCATGCAGAATTTTTGTTTATTTTTCAAAGCAGGCACCAGACAACTGGTGTAGAACCGGAAGTCAATGTCTGGAGTTGCCATCCAATCCTAATACTCCCCTTCTTATTTCTCTTCCTGCTGCATGGATCTTATTCAGTAAACTGCATCTTCCTACCAATTCCCCCCCTTTAAATGAGGGAGAAAGCTTGATTAGCCGAATCCTGCAGCTTGGGCCTCAAGGGACAAAATTTATAGGGTAGGATGCTGCACTGTTAAAATGAAAACTAAGGATACAATTTTGTCTAAGGGTTTTATTTTTTGCATTATTATTTTTACATCCATTCCTTATTTTATGTTGTCATGGCATTCGGTGCTTTTATGTTGTTGAAAGGATAGTGGCTTGTCTTTACTACTGCTGACTTTATTGTGCTTTTCTAGGCATGTTAATCTCACAGCTAACAATATTTTAAGTTGCCCTTTTCGGCTGCTGGATTTTTATTTCTATTATTTATGTTTATGCTGCATCAAACACATTGTAATTTTGGGAGACAGCATTTTTTTTATTTTGTTCAAGAGAAGGTATTTTCAATTAACTAAAAATCTTACAAAGATATATTGTCCCTAATACTATTTATAATATTTTGCTATTGGTGTAAAATTCAATGGAATTGGTAAACACTCATTTTTCCAATTAACCCAATATTATCATTTTTAGGAGCTTTACAAAAATAAACGTATTTAAAATTAAAGCAGTATTGTGTGTGTATAGGATGGGGGAGCATTTTTTTCCTACAGTTAGCTTAATTTCCTATGTAGTAACTCCATTAAAGACTATTGAAAACTGATAACTGTACTGTCCCTGATTCTGATGCTATGCAGGTTATATACCAAGTAATACATTTCTTTAATGCAGCTTCACTGAGATATCCATTGTAAAACCCACTCAACTCCACATAGCCAACTTTTCTTTGAAAATCTATACAATCCTCCATAGTGCTACCCATCCACACACTGCTGAATTTCCATTCACTGCAACAGAAAACCTGTAAGCTTTATTAGCCACATAGTCTTTCCATTTAAGTGGTTAGACAACGAGCAGAAAATGTGTGCAGGTAGCATTATGCAGGACTGGATGCATTTTTGAAGAGAGACTGTGCACTGCAATCCAAGCTCAGAGAGGCTACACCACAGGTAAAGTGTAATATATGTTCATCTTGTAGGGGTTAGCAGTGATTAGGACACTTGCAAGTATACTTACCATTTAATTTGTCTAAAGCAGCCTTTTTCTCAACCTTTTAACCCCAGAGGAACCCATTAAATAATATTCAGATCTCAGGGAACCCTTCCAAAAACCAATTCATTGGTGGTCAGTGGGAAAATGCGTTTTACATTTGTGGCTAATGTGGAGAATGTCCCACTACAGTGGTGGTCAGATGTCACTTTTACACATAGCTAAAAAGATCATTGGTGTCACTCAGCTGGCTCTGCCAAGTGGCATTGACTATTGACCTATGCAAGCACCATCAAATCAATCAGCCTCAGCTCAAGGAACCCCTAACAACCTCTAGAGGAACACTAGGGTTCCACAGAACTCTGGCTGAGAATGGCTGGTCTAAATGGAGGGCAAGCAAAACAGCGGCATCTTGCATAGCATCATATATATTAATAGTAACATTTTCTGGGCAGCTATGGAAACCTTTACAAACAGTAGGGTAATATTTCCCTACTTTTTGGCAGACGTGAAAATCATATGCATCAAGCCACAAGCATCCAGAATTCATGGATATTTTAATGATTAGATGACAAACAATCAAATGGAATTGACCCAGACTTTGTACTGTCAACTTTATACATTCAATAAACTAGACAACGTATATTGTTGAAACGTAGCACAGACTGTAAACTAGGTAATGAGTGAAGAGTGACATTGTGATTATGATGGTATGATACTATTGTGGGTGTAATTATTTTAAGAGCTGTGAACTAGAAATAGGGTAAAGTAGAGCAGACAGTGAGGCTTTAACTCAACAGAGAAATTCAATAAAACATTATATAGCCTATACATTACACAAGCATAGATAATGCTGAGCAAGGGAACTTTTTGAAATGATTGCCCTTTTAGTGTACATGTGTTTTATGGGTTTTCCACAGAGGATTTAATGGTTATATTAGCTTTTCCATAGTTACTCAAGAACCTGTTTTTATTATGTTATTTGCCTGAAAACTGGCTAATTCACCTTAGACTTTGACCTTGTACTTAAGGTCAAGGCACTCTGCAGGACCTCGGGTATTCTTTTCCTTTATAGCAGGGGCTACCATGCTCCCAAAACATTGGACAAATTCACTAAAAGATCCTACAGAGGGGGTAGGAACAGTTACTTTATATCTTTATATCTATTTTGTGTGATTTTAGTGTTACTTTAAAACCTTGGTGGCATATAGTAGGAGGGGAGTTAAGGCTTTGCAGCAGAAGAGTTTTTGCACATTTATGTCATGTCAGCTGACCAAATTTGACTATCACAATGCAACAGTACAGGACATTGTTGTTTAAGAAGTGTTCTAAACTCATTCTGAGGTGGCCTGCGTTTAAATATGGTTCCTATGCCCTAATTCTTTAGTACCCTGTTTCCCCGAAAATAAGACCTACCTCAAAAATAAGACCTAGTACTATTTTTGGGAATTGCATAAGTATAAGACCTACCCGAAAATAAGACCTAGTTGTGATCAGGGCTTTTTTCCAGCTGGAACGTGGCGGAACGCCGTTCCACCACCTCCAGCACTGGCCCTGTGCACACCAATAGCTACTGTCTCTTATAAATACAGAAACGCTGCTTTTGTGTTTGCAAGTGACAGTCCCTCGTGTAAGTGACAGCATCATCTGCTCCCACAGAGCCTTCCTACCTCTGTACTCACTGTGGGACAGGGAAGGAACAAATATCTGTGGGCGCAGTGTATTTAGGGGGGCAGGGCATCTCACCCTGCAACCTAATGCATGGAAGCTGATGCCCCAGGGGTGATCACTGGCCAGTGGGGATGAAGTAGGCGGTGAGTGAGTGCGCTTGGTGCACTGTGTGGGAAGATAGGACCCGAAACGGGAGTTACTACAGAGAGGGATCGGCTGCTGACAGTTGTGTTTTGCAAAGCTAGCTAACCATATGAGGGCAGTGGAGGGGGAGTGGGGGGATGTGCAAAGGTGAGCTGCAGTCGGGTGTTGCAGAGGTAAATTGACAGGTGAGTTTCAGACAGGGTGCATAGGTGAGCTGCAGCTGGGGGGTTCAGAGGTGGGCTGATTTGCAACCCACCTCTGCACCCCCTGGTCACAGCTCAGCACTGCACCCCCTGGCCACAGCTTGCCTCTGCACCCCCCAGCCAAAGCTCACCTCTGCATCCCCAGTCCACAACTCACCCCTGCACCCTGATGTGGGCTCATCTCTGCACCTTTTCTGAAACTCACCTGTCAATTCACCTCTGCAACAACTAACTGCAGCTCACAACTGTTATCAGTTGGCCCTTTCTATAGTAACCCTCATCCACAACTGCCTGCAGCTCACCTCTGCACCCCCTGTCCACACCTGTACATTAAAAAAATAAGACCTATCCAGAAAATAAGACCTAGTGTGTTTTTTTAAGCCAAAAAATATATAAGACAGTGTCTTATAGGTACTTGTGTTCTAGGGTGGGCAGATGTTGGAGTTAAATACAGTGGACAGTTCGCACCTCAGATTTAAACACAGTTATGCCAGTTATGTTCAGAACTGAAAACAGTTTTCTTTTGAAGGGCCAGAAGTTAATTTACCGCATTTCAAGACAGCCTGGGTAGGGTGAGGGCTAATATTTACAGGTTGGAGGTTCACATACTTTTTATTGAGCTATGGCTTTGTTAAATTGCCTTAATTTATGATTTTGGACATGAAGATCAGATTACATTTTGCAAACTGTTAATTCTAAATTTCCGAAATGTCCCCAAGGGTTTACAAACATTTTCTCACAACTCTATAGCTGCATTAGGAATCCGTGAATACCTAATTGTCAGCAATGTAAATTATACTTTTAGCTATCTATAGTATATTAGTTGCATACTGCATATGTGCCACAGTGTTTACAGATTATTGAATGTAGTCTGAGCTATGTTCAGAGACATATTCAGACTGTAGGTGAAAATAGCTCATTCCTCACCTATTTACATGCAGAGTAAACCTTAACAAACATTCATCAATCTTCTTTAATTTTTGAATTCTGTAAGCTAATGAAAGGTGAAACATAGGGGATACCCTGTTCAGCATCATTACTTTTCCACTCCCTTACTAATAAACCTGCATAGAGGTACTGTATATAACATGCTTACATTTTATAATCTAATTAATAATCCTATAATAAAGTTCACCTGAGTTTCAAACTACAGCAAGACTTTTGCAACAGGTACAAAAATTAGTAACGTTTTATCTCTTCTTGATAGGGCACAGCACATACAGATTAAGACACAATGGGGTCATTAGCAAGTTGGTATCTTTGCCTTTCCACAATCCTTTTGATTTACATAGACGAGAACTTGGAACAGGCACAGTGAAAGCCCCATTTGCATTGTCTGCACTGTTAAAGCCCCTCACCATCAGCTACTAACTATATCCAACTGCATCCTCCAGTCAAAGTGACACATCTTTGACTAATAATACTATGTGAAATACTGCAGGAGTATGAAGGTTTTTAGATGGGCCTCCTGAACATTTCCTGGGGCCTAGACTTTTGCTTAGGTTGCATTATGGATGGTTTGGCTCTAGGAAAAACTGGTCATCATACAGGGTCCCAGGATGAAAAGAAGACCCATCAGATGTGGAGAGGGTCATCCTTTCCACTTTTGAT